>NC_139516.1:4052009-4719008 GCF_947247035.1 Vipera ursinii | reverse complement strand
GATAGATCGATAGATGATAGATAGGTAGATAGATAGAAAGAAATCGATAGATAGATAGAAAAAGATAGGTAGAAATATAGATAGAGACAGACAGACACAGACAGAAAGTGAGATAGATAGATAGAGATAGATAGATAGATAGATAGATAGATAGATAGATAGATAGATAGATAGATAGATAATAGAGGTAGATAAGAAATAGAATTATAGATAGATAGATAGATAGATAGATAGATAGATAGATAGATAGATAGATGATAGATAGATAGATAGATAGATAGATAGATAGATAGATAGTCACATAGATAGACAGAAAGAAATATAGATATAGATATAGATATAATAGATATACATAGATAGATAGATAGGATAGATAGATAGATAGATAGATAGATAGATAGATAGATAGATAGATAGATAGATAGACAGACAGACAGACAGACAGACAGACAGACAGATAAGGGGTCCTTGGTGTTCTCTGAGCTTCCTTGTTCTCTTGCAGACGGTTCATTGCTCAAGCCAGGTAACGTCAGCAGGGCTGGTAAGGAGTACTGGAATATGTTGTATAGATGCTCCGTGTGAGCAACTTTTGCGATTTTCTGACAAGCAATGGGGGAGCCAGATTCACTTAACAACCATGTTACTAACTTAACAACTACAGTGATTCACTTAACAACTGTGAGAAGAAAGGTCGCAACGTTCACTTAACAAAGGTCTCCCTTAGTGACAGAATTTTGTGCCCCATTGCGATCGTACATCGAGGCCCTTGACTTACAGCCATTCGTTTCGTGACCAAAGTTAAGTTAGCAACGCAGCCGTTAAGTGGATCTGGCTTATCCACTGACTGTGCTTGTCAGAAAGTCTCCTAAGGGGATCACATGACCCCAGGGACACTACAATCGCCATAAGTACATGCCAGTTGCCAAGCCTCTGAATTTTGATCACCTGACCGTGGGGATGCTGCACCGGTCAGGCGAAAACCAGTTTTATTTCCAGTGCCGTTGTAACTTTGAACAATCACGAAGCTAATGGACGTAAATGAAGGACTACCTGTACACAGGTGTCATGTCCCGTCCTCCTTCAGTGGCATCCTAGGAGCAGGAGGCAGGTGGCTTATTCAGCACCATGGAGAGTTCTGCCCGAAGCTTCCGATTCTCTGGTTGCCCCAAAATTCATCCTTTCCCAGCAAAGGTGTAGAGCCTTGAAGATCCAGGTGTCCAGCCAGGTATACCTGACCTCCTATTTATCCAGCATGGACATAACCTCTGCTTGCATTCACATCAGTATTCCTTAGAACAGAGGTCCCCAACCTTTGGGGCACCAGGGACCGCTTCCGTGGAGGGAGGTTTTTCCGCGGACCGGAGGTTGCGTGGTTTTGTGTGCTGTCTGCATCTCACAGATGGGGCTTTGCTTGTTTGTGTGGTCCAGTTGCTGGCGTGCCGCAGCCCGGTACCAGTCCACGGACCGGGGGGGTTGGGGACCCCTGCCTTAAAAGGTCTTCAAAACAGCTCATCCGATGGAAACTAACGAAGGAGAGAATCACCGTAGAATGAAAGCAAAGTTTCCTGACAGGGAGACCAATCTACCAGTGGAACAGCTTGCCTTTTAAGAAGAGATTGAATTGCCATTTGCCTGAAATGGTATAGTTTCTCCTGACTGAACCGGGGGTTGGACTAGAAGTCCTCCAGGGGCTCTTCCCAACTCTGTTACTCTGTTATTCTGATGTGTTTGCTGTTGCCAAGGTCAGGGGTCCCCAACCTGCGGCCAGGTAGTGGGCCATAGTCTTCTGCCCCCCCAGGCCAGGGGATAAGTTGGCCAGTGTGCACACATGTGCGTGCACATCCCCCCCATTTGTGCTAGCACCGTGGCCGCAGCTGCAGGGCACAAAAACAGGATGCCACTCAAAAATGAGGTGCAAAAATGGGCCACCACAGCATCTTGGGGTATAAAGATGACCCACTGCTAGGCCTTGGGGATGAAAATGGCATACCACCATGCCATGGGGTGTGAAAATGGGCCGTGCTGTGCCACGGGGTGTGTGTGTGAAAATGGAAGGCTGCTGCACCACAGGGCATGAAAATGGGGTGCCGCTGCACTGCAGGGCGCAAAAATGGACGCCGCCATATCACGGGGTGCAGAAATGGAGCACTGAGCCACGCAAAAACGGGGCAGGGCTAGCGAGTATCACGCAAGCACTAGCCCCACCCTGTTTGCGTATGTGCGTGCGTGCGTGTGAAATGCTTCCCCCTGCTTTTCGATCCGGTCCGCCAACTGAGAAAGTTTGGTGAGCTTTGGCCTAGGTCAGGGGTAGGCAACCTTGGCCCCTTCATGACTTGCGGACTTCAACTCCCAGAATTCCTGAGCCAGCATGGGGGAACTATGGCCCCCTCATGACTAGTGGACTTCAACTTCCAGAATTCCTGAGCCGGCATGGCTCAGCTTGGAAACCTCTCCCTTTCCCCTCAGCACGGCTGGCTGAGGAATTCTGGGAGTTGACGTCCGTGAGTCATAAAAGAGCCAAGGTTGCCTACCCCTGACCTATGTCATAGGTACAGATAGTTCTCAACTGAAGAACAGTTCATTTAGTGACAGTTCAAAGTTACAACGGCGGTGGAAATAAAAGTGACTTATGACTGGTCCTCGCACTTACGACCATCCTCCACCAGTCATGGGAACAAAATTCGGGCATTTGGCAACTGGCATGCATTACAATGTTTGTGGTATCCTGGGCTCATGCCATTTGTGACTTTTCCAGCCAGTTTCTGGCAAGCAAAGTCAGTGGGGGAAGTTGGATTCACTTAAGGACTGAGTGATTCACTTAACAACTGCCGGGGTTTGTTTAACAACCACGGGGAAAAAAAGGTTGTAAAACCAGGCATATCTCATTTATTAACCACCTTGCATCGCGATGGGGATTCTCGTCCCAACCGGGGTCGTAGCTCAAGTACTACCTGGAGTTGCAAATATATACAGATAGTCCTCGACTTACAACAGTTCATTTAGAGACAGTTTGAACTTACAACGGCACTGAAATAAGTGACTTAACAACAGTTTTTCACTCTTACAACAGCTGCGGCATCCCCCCCTTATGGTCACATGATCAAAATTCAGATGCTTGGCAACTGACTCGTATTTGTGACGGTCGCAGTGTCCCGAGGTCATGTGATTCCCTTTTGCGACCTTCTGACAAGCAAAGTCAATGGGGGAAGCCAGATTCACTTAACAACCGTGTTCCTAACTTAATAACTGCAGTGATTCCCTTAACGATAGTGGCAAGAAAGCTTGTAAAATGGGGCACTTAGCAAATGTCTCGCTTAGCAACGGAAATTTGGGGCTCAGTTGTAGTCATAAGTTGAGGACTACCTGGAATCCAGCACATCAAGCACCTAAGCAATGTAACCCAAGGTCAAAACCAAAGCAAAGTGTGCGCCTTGTCCAAAGACTTAAATCAGAATAGGGCTTGAAAGGGACCTTGAAGATCTTCTAGTCCAGCCCCCTGTTTAAGCAGGGGACCCAATGCCCTTTCAGGCAAGTGATTGTCCAGTCTTTTCTTAAAAACCGTCGAGTGATGAAGCACCCACAACTTCTGGAGGCAGGTGGTTCCACAGGTTAATTGTCCTCGCTGTTAGGAAGTTTCTCCTTAATTCCAGGTTGCTTCTCTCTTTGATTAGTTTCCATCCATTGTTTCTTGTCTTTGCCTTCAGGAGCTTTGGAGAATGGGTTGACCCCCTCTTCTTTGTGGCAGCCCCTCAAATACTGCAAGACTGCTATCATGTCCCCCCCCCTCCCCCAGTCCTTCTTTTCTCTAGACTGGCCATCCCCAAATCCTGCAGCCTTTCTTCCTATGTTTTAGTCTCCAGGCCTTGAATCCTCTTCGTTGCTCTTCTTTGAGCTTTTTATTTATTTATTTATTATGGGACTTATATGCCGCCCTACCTCCCAGAGGACTCAGGGCGGCTAACAACAATAAAAAACCAGCAATACAAAAGTTAAGAAAAATTTAAATAACAGCCCCAAATATTAAATTACACAGTTAAAATTAAAACTTTTAAAAACCCATCATCAATCCAGGTCACCCTGATGGAAAAAGAACGTCTTGAGGTCGCGGCGAAAGGAGCGCACTGGGCGATGGGAAGTCGTCCCCGGCAGCAGACGGTCCTGCAGATATCCCGGGCCTAGGCCACGTAGGGCTTTAAAGGTAAGTACCAGCACCTTAAATCTCGCCCGGAAGACAACTGGTAGCCAATGCAGCTCACACAGGAGGGGTGTAATATGGGAGTATCGGGGTGCTCCCATCACTACCCGCGCGGCCGCATTCTGCACCAGCTGGAGCCTCCGGGTGGTCTTCAAGGGCAGCCCCATGTAGAGAGCATTGCAGTAATCTATCCGAGAGGTAACGAGTGCATGAGTGACCGTACGTAGGGCATCTCGGTCCAGATAGGGGCGCAACTGGCGGACCAGGCTAAGCTGGGCAAATGCCCTCCTGGCCACGACTCCAATATGATCTTCAAAACTGAGTCGTGAATCCAGGAGGACGCCTAAGTTGCGCACCCTGTCAACGGGAGATAACACCTCTCCCCCCCATAACCAAAGATGGAACCTCTTGGACAAGATGTGGGGACTTTTCCCAAAGTCCCCACATCTTTTTTGTAAAGTGGTGACCAAAGCGGGGACGCAGCATTCCAGCCGTGGTCCCTGACCTGGTTCCACCCATTGTGTGAATGCCAGCCAGAGTTCCCACCCCCTCCTCCTGGGGAAAAAAAAAGCAGAGAGAAACTGCTCATTTTCCATGGGGGTGGGGTGGGGTGCAAGCTGAGGTCCCAGTTTCATTTCGGGTCTTAAAAGGATTTAAATAGCAAGGAGGAAATGAGATGGAATGCAGTTGACTCTGCCTTCCCCTTGTGCTCGGCTCTTGACCCCAGGACCCTGAGTCCCTCCCCACTGCTCTCAAGGTCAGGGAATGCCTTAGGAAAAATTGGGGTCTGCGAGTCTGCTGGCCCAAGAAAGGGATGGGACCAAAGGCTTGTTTTTATAACTCTGTGGGAGACTCCTTCATTCCTGTTAAATTTCAAGCTTCGGGCAGTTTTTAGCCTTTGCGGCTCTTTCCCTGCTGGGAACAATGGAATGAGCACCCCTCCACAGTTGTTGCTAATCCTGCTTGCGGACATTTAACTCTTTCGGGGGACTTCATCGGGAGCAAAAGATAACAGAAGAACAGAGTTGGAAGGGAGCTTGGAGGTCTTCTAGTCAACCCCACCCCACCCCTGCTCAAACTCTACCTTGTAGAGTGCAACGGATGGAAACTAGCCAAGGAGAGGAGCAACCTAGAACTAAGCAGAAACTTCCTGACAGTCGGAACAATTGACCAGTGGAACCACCTGCCTCCAGAAGCTGCGAATGCTCCAACACTGGAAGTTTTTAAGAAGAGACCGGACAGCCATTGGTCCGAAATGGTAGAGGGTTTCCTGCCTGAGCAGGGGGTTGGATTAGATGACCTCCAAGGTCCCTTCCAAATTTATTAATATTATTATTATTAAATGTCTCCCTTAGCAACAGAATTTTTGGAGTCAATTGTGGTCGTAGGTCGAGGACTACCTGTAACTCCAGCAAAACCCAAGTTTTAATACCCTTCCACCAGGCTATTATTATTATTATAAAACTTTTATTCATAAAACATGAAACTCAGTCAACTGAACACTCCAATCGACTTATTTATTTATTTATTTATTTATTTAATTTTATTTATTTAATTTTATTTATTTATTCATTTATTTATTTATTTGTTTGTTTGTTTATTTATGGGACTTACCGTATATGCCACCCTATCTCCCAAAGGACTCAGGGCGGCTCACAACAATAAAACAGCTATAAAAAAGACAGTAATACAAATATTAAAAAAGAATTAAATTACAAAGCCCCATAATTAATTACTAAAACCAATAAAATTAAAACAATATTAAAAAAAACCCATCCTCATGTCCAGGTCGGCCAGTTGGAAAAGATACATCTTTAGGTTGCGACGAAAGGACCAGAGATCTGGGGACATCCGAAGTTCTCAGGGGGAGCTGATTCCAAAGGGCAGGCGCCCCGAAAGAGAAGGCCCTCCCCCTGGGGGTCGCCAGCCGACACTGTCTAGCCGACGGCACCCTGAGGAGACCCTCTCTGTGTGAGCGCACAGGGCGGAGGGAAGTCATTCCTGGCAGCAGACGGTCCTGTAAGTATCCCGGATCTAAGCCATGCTGCCAGCATCCTAGTTATCAACCAGGTATCTCCTTAAAATGTAAGATGTTCCAAGTAGCACAGTTTTTTGTAGCTTTGCTACAATTGTCAATCGTGGTCATACGTCGAGGACTACCTGTAACTCCAGCAAAACCCGAGTTTTAATACCCTTCCACAAGGCTGCTGTTGTTGTTGTCATAGCTGTTGTTGTTGTTATTGTCAAAGGGGTTGCCCCAAAGAAGAGGGGGTCAATCTGTTCTCCAAGGCGCCCGAAGGCAGGACAAGAAGCAATGGATGGAAACTCATCAAGGAGAGAAACAACCTAGAACTAAGGAGAAATTCCCCGACATTGAGAACAATTGATCAGTGGAACCACACGCCTCCAGAACTTGTGGGTGCTCCATCACTGGAGATTTTTAAGAAGAGATTGGACAGTGTATTTGTCTGAAATGGTGCAGTAGGGTTTCCTGCCTGAGCAGGGGGTTGGACTAGAAGATCTCCAAGGTCCCTTCCAACTCTGTTATTCTGTTGAAGGGGAGCTGAAGTCCCCAGGCTGTGAAAGGGCCATAGCTGCTCACCCTGGATGTATACGGACATGAAAAGGATCCTTATGGCCAAGTTGGCAAAGGGTTTAAAAATGATTCAGCCTGGAATTCAAGATGAGTGTTGGGACTGCAGTGGGCGTAGAAGGGAGACGGATCCTTTGTCTCCCTTTTATGACGCTGGAAACAAAGGTCCCCTTCCATAATTGACTTTCTTCACCCCACAGGTGCCTGGGGGAATTTTCATTGAATGCTTATAGCAGCTGAGAGAACAATGATTTTCTTCAGGAATGGGAAATCAGAGATGGGAGAAATTCTCTCCCTCTTTCTCTCTTTTTCTTTCTCCCTTTATGTCTCTCTCTCTTTCTCTCTTTCTCTCTCTCTCTGTCTCTCTTTCTTTCTATTCTAGTCTGTATTTCTGTTCTGTTCTATTCTATTCTATTCTATTCTATTCTATTCTATTCTATTCTATTCTATTCTATTCTATTCTATTCTATTCTATTCTATTCTGTTCTATTTCTGTTCAACAATCCTATTCTGTTCTGTTCTACAATCTGTTTATTCTATTCTATTCTATTCTATTCTATTCTATTCTGTTCTGTTCTGTTCTGTTCTATTCTATTCTATTCTATTCTATTCTATTCTATTCTATTCTATTCTATTCTATTCTATTCTATTCTATTCTATTCTATTTCTGTTCAACAATCCTATTCTGTTCTGTTCTACAATCTGTTTATTCTATTCTATTCTATTCTATTCTATTCTATTCTATTCTATTCTATTCTATTCTATTCTATTCTATTCTATTCTATTCTATTCTATTCTATTCTATTCTATTCTATTCTGTACAATCTTACTAAAGCATTATAAAGTGGTGTTAACTCTTAGACCGCCTTCTCTTTTTCAGGATCCTGGATGAACTGGAAAAAATGCTGCTGCTGCTGCTGCTGCTACTGATGATGATGATGATGATGAGGAGGAGGAGGAGGAGGAGGAGGAGGATGTTTTGGGGACCAAGCCAGGCAACCTTCAAAACAGTTTTCTCAGTCTCAGAAATTTGCTGTTTGGGGAATTCTGGGACTTGAAGCCCACCCATCTTCAGGTTGCCAAGGTTGAGAAGCAGAGCTTTAAAGCAACTGCCTCTTTCCACAGGGTTGCAACACGGAAGCAATTTTCAAGCCCGCAGAGATGGGCTAGGTGTGCACGGCTTCCCAAGCCCCCCCCCCACCCATAATTTCCCTCTCATTAAACACCCCCCCTGTTCAAGCCTTAACCGGCCCCCAAACGCCCCTCTGCCAATGCGCCTCTCCCGTTCCCTGCGCCCACGGTTCCCTTTTATTTCCCCCCCCCGCTGCGCCTGTCCTCAGATTCCACCTGCAAGGCCAGTACCCCTTTTTCCAGAAGCGAAGGAAGTGCGTCGTTGTTGTGAGGACTACAACGGGGGACAGGCGGGGATTTTCCTGCTGTCTCTTTGATGGATGTGTGTTGGGGGGGTAAATCTCCTTGGCTCTGGCTAGGGTGCTGCGGTGGTGCGTGCACAAGCTTGAATTTCATCACAGATCCCGTGATGGGGATGTCCACAAAGGAAACAGATGCCCGATTCCCAAAGGCTGGCCGGCATCCGCCAGGTTTTTTCCATCTGGATGTCAGCCCTCCCCTTGCGATGCCCTTCCTTTCCCTCCCCTTTTCCCTTCTCCCACTCCTTACAGGAATCCCAAATGGGGGAGTCTAGATTTCCGGGGCAAAAGGGCCTGTGCCGCTACGCCCCCCCCTCCCACCCACCCCCACAGGACAAAGGAACAGGTCAGGAAAAGGGCTGGGGGTAGTTAGTTACCTCCAGCTGCAGAGGAAGTGAGTCAGAGGCGAGGTTTCACCTCCCACTGTAAGGACCGGGGATTATTTTTTGGGGTGGGGGTGTAGGGGGAGCCCGAAAAACTCTGCTTCCACTTTGGAAGACTGAAGCCCAACCTCTGGGGTTGAGCTGGTGAGAGGAGGCGAAGGAAAGGTCTCCTGGATGAGCACACGGGGCCCTGTTTCTCAAGCTTGGCAACTTGGAGAGCTGCGGCTTTCAACTCCCAGAATTTTAATAGCCAGCCAGCAAGTTGTTGAGATTGGGAAAGACGGCTTTGAAGGTTACCTGACTGCTGCGGCTCCTCTTCCTCCTCCTCCTCCTCCTCCTCCTCCTCCTCCTCCTCCTCCTCCTCCCCTGCAAACCCCGCTCTCTTTTAGCGCTGACGATGTTACCTAGTTGGGTCATGAAATGTCTGCAAGAAAACAAGCAAGTTCAGAGTGTAGAAGAACACAGTTCTCCAGCGGTGGCGAACCTATGGCACGGGTGACAGAGGCGGCACTCAGAGCCCTCTCTGTGGGCACGCGTGCCGTCGCCCTGGCCCCACCTCCCCCCGAGGCCCCCTCCTCACCAGTAGCCCCCCCGGAGGAGAGTTGTCTTTGGGCATGGCCCCCACGGAGCAGCGCAGCCAAGCACATGGCAGCTGGGCAGCGGGGACAACATTCCGCCCTCGCGCACCGTCATGAGGACCCAGATTGTTGGGGGCAATTAAGCTGACTTTGTAATAATGCCGCTTGGGGGGTGTGTGAAAGCCCTAATAAGCAGGCATATACATAGAATGAAGGCTACTGCTAAGCTTGTAAGCCGCCCTGAGTCTTCGGAGAAGGGCGGGATATAAATGGAATTAAAATAAAAAATATATAAATAAAAAATATGCAGATGATGCATTGGGGCATTGGGCGGAGAGCGTGGTCAACATGGCGCTGCAGGGCCACTTCGGTGAATTGGGGCGGGCTGTGGAGGTGGTGGGTGGTCCTGCGGGCGGGCGGGCGGAGCAGGGGATGGAGCAGGGGTGGGGCAGGGGACAGGACAGTTTTGGGGCACTTGGTCTCTAAAAGATTTGCCATCACTGTCTTTCTCCTCCTCCTCCTCCTCCTCCTCCTCCTCCTCCTCCTCCCCCTCCTCCTCCATCTTTTTCAGCTTATCCAGGCTCGGGGAAAAAAAGAAAAGGGGTTTTTGTGTAGACAGACCTCTTAAGTGACTAGGATCCTTACAAAAGTACATCTTTCATATGACCCACTTATTTATTTATTTGTTTACTTACTTATGTAATGTAAGGCATATTATACATGGACTTGCTATATGTGTGTGTGTGTGTGTTTGTGTGTGTGTCTCTGTGTGTGTGTGTGTGGCTGTGTGTGTGTCTGTGTGTGGCTTTGTGTGTGTGTGGCTGTGTGGCTGTGTGTCGCTGTGGCAGTGTGGCTGTGTGGCTGTGGCTGTGTGGCTGTGTGTGGCTGTGGCTCTGTGTGGCTGTGTGTGTGGCTGTGTGGCTGTGTGGCTGTGTATTAACATTTCACCTAGATTTTTTTTAAAAAGCACAATAAAATAGGAATGTTAAAAATATCCATATTCAGATACCTTGAGCCGTGGTGGAGCAGCAGTTAGAATGCAGCATTGCAGGCCGACTCTGCCCAAAGCCTAGAGTTCGATTCTCACCGGCTGAAGGCTGACTCAGCCTTCCATCCTTTCGAGATCGGTAAAATGAGGACCCGGGTTGTTGGGGGCAAGAGGCTGACACTGTGAACTGCTCGGAGAGGTCTGTCTGTCAGTGTGTCCAGAGATGGTTCCGACAGATGAAACTCTTCAAAAGAACTTCTAGGCATTGTTTACTAAGGATCTTTTATTTGACTAGCACAGGGGTAGGCAATCTTGGCTGTTTTATGACTCGTGGACTTCAACTCCCAGAATTCCTGAGCCAGCATGGGGGAACTATGCCCCCTTCACTTGTGGACTTCAACTCCCAGAATTCCTGAGCCAGCCACGCTGAGGGGAGAGGGAGAGGTTTCCAAGCTGAGCCATGCTGGCTCAGGAATTCTGGGAGTTGAAGTCCACGGGTCATTAAAGAGCCAAGGTTGCCTACCCCTGATCTAAACCAATGTCTAGGCCAGGGGTCTCCAACCTGGGTAACTTTAAGAGTTGTGGACTTCAACTCCCAGAATTCTGGGAGTTGAAGTCCACAAGTCTTAAACTTGCCAAGATTGGGGACCTCTCGTCTAGGCCGTCTAACCAGTGAAACGCAGCATCGTTTAGGTGAAAAAAAAATCAGATCCTGAAACCGTATAACCCTCATCTTACAGCCGGTCAGGATGTGATCTACAGTTTGACATGGGACTCCCCCCTCAGTCACACTGAGGGGAAGATACCCTGCCTCATTAATACAGTGAGTCCCGGCAGAAGCCATAGGAGGCATGAATTCTATTCCGGATTATCCATTGATGGTACAAAGCCTGGCAGCTTTTTTTTCTGGGGTCATTTACATGTCTTACCATATTTGGATGAGGCCCTTCACAAATGCATATTTGCCAATTCCTATTTGTTGAAGGAAAAGTCTTCATTAGGGTTCAGTCCAAGCCGGGAATAAACAACATGGCGACTGCTTTAAAAAGAAGGTTGCAGTGTATTGAAGAGGAGAGCCAGACAGGAAGATGGCTCTGGAAGAAATGAGAGCGAGCACATGTAGGGAGTGTGTTTTTATACCCTCTGGAGCCTTTTGTTTGGAGCTGTTCCTTTGGCATGAACTTTGACCTGCGTCTGAGAGTGACTTTCTGGTATTCTGATGGTGGTGGGTTAATCCTATTATGTCCCAAGGGTCATATCCTGCTTCCCTGAGGGTGTGGTTGATGACTGTTGGATTTTTGGTGTTGATTCTAGGGATCTTTCTTCCTAATCCCAGTTTCCTGACTCCAGTCTTTCCGACAAGATTATCACATCTGCATTTTGCAGACTTGGTTTCTGTTTGGGATAGAGAGATTTGGGGGCGGGGTTAGTTTCTGGTTTTAAAATCTTTTAGGGAAAGATATTCTGCCTTTTAAATATTTCCAAAAAATTTTCTTTCTGGGGGGGGGGGTGCTGACTTCTCACAAATGTCTTACCACGTCTGGATGAGGCCCTTCACAAGTGCATATTTGCCAATTCCTATTACATTGTATTGAAACTAAACATTAAGAAAACCAAGATCGTGGCATCCGGCCCTCTCAATTCCTGGCAAATAGCTGGGGAAGAAATGGAGGTAGTGACAGATTTTATTTTCCTGGGCTCCAAGATCACCGCAGACGGGGACTGCAGCCAAGAAATTAAAAGACGCTTGCTCCTGGGGAGGAAAGCCATGGCAAATCTAGACAGCACACTAAAAAGCAGAGACATCACCCTGACAACAAAAGTGCGTATAGTCAAGGCTATGGTCTTCCCAGTTGCAATGTATGGCTGTGAAAGTTGGACCATAAGAAAGGCTGAGCGCCAAAGAATGGAGGCCTTTGAACTGTGGTGCTGGAGAAGACTCCTGCGAGTCCCTTGGACTGCAAGGCGATCAAACCGGTCAGACCTAGAGGAGATCAACCCTGACTGCTCTTTAGAAGACCAGATCCTGAAGCTGAAACTCAAATACTTTGGCCACCTAATGAGAAGGAAGGACTCACTGGAGAAGAGCCTAACGCTGGGAAAGATGGAGGACAAGAGAAGAAGGGGACGACGGAGAACGAGGCGTCTGGATGGAGTCACTGAAGCAGTAGGCGTGAGCCTAAATGGACTCCAGAAGAGGGTAGAGGACAGGAAGGCCTGGAGGAACGTTGTCCATAGGGTCGCGATGGGTCGGACACGACTTTGCAACTAACAACAACAACAATTACATAGGAGATGGTCTGATGCCAGAGGTGACTGGGATCTACCCTTCAGTGCATTTGCAGCTGCCCGGGGTCGTGCATGCCTAAACCTGGGCCGCCCAAGCATAAAGCAGCCCAGCGGGTTGTCTGAATGCAGGAAAGTCCCCCCCCCTCCGAGAAGTCTAGACTTTTTAAATGTGCAGTTCTCCAATCAAGGCAATCAAGCTTCCTTTGCTGGACTCTTTGGCAAAGGAGGGTCCTGGATGGGCCTTTTCCCTGCCTGAGATCAGTTTGCGAGAGCACTTTGAAGTCTGGGCTGTTTTTGTGCCAAAAGAGGCAAAAAAAAGGGGGATGCCTTTGAAAATTCATAACCGTCATAAACATGAATCCAGTTGCCAAGTGTCTGAGTTTTGATCACGTGATCGTGAGGATGCTGCGAAGGTCATAACGGTGAAAAACAGTCCTAAGTCACATTTTTTTCACTGCCGCTTTGAACGGTCATTGAATGAACTGTTGTAAATCAAGGACTCCCTGTAAAGGCATGACTCCGTTTTATTCAATGGGGTGAAGATCCGATTGTACTTGCCATTGATAAGTGGATGGCCTACAGATGGAGAATTACATCTGAAGTAGGGGACCCATTGGCAGGAAGTCCTTGGCTTACGACTGTTTGTTTAGTGACTGAAGTTACCACGGCATTGGAAAAAGTGAGCTATGACTGGTCCTCGCACGTACGACTGTCACAGCACCCCCGATGTCATGTGATCCAGAAGCAACGGATGGAAACTAACCAAAGAGAGAAGCAACCTAGAACTGAGGAGAAACTTCCCGACAGTGAGAACAATTAACCAGTGGAACAACCTGCCTCCAGAAGCGGTGAATGCTCCAACACTGGAAGTCTTTAAGAAGAGACTGGGCAGAAGAGACCTGGTTGTTCCCCCATTGACTTTGCTTGTCAGAAGGTCGCAAAAGGAGGAATCACGTAACTCCGGGACGCTACAACCGTCATAAATATGAATCCGATTGCCAAGCCTTCTGAATTTTGATCCCGCGACCATGGGGGGGGATGCTGCAATGGTCGTCAGTGTAAAAGTGGTCATAAGTGGCTTTTTTTCCCAGTGGCGTCATTCTGAAGGGTCACTAAACAGGACTACCTGTGCTTAACCGCATGCAAGATGCTTGGCAGCTGCCTCTTTCGCTAAGATCTCCCCATCTTTATTATCCTTTTTTTTGCATCTGCCTTTTATTTAAAAAAAAAAGGGCCGCAGTGGCTCAGTGGGTTAGGACGCTGAGCTTGTCGATCAGAAGGTCGGCAGTTTGGCGGGTCGAATCCTGAGTCCCGCGTAACAGAGTGAGCGCCTGTTACTCGTCCCAGCTTCTGCCAACCTAGCAGTTCGAAAGCACGTAAAAATGCAAGTAGAAAAATATGGACCGCTCCGGTGGGAAGGTAACAGCGTTCCGTGCGCCTTTGGCGTCTAATCATGCCGGCCACATGACCACGGAGACGTCCTCGGACAAGCGCTAGCTCTTCAGCTTTGAAACGGAGATGAGCACCGGCCCCTAGAGTCGGAAACGACTAGCACGCATGTACGGGGGAACCTTTACCTTTACCTTTACCTTATTAAAAATACAAAACTAATTTCTAAAGGTTCCTGTTCTGTCTACAGCAAGGAGAGGAGCATATCTAGAGCATCAGAGAGGCCATGCAGTTCGTTCCCTGCCCTCCCACCCACCCATGTCTCCTCCTCCTACTTTTTGATTTATCAGGGTTAATTTAGAGAGAATTCCCCAGAGTGTTTTTTCCCCACAGCTCAGCAAATGCCTCCTTTCACATCGTGGGAAAAAAAGCAACAACCTGCAGTCAGCTTGTCGACTCCCACTATGCAAAGCATCCTGCTTCACCCACCCCACGCTGGGAGCCGGAAGGACAAGATCCCAGGGGCTGCTGCGGAGAGCTTGCTTTAAAAAGACTAAAAGGTAGTCCTCGAATTACGACCAACTCTCCATGCCTAAGCGAGACATCGGTTAAGTGAGTTTTTGCCCCGTTCGACAAACCCTTCTTACCACGGCTGTTAAGAGAATCGTTGCAATTCTTAAGTGAGCCACGCAGTTGTGAAGCGAATCTGGTTTTCCCATTGACTTTGCTCGTCAGAAGGTCGCAAAGCGAGATCGCGCGACTCCATCGTAAATACGAAACCAATTGCCAAGTGGTCGAATGTTGATCACGTGAGCTGCACGTAAGTGTGAAAAATGGTCACAAGTCACCGTTGTCACTTTGAACGGTGACTAAACGAACCGCTGTAAGTTCATATGCTCTGGGGACCTTATTGGTGCCCAACGTCCCTTCCATTTCAGACAACAGAACAGAAAAGAATAACAGAGTTGGAAGGGACCTCGGAGGTCTTCTAGTCCAACCCCCGGCTCAGGCAGGAAACCCAAGGATAGGCAACCTTGGGTCTTTTATGACTCGTGGACTTCAACTCCCAGAATTCCTGAGTCAGACAAATGGCTGATCAGGGTCACATGATCAAAATTCAGACGCTTGGCAACTGGTTCCTATTTACGATGGTCGCAGTGTCCATGGGTCATGTAATCCCCTTTTGTGATCTTGTGACATGCAGACTCCATGGGGAAGCCAGATTCCCTTAACAACTGTGTTATGAAACAACTGCAGGCGTTCACTTAAAAACTGTTGCAGGAAAGATTGCATAATGGGGCGAAACTCACTTAACAATTGTCTTGCTTAGCAATAGAAATATGGGGATTAAGTGTGGTCATAAATCGAGGACTACCTATATGGAGAGGACCTTTGGTTTTTCTGAGAAGGGCACCTGTGTCCTTTATTGTCAAGGTATTGATTTAAAACAGCTGACTAGCTTATATAATGTAAGATGTAAGATGTAATCTAATGATGGGAATGACTCAGCAGGGTCTGTGTCCCTTTAAGAGCCTTTGTATAAAGGGAAGGCTCTGCTGATGTGTTTCCTGCTGTAACTATGGTTTGTTGGATCCTGCTGTATTAGCACGTGTATGTATATTGTTCCTGGTATATGATACTGTAGATCAGACATGTCAAACCTGCGACATCACGTGATGTCACGCAACGTATCGGGACGGTTTTGCCATTGCCGGCAATGGGGTGGACGTGGGTTCTCGATGATGCGTTCGGCCCGCAGGCCGGCAGTTTGACAACCCTGCTGTAGATAGTGTAAGATAAACCACCATTTAATACAAACCACTGTTTACTGTGTTTACTCCTGGGTTATCTTAGTACATTAAGAGTGTGCAAGCTCTGACATTTATCCTTCTACATTTAGTCCCCGACCGATAAACATTCATTTAGTGACCATTTGAATTTACAATGGCACTGAAAAAGTGACTTCCGGTTGGTCCTTGCACTTACGACCGCCTCTGCGTCCCCACAGTCACATGATCAAAGTTTGGACACTTGGCAACCGGCACGTCCTCAACTTACCATTGTTCATTTACCGACCGTTCAAAGTTACAACAGCACTGAAAAAAGATGATTTATGACCGTTTTTCACCCTTACAACCATTGCAGCATCCCCAAGGTCAGGTGAACAAAATTCAGACACCCGGCAACAGACTCGCATTTACGACAGTTTCAGTGCCCTGAGGTCGAGTGATCCCCTTTGGCGACTTTCCGACGAGCAAAATCAAGGAGGAAAACAGAATCACTTCTTAACCAGCATGTCATTAATTTAACAGCTCCAGTGATTCACTTAACAACCGTGGCCAGAAAAGTCATAAAATGGGGTAAAACTCACCTAATGAATGTTTCCCTTAGCAGCAGAAATCTGGGGCTCAGCTGTGGTCGTAAGTCGAGGACTACCTGTATTGGTGAGATTTATAGGTCACTGGATTCCAAAAGGACTCTTGGGGGCTTTTCTGAAAATAGAAAATAACTTTTTAAAAAAGGAAATTCTGTTATCTCGGGATAACATAAAACACAGCTTCCAGGGGCTCCCCAAGCCCGCTTCCTCTCCAAGGTCTGGGAAAGCAGCCAAGATTTCCAGAATGCAGGTAGTCCTCGGCTTAAAACCATTCATTTAGTGACTATTCAAAGTTACAACGGCCCTGGAAAAAAAAGGACTTATGGCTGTTTTTCACATTTCTGAACCCTTGCAGCATCCCCACAGTCACACAATCAACATTCAGGCACTTGGCAACTGGCATGTATTTATGACAGTTGCACTGTCCCGGGATCATGTGATCGGCTGGGGGGGGCTGTCACATCATCAAATGGCCACAACACACTTAACGACGGTGTGGTCGTTAAGTTGAGGACTAAGTGTGCTTGGAGGTTGCTGAGGGCGTTTGACGAATCCTCCTTTAGAGCTGGTTTAGAAAAATGTTGGCCACATCATTCTGAGACCTCAGTCTAAGGCAGTGGGTGACAAACTGTGCCTTCTTTATGACCTGCGGACTTCAACTCCCAGAATTCTGGCTGGGTGGGAATCCCTGCTGGCTGAGGAATTCTGGGAGTTGAAGTCCACAAGTCATAAGAGGGCCAAGGTTGAAGACCCCTGGTCTAAGGCCTTGTTTCTCAAACTTAGCAACATTAAGGTGTCTTGGACCTGAACTTCCAGAATCCCCTCGTCAGCTTTCACTCCCAGAATCCCCCAGCCAATTCCGTGGAGAATTCTGGGAGTTGAAGTCCACACATCTTAAAGTTGAGTCAAGGTTGAAAGACGCTGGTTTTACAGAATAGAACACCAAGAATCCCTTTTTCTTTGCAAGTCAAATGGGATTTGAGGGAGGGATTGGAAACAGGCTGGACTGTTTTAAGGTCGCCCAACCCCTCCCCCTGTCCTCCCCCCTCCAATAATTTTTGACACAGGGGAACAAGCTTCCTCTCTTCCATTCAGAGAATGGGTGGGGTGCTCAGAGGACATCCTTCCTTTAGAGACCCCCCCTCCTGCAGCCAAGAATTGGATTCCAAGTGATAATCATTATATCCCTAAAGGTATTGTTTATTTTAAAATGCATGAATCATCTTTTTGTCTCAACAGCTCCCAAGGCAAAATGCAGGTGGAATAACTAAATAACACACACACACACACACACACACACACACACAGAGAGAGAGAGAGAGAGAGAGAGAGAGAGAGAGAGAGAGAGAGAGAGAGCGCTATGAATCTTGAAAACAGCCACATTAAATCACCGGGTCTTCCACTGGGGTTAATTTGGGCATCTCCTAGGAGTAATGGAGCAATTTGCAATTGCTTGTTTGTGAGTTTGAGGACCCAGGGTGCTCGTGTTAAAGCAACAGATTCTGTGTTATTTTTGTTTGGGGGTTATGCCATGTTGGTGTGAGGGTAACTACTTTATTGAAGAGCTGGAAGATTTTGTCAGACGGTTTACAAACCGCTGCAGGAAAGAGTAGAATCAGCTATAGAAGAGAGAAAAAAATCAAGAAGTAACAGTTGAATCCGTCAAATGTCACTTTTGCAGGCTCCCCTACAGCTAAGCAAAGATGGAGGTCAACCTGACCTTCTCAGCCTTATCTTGAGATGGGTCCTTGGTGCTCTCTGAGCTTGGTTGTTTTCTTGCAGACGTTTCATTACCAAACTCGGTAGCACCATCAGTGCTAGAAGGGGGTGGGGTTTGCTCTCTTCTTAATAGACAAGGAATTTGCCCTGTCAGTGCTGGTGGGGGTGTTGCGGTGACCCCCAGCTTCCAACTCCGCCTTTCCCTGTAGCTTCACCCATATGTGAAAGCTCATGGGGACAAAATCCAATCTCTCAGGGGCTGTCCCAAAGAAGAGGGAGTCAAGCTCTTCTCCAAAGCACCTGAAGGCAGGACAAGAAGCAATGGATGAAAACTCATCAAGGAGAGAAGCAACCTGGAACGAAGGAGCAATTTCCTGACAGCCAGGACAATTAACCAGTGGAACCACCTGCCTCCAGAAATGGTGAATGCTCCAACACTGGAAGTTTTTAAGAAGAGATCGGACAGCCATTTGTCTGAAATGGTATAGGGTTTCCTGATTGAGCAGGGGGTTGGACTAGATGACCTCCAAGGTCCCTTCCAACTGTATTATTATTATTATTATTATTATTATCATCATCATCATCATTATTATTATTATTATTATTATTATTATTATTATTATTATTATTATTATTATTAAAAGGGGTACAGCTGGGTTCCAACCTCGGGTGATGGAGCACCCACAACTTCTGGAACCAAATAGTTCCACTGACTGACTGTTCTCACGGCCAATGGGATTCACCAGGTATGTCAAGAAGCTCTCTCTTCTTTTGGCTGAACCCAAAGTGAGCAGGATCTGATCCAGTTCGTACTTGGGTGAGAGGCTATATGTGCAAACCCCAAAAGTTTTGTGTGAGATGGGACATCAAGCACATCCTAAAAAGAAGAAGTGAACCTAACCTAGAAGAAAAAGAGAAGACCATATCAGAAGATGCTTCCAGAAGAGAGGACCAACCTAGAACTAAGGAGAATTTCCCTGAGAGTGAGAACAATTAACCAGGGGAACAACCTGCCTCCAGAAGCGGTGAATGCTCCAACACTGGAAGCTTTTAAGAAGAGACCGTACAGCCATTTGTCTGAAATGGTATAGGGTTTCCTGCCTGAGCAGGGGGTTGGACTAGATGACCTCCAAGGTCCCTTCCAACATTTTTTTTAATCCCACTTATATCCCGCCCTTCTCCGAAGACTCAGGGCGGCTTACAATCTAAAGCACAAATCAATGTGCTTAGCAATAGCCTTCATTCTATGTATATGCCTGCTTATTAGGGCTTTCACCCCCCCCCAGCGGCATTATTACAAAGTCAGCTTATTGCCCCCCAAACAATCTGGGTCCTCATTTGACCTACCTTGGAAGGATGGAAGGCTGAGTCAACCTTGAGCCTGGTGGGACTCGAACCTGCACTAATTGCAGGCAGCTGGTGTTACTTAAGGAGGCATTAGCCCACTGCTCCACCAAGGCTCATTACTACTACTACTACTACTACTACTACTACTACTACTACTACTAGAGTTGTGGCCAGGGGGGCATTTGCCCAGGTTCGCCTGGTGCACCAGTTGCGCCCCTATCTGGACCGAGATGCCCTACGTACGGTCACTCATGCACTCGTTACCTCCCGTATAGATTACTGCAATGCTCTCTACATGGGGCTGCCCTTGAAGACCACCCGGAGGCTCCAGCTGGTGCAGAATGCGGCCGCGCGGGTAGTGATGGGAGCACCCCGATACTCCCATATTACACCCCTCCTGCGTGAGCTGCATTGGTTACCGGTTGTCTTCCGGGTGAGATTTAAGGTGCTGGTATTTACCTTTAAAGCCCTACATGGCTTAGGCCCGGGATATTCGCAGGACCATCTGCTGCCGGGAACGACCTCCCATCGCCCAGTACGCTCACACAGAGAGGGCCTCCTCAGGGTGCCGTCGGCCAGACAATGTCGGCTGGCAACCCCCAGGGGGAGGGCCTTCTCTGTGGGAGCGCCAGCCCTGTGGAACCAACTCCCCCTTGAGCTCCGGATGGCCCCGGATCTCCGGTCCTTTCGCCGCGGCCTTAAAACGTTCCTTTTTCATCAGGCTGACCTGGACTGACGACAGGGGTTTTTTTAATGTTTTTTTAAATTTTTAATTGTTTAGTTTAACTTATTTATTGGGGCTGTTTATTTAATTCCTTTTAACTTTTGCATTGTTGTTTTTATGGTTGTTAGCCGCCCTGAGTCCTTCGGGAGATAGGGCGGCATATAAGTCCCCAAAATAAATAAATAAATAAATAAATAAATAAATAAATAAATAATTTCATCATCATCATCATCAGTAGAACGGAAGCCCCCAGAAGTTGTGGGTGCTCCATCACTGGAAGTTTGGAACTATTCCATTTTTCTGTGTCAGGGATGGGCAACTCTGACCCCTTTCTGATCTGTGGACTTCAACTCCCAGAATTCCTGAGCCAGCGTGGCTGGCTCAGGAATTCTGGGACTTGAAGTTCACAGGTCGTAAAAGGGGCCGTGGTTGCCCATCCCCCCCCCCCCGCCGTTCTATGTGCTCTGAATGGTTTCTGTATCCCTTGCAAAGGAATTCTGCCAAGCTAATCCCATGGAATTTGGGGGCACTTAACATTTGCAAAGAACCAGCCCATCACGCCCAGCAGACGCTCAACTTGGTCATTGTTAACTGGGGTTAGTTTTAGCTGGATCATCCCAGGGTGCAGACCCAAACATGTTGACTTAACACAGCCTGGAATTGAGTCATTCTTCCTTTGCCAGAGTCTTCTTTCGGGAACACTCAGCAGACAGGAGACAGGAGCAAAGCCAGTGGGAGCTTTTGTTTGCACAGTTGTGCAAACACGGGGCGGCCGTTACTTCTGTCTTCTCCGCCGTCGCAAAGGAGGCGAAGGGGCTCCCACTTGGATCCTTGCTGAAGGAGTAACCCTGACTCTTTGCCAGACTGGGGTTGGGAGGAATAAGCAAGGGGCCAGAGAGGGGAGTTCCTAGAGAGGCCCTGTTTTCGGGGAAGGGGCTTCTGCAAGAGAATAGAATTAGAATTAGAACAGAATAGAGCTGGAAGGGACCTGGGAGGTCTTCTAGTCCAGCCCCCTGTGCAAGCAGGAGAACCTCTACCATCTCAGACAAGTGACTGTCTAGTCTCTTCTTAAAAACCTCCAATGATGGAGCGCCCACGATTTCTGGTGGCAAGCTGTTCCCCTGGTTGATTGCCCTCACTGTCAGAAAGTTTCTCCTTAATTCCAGGTTGCTTCTCTCTTTGATCAGCTTCCAACCATTGTTTCTCATCCTTCCCTCTGGTGCTTTGGTGAACAACCTGGCCCCCTCTGCCTTGTGGCAGCCCCTCAGATACTGGAACACTGCTATCATGTCTCCCCTATTTCTTTTCTTTAGACTAGCCAGATCCAGGTCCCGCCGCCGTCCTTCGACGTTTTAGTCTCCAGGCCTTGGATCATCTTAGTTGCTCTTCTCTGAATTTTTTTTTCCAAACTCTCAACGTCTTTTTTGTGATACGGTGACCAAAATTGGCTGCAGTATTTTCAGGTGTGGTCTTACTAGGGTTTTATAAAGCAGTACTAATATTTCACATGGTCTTGATTCTGTGCCTCTGTTTATACAACCCAGGATTGTATCAGCTGCTGCTGAACAAGGTTGGCTCACAGTCAAGTGTATTGTCCACTAGGACTCCACGAGAATCAATGGAGCCCCAGTAAGTTTGCACAGTACGGCGTGGAGTGCAACGTGTCTAGCTCCAAACAAAAACCAGCAGGGTTTCTCACAGGACATAATCAGAAAGTTGAGATATATTTATTTATTTAGGAAAATACTTTATTTATTTATTTATTTATTTATTTATTTATTTATTTATTTATTTATTTAATAAAATTTATAAGTAGTCCTCGACATGTGAACACCGTGGAGCCCAAAATTTCTGTGGCTAAGCGAGACAGTGGTCAGGTGAATTTTGCCCCACTTAACGACCTTTCTTGCCACCGTGGTGAAGTAAATCACTGCAGTTGTTAAGTCAGCAACACGGTTGTTTTAAGTAACATCTGGTTTCCCCATTGGCTTTGCCTGTCAGATGGTTGTGAAAAGATGATCACCTGATCCCGGGACACTGCGACTGTCATAAATATGAGCGTCAAGCAAGAACATCTAATGTTAGCAGCAGGGGGAGAGTGGGGGTGGTAATTACATTTTTGGCTTCGATTATATAAGTGCCGATATTATGCTAGTCCAGGGGTAGGCAACCTTGTCTCTTTTATGACTCATGGACTTCAACTCCCAGAATTCCTAAGCCAGCCACGCTGAGGGGAAAGGGAAAGGTTTCCAAGCTGAGCCCTGCTGGCTGAGGAATTCTGGGAGTTGAAGTCCATGAGTCATGAAGGGCCATAGTTCCCCCATGCTGGCTCAGGAATTCTGGGAGTCGAAGTCCACAAGTCATAAAAGAGCCAAGGTTGCCTACCCCTGTGCTAGTCAAATAAAAGATCCTTAGTAAACAACGCCTAGAAGTTCTTTTGAAGAGCTTCATCTGTCGGAACCATCTCTGGACACTGCAACCATCATAAATATAAGTCAGTTGCCAAGTGTCTGAATATTGTTAAAAATATCCATTTGATAATTCATAAGCTCTTTTGGGGCCCACAGAGGTTTTTAAGAAGGCAAAGGCATCCAGAGATGAGAAAACCTGGGTTAGAGAGTTCACACACTGTTCTGTACCAGCCTGCTACCGGCCCTGCAGAAAAGGCAGGGACAACCCCTTTTACAAGAAGGCAAGAGGCTGGAATTACGCCTGCCAAATTTATTGCTACAAAAACAAATAGAACAAGACACGAACCAAGAAACAGGAGCTTTTCAAGCGGTTGCCTTCAGCAAACCAGCCATCCCACGCATTCCCCCTTAAATACAGTTCAGGGCGTGGCTTCTCTCTGCCTCCTTCCGAGGAGCCCCATTGCCTTCCTCTGTTTACTCCTGATTGACTGCCTCCTGCGTCGGGCATCCTTGAACAGGGCCAGCTGTGGGTCATCTTCATCCACACTGTCAGGCTCACACAGCTGGGTCTGCGTCGTGACCAGATGAGAGGGGCCTGGCTGGGGGCTCTCATCAAGCTGTCCAACCTCCTCAGCAAGCTCTTCAACACCCCCCTCCTCCTCCTCCTCTGAGTCGTCCGACCCAACTGCCGAACCCACAGGCTGACCCTGAATCACAACACACATTCTGCATTCCTGGGACCTGGATGACTGTGTGTGTGTGAACAGGACCAAAAGACGCTGGCCCTAGCTTGCATTAACCACGCGGTCCGAAAAAAGCCATCTCTTGCATTCTGCTGAGAGGTTATGTTATTTGAGAAGCCCTGTTAAATCTGGGACCAAACGCAGATGCAAAATGCAGATACAGCATTCCTTTTTCCTGCCCGGCTGTTTGTGTGCATAACAATCTGCCAGAGTGAAAAACAGAGAACCTCAGAAAATGTCCAGAGGCGGCCGAAGTGAATTCCCTGGTTTTGAAGGCGGGGATTCTTACATTTTTGAATCCTCCTACCCCAGGAGATTCTGGCTGCCTTGGTCTGCCCTGCTCACTTGGGGGAACTGCAAGTCAGAAGCTGGGTTGCACCTGCTGTACCTGCCAAGGGATTGAATCCTGCTTGAAGCCCAGCTAAATAAATATAAATTTTTCTTCCAGCTGAAGGAGGAGGAGGAGGAGGAGGAGGAGGAGGAGGAGGAAATAATTTTGGAGGGTGGGAAGTACTGCATGCATGCCTGAAATCAAAGACCACTAAGGGCATTACAAGAATTCAGGAGGAGTATCAAAGACTATTTGGACTCATATGCAGTGTTTCTCAGGCTCAGCAACTTTAAGATATACGGGCTTCAACTCCCAGGATTCCTCCAGCTGGCCAGGCCTCTTGGCTAATTTAAAATGGGTGGACTTCAACTCCCAGAATTCCCACAGCCAGCTGGCTTTTCCTAATAACGTTGGCCATAAACCAACCAAACCATTGGGCTGGCGCATCTCCTAGCCTACAAAAGCAACCCCAGGTTACAAACTAACCAGATTTAGCATGCTGTATGAAGGCACTTAAAAGGGACGTGGTGGCTCAGTGGGTTAGGACGCTGAGCATGTCAATCAGAAGGTCGGGAGTTTGGCGGGTCGAATCCCGAGTGCCGCGTAACAGAGTTGAGCGCCTATTACTCGTCCCAGCTTCTGCCAACCTAGCAGTTCGAAAGCACGTAAAAATGCAAGTAGAAAAATAGGGACCACTCCGGTGGGAAGGTAACAGCGTTCTGTGCGCCTTTGGCGTCTAGTCATGCCGGTCACATGACCACAGAGACATTCTCGGACAAGCGCTGGCTCTTCGGCTTTGAAACGGAGATGAGCACCGGCCCCTAGAATCGGAAATGACTAGCACGCATGTGCGGGGGAACCTTTACCTTTACCTTTATGAAGGCACTTGCCAAAGTTGGTAATTTGGGTTTGCAACATCACCTCTGTAATGTCAACAGCTTTCTCTGAAGGAGCAAAGTTTCCCCCTCCTTTTGATTATTATGTTGTGATTCTAGAACACGGCTCTTCAAACTTGGCCCTGTTATGACGTGTGGACTTCAACTCCCAGAATTCCTCAGCCAGGCACACGTGCCTGGCTGAGGAATTCTGGGAGTTGAAGTCCGCACGTCATAAAAGGGTCAAGTTTGAAGAGCCCTGTTCTAGAAAGAGTGCAGAGTATCAGAAATGATTAGGGGACTGGGGGCTAAAACAAATGAGGAACGGTTGCAGGAATTGGGTATGTCCAGTTTAATGAAAAGAAGGCCAAGGAGTGACATAGTGGCTCTCTTCCAATATCTCAGGGGCTGCCCCCCAAAAAGAGGGAGTCAAGCTATTCTCCAAAGCATCAGAAGGCAGGAAAAGAAGCGACGGATGGAAACTAATCAAGGAGAGAAGCAACCTGGAACTAAGGAGACTTGGTTAGAACGACTTGCCTCCAGTAGTTGTGAATGCTCCCAACGCTGGAGGTTTTTCAGTTGAGATTGGACAACCACTTATCTGAAATGGTGTAGGGCTTCCTGCCTGAGCAGGGGGTTGGACTAGAAGACCTCCAAGGTCCCTTCCAACTCTGTTATTATTCTATTCTATTCTATTCTGTTCTATTCTGTTCTATTCTGTTCTGTTCTGTTAACTATAACTTAATGACCATTGCTGTGTCCCAAGGTCACGTGATCCCGTTTTGCAACCTTCTGACAAGTGAAGTCAATGAGGGAGCCAGACTCACTAACTTAACAACTGCAGTGATTCACTTAACAGCTGAGGCAAGAAAGGTCGCAAAATGGGGCAAAACTCACTTAACAAATGTCTCACTTAACAAGAGAAATTTTTGACTCAGTTGTGGT
Organism: Vipera ursinii; assembly: GCF_947247035.1. NCBI lineage: Eukaryota > Metazoa > Chordata > Lepidosauria > Squamata > Viperidae > Vipera > Vipera ursinii. The sequence goes on along the minus strand of NC_139516.1, from coordinate 4,693,691 downwards.
TGTAAGTCAAGGATGAGGACAATCGGGAACAACTCGCCTTCACAAATCGTGGGCGCTTCATCACTGGAGGCTTTTAAGAAGAGACTGGACAGTCACTTGTCTGAAATGGTATAGGTTCTCCTGCTTGAGCAGGGGGCTGGACTAGAAGACCTCCAAGGTCCCTTCTAGCTCTTCTCTTCTCTTCTCTTCTCTTTTAGTCCAGTCCAGTCCAGGCCATTTGTCTGAAATGATAGGGTCTCCTGTCTGAGCAGGGGGTTGGACTAGAAGACCTCCAAGGTCCCTTCTGACTCTGTCTTTCTCTTATTATCCAAGACCATCTTCTAATTAGTTGCTCTGACAAATGAGACCAAATAAGCAACTATAAGAGACCGAAAATGGTTTCTCACTGGTGCTGCAACACATCAACTACAGGCAGGCCCAGTAGGCATCATTTTATGTTCTAAATTATATACAGATAGTCCTCAACTTACAACCACAACTGAGCTAAAAAAAAAGATGTTGCTAAGTGAGACAATTGTTAAGTGGGTTAAGGCCCTTTTTATGACCTCTCTTGGCATGGTTGTTAAGTGTGTCACTGCAGTTGTTAAGTTAGTCGTTGGCTTTGCTTGTCGGAAGTCGCAACATGACTCTGGGACACTGCGATGGTCGTAAATGTGAGTCGGTTGCCAAACACTTGGATTTTGATCACATGACCCTGGGGATGCTGCAAAGGCTGTTGCTGTGAAAAACGGTCCTCAGTCCTTTTTCAGTGCCACTGTAACTTGGAACAGTCACTAAATGAACTGTTGTAAGCCGAGGACCACCTGTATACAGGACAGGTAGTCCTTCACTTAGAACTTTAACGGAGCCCAGGATTATTCTTGTAGATTATGCTGGTCATTAACGTGACTGACCTGTTTTTATGTGATTTTTTGTGGGAGCCGTCCAGCGAACGTGGCAGTCACACAAAGCAAGTGCCATGGCCGTTGAACAAGCACGGCAGTCATTATGTGAAACCCGCTGTTCATAACAGTTGCTTCTGTTAGAGAACCAGAAGCAACTACCAGGTTACAGTAACAAAAGTTGCAAATCATGACTAGGGGACACTGTGAATAGGTGTAAATGTTAAAACTGCCAGATCTGGAACCCCAAAGTACCAATGTTCTCATTTAGCCACCATTTGCAGTCATCTGGATTTTTGCAACCTGAATCTGGCAGCCCCAGGTTGTGTGCAATGTGGCTCTCCCACAATTTGAGAAACACAATGCACGAGGAGGACTGCTTTTTAATCGTTTTTTCATTGAGTCACTTACTCCTTCCCAGTAATAAAACAGTGCAAGCAACGCATGACTGCATGTCTTCCTAGCGGATCTCTGCTTGTGCCAATGCACTACTAGCACATTAACTAGACTTTACCAAATTAATCCAGTTAAGTAGCTCAAACATACACCGGAGCAACCCATGGGGCAACACAAGGTGCAGGAGAATCTATATACCATCTCAGACAAGTGACTGTCCAGTCTCTTCTTAAAAGCCTCCAGTGATGGAGCACCCAAGAATAATGGAATACAATAGATTATAGAATAGTGAATAAGAACAGAATATAGAATAGAATAGAATAGAAGAGAAGAGAAGAGAAGAGAAGAGAAGAGAAGAGAAGAGAAGAGAAGAGAAGAGAAAAGAGAAGAGAAGAGAAGAGAGGGGACCTTGGAGGTCTTCTAGTCCAGCCCCTTGCTTAAGCAGGAGAACCTCTACCATTTCAGATAAGTGACTGTCCAGTCTCTTCTTAAAAACCTCCAGTGATGGACTGCCCACGATTTGTGAAGGCGAGTTGTTCCCGATTGTCCTCATCCTCAACTTACAACCAGAATTGAGTCCAAAATTTCCCTTGTTAAGTGAGACATTTGTTAAGTGAGTTTTGCCCCATTTTGCGACCTTTCTTGCCTCAGTTGTTAAGTGAATCACTGCAGTTGTTAAGTTAGTGAGTCTGGCTCCCTCATTGACTTCGCTTGTCAGGTGGTTGCAAAACGGGGTCACGTGACCTTGGGACACAGCAACGGTCGTTAAGTATGTGAATTTTGATCACATGATCGTGGGGATGGCTGCAAAGGTCACAAGCGTGAAAAACGGTCCTTACGTGCCTTTTTCCAGTGCCGTTGTAACTTTGGTCACGAAACGAACTGTGGTTAGTGGAGGACTACCTGTATGTTTGCAAACACACCCTGAACCATCATTTGCCTAGCTTCCTATGGGCGCAGCCTGTTGTGTGAACCTAGCTCTATAGCCTGCCCTGTTGTTCTGGAAAGTACTGCATCCAAGGCTGCTAAAAAACATAACGTCTCCTTCAAGTCAACCTTACCTCTTGGTGACTTCAGTAACCACATTTTTTTTTCTCCAAAGCACCTGAAAGCAGGACAAGAAGCAACGGATGGAAACTAGTCAAGGAGAGAAGCAACCTGGAACTAAGGAGAAATTTCCTGACAATTAGAACAATTAACCAGTGGAAAAACCTGCCTCCAGAAGCGGTGAATGCTCCAACACTGGAAGTTTTTAAGAAGAGACTGGACAGCCGTTTGCATGAAATGGTGTAAGGTCTCTTCCTTAAGTAGGCGGCTGGATTAGAAGACCTGTGAGGGTCTTTCCAGCTATGTTATTCTGTTTATTCTGAAGTGATAGAGCTGCAAAAGAATCTAGACATCCGTCTGTATGTGGAGGCAAAGGGAGATCATCTAGAAGCGGTATAAGGTTTCCTGCCTGAACAGGGGGTTGGACTAGATGACCTCCAAGGTCCCTTCCAACTTTATATTATTATTATTATTATTATTATTATTATTATTATTATTATTATTATTATTATTATTATTATTATTATTATTATCATCATCATTATTATTAGCTGCTGTGCGGGTCTGCCTCCTTGGGGGTCCTGAGCGCCAGGAACGCCCGTGGGAACCTTCCTGCCTCTGGAATGCACCGGCTTCTGGGTTTTATTTCCCGAAAGGAGCAGCACCTTGGGGGCCGAAGGCAGCGCACCCGCGCGTGTGAACCTTCCCCGTCCGCGGAGCGCGGCTCCCTCCCGCCGCTGCCCCTTCCTTCCAGGGCAGGAAAGGCCCTGACCGTTGCCAGGACAACGGAAACCTCCGCTCGCCCTTGGCAACAATCCTGCCAAGGGCTGCTCTCTCTCCCTCTCTCTCTATCCCATCATGCACAGCGCCCTACAGGTCCGGCCGCTTGACAGTTGCGCTCCTACCTCGCGCTCTCCCTCTCTCTCTCTCTCCGGGGGAGGCGGGGGGAGAAAGAGACGCGCGAGGCTCCAAAGGGGGCGTGGCTTAAGGAGACAGGGGGGACCTCTCTACCCAATCGGGGACGACATCGCCTGCTCTTTTTTTAAAAAAAAAAAAAAGGCCCGGCCGGGCCCCGCCTCCTCCTTTTCCTTTCCTTTGCCGGCTCTCCCCGGGCTCGAGCGTGGCCCCGCCCCCCTCTCCGGCCAAGTTGGGTGAAGAGGGGGAGGCGGCGGCAGGAGAGCGCGCGCGCCCCTCCCCCCCTGTCCTGGGGGGGCGGGGGGGGGCAAGAGAGGCAAAAGAAAAGAAAAGAAAAAAAGAGAGAGAGGAGGAGGCGGGAACGCGCTCCGGCGGGTTTCCCCCCCCCGCCCTCAGCGCGGCTCCCCTTTCCCCAGCCGCGTGAGGGGAGCGCGGCGAGAGCGAGTGGCCGCTGCCCCCCTCAGGTAAGCTGAGGCCGAAAGCCGCTCGCAACTTGGCAACTTCCCTGGCGGGAGGGAGGGAGGGAGGGGGCTCTCTGAGCGTGAGGGGAAGGGGGCGCCCTGCGGGGGAGGAGAGAGGAGGGAGGGAGGGGGTCCCTGCCCGGAGAAGTCGCCCCTTCAGTGCCCGCCAAAGGAGGAGGGGGCCCCTTCCCCTCCTTTGTCGCTCCCCCCGGCGGGGCTCAAGGTGAATCCCCCCTGCTGCCCCTCCCCCCCCAGCGCCCCCTGAGGCTGAGGTGAGGGACAAGCCTCTCCTGAAGGGAGGGGGGAGGGGGAGATGAGAGAGAGAGACGAGCCGCCCGCCCCTCCAAGCGCCCCTCAAGCTGAGTGGGAAGGGGGGGAGAGGCCACCTTGAGGGCTGTTCTGAGGGGAGATGGGAGGTGGAAGAGAGAGAAGACCCCCCCCCGCCAGCGCCCCCTGAAACTGGGGGGGGGAGTCCACCTTGCGTGCTGTTCTGAATGGAGACTGTGTGTTTGTGTGTGTGTGTGAGAGAGAGAGAGAGAGAGAGAGCAGATGCCCCCCAAGGGTTTAAGAAGCCACCTTGAGGGCTGTTCTGAAGGGAGACACTGTGTGTGTGTGAGAAAGTGTGTGTTTGTGTGTGTGTGAGAGAGAGAGAGCGCGAGAGCAGATGCCCCCCAAGGGTTTAAGAAGCCACCTTGAGGGCTGTTCTGAAGGGAGACACTGTGTGTGTGTGAGAAAGAGTGTGTGTTTGTGTGTGTGTGTGTGAGAGAGAGAGCGAGAGAGAGAGAGCAGATGCCCCCCAAGGGTTTAAGAAGCCACCTTGAGGGCTGTTCTGAAGGGAGACACTGTGTGTGTGTGAGAAAGAGTGTGTGTTTGTGTGTGTGTGTGTGAGAGAGAGAGAGAGAGCAAGAGCAGATGCCCCCCAAGGGTTTAAGAAGCCACCTTGAGGGCTGTTCTGAAGGGAGACACTGTGTGTGTGTGTGAGAAAGAGTGTGTGTTTGTGTGTGTGTGTGTGTGAGAGAGAGAGAGAGAGAGAGAGCAGATGCCCCCCAAGGGTTTAAGAAGCCACCTTGAGGGCTCTTCTGAAGGGAGACACTGTGTGTGTGTGTGAGAAAGAGTGTGTGTTTGTGTGTGTGTGAGAGAGAGCGAGAGCAGATGCCCCCCAAGGGTTTAAGAAGCCACCTTGAGGGCTGTTCTGAAGGGAGACACTGTGTGTGTGTGAGAAAGAGTGTGTGTTTGTGTGTGTGTGTGAGAGAGAGAGAGCGCGAGAGCAGATGCCCCCCAAGGGTTTAAGAAGCCACCTTGAGGGCTCTTCTGAAGGGAGACACTTTGTGTGTGTGTGTGTGTGTGTGAGAGAGAGAGAGAGAGAGAGAGAGAGAGAGAGAGAGAGCAGATGCCCCCCAAGGGTTTAAGAAGCCACCTTGAGGGCTGTTCTGAAGGGAGACACTGTGTGTGTGTGAGAAAGTGTGTGTTTGTGTGTGTGTGAGAGAGAGAGAGCGAGAGCAGATGCCCCCCAAGGGTTTAAGAAGCCACCTTGAGGGCTGTTCTGAAGGGAGACACTGTGTGTGTGTGAGAAAGAGTGTGTGTGAGAGAGAGAGAGCGAGAGCAGATGCCCCCCAAGGGTTTAAGAAGCCACCTTGAGGGCTGTTCTGAAGGGAGACACTGTGTGTGTGTGAGAAAGAGTGTGTGTTTGTGTGTGTGTGTGTGTGTGAGAGAGAGAGAGAGCAAGAGCAGATGCCCCCCAAGGGTTTAAGAAGCCACCTTGAGGGCTGTTCTGAAGGGAGACACTGTGTGTGTGTGTGAGAAAGAGTGTGTGTTTGTGTGTGTGTGTGTGTGAGAGAGAGAGAGAGCGAGAGCAGATGCCCCCCAAGGGTTTAAGAAGCCACCTTGAGGGCTGTTATTGGAATATCCTGAAGGTTGGTTGGGGGGGGCGAAATGAGACAGAGACAGCAGGTTAAATAACCCCCCCCTCTAGCAAATGGGGCAGGGGGCGTCTCTGCTCTCCTTTCGCCCCGGGACGCGCTGCCTTATTTGGGGCTGGGGTGGGGGGAGAGGGCTGAGGGCCGGCGGAGGCTGACTGGCAGGGGGTTAACCCCCCCTCCTGCTGCTCCCCTCTCCCTCCCCCCACCTCCAAAAGGGGAATTTTCCAGCTGGTAATTTCTGCTGCGTCAACACCCAGCTGGAGGGAGTGGAGAGGAGGGAGACAAGGGGGCATTTTTCACAGCAGAGCCACTTCGCCAAAGAAGACCAACCACCCCCGGGCTGGGATGAAAGAAAGAAAGATCTAATTTTATTTATTTATTTTTTTTTAAAAAAAAACTTTTTAAAAATTAAGCATCTGTGCAAGTTGGACCAAGAGTTACTTAAGAGAGAGAGAGAGAGAGAGAGAGGAAGGGATAGAGTGACACACCAAACTGCTTGGGAGGAAAGGGGGGAAAAAAGGAATGAGGTAATAATGTTGTTGAAACGTGTATATTTTCCCACTTTTTGCTTTCTCTTTCTGACTCTTTAAAGCCATGCCGGTTCTGTTTGGGGTTATTGTCTCTTTACCTAAAGCCAGGCACCAATCGCCTGGTCTTTGCCTCCATTTTAATTGCAGACGGGGAAACATTGAAAGTCACCCCCATACCTTGAAACCCAGAATGTGGTTTCCCTATAGCTATGGGAGTTGTTCAGATTGTTTTCGACAACTTAAGGGACCGGTTTGAAAATATATGCAGGTAAGGACCTTTTAACGGAAGGGCTGTCCTTAGAGAATGATGATTAGTAGAGGAAAGAAGTCACAGGCTTCTGAAAAGAAAAAAGAAAAAGGCAGTAATGGGGTTGAAGAGTTTTCAAAGCTAGCATTTTCTTTTTGTATGTGTAAATAGATAGGTTTGTTCATAGATGTAATCTAAGTAGCCTTTTATAGCAAAATCCCTGATGACAAATAAAGCATAATAAAGATTTCTTGTGGTATAAAACTGCGGAAGGTGTGTTAACTGGAATAAATTGAGTAACTGAATACTTAAGCAAAGTGATATATATATATATATATATATATATATATATATATATATATATATATATATATATATATATATATATATATAATAAAATTTAGGACAAGAAATGGGTACGCAAGAACAGTTTCATTCTTAATTGAGTTTTCTCCCTATCTTCAGTTTCTTGAATTTGTTTGACATGGAGTACTGAGAGGATTATCAGCTTTGTTTCATGATAGTATAAAAAGGATATAGCAAGTGGTGCTGTTGAAAGTACCTTTATTGAGCTGAAATGACTGTATGCATCATAAAGCAGATATCCATCCATCTATTGTATATATGTGTGTATTGCTTCTATTACAAGAGGCTTTGTCCAAAGAGAACTTTTGGTTTAAAATCAACTCTCAGAAAAGTTTTTTTCCAGGCGTGAAGTGCATAATATTAGGCAATTCCATTTTATTGATTGGCTGATTTGGAATGATTTTATAGCAGTTGAATAAGCTACTATTAGTCAAGTTCATTCTTGAAATCTATGTGATACATATGTACCTGTCTGGACTTTACAGTTTCAATACAGTAGAAGAAAATATATGTAGCTCAGGGTTGAACACGAAAGACTCCTCATTTACAGTTTTAATTTATGTAATGAACAATTATTGCTTAACTATATCATATAACAGATTGCATTCTGTAAAATACTTGTCTTGATTTAGAACTGGTGCTACATTTACTGTATCAACCTCACCACTAATTGTGGCTGTCATTTTACTCTGATGAAATACTAATTTTGCTGTTGGTAAATTAGATCACTGATTGAAATTTTGTTCTGATAGAATGGGTTTACTTCAGGTTGTGATATATTCTAAAAACTGATCCAATTCATTTATCTGTTTTTTCCCCCAAAGGGTAGCATTTACTAATTAGACAAACATTTTAATGACTGATGGGGAATATACAGGTCAGATCTTAAAATATAAGGGAAAAAACGAAATGGGCCATATTATCCCCACGGCCTGTATTTTTAGGGTACCTAGTTTTATACTAGTAATTAGTTTTTTTCCAGGTGATGTATCTAAAAGAGAAGCTTGAGTAATTTTATAATACAACCTTGGCATACTTTTCTGAGGGGAAGCTAGGATAGTACCTTACTAACTAAAAAGAAGATAGCATTGTTATGTGACAGCTGTACTCCATGAGGAAATTTCATTTTGTACCTTATGCGAACTCTTCCAATAGTGCCTCACTTTCTTGTGATGTTCTTATTAATAAAAAATGTACACATTTACATATTTATCTCATTCTAGTTTATGTAAAAGTATTTTTGGCTATATTTTTTAATTGGTTAAAATCTTTGAAAACCTTCGTCTGTCTATCCCTTTATCTCCTATTAGCACTCCTTTCTATTCATAATTCCCTGAATTACTAATTTATATATAAAAAACTATAATAGAATTAATAGACTATTTGATATATTCTCAAATTCCTGTAGTCGTGTACCAGTTGCTTAAAGGTTAAGTAGAGTTATTCTCATAAAATCTGTTAGTTCAACTGTTTTAGCTTTTTTTTTCCAAATAGTAACAGTGCAAATTACCGGTAAAAATTTAAAGCTAAACTTTCAAACTTACGTTGCAGTAGTACTAAAAGCCAACATTTTTAAGGTGCCATATTAATTATTCCACATTTGTTTTAAAAACAGATTTGTAAGAACTCTGTATAGACAATTAATTTTTATTTTAATAAAAGGGATTAAAATAGTTTTGCTTCCTACAGAAGTAATTGTATGCATATTTTGGAAAACAGTACTGTATTCAGAGATCTAGTCCCATAATCTGTTTTATGTGAACTTAGTCTTTGTATCTGCTAACCATGTTCCATGTCTTACATTATAAAAAGCAAGACAATGGGATCATATTGTATAGTTAAACTATAGACAGTGCATAAAAATATATGCACTATAATAAAATCAGGACAGATGGCAAAGCCAGAATGGACAGATATTATCTTAGTTAAAGAAAATAAAATATAAATAATTTTCTTAGAATGAAAACCAGGATCATAAAATAATAGAAAACATAAAGTAAATTAGAAATGATGGGAAATTTAGCATCACAATAGTTAAAAATGGATGTGGGACGTAGATACATATCTTGAAAGCCATATAGAAAAAATGAGAGTTTATCACAAATGAAGACTAAATATGAATAGACAATAAGCCAATACAAAAAAGAAAAACTGATGTGATATATGGCACAATAAAGCAACCACAGTACAATGTGGTTGTATTTCCACATACAATGGGGAAATAATCATTCTACTTTATTCTGCACTTCATATTTCGTATCTGAAATACTGGATCAAGATCTTCTAGGCGATTGTATTTTAACAGGAGGGTAGAAAAATGAATTCAGAGGAAGGCAGTCAAAATAGAAGTATACAAAGAAAGATATACTTTAATGTTATGGAAGGTTAAAGAACTGGGGGTACCATTAGGCTTCCTTAATACGTGTATCCTCCAGATGTGTGGATTTCCATTTCCAGAATTCTCCAGCCAGCGTGAACATTGGATAAAATTCTAGGAGGTGCCCACATAATAGAATCCCAGAATTTTAAGGGCTATCAAGTCCGGTTCTTCGCTCAGTACAGGTTAAGAGTTCATTTGCAGGGTTCCCAGTTATTTAAAGCAGCAGGCAGAATGGAGAATGGGAGATAATGGCTGTTTTCAAATACTAATGATTGTCACAAGGAAGTTAGATTTATTCTTTTCTACCTAGATCTAATAGGCTTAAATGAAGAGAAAGTAAATTTCATTGTGAGATATTAGAAAACATATCTGAATAGAAGCAATGGAGAATACAGCCATTTACTTAAGACGCCACTAGGATTTCTTTTGCTGAAGTTCTTCAGGAAGAGGGTTATATTTTGGGATTTTGTAGTAGGATATACTATTTATTTATTTATTTATTTATTTATTTATTTATTTATTTATTTGATTTGTATACTATATTTGTATACTAACTAGTCATATATGCACATATATTATAAAGTAATTCTTCAGGTATATATTTTTGTACAGGTAGTATGTAATATGATCCCAACTGACTCCCAACATTTCTATTGCTAAGCAAAACAGTTGTGAGTTTTACCCCAATTTATGATCTTGCCACAGTTACTATGTGAATCACTACAACTGTTAAGTTAGTTGTGTATGTATGTGTAGGGGTGTAGGTCTATACATGTTGTATATAGTATGTATATGTTATATATAGTATGGTTTGGTTTATGGTTTATTAAATTTTTATACCGCCCTTCTCCCGAAGGACTCAGGGCGGTGAACAGGGCATATCATAAAACTACAAAAATACAAAAGTTAAAAAAGAATTAAATTATTGCCCACAGTAAAAACAATAGAAAATATATATAAATATTAAAACCCTAAATAACTCCCCATCAGGCCAGGCCAGCTTGTTCAAATAAATGGGTCTTTAACCCGCGCCGGAAGGAGCGAAGATCCGGTGCCATCCGGAGCTCAACCGGCAGCTGATTCCACAAAGCCGGAGCGCCCACAGAGAAGGCCCTCCCCCTGGGGGCCACCAGCCGACATTCTCTGACTGGAGGCACCCTGAGGAGGCCCTCTCTGTGGGAATGCACAGGGCGGAGGGGGAGTCGACGCCAGCAGCAGGTGGTCCCCGAGGTATTCCGGTATGTTTAGGTGTGTGCCATGTATGTGTTCACTTTGAGAGCTGGCAACTAAATTTCATTTTTGATATGTGTCATTGTGCCTGCAGTAAAAAACAACAATAAAGGTTATCTTATCTTAACATGGTTGTTAAGTGAACCTGGCTTCCCCATTGACTTTGCTTGTCAGAAGGTTGCCACATGACCCCAAAGACGCTGCAATCATCCTAAATATGAGTCAGTTGTCAAGCGTCCAAGTTTTGATTACGTGACCATGTGGATGCTGCAATGGGTCGTAAGTGTGAAAAATGGTCATAAGTCACTTCAGTGCTGCTGTAACTCCGAACAGTAACTAAACGCATGCTCGTGAGTCGAGGACTATCGGTAGAACCAAACTGGCAGCAGCCATGTACTGTACATGAGGGATGTATTAGCCCCTTCTGAATTCTGACTATTTTCAGAAATACAAATGAATTTTTAAAAATTGAAATAGGTTTTTAACCTGGGAAACCATGGAAAGATGGAAGAATCTTGGAAGAATCTTATTTATTCTATAATACAGTATTGGTAAAAGTCATACATTACAGTAACCCTTTGTTATTTTGTAAATCTATTCACCGTCATTTAGCATTATAGGTGATCCAGGATGCTATGGTATCTTCCTACATCAGAAATTTAAAGATTTCTTGTTTATTACAAAGTGTTAATTCCAGCCATTATTTCAGATTCCACTTGAATAATATACAGTCAAACTGAACTTAAAAGGTTACTTACCATTGTCCTTGCTCTCTTCTCTTGCATCTTTAGTAGGAAAACAAAAGGAATCATGCACATTAGCTTTATTTCCTTTCATTATCTCATGTCTTTAATTTCTTTGGCATATTTCTTACTACCGGTACTTGTCTCTGCTTTGTATAATTTTCCCTGTTCCAAATGGAAATAGCTGACAGGTTTATTTGTATATGTGTTTATGAATCAACTGTCTAGGCCCAAAATTCTGACCCAGATGAAGAAAACTTGACAGATATTTTCAGACAAGACGAATATATTAAATGCAAGAAAGACAGGCTTGGACCCAACCACTTTCGGAAGGATAAACGAGATCTGATAGTAAATCTTCACTCGTGTGGAAAAATGGAATGAAAGAAGATTCAAGATAGACAAAAGAACATCCTTTGCACTACATATAGTCAGCATATGGAATTCCTTTCCCTGACATGTAGCAATGGCTACCAAGCTGGACAGCTTTAAAAAAAGGATTAAACAAATTAATGGAGGATAATACAATTAATGATGCTTGTATGCTTCTTTCAGATCTGAGGTAGCCTGCCTCTGACTGCCAGTCATTGGGGAACAATAACAGAGAAACACTGTTGCTTTCATGGCCTGTTTACAGTATGTATTCCCACAGGAACTATAGACACAGGATGTGCATTAGGCAGCTTTTTAGTCTGACCCAGCACAGTTGCCTTTAATACTACATTAACGAAGTAATGTTCATCTAAATTGAACCATATGTTTAAAAGGAAGCTATCACAAAATTAAGAGTAACGTACTCCTCAGGATTATTATGTTAATCTTGATTTGTGGAGGAGATGCATTCATGGTTCCCTTTGTATGAACGTGTACAACATATTTAAGCAAAGGCAAGCCATATCAACCAGAATTTCTCTAGTTTTACTTATGCCTTCCTGAGAGATCTGCATATACGTTGTCAAAGCAGTCTCTTGTATACCAAAATCACTGCATGTTTGCTCTAGTCTAGTAGAGATGTGTGAGATGATTCTGAAAGCTAATCAGACTTGCATTAGAATTCCAAAACGCAAGAACTTTCAAACCTGAGTTTGTGTGTTCTCTTAGCTTTCACGCAAAAGTTCAAAGTCATATAATCTTAAGAGGTTTTTTTTTAAAAAAAATGGCCCAAAGCATTTCCAATATAGGTAAAAGGATCAGGTTATCTGGGTAGTCATAAGAAGGGATGAGTTTGAAGTTCTAAGTCTGTTACAGATATCGTTTTTAGGTTGAGGTCTCCAGCCCATCACAAATGGCACTGGTCAAGGCTGCAGATGCAGTCCAATGGTCTAATGCAGGGGTGTCAAACTGCCGGCCTGCAGGCCGGACGCGTCATCCGGAAGCCACACCCACCCTATTGCTGGCAACGGCAAAACCGTCCCGATACGTTGCGTGACGTCACGTGACCTCGCGAGTTTGACGTGTGGTCTAAGGTGTTAACTCAAAGCAGCCTGTCACTTTTCCATCTCTGTTCTGTTTGACTGTCAGTGTTGACTTGAAGACCATATTACTATGTCAAGATGAGTATCATGATGTACAAGTCAGAATGGAAAAAGCCAGGCCAATTGAACCTCAGAGCTTGAAGATATTAAGTTTGCTGGATTAGTTACCGTAGTTAACACTTTACTGTGTTTAGCTAGGGGAAACTAGCCTGGTTATTCTTGTATATTTGATCTAAATTTGAAATTAGCAGTAATACTATGTGCTTTTCTGTCCAGGAGTCTTGCATAGCTACCCTTTTCTTGTCCAAAGTATTTGGATTATTGTATCCTGCTGCATGTGAGGCTGCATTTTAAAGGACCATTCAGAAACTACTAGTAGTCGCCATCTTACTTGAGCCCAAAATTTCTGTTGCTAAGTGAAATGTTTGTTAAGTGAGTATTGCCCCATTTTACGATCTTTCTTGCCACAGTGGTTAAGTGAATCACTGCAGTTGTAAAATTAGTAACATGGTTGTTAAGTGAATCTGGCTTCCCCATGGACTTTGCTTGTCAGAAGGTCGCAGAAGCTGGTCACATGACCCAGGAAATTGCGACTGTCATGTGAGTCAGTTGCCAACCATCTAAATTTTGGTCACATGACTACAAGGATCCTGCAGTGGTCATAAGTGTGAAAAACAGTCATAAGACACTTTGTAATGCTGTTGTAGTTTTGAACGGTCACAATAAACTGTTGTAAGTCGAAGATTATCTGTACAGCTGGTTCAGTGTGGGTCAGCCTAGTTAGTTATGGACACGGTAAGGTTTATCCAATAACTCTTCTGAAGGCCCTGCATTGATTGCTGGTTAACTTTCACATGCAATTGAAGATGTTGGTTATGGCCTTAAAGCCATATATGGCCTAGGGCAGCGATGGCGAATCTTTTAGAGGCTGAGTGCCCAAACTGCAACCCAAAACCCACTCATGTATCCTCGGGTGCCAGGTGGGCGTGGCCCATTGGGTGGGCGTGGCTGCGGTGGTAACGGCAGACTGAGTGGGACTAAAAAGTTCTATCAATCAATTCCAACTTTGTGAGATTTTTTTTTCCCCGCGAGAAGTTGAAATTGATTGAACCTTTTTTTTTTTTTTTGCCCTCAGCAGCAGAGGCCTAGGACTGGGGCAATGGCACATGTGCCCACAGAGAGGGCTCTGCGTGCCACAGGTTCGCCACCACGGGCCTAGGGTCTTGGTATCTCTGAGACAGCCTTTTGTGAGTGGAATCTGTCTACAGCAGACATGTCAAACACAAGGCCCGGGGGCCAGATCGGGCCCGCAAAGTGGTTTCATGTGGCCCGCGAAGCCATCCTGGAAGCAGTGAGGGAACGGCCCCAACTGCCTTGGCTCTGGCCCAGAGACCCTCCTTCTGCCAGAGACCCTCAGATCTGTCCCACTCCTGCCCGGGCCCCCATAGGCACCCTTGATGCGAAGGATGCAGAGCTGGCCATGCCCACCCAGTAGGCCATACGCACTCCAGCCACGCCCACCCAGTAGGCCATGCCCACCCTGGCCACACCCACCCGGCCCCCTGAGGGCAACTGCAATGCTGATGTGCCCCTCAATGAAATTGAGTTTGACACCCCTGGTCTACAGCATTTGGCAAGACCAGGGAAAGAAAGAATGTTAAGAGACCTTTGCTGAGATAAAGCCCACTTCAAGGCCCTGACTTAGGTTTTCTTATTACTTTGGAAAACCTTTCCATTGGAACTAGAGATTTCTCCCTTCCCTTTTAAGCTTTTGACAACCCTTGAAGATCTGGCTTTTCTGGAGGTCATTTGGCATATGACTAGAATACTGAACTATGCCTTTTCTTTTTTATTGGAACAAAGTATCTTAAATGTTTCCTGATCCTTGCTTCTCGTTACAGGTAGTCCTCGACTTACTACAGTTTGTTTAGTGACCGTTTAAAGTTACAACGGCACTGGAAAAGTGACAAGACTGTTTTTCACACCTACGGCTGTTATAGCATCCCCAACGGCCACATGGTCAAAATTCAGATGTTTGGCAACTGACTCATTTATGATGGCTGCAGTGTCCTGAGGATCATGTGATCTCCTTCTGACACCTTCTGATAAGCATAGTCAATGGAGACGCCAGATTCCCTTAAACAATCGTGTTACTAACTTAACCTGCAGTGTTTCACTTAACAGCTTTGGCAAGAAAGATTGTAGAATGGGGCAAAACTGACTTGACAAATGTCTCAGTAACAGAAATTTGGGGCTCAGTTGTGGTCTTAAGTCGAGGACTACCTTTATATGTATTGTTTTAATGTATAACTGCAAGCCTCTCAGAGACTTTTTTTCTCCCATGGCTTTGCCTTTCTATCTTTCTTAGATTTTGTCTCTTTTTAATATTTTTCTGCATGTTAGACTGCATGTTTGAGTAAAGGTAATGGTTCCCCCGCACATGCGTGCTAGTCGTTTCCAACTCTAGGGGCCGGTGCTCATCTCCGTTTCCAAGCCGAAGAGCCAGCGCTTGTCCGAGGACGTCTCCGTGGTCATGTGGCCGGCATGACTAGACGCCAAAGGAGCACGGAATGCTGTTACCTTCCCACCTAAGTGGTCCCTATTTTTCTACTTGCATTTTTACGTGCTTTCGAACTGCTAGGTTGGCAGAAGCTGGGACGAATAACGGGCACTCACTGTTACACGGCACTTGGGATTCGACCCGCCAAACTGCCGACCTTCTGATCGACAAGCTCAGTGTCCTAACCCACTGAGCCACCGCGTCCCTGCATGTTTGAGTAGCATAAGCAATAGCACACATGCTCATTGCTTGAGGGACATTTTTATTTCCCATATTCCAAGTCACCTAAACATTAGAATGCTAACTATATTGTGTATTATATTAACTTTATCTAATCAATATTGCACAAATAGTATATTGAGGCAATAAATGTATTAGGATTTGTAACAATAAAAGGGAATAAGGCATGGGATAAGGCTTGCTTTAAAATTGCTGGTTATCATCAAGGATGGTTCACCTGTGATTCTCATCTTGAAGATGTAAGTAAACTGAGGTTGAAGTGAATTTTTGTATAGCTCTGTCAGTACAGAGTTTGCTGATGTAGTCTAAAGACAGCTGCTTCCTTGAGAATTACTGCTATCCCTCTGGAAAAACAGAATCGGCATTTGTACACAATTTCAGCAATAGCTTGATTGTGATCTTTGCACACTATAAATTTTTCTTTTTAGAAGTTAAAGCTAATCACTCCTAATTACATCTGAAAGATTCATAGGTACAGAATGCTCGAGTAATTAATTATTTGAATACCTTATAACTCAGCTTTTAAACAACAAGAAGTTGATGAATTACCTCTCAGAGTTGAATGGAACCCAGGGTAGATGCTCCTTTGAAATGATTTTGCTAATCTAGAATGCTGATCATTACAGGGATTTTAGCAGATACACTAGTAGTTTTAGCCTTCTCCTCCCACCAATGACCCCCTGTGATGTTTGGCATTGATGCTCCTGTCTGGATTGAGAGAAAAATGTCCATTGGTGCCAACAGTGTCAATGTCTCTCTTTCTTCCCCACAGAGTGTGCAA
Source organism: Vipera ursinii (assembly GCF_947247035.1). Lineage (NCBI taxonomy): Eukaryota > Metazoa > Chordata > Lepidosauria > Squamata > Viperidae > Vipera > Vipera ursinii. The sequence goes on along the minus strand of NC_139516.1, from coordinate 4,677,520 downwards.
ACGTGGGAGTGCAAATACTTCTAAATGAATAATCAGAAGGAAGACATGGAGATTGCCTCCCATTATCATCATCTGCTTCAGGAACTCAATGAACAAAGGCAGCATGGTATCCTCTGCGATGTTTGCATTATAGTGGAGGGAAAGATTTTCAAGGCTCATAAAAATATTTTACTTGGGAGTAGTCGTTACTTCAAGACTCTATATTGTCAGGTGCAGAAGACCTCCGACCAAGCCACAGTCACTCATTTGGATATCGTAACGGCACAGGGCTTTAAAGCAATCATTGACTTCATGTACTCAGCACACCTTGCGTTGACCAGCAGGAATGTCATTGAGGTGATGTCAGCGGCCAGCTACCTTCAAATGACTGATATTGTGCAAGCTTGTCACACTTTCATAAAGGCTGCTCTTGACATAAGCATAAAGTCTGATGCATCGGACGATCTGATCGATTATGAATTTGGGGCTGCCTCTAGCAACAGTACGGATGCTCTGATTTCTGCGGTTGTAGCCGGTAGGAGCATATCTCCTTGGCTGGCTCGAAGGACGAGTCCAGCAAACTCTTCTGGAGATTCGGCTATTGCTAGCTGTCACGAAGGAGGAAGTACCTGTGGAAAAGAGGATCAAGAGCCAAAATCAGATAGTCACGATGACATTTCATCCCAGTCACTTTGGTCTGCTGATTTGGGCTATGGGACTTTGCGTGTCAAAGAAGAACAGATCTCTCCACCTCATTATGGAGGAAATGAATTGCGGTCTGCCAAAGATAGTGCAATGCAAAATGCTTTCTCAGAACAAGGAACCGCAGATGGGTGGCAGCCTACAGGGCGTAGGAAGAATAGAAAAAATAAGGATACTGTGCGCCATATCACACAACAATTGGGAGGTGACAGCGGGACAACTTCACCAGTGCCTCCCTTTCTAACTGCCCCTGGATGGCCATACAGTCATCAAGAAGCAAGTAAGAATGTTTAATTCCATTTCCGTGCAATTATATAATACTCATGAATAACTGTCTGGAATATATTAATTAAAAAAAAAACTAGAAGTGTTTAAACACTGTGGTTTTTATTAAAATATGTTATGTGTTTAACAAGTACACTCAAAGAAAAAGATAAATGTGAAAGAGAAAAAGATAGATAAAAGAAAATAACAGAAAACGTGGAAAGAAATACAAAAAAGTGGCTTCTGATCTTCCTCTCACATATATCATCTCTAAGATTATATCATTATTCCCCTTTTCTATAATCGTTCTAATAAGTCATAAAATCATTTTCCTTTTTTTTTTACACAAAAAGTCCATAAGGGGTTTCTAATCATTGAGGAATATCAATAATGACCTTTCTCCAGTCAAGTCTTGTCAATTTTGTCATCGAATTCTGTCAGTTTCACCAACCCATTTCCTCCATGATGGGTCGTCCTGGATCTTTCCATCTTTGTGCATAGAATAATCTCGTGGTAATCCTATATTGAAAAACTCTTCCATGATTCTTTTTTAACTGTACGGTATATCCATCAATCCTGAAAGGAAATGTTCTGGCTTCACTTGAATGTTAATATTTATTCCATATTCTCAGTATGGCATATGTAATAAAGTGGTTTTTAAAATCCACATTTAACTTTATTGTGCCGTAAGCCTCCATGCCATTAAAAGCTCAGTTCTTAATCTTCTAAGTCTAAAAGTCTTTTGTTTCTCAGCAACACTCATTCCTTCATCCAAACCAAACAACAAGCGGCAATATAAGATTTCAAATTCGGTAGACCAATTCTCGTCTTTCCTTTATTTTACTTATTTGTTTCTATCCCGCTTTTATTATTTTTACAAATAATTCAAGGTGGCAAACCTACTCAACGTACTTTTTCCTCCTCCTACTTTTCCCATGGGTTGGACAGAAAGTGCTTGGCTCAATGTCGCACAACTGGCTCTCATGGCAAAGGCAGGACAGCCGTGCTTGTGCTTTTTAGCCTGGTGCCTTAACCACTAGACCAGGGGTCCCCAACCTTGGCGATCTTAAGACTTGTGGACTATAATACTTCATTTTTAACTTGTTTAACTTGCTATATAAATTTAGATATATCTTTTTGCCGTTGCTTGAAAATACACCAATTGTCAAAAGAGATGCTGTCTGAAACAAAAACATCATTCTGTTCATTTTTAATCACAGAAATTTTCTTCAATAGTGTCCATTTTAATTTCTCCCATCTTAACAAGTCCTTCATTTGATTTCATGTCTTAGCCTAATTATGTATGGCCTTGCTTTCTGTGCCGCGGCCCTTGCCTTTTGAAATATGCTCTTCCAAGATGTGAGATGGGCCCTCAGAAATGGCTAAAGACCTGGCTCTGCCCTCTGGCTTGGTACTCACAGGGGCCATGGGGCTGCTTAATACTCTGAAGGCCCACCCACCTTTTAATTAAATTTTAATGTTCTGTTTTAACTATCTTTGCCTCTGTATTAATATTTTACTTGTACACCGCCCAGAAGTATTCTGTAAGGAACTGAGTGGTTTCTAAATTTAATATCATACAATTTATATTTATTACATTAATGTATCTGTAGTAAAATTACCAACACCACATATCTCATTATTAATCTTAAACTCTGCTAGCTTACCAAAGTCCTTTATTTTTTCCATTGATGTTTTTACTCCCTCTAACAGATCCTCCAAAACTTAGGACTAGCTCATCAGCAAATGCCTTTAATTTACAGGTTTCTTTTTTAATCTTTACTCCCACAATTTTCTCATCTTGTCCTGTTCAGTATGTGAACAAGAGTGGAAACAGCAGTAATCTTGTCTTGTCCCCTTTTCAATCTTACAAGGTTTTGTTAATTCTCCGTTAAAAATTATTGTGGTTCTCTGAGGTATAAATCAATTTTGACCATTAAATAAAATCATCTCCTGCGTTCATAACTTCCAGAATTCTAAACAAGAAAATCCAGTTCAAATTGTCTGTACAGCTTGCTTTTCGTTGTGCTGCTCCAAATGCTCCAGAATATCCAACACATTTGAAAGAGCCATTTTTTCTTTTAAAAATTTAAGTCACTGGGTTGTGGTCTGATAGTCTTTAATAATATTTCCATTTTCTGAACATTAGTAGTCAGAGTCTTTGAGATGCAAATCATATCTATTCTTGAAAAAGATCTATCTCTAATACACATGTCTCAGTAGCAAAGCAAATCTTGTTTTAACTTTTTCATATAATAATTTTTTCCTTCCATTTTCCATGTTAAGCATTTATAACCCATAATTAAACCAAGAATTTTGAAAAATCATTATCTGTAGCACCCAGTAAGATAGCATCTTCAGTATCCTGTTGTAGTATGTGTTTAGCCACATCTGTCCTCGTCACTTCCATTTGCATTTAGGAGGAACTTTTAGAATTGAAACACAGAATAATGTCAATTTTGCATTCCTCTAGCTGGGACCCAACATCAAATTGTACATTGTCAGCCATGGAAGCCTTGCATGCCTTGTAGGTCTGAGGCGACATGCAAGCGAAGGAAGATTATAGGTACAAAAAGCAAGGCTTTCTTCCAGCCAATGAAAATACAGTAATTTACTTAAGGAGCTTACATATAATATCATGCTTCAGGCCCCCTGATTGCAAAGTGCAAGTAGATAGGAATGTATGGATAGATAAGATGTTTTGGTTAATGTGTATTATATAGTTTTCTGATTTGTAGCTATTTAACCATGAAAACTATAACCAGGCGAATGACTGCAATTATTAATGAAAAATTAAGAAAAATAGAGCTCAAATTCAAAAATTCTTGAAAAGAGCACAATTCATTTCTGAAATGTGAAGACGGCCGTTCCCAGATCCAGGATCCCTTCCTGTCATCTGGATCCCAAGGGAATGGATATGGACATAACCTTGGCCCACGTTAAGTTTCAGTATTGGGAAAGAAAAAAATACCGATAGACAATCAGTTGTTTTATTTTATTTCTGTGTGCAATTTATATACTACTGCCTCAGCTCAAGGCAGTTTACAGACATTTCAGATATTTGGAAGTGACCCCATTTCTTTCTCCACACTAAGGCAGGGGGAAGGGGTGTGGCTTGGATACAGTCTTAACCCATTAAAAGGAAAATCCTCTATTTCAGACATGTCAAACACAAGGCCCGGGGGCCGGATCCGGCCCGCGAAGTGGTTTCATGTGGCCCGCGAAGCCATCCTGGAAACAGTGAGGGAACGGCCCCCACTGCCGTGGCCCTGGCCCAGAGACCCTCCTTCTGCCAGAGACCCTCAGATCTGTCCCACTCCTGCCCAGGCCCCCATAGGCACCCTTGATGCCAACGATGTAGAGCTGGCCACGCCCACCCAGTAGGCCATATGCACTCTAGCCACGCCCACCCAGTAGGCCACGCCCACCCAGGCCATACCCACCCGGCCCCTTGAGGGCAACCGCAATGCTGATGCGGCCCTCAATGAAATTGAGTTTGACACCCCTGCTCTATTTCATATTCAAACTGCCAGCCAAAGTTTTTCAATTCACACTCCAAAACAGCAGTAATATTAAGATACTTTGGACATAGGAAATCACGTATATAAACTGAGGAGCACCTCTGAAAATATTGCACTCTTTCCCGAAGACTACTTTTTCACATTATTAACATACGGTACTCATATCAGTTTCTACAACTTTGATGCATTTGAGAAGTGTGTCGGTTAAATGTTATATTCATATAACATCAAGAATAGGCTTGAAATGCATGTGTTACCAATATCAGGATTATTTTTGGCCTTTCAGACCACTTACCGTAAGTCATTCTTTCAATCTGAAGTCGGAGCAGATGAATGCAGTCTTTTTGGTAGCCGTCCAAAGGTGCATGTTGGCAGTAATAAACAACTTAGGTTTTAAATGATGAATGAGCCAGCACTTCTGACATAATGAAAACAATATCCTGGGCATTCACCATCTTGTAGTAAAGCTTTAAGTATATGATTTCATTTTAATAGCCCCATTTGTTCCAAATTTATTATCTAATTATGATGGAAATGTCAGTCTTTCATTACAGACCATTTCCTAGAGGAGGCTCCTTCAAATTGTTTTGGATAGGATCTATGCATACTATCAGGGGAGAAATTCTAGTTTTATACTTGGCCAAAGGAAGAATCTTATCAATATGGTATTGTTTTAAAATAAAAGAATTAATTCTTTCCTGCCATCATAACAAAGAGGAATGTTATGTCTGTCTTTTTCCACACAATTTCACTTTTCGTTAAAAAGTGACTATTTGAAGGCTCAAATACAGTAGTAATTTATTGTTGCTTCATTTAGCCTAAGATGTGGGTAAAGGTAATGCAAGGAATGTTTTTTATCATTTCGTATGCTGCCCTGTCCCTCAAGAAGAAAGAAAGAAAAAAGAAAAGGAAGGAAGGAAAAAAGAAAGAAAGAAAGAAAGAAAGAAAGAAAGAAAGAAAGATCTGCAACACTCTAGTTTTTTGGTATACAAATGTGCACTATGTGTGGCCAATGTTAAAAAAAAAAAGTATTTGGAAATGTAATTAATACTGCCCTGGACTATTATCCAGAATACACACCCATGGAGCATATAATTCAGTTTTTATGTTATCTTTATAGCTCCCTGTAGAGTTCTTGGTGCTCTGAGCTTGGTTGTTTGCTTTCTTTCTTTACCCAAATAGGTAACATTATTATTTGCTGATCACTGATGGCAGAAGCACTTGTTGGGGTGCCTCTAGAGCACGGGTATCAAACTCGCCACGTCACGTGACGTGTCGCGACGTATCGCAACTCTCTTTGCATTGCCGGCAATGGGATGGGCGCGGCTTGGGTATGATGAAACCGGCCCGCAGGCCGGCACTTTGACACCCCTGTTCTAGTGGATTACTTCTTTGTACTATCAATGAAAACTTTTTTGCATATTTATTTTATTTTCCTCTCTTTAATACATTTAATGTACCGTATTTTCCGGCGTATAAGACGACTGGGCGTATAAGACGACCCCATACATTTCCTGTTAAATTATAGGGTTTGGGCTATTTTCAGCACCCGGTGTATAAGATGACCCCTGACTTTTGAGAAGATTTTTATGGGTTAAAAAGTAGTCTTATACGCCAGAAAATACAGTATTTTCTGTGATTAGAAAAAAAATATGGAAGAGGTACTAGGAAGCAGCAGTACGACCAATCAGAGGCACTTTGATTTCCTTCCACCCTGCTCTTTTGCCAGGTTCTGTGAATGAGACAGAGCAGAACTACTGCAGAATAAAATCTGATCTAGTCCCAAATGTTGCTTGGATTTTACAGTCCTGTTCAGTTGAAATCAAGGTATTCTAAGGATCATCTTTGGAGGCCCTTAATTCAAGCAGGATCTTGATGAGGAAACTTCTGTCTGAGAATGACCTTTTTGATTTCCATCTCCTGTGAAGAAAATTTGGAGAGCAAGAAATCTGTGCTACATTAGAGGACATTTGGGAGAAAAAAAAGCTGATTCTGGCCAAATTTCATTTCTATTTTATCATTGCTAGTGCAATAGTATTTTATTAAATCGTATTGTGTATCTTCTGTGAACACAAAGCAGTGCTAAAAATATTTGCAACGTTTTCTTTCCTGGTTTTTTTTTTATCTACTTAGCACAATGTCAGTCCTTCATCAGCTTCTGGGCCGTACTATTGTGAAATTTTGTGCATGCACTATTTTTCCTCTGCTATATATTCTGTTGCGTCCTGTTGTATTAAGTTTAAGAACCAAACGTTCAGTGGGTTCAATGTAATAAAAGCAATGGTCATGGAAATATATAATCAATCACTGGAGATAATTTTATGACAAGAAGATGAACTTTCTTGAATTAAATATGTCAGGTTACAACAGTAAAAATAATGCACATTAGACAAAAATATTCTCAATAGAATAATTATTTATTTTATTTTAATTCCATTTATATCCCGCCCTTCTCCGAAGACTCAGGGCGGCTTACAAGCTTAGCAGTATTGACTATCTTTTCAATGAACGTGGAATAGTAACTACTGTAAGTTCAGATTCTGGTTCTTAGTTAACTTCTTTCATTGCTGACCACTGATGAAAAATAGCACTGTGTCTTAAGGACATCTAAACAACAGAGAGTTAGCTTTTAGCATACTGTGCAGTCAGGTTTAAGTCAGCTCTTTATCATGACAAAAATGAAATTTCACAAAGCTCTACCATGCTGGCTCAGGAATTCTGGGAATTGAAGTCCACAAGTCATAAAAAGAGCCAAGGTTGCCTACCCCCCTGACCAATGGCAGTCTACCTGCATCTCCATAGAAGCAGAATTCTGGGAATGACAGTACTGAGAATCACAAAGTGAATGATAGAAGATTTGGACCATCAATTATAAATTGTACAAGAACTGCTTCTTCAAAGTGATTGAATCAGCTGCCCAGTTTATTTACAGTTGGGTTTCCAGCTGGCTAGTTTAATTCAGTTCAGGTGGTAACACAAAATACAAAAACATAAAATAACCACATAAATCAAAATGTCAAACATTTCATGTAATTTTGAGCCTGTTTAAGTTTTTGTCATAAATAAAGATACATTCAGAAGCCACTTCAGATTGTTATCTTTGGGGGAGCAATCAATTGGAGCCTTGGTGGAGCAGTGGGCTAATGCCTCCTTAAGTAACACCAGCTGCCTGCAATTAGTGCAGGTTCGAGTCCCACCAGGCTCAAGGTTGACTCAGCCTTCCATCCTTCCGAGGTAGGTAAAATGAGGACCCAGATTGTTGGGGGCAATAAGCTGACTTTGTAATAATGCCGCTTGGGGTGTGTGTGAAAGCCCTAACAAGCAGGCATATACATAGAATGAAGGCTATTGCTAAGCTTGTAAGCCGCCCTGAGTCTTCGGAGCAGGGCGGGATATAAATGGAATTAAAATAAATAAATAAATAAATAAATAAATTGTTCACAGAATGATGGATAAGTTTTCAGATACCTCAGAGAAACACATTAAGGAGAACAGTAGAATAAGAGAGAGAGAAAAAAAAATGAACCTGACAGAGTACAGGAAGTATGCGTTACACTTACTAACTGAACAATATTGTACATAAATCTGCTGCCGTAATTTCCCCAGTCCCTCCTAACATTCTGATTAACCAACTGACCCAGAATAGGGGGAAAAAGAGGAAGCAGTTCTCAGAGAATGCTTATCTGTTTCTTTTTACTTTGTTGTTAGTGTCCAGTTACAAATTTTCTTTAAAATTGTGTCTCTTAATTTCTAATTGGACATTGACTAATATTAGATTTTAAGATGATAATAAATGTATTTAAAACCATTTTAAACTAACTGCAGTACATCAGCAAAAAAGGGGGGAATGTGATGAGTAGAAAAAGAAATCAGGGAATCAAAAAACCTGGGCAAGATTATTTTACTTTATTAAAATTCTATGCTACCCTTTTGCTAGGTGATATATATCTAAAAACACGAAGAAATAAAACTTCCATTTCTTAAAAATCAACGTCTCTCCAAAAAGCATCCCACCTCTCCACCATTAAAAACAACATTACAACATAACCGGAAAAGGCCAGGCAGTCACCCTTGTACTTGTCTGCTCAAGAAGACGTTTCTTCATATTTATTTATTATTTATTTTATTAATTTAATTTGTATACCGCCCTTCTCCCGAAGGACTCAGGGCGGTGAACAGGGCAATACATAAAAACAAGATACAAAAATTTAAAATTATTAAAAAGTAATTAAACAGTGCCCGTAATAAATTAATACAGATTAACAGTTAAAATCCATTTATAAAATCCAACCCCGTCCCATCAGGCCAGGCCAGCTTGTTCAAAGAGATGGATTTTAAGATCGTGCCGGAAGGAGCGAAGGTCGGGCGCCATCCGGAGCTCGACCGGAAGATGGTTCCAAAGATCCGGCACACCCACAGAGAAGGCCCTCCCCCTGGGGGCCACCAGTCGGCATTCTTTGACCGGTGGCACCCTGAGGAGGCCCTCTCTGTGGGAGCGTACTGGGCGAAGGGAAGTTGACGCCGGCCGCAGGTGCTCCCCAAGGTATTCCGGACCCATGCCATGTAGGGCTTTGTAGGTCATTACTAACACCTTGAACCTCACCCGGAAGACAACTGGAAGAACAAAGGGAACAAACACATATAAAATCAGGGAAACCACAGAGAAAGCCAGCCTTCTACCTTACATCCTCCTCCACCTCTTTTGTTGGGGTAACCTGATCTAGGTGACTATGGGAACTGAAAGGGCCTGGCAGGGTAGGTTGAGTAAGGTACACTGACCTTCCACCGAGAGCAGGGTTGGAGAAGGCATGTGAGTTGTACGATGGATAATTTGATGGAGGTTGTGGAATTGTGCTACCAGGTGCAGCTGGAGGGGATTAGAAGAGGAATAGCTGAGAATAGGCAGCATGTACAAGAAATGTTGCCCAGAGCAGCCACTAACTTTCAGCAAAATAAATAGAGGTAGCCCTGAGTAATTGTACAGCAATAATTGGTGGACTATAATATTCGGGTTTCATGGAACAATTACAGGATAAGTAAAGCAATGAGGCTGTGGGAATAGCTCTATTTTAAGGCTTCATTATGAAAGGGTTAGGTCAAGTTATTTTTAAAAAGAAGCTAAGAGATTGCTTAGAGCTCAGACTTTTGTTTGACTACACCCTGGTTTTAAAAGGGCTCCACCCCAGCCCCACTTTTATCTATGTGTCTATTTCCCTTCCCCACCCTGTATTCCATTTTCCTCAAACTCAAAATCTTCTATTGCATCTACTCCTCCCCATAAGAGCAGTCTTTCCTGCAATAATGTATTTAACTCTCTATATTGGAGTTTACTTCCTTTCTATTTTTGAATGCTTTTCTTGTTCGCTTTAAAGATTTGCTTAATTAGAGACTACTATTCACTAATCTATTTATGCTGCCCTTTAAAATAAATTGCTACTATCCTTTCTAATTGTGGCAACCCAGCTGCTTTTCTTAACTATAGCTTGTCCTAATTATTGACTTTTATGTCAAATTTTGAAATTTCACGTTCGTCTCTATTCTCTTAGGTGTCTTCATACTTACAATGGCATATTGTTCACATTACTTTAAATTACTTGACCACACCTGTAGGCCTCATGCAGATATTAAATAGCTCTGGCGACAAAATAGTGCTTTATTGGTCTCCACAGTGCTCTTACCAGAAAGATAAAGAAATTGATATGAAACCGTATTGTAGTCATCTTTCTTTTCCAAGAGATCCTGCAATTATGCCATCACTGGTGTTTCAATCTTATCCAGAAAGGGATTCTACCAAGGGATTCAGGCAACAGTTTTCAAGAACCTGTGGATCCAGGAATATACTTTTTTCAGGAATAGCTCCACAGTTGATTTGATGCATTATCCCAGAGGTCCCCAACCTTTTGAGCATCAGTTACATGGAGAGATGTTTTTCCACCGACCGGATGGGGGTCGTTTTGTGTGCTGCCTGCATCCCGTGGATGGAGCTTTGCTTGCTTGTGCGGACCGGTTGCTGGTATGCTGCGGTCCGGTACCGGTCCACGGATTGGGGGGTTGGGGACCCCTGCATTATCCATTCCAGGGGCCCAGTTGGTCCATGCCTGTGGCTCGTTGTAATAAGCTATGATGTGCATTAGTAAAGAGATTCTAAGATGGGCTGCATTTCTGCAAGAGGTCCTGAGGTTGATTCCCTTAATCTCTGTAGCAGAACACTAATGTTGTGAAATCAAACTTTACCAGCAAATGATCTTATCTAATCATGTGATTTCAACCCTTCCAATCATCAAATCATGTGTCACACAATGGGGTATAAGATGAAGATCAAGAGGGTATAAGATGAAATCAACAGAATGTCTTACCCTGCGTGTGGCCACCGATGCAGTAAAAAGCCGGGTGGTTGCCATGGAATCCATAAAATCCCCAAATGGATTATTCAAGATAGCATAAATGTCCCCTTAGGAAATTGCCCTGAGGCATACAACTTCATTCTCAAAATTACTTCAGCCAGCTCACGTAGAAAGGACATTGGGTAATACAGTGGGAGGTGGACCAACTGGAATCCCCATCTGTTTCTCTCAGCAGTCTTCTAACTTGGCCCTTTTAGGACTTGTGGACTTCAACTCCCAGAATTCCTCAGCCAGGCATGTGTGCCTGGCTGAGGAATTCTGGGAGTTGAAGTCCACAAGTCCTAAAAGGGCTAAGTTTGAAGACCTCCCTGCACTACCCCAATGCCAAGCCTAGGATGGTTATGTACCATGAATCTTTATGTGCAAAACCAGATTAAAATAATTCCACTCATTTTACCCCTCCAGACCTTATTAATGTATCCCAGATTGAATTTCCTCATCAAATCAAGGGTTAATTTGGCCTTCTTATGAACTGAACTAGTACTGAACAATCATTCCAAGTGGACAGAGAGAACAGCAGTAGAGCAATCAGTTAAGTGGAAAATAGAAGGAAGGCAGGAAGAGGGATTAGTTGTAAATTTATATGTCTCTTAGCCTACTAGCACACCCTCGGTTACTATAGCAGTAGCACTTAGATCTATATACTGCTCCGTAGTGCTTTACAGCACACTCTGAACGATTAACAAATGTCAGCATATTGCCCCAAACAATCTGGGTCCTCATTTTACCAACCTTGGAAAGATGGAAGGGTTGAGTCAATCTTGAACCATCCATGATCGAACTCCTGGCTGTGGACAGAGTTAGCTTGCAATACTGCACTCTAACCACGGCTACTATGATAATGCCCGCTTCATATATTGACTACATCACAATTGCAGTAGTTATACATTCTGCTAAATAAAGCATTTGCAGGTCATACAGTAATTGATGATTTTACACAATTCCCTAAATTAATATTAAGGAAATTACATTATACTTCATGTGGTGTATAACTCCAGCCTCTGTGAGCTAAGTGGAACTAATTTCAAGTATTATAAATATGTGGCAAAAATAAATACCAAGTGGGGCAAGCCATGTACCATAGTTGTTTATGACACTGGTTACATGATATTTTTAAGTTAATAATTTTCATTGGAAAGGAAGGGACAATGGCATTGAAAAATAGCTATAATTTAAAATTATTTTGACTGTGTCCACTTCTGGGAGTGTGACCTTAGCAAGATTAGACTGAATATGGCTAAAACAGTTTGGTCTACTCCTCTTTTAAAGGGTTTATTAATCCTATAAATTGAGTTCTCTATCGTCAAGATACATCAAGACCAGTGTTTAAAATCTCATCACAATTTTTTTCTGTACATATATCAGAAATCTAGTTCTATCACTTTATTCAGTTTGTTTTTCAGATTGATAACGGTTAGCAGAAATCAGATTTTTTTTTAATAAAAGACCCATTAAAAAAACTGGAAGCTTTATTTAAAATTTAAAATCTGAGTTTCTATTTATGAACTGCTCCAACTCCTTTCCGTAACAGACAGAGGAGGTTTTTCAATTTGTATTCCTGCAATGTCTGATACAGCTCCCACAATTTAATTAAGTTTTTCATTTATCTGTGTCAACTTCTATCACCCATTGTATCATAGTTCATGGTCTTGCCCTTCTTCATATAACAGCAGTAAATTTAATCTTGGACAGTACAGCTCTTGGTTCATCAAGTTCCCCTGATGTGGGTGTGAAAATAGAATGCTGAAATAGGATAACAAAATCTTGAGATGATTTTGCTGGCCTTCTAGTGTAATTGGTTCCTATGCACTAAGAACTTGAAAATGGGTTTGTTCTCCTGCTTCCAAAGAAGGACAGCGAGGTAGTTCAACACTTATTTATAGATACTGATTACCCTGATTCATTTATTTTTTTAAATCTTGTTTCCAAGTTGCTTAATTGACTGCAGTGGTGTGATCTCAGCGGCAATATCTGGTAACTAGACAATGCAAGAATGGCTTTGACAGACCTCAGTGACTTTTATTGTTATTGGTAATAACATTTTTCTGGTCCTGATTTCTAAAAGAACATATTCAGGAGATGGTTCTGTCAACTTGCTAGATGTCCTTGTGACTTTTGGCTTGCCAGTGACAAATCTGCAATTCAGACTATTTAATAACTACATTAAATCATGCGCGGGGGGGGGGAATCATGCAAAGGCATCAATAGCAATAGCCCTTAGACTTATATACCGCTTCACAGAGAAGAGCAACAAAGATGAAAAAGGATCTGGAGGCTAAATCACATGATGAACGGTTGAGGGAGCTAGGTATGTCTGATTCTAGCCTATCAAAGGGAAGGATTAGGAGGGACATGATAACTGCCTTCTAGTCCAGGGCTTTTCGACCTTTTCACCCACTGGACCACTTTTAGGATATGGCAACATCCGAGTACCACCAGTCACCTAGCAAGGTGTCAAAAATTTGATGACCAAAAAAAAAAAAAAAAGGAAAAAAATGATGAAGTACAGGTAGTCCTCGACTTACAACAGTACTCTTAGTGACTGTTCGACGTTACAGTGGCACTGAAAAAAGTGCCCCCCCCCAAGCCACAGCTGAGCAAGACACCTGCCTGCCCGCCCGGTGGCACTCTTCCTCCTGTCTGAGGTTTTCATTGTTGTGAGCATTTCTGTGGAGGATTGGCAGCGGGGGTGGGGTGGGGGTGTTTGGTTTTTATTCCCCCCCATCAATCTGCTGGGTGGTTGCAGCAGGTTTTGGTCACTTCACATGAGCCTGGGACACTGTGACCGTCCTAAATATGAATCAGTTGCCAAGCATCTGAATGTAAATCACAAGACCCTGGAGATGCTGCAACATTCCAGCTGATCGGTGCTTCTTTTGGGCTTTGCAGATGTGCCAGGATCAGCGCTGAGCTCCAGCTGGAGCCTGGCGCTGATCCTGGCGCTTCTGCTGAGCCCTGAGAGCCCTGCAGCTCCAGCCGTCTCTCGCTCCAGCTTGTGCGATGCTGCCACCAGTTCAGCTCATTCCCCTGCCCCACTTCCACTTTTCTAGGATGGTCGTGTACCACCTGCCAGGTGCCAATGTACCACAGGTGGTACCCGTACCACTGGTTGAAAAGCCCTGTTCTAGTACGTGAGGGGCTGTCACAGAGAACAGGGGATTTGACTTATTCTCCAAAGCTCCAGAAGGCAAGACAAGAAGTAATAGGTGGAAGCTTGTTAAAGAGAGATCCAACATAGAAGTAAGAAGAAAATTTCTGGCAATGAGAACACACCAGAAATAGAGCTGAGATACTACTAGGATTAAGAACTAGGTATCCAGGCAATAAAATGAGACTCTCGATCAAAAATAATTCTGTTTGCTTTAGATTTGTTTGAAGCCATTCTACGAAGAATAAATAGCTCTTGTACAAGGGACTCTTGTACTATGAGAATTGATTAGATGCATTCTGAACAGATGGTTTTAGAGGTTGCAACACACTCAAACTAAGAGCCTAGAATTGTCTACTTAAAAAGTACCATTATGATTTGGCAATCTGGATGGGTCCTTGGCAGTCAGGTATTCAGACAGAACAATACGGTACAGTTACGATTCTTTAGCATTTATCATAAGCATTTTCTGTCATAACAATTTCTTAAGCTGGAGTTTTGGGACCTCTATCCAAATTTATCAGATAATACGGAATTAGTGAAAAATACTAGGTGAAATTAGGAAGGGAAGCATTTTTTTTAACTTAACAAAACCTCTGATTTCAATGGGCCATACATAGTAGATGCTGTTAAATACTAAAAATGTCATATCCTTCTTTTAAAATGACTTTTGGAGAATTTTTAGTATCTATTTTGCTGAGCTGATTAATTAAAAAACTTGGCAATTTGCATCCTATAATAACTTCCTGTCAGATCTATCATAATGTTCACATTCTGCTGCTTGATCTTTGAAAATTATTGTTAAAAAAATCAAGGTATATTGCTATGGGAGTAATAAATTTCATGAGAGACCTGCTTTTTAACATACCTTTTAAGTTAGGAAATAGTGTAAAATGTTATTTAACAGTGGCACACTCTTTGATTAAACTGTAGCAGAGTTAACAAAAGGAACAAAAAGCTAATCTGAAGTAATTTTACATAATGGGGTAATTAGTCTTCTGTACTACAGCAGCAAAGATACTACAAAGTGCCGTATATAGTGTATCTTGCAAAGTGTACACTCTGTGAATGTAATATCAGCAAAGGGATCATAACATTGAGAAGTGAAATATAACCTGGGGGGGGGGGAAAGCATATATTTTGAGCCTTTTAGCTCTGAATACTGGTGCTGACACTGTGAGCACAAATGTGAAGGACGAGTTTCACCAATTCGCTTCTTCTAAGTCTCCATGCTTAAATGTAAACTTACGTTTCTTTCTTTCTTTCTTTCTTTCTTTTTCATGCAGGTGTGGATCTGACAGGGGCAGAGCCCAACAATTCTGACAACAGAATAGAGAGAGCGGATCTTTATGCAAAAGTTGATGAAGCACTCCTAGGAGGCGAAGTGAGTTATCTCTCTCAGCCACTTACTCCAGAGAACGAGGATGCACTTCAGGCTGTAGCAGTTGCTAACTTGCGGGCAGCTCTTATGAGCAAGAATAGCTTATTGTCCTTGAAAGCTGACATGCTGGGAGAAGAGAGTTCTCTGCTCTTTGAATATTTACCCAAAGGCACACATTCACTGTCTTGTAAGTTGCTGTTTCTGTGTATACTACTAAAAGGTTCATTAGCATCCATAAAAGAGCTATTAAACCGAATTCAGGTCACTCTAAATTTGGGTCCCTGTATGGACACCACTTGAATTGTTCTCAGCCACCTTGAGAATATGTGTTCTGTGTCTGAAACATTTTGGGTCCCAGGTTTCACAAGTAGTGGCTAGGGCAGGGGTCTTCAAACTTGGCCCATTGATGACTTGTGGCTGAGGAATTCTGGGAGTTGAAGTCCACAAGTCATCAAAGGGCCAAGTTTGAAGACAATACATTTTTGTTTTGATTGTACCTTTCATAATCCATGAAAAATACCTCTACGTATAACACTTGCCTTCCTCTTGTGATGGTGTATTTTTAGATTTAAGATTATTTTTCCCAGTGGATTGTTTGAGAACATTCAATGATATGAGTCTGTGATACGTAGTATCTATACTATTTCATTTGTTGGTCAGATAGTATTATTTCTAATGTTGCAGCTAGCTTAACTCTTCTCCGTTTCGTTAAGGCTAATACAGGCAGACGGACAAACTTGGCTTTATTTGATTAATAATGTGTTTCTTGTGCTTACTGGGGTCAGTAAAATGCCTAACATTATATATGTCAGAGTTTGATTACATTTTTTTTTTCTTATGGAGCCACTAGACCAGACATGTCAAACACAAGGCCCGGGGGCCGGATCCGGCCTGTGAAGTGGTTTCATGCGGCCCGCGAAGCCACCCTGGAAACAGTGAGGGAACGGCCTCTCTTTAAAATAGCTGGAACCTTGTAGCTTTCAAAATGAACCTTGATATTAAATTTGCAGGTTTATTTTTTAAAAGCTCTGCATCCAAGTTTCATCCAAATTCTAAGCAGTAGTGGAATTTTGCTACAATGATGGACAAAGTTTGTAGCTTGGCATCAGTCTGGTAAATTATTGCTGTTCCCCTTTGAAGCGGGTATTCACGTTTTATCAGTAAATAAAGCTTGGAAAATGGGTATCTTTAGGACTGTCTACTTAAAACAGATCCGTCCAGCGAGACCCTTCTGGGATAAGTTGCTTGTTGTCCCCCATTTTCATGAGCTGAAGTTGGCTGGAGCCAGAAAAGGCAGTTGTTTCATCATGGTTCCCATACGCTTGAACAACTTTCCTTCAGAAGCTTAGATGTCCCTTTCGGTGTCCCTTTCAGACAGAAGCTTAGATGTCCCTTTCAGACATTCCAGAATGTAGTGAAAAAATATTCTTCTGGAAGGCTTTGAAGATTAAGTGTTATTGGAACCAAGTTTTGGCTTCTTTCTTACTTATTAATCTTGTGCTGTGGTATGAATGTGTCATATGATAATGTAATAGAACAGAACAGACATAGACTAGACTAGACTAGACTAGACTAGAATAGAATAGAATAGAATAGAATAGAATAGAATAGAATAAACAGATTGTAAAACAGAATAGAATAGAAATAGAGTAGAGCAGAGCAGAATGGAATGAAAGGTAATATAGAAAATGAAATTAGAATAGAATAGAATAGAATAGAATAGAATAGAATAGAATAGAATAGAGCTGGAAGGGACCTTGGAGGTCTTCTAGTCCAGCCCCCTGCTCAAGCAGGAAAACCTATACCATCTCAGACAGGTGATTGTCCAGTCTCTTCTTGCAAATTTCCAGTGATGGAGCCCCCACGATTTCTGGGGGCTAATAAATAATAACCTTGTGGTTTATTTGTTATAATTTGTTTTCTTCGACCTGCTGATGTAGTGATTTGGGTTTTATTTTATTGTAATCTGCCTAGGTTGGTGATGATTGAAGCATTTTATTTACTTAATTACTTTTAACTACACAGCAAAAAACATGGCCTTCCACTCTTTTCCATGTTTATTCCTTGATCAAAACCAATTCTCACAACAACAAAATAGTAAGCAACATATTCCAGCAAACTAACAAATGGCCAGACCAAGCTTTATTTTCCTGAAATAAAAAGTGAAATGCCCATTTTTGATAACCGCAGCAATTAATTACTATTTGAGACATAAAATCGTGCTTTTTGAGTCAGCCTATCAGAGAAAAAGGGACGCGGTGGCTCAGTGGGTTAGGATTCTGAGCTTGTCGATCAGAAGGTTGGCAGTTTGGCGGGTCGAATCCCGAGTGCCGCGTAACAGAGTGAGCGCCTGTTAATCGTCCCAGCTTTTCTGCCAACCTAGCAGTTCGAAAGCAGCTAAAAAATGCAAGTAGAAAAATAGGGACCACTGCGGTGGGAAGGTAACAGCATTCCGTGCGCCTTTGGCGTCTAGTCATGCCGGCCACATGACCACGGAGACGTCCTCAGACAAGCGCTGGCTCTTCGGCTTTGAAACGGAGATGAGCACTGGCCCCTAGAGTCGGAAACAGCTAGCACGCATGTGCGGGGGAACCTTTACCTTTACCTTTATCGGAGAAAAGGCTCAGCTGAGCAGCATCAGAATCCAGTCACGCTTGAAGCCTGTAACCTGGATCCCATGCCAGTTGTTCTTTTGCCCAGTGTATTGAATTGGAGATGGTGTTTTCGTCTGAGAGATGATCTGTGCTAGGAACTTCAGTAAGGGATGGAGTAGGGCAGAGTTTATTCCTATTACTTCCTTTGCAATTCTCAGTAAGTTTTAATACCACTGACAATGATCTCTTTTGGAAGCAACGGACAGAATTGAGCCTTAGAATATTTTCCCACAGGGACTTTAGCCGTTTCTGTTCTGATCAATTTAAAATGTCTTTTTTGTTTAACATGATGGAATCTGAGTTCAGGTTTTGGGTAGGGTTTCTACTTCATACCTAAATGGGACATTTAAGACAGCTAATTTAGAGGTTAGTGTTGAAGCACCATCGATGTTCTGATGTCCTCAAGCTCTGCTATATCTTCTCGTGTACTGTAATATTAATAATGGACTGGGTTATATTGATAATAGATGATGGTGTTGATCAATAGAAACTCTGTCTTAGAATTTGGGATTCAGCTCTTCTGGAAGGATTGTGTGTGCTCCCACTGAAAAAAATCAATTTCATAGCTTGAAGAGCTCTCTGATTATGTTCGGCCTTGAATTTCACATGTCATAGGCAGCAAGGAGAACTTTGCACAGCTGAAGTTTGTCTACTAGCTAAACTTAGCATACAAGCCTATACTTGGCAACGGTTAAGCCTGAGTTGACTGCATCATGTTGAGACCACAGTGAAGCACTTTACGTTGGGCAACTGTTGAAGAACACCTAGAACAGGGGTCACCAACTTGCAGCTCTTGGACCATATGCAACTTCTAGATAATTTTATGAATGACTACGGTACTTAATTAGCCAGCAAGAGTGTGTGTTGGGGGGGGGTTATCTAAGCGGTTCAATTTGGTTTGTTAATTTTGTTTAGAAATGCAGAGAATGAGAAAAGACTTTCATTTTCCCTCATCCTGGGTGTGTGGGGAGGGTGTGTGTGTGTGTGCGCACATGTGTGTGTGTGTGTGTGGTCCCTTGCCAATAAGACAACTAGTCAGATTTAGTTTTTCTTACTCTTGGAAACACAAGGTACATCTGTAATCTTGTGCACTCCTGCTCCTGTGGGGTCGTTGTGGAATATCTTAATTGTTTTATCATCCTTAGGGAGGTCTTGAAAAAGTGAACAGGATGTTTAAATGCACTCCAGGTCTTCAGATACGAGGGCAGCTAGAGCCAGAAAAGACCTATTGGTTCCTGGAATGCAGTTTTTTCTTTCTTTAAACTTTACATAAATAACCATCCCAGAAGAATTAGTTATTTTTCAGAAAGGACAGGTAATAATACTTTTGTAACTGTCAGTGTGTGTGGGGGGAAAAAACCCTATTTGGAAATGAGTGTTTTTCTCCCTGGGTGAAAAATAAAGTAATACCCTGGAAATATATTTCTCCTCTAACAAAAGACCTTCCTTAAAGTTTTGAGCATATGACCATGGGGATGCTGAAACAGTAATAAGTGGTTTCCCTTGCCTTTGATTATATGATACGCTTTGATATGGAGTGTGATGAATGAGTCTTATTATTTGTGATCAGTGTTTCAAATATTTCTATGTCTGCTTATCCAGAGTCAAGCCATTCACAGCTTTACATTTGCATTATTTGTTTCATTAGCCCATTATTTTAATGTAAAAATACACAGTAGGCAAATTTTCCACAATTAAATACTAAATATTTCTGTGCTTGCCTGTCTCTTTTGATATTTGAAACTTCTGAAATGCGGGGGACGAAGGAGATATACACTATAGCTTTAAAACCTATTAATCGTATCTCTGGTGTGTTTTTTTTACAAGAAGCTCGGCTGCCTAATTACGGTAACTTATATAACCTTATAATCTACTTTCAGTTCCTCCGATTGGCTTTCTTTTTAAAAACTGCTCTACATATGAGTTATGTTCTGATGTCCAAGTACATTTTTTATAGGAATAAGCATAGAGTTACGGTGATGTTACTTGTCTTGGAACATTTTTAATATAACTGTACACATTCAACAGCGTGACCATTTTAGTGGAAGAGATTGAAATCATTAGGTGTGGTTCCCCACAAATTTGAGATGCCTTTATATTCTCTATTTATTCTCTATATTACATAACTTAAACTGATAAGATCCGGGATAGTAAGATGAAAGTTTGCCCACTGCTCTTCATTTTTTGCTTTGGAAATTACCAAGTGTAGAACTGGTTTCTTCTTGGCATCCCTAATACTTGAACTACGACTTTGCATATTTGGTACACTTCATTTTTCTGTTTGTATCTTGCAATCAAGTCTTACATTTTCATCAGCCATATCATGCTGTGCTGGTTTTTCTTAATACGAAAATAACTATACTATAACAGGGGTCCCTAACCCCCGGGTCTGTGGACCGGTACTGGGCCGCGGCATGCCAGCAACCAGGCTGCACAAATAAGCAAAGCCCCATCCGCGGGATGCAGGCAGCACACAAAACCATGCGCCCTCGGGTCCGCGGAAAAACCTCTCTCCCCAGAACCGGTCCCTGGTGCCCAAAAGGTTGGGGACCTCTGTACTATATTGTTTTAACAGTATTTTACAATAGGGTGCTATATGGTCCATTTCTTTCAACACCGACACTTAAGCTAGCAAACCATATTAAATTTCAGCATGATATATGATTAGATTATAGCTTAACACAGGGGATTGAGAAATGATTTTCCTTTCATGCTATTTTATCTTGAATGCCTTTTGCTTGCATGGCTTTCTATAGAATAGGTTGTTTACTATTAAACTGGAAAGAATACTGTGATTCTAATGAGTACTTATGCTTGGTTTATCTACATAAAAAAGAGCTATACTCCGCTTTATCTCGATGCATGTTATTTTTTCCAGCAGTAGGAATATTTTATACACCTCAGCCCATATAACTTAGGGGACATAGATACCATAAAATTTAAATTCGTGTAACATTTCGTCCTTCTCTCTCTTTTTTTTTTTTGATGAAATGGAAATTTTTCCTCTGGTATTTTAAACAAATCTTCATTCTTATTTGTTGAGATTCATATATATTTTCCTATGAAGTTCTATTGCATCAGATATCAGCACATATCCAACTTTGGATGATACTGGAACAGCTAAGCAGGGTCAGTTCAGTTACCTGGAGGAGAGACCACCAGGAAATCCCCAGAGTTTCAGTTTAGGTCAGTGCTGGCGAACGTTTTAGAGACCGAGTGCCCAAACTGCAACCCAAAACCCACTTATGTATCGTCGGATGCCAGGTGGGCGTGGCCCGTTGGGTGGGCGTGGCTGCAGTGGTAACAGCAGACTGGGTGGGACTAAAAAGTTCAATCAATCAATTCCAACTTTGCGAGATCTTTTTTTCCCTGTGAGAAGTTGAAATTGATTGAACCATATATATTTTTTTTGCACATGGTGGTGGAGGCCTAAAGCGAAAAGGTTTTATGAAACCCAGCTGAAGGCCTAGGACTGGGGCGATGGCACGCGTGCTCACAGAGAGGGCTCTGTGTGCCACCTGTGGCACATGTGCCATAGGTTCGCCACCACAGGTTTAGGTTGAGATGTTTAAAAAAAAAACCTCTCCTACAGGCATGCAGATGGCTTCTGTATTGTTGCCGAAAAACCAATCTTGTAAGACATCAGGTGTCAAGCTCAACCTTCCAAAAAGCATGCTGCATCTGTTGTACTTTTCCCCTCACAATTAACTGATTTTTGTGGCAAGAAAAAAAAGGTAGGATCAAAGAATAGAAATGGACAGTTATGTTATACTTGAAGACAATGACATACAAATCTCTTTGTAAGATTAACGATTGAAGCAGTTTGATTTTATAGGAAAATCCGTTTCTGGAAGCATCTGGAAGTCAGTATTTGATTGAGAGTGACTTGAAAAATCGTTTTTATTTCAAAATGTTTTGAGAAACCTTTTGGAAAACCGATACAGGCTTGGAAAAATATTTTGAATGCTTAACGTAATGCTGAAGAGAAATGATGACTGAATAACGTGCCAATATCAAAGGGATATCTGGAATTTGCTCTGGTTGCCTTGTCTCCTGGTTCCCCCTTCACTTTTGGGTGGGGAGATTATTTAAAATGACTCTCTGTCCTGGACTGTTTTGTCTCCTTCCTGCCTCTACTGACAGAAGATTAAGCTGCAGCAGTTCATTTTCCGATGGCTCTTCTCAACATTACAGCTTCTGATAACGTATCTCCAGAAACTCTTTTAACGAGAGTGATATTTTCAACTCAGGTAAGATAACAATTTGACTATGGTTATGCATTGTAGGCCCAGGTGTTGTCAAATATTTGGGGGAGATTAGAATTAATTTTGAACCTGTGGCCTGATGTAGCATACTGTTCTTTGTTAGATGGGGTCACGTTTCAGGATTATTAAAATACATTATCTTCTATTGCCAATCCTATATCCCTGTTTTGCATCTTCTTGTAAAGGCTGACAAGAGTATCTTTGTAATGCATAGAGACATGGTGATTTAGACCTTCCGCTTGAAACAGTAGTGGATCTGCATTAAATATGTAGACCAGTTAGGCAGTTCAGTATTTACTTTTCTGGAAATAAGCCTAATTGAATTCAATGGATTCAGGACTTGTGATACTATAAGCATGAAAACACATGTTGTTTATTGCTTAGAAATACTCTTTAGATTTTTATTAGTCACATTTGGAAGCCAGCCTTATAGCAGAGATATCATAAAACACCACTAACCATTGTTTATCTAACAGATGATCAAAATCTACGAAACTATCAAAACACAAAGACATAAGACTACTTTCAGATACTGTAAACATGTAATTTAAAATTCTGTAAAATGTAGGTTAAAAGACTCACATTTATTTTTTAGCTAAAGGTTTCATAATGTTCTCAGTTTCCACTGTTCTGACTTTAATAATCTGCTGTTCCTATAGAGAACAATCTTTCATGTCAGATACACAGCATGAATAATTCATTCATTCATTCATTCTCATTCTTTTAAATGAGATTATTGTTAGTTAGAGCCTCCCCGAGAAAGTAATAAAATAGGTATAGCTTTTGTTTGGAAATATCAAAATTAATTATTCAAATCTGGGGGAATTTTTTTTCTGTCCAGGAACAGGACGTATAGTAATATTTTCATGTATTAGGTTGAATAAAGCAGTTTGGCAAGAAATTCACCGACACTCTCTGAAAGCAGCAAGCGAGAAGGCAGAGAAAGTTTCACTTTCCCTTCTCACGGTGTGAGTCTTCTATAAATAGAATCAATACATTGGAGAAAGTGTTCCAAATCTCTTCTCAGCTAGGGACCATCCTGGGAACTCTTGAGCATTTAATTGCACGGAGTCCTGTTGGTTGTTTGAAGCTGAGCACGTCTGTGTCCATGCAGACCTGGGATGTATAAGATTGTTCCTTCTATTGCAGTCAATCAATCAGTCGCCCTCAGAAGATGGTCTGTAAGTGGCCAACTCTATTCCTCCAGAGCAGATTTTTGAGGACATGGTGAGATTATAGTAGGGAAGAGAAAATTACATTGCATGACCAAGAACCTATGGGCTTTGTTTTAAATATCACCCTTTACCTCCCTAAACTAAGCTAGTTCACGGAATTAAAAGGTGAAAGCACTCACGGCCAGAGAACTAAGGTAGCATTTTGAACCCCCTTTGACAAATGACAGGATGTAAATGGGTATAAATCAATACATTTTCCAGTTAGCCAAAATGTATAATGAAGTAATTAAGACAACTGTTGCTCTGCTACTTTTTAAATAGGGAAATTTTAAGGTTGCTTTACTCATAGCCTCAAAAAGCGCATTGGTATGAATCTACAGTCTGTCTAAGCGTTAAATTATAATCGGTTTTAACTTTTAATATGTATTAATTTATTACGGGCATTGTAGTTTAATTACTTTTTAATTTTTGTATCCTGTTTTTTTATTATGTATTGCCCTGTTCACCGCCCTGAGTCCTTCGGGAGAAGGGCGGTATACAAATTAAATTATTAAATTAAATTAAATTAAATATAATATCGAATGGTCTGGTTTCTGAACTATTCACTTGGAACAAAGATAATTTTAAGAAGAATACAACTGATCAAAAATATGGTTGTTCAGTGACTTGTTCTTGGAATTTGGATGCCCAGGAAAAGGTTGCTTGGCTTTTTGGGATAAAAATAATATCGTGGAGAGGATTTATTAAATATTTATGAAGCTACAGCTACTGTAGATTCAGTACCAAATTATTTCTGAAATAGACATTATTTGTATCCTTGGTGCTGCAGGATGTGAAAGAATCAAAGCAAATACAAGTCCTTTCTGACTGTTCATGAATTTAATTGTGCTTTCCCATTTCAGATCACTTCGGATAGATTTCTAGGATTGTGGCCTTTTAGATGGCTTTCCCACAGGTAAATGAAAAGAGCCAAGTTTACTCATTTGTGATTCTAAGTATAAAGATTAAAATTTAATGTTGTATTTATTCCTGTTTTTAGATATGAATAACTGCACAATCTAAAGACATGGACTTGGACCGTGAAGATTTGTTTTTGAGTTTTTCAGGACCCAGGAGACTGTGCTGTACGTCCAGCAGGAAAAATTTAAAATGTTTGACAACACGAAAGGAACATTTCCGAGAGCATACTTTCTCTATTATTATCCCTCTTGATACGACTGACTATTCAAGGCTAAAGCTGGCTGATTCCTCTGAGCACATGTCTCCTTGTCACCTTGCCCACTTCCAGTGTTGCAAGCTTCACACTAAAGTCAAACTTGGATCGGCATGAAAAAAACAATCCACTTCAATTGGAAGAAGATGCAGTGCTCTCCCTGCCTCAAATTATTTCAAGACAAAACAGACTTAAATTGGTATCTTATGTCTGTACACTCCAGCTAACGTCTTTTTTTTTTTGTGGGAGGGGCTTTGGTACTCGGAAGACCCTGACTACTCATAAGAAGAGTTGCTATCTAATTTCCACACAGCCATCTGAAGAACCTCTACAGAACATTGATCAAAATCAGGGACATGATATTAAGCAAGAAAACTCTAGGGGTGGCATGGAATTCAGCTGTTCAGATCTTGAATACCTAACGCTTCAGCTGGTTCTCCATTTAAACAACCATTCATTGGCTCCCATTACAGTGAAGAAAGTTGACTTGCAAATGGTCCTCGCACTCGCAACTCTTGCAGCCACCCCACTGTCAAATGATCAAAATTTGGGCGCTTGGCGACTAACATGTATTTACAGTGGCTTCAGCATTCCGGGGTGATGTGATCCCCATTTGTGGCCTTCCCAACCAGCTTCTGACTAGCAAAGTTAGTGGGGGAAGCCAAATTCACTTAACAACCGCATGTTTTCACTGCTCTCATTCGCTTAACAACTGTGACAAAAAAGAGTCATAACCTTTTGTGTGCCTCAGTTAACTGCCTTGCTTAACAAAGAAAATTCTGCTTCCAATTTGGTCGTAGGTTGAGGACTTACCTCTATTCAGTTTGGCTGGTACTGTGATATAAGTGTTTCTAATATAAAGTAAATCCTGATTCACATCAGGTACAGAAAGGGATTGTGTACTTTTACCGTTTCTAAATTCTATGACCAAGGTGCATAAATATTCAGTTTGAAAGTTTTAATATTTTAAAGATTTGGTGTGCCTAATTTCTAGACAAAACTTTTAAAATATTTTTGCCTTTTTACAGTTGCTTTAAATTATCTATAATGCATTTCAACGCTATATGACAGGGGTGTCAAACTCAATTTCATTGAGGGCCGCATCAGCATTGCGGTTGCCCTCAGGGGGCCGGGTGGGTGTGGCCTGGGTGGGCGTGGCCTACTGGGTGGGCGTGGCTAGAGTGCGTATGGCCTACTGGGTGGGCGTGGCCAGCTCTACATCATTGGCATCAAGGGTGCCTATGGGGGCCTGGGCAGGAGTGGGACAGATCTGAGGGTCTCTGGCAGAAGGAGGGTCTCTGGGCCAGGGCCAAGGCAGTGGGGGCCGTTCCCTCACTGTTTCCAGGATGGCTTCGCGGGCCGCGTGAAACCACTTCGCGGGCGGGATCCGGGCCCCCGGGCCTTGTGTTTGACATGTCTGCTATATGATATCAGCACTTTACAATCGTAGTGTAATTCTGCCTTAATAGCAGTATATTAGTTAGAAATACATCGGCATTGATTCTTCAACAGAGTAAAAATACACTGACCATATTTTATCTTCGTTGGAACATTATATATTGGTACGTTTATTGTAAATATATTTTTCTCCTCCAGGCCTCGTATACGTTCTGTGTTGGTTGACGTAGGCCTACAAAATTCTGCTGGCCTTTTAAGAGAAGTTAGGAAGGAAACAGTCCATCCACCTATTTTTTTTCATATGTATCATTTCTACACATTGGTTCTATTACAAACACACAGTCTTATGTACTAAGTTCGACATAATTCAAGCCCATACAAGAACACAAAGGCAAACCCTGAATTGTGCTGCCCTTTATTCTTTTTGCAAAAAAAAAGTGAAGAACTTGTTGTATACGTAAAGCAAGGGGATACATACAAGGTAGCCGGATGGTATTTGTGAGAAAAGCAAATGCTGATTTCTGAAAAATAATTTGGTACCTCAGATCCTCACCTACATTGTGAAATACAGCTCCCTTCAAAACTGCCAACTCTTTTTTTTTTGTTTCTTATTTTTTTTATTTTTTTTATATATGAGCTAGAGTGCGATAGACTTAATAGCTTATTGTTGTTAGCATGTGGTTGTTTATGATTGTTTTTACTTTTATATCTTGTATTTAGCTCTGGGAAGTCGGGGACGGGGAGGGAGGAAGGGGAGGGGGGAGGGTTGGGAAGGGTTGGGTAGGGGGTGGGGGGGAGGGGTTGTTAAAGATAAAATGTATTGAAAAACTTTTCAATAATAATTTAAAAAAAACTGCCAACTCAATGCGCTCGCAAGCCCATCTGCAAAACCGTTGCCTGTAAGTGTGATTTGCAGAATGAAAGGCCTGGCTTCCAGGTCAAATTGAACTTCATCCGCTTCAAGGCAAGATCAATACTTTTAACGCTTAAGTCGAAGAGTTAAGCTCCCAACTGAAAAAAAAGAATGGAAAACACATTGTGAATGAGGCATTGTACTGGCCAAGGGTCACTAAAGAGGTTGCTTGGATAATTCTAGGCAGCTTTTTTTTAAAAAAAATGAATTCATTCACACAAAGGACATTTGGACAGTGGATTATCATGGTACACTGGGTGACTTCTCTGGTAGTAAATGGACTAGTGAAGAAATTGTGTTGTCTATGTCATCCAAACTGTTGGTGGGCTTTTCTTTTTCCCCCTTATATACTTGTAAGTTTGTTTGGGAAAGGACTTTTGTGCAAGAATGAATAGAATAGAATAGAATAGAAGATGGAAGGGACCTTGGAGGTCTTCTAGTCCAGCCCCCCGCTCAAGCAGGAGGACCTGTACCGTCTCAGACAGGTGAATGTCTAGTCTTTTCTTAAAAATCTCCAGGGATGGAGCGCCCATGATTTCTGGTGGCAAGCTGTTGCCCTGGTTGATTGTCCTCACTGTCAGGAAGTTTCTCCTTAATTCCAGGTTGCTTCTCTCTTTGATCAGCTTCTAACCATTGTTTCTCGTCCTTCCGTCTGGTGCTTTGGTGAACAACATGACCCCCCTCTTCTTTGTGGCAGCCCCTCAGATATTGGAACGCTGCTATCATGTCTCCCCTATTTCTTCTTTCCTTAGACTGGCCAAACCCTTGTTCTGCAGCCGTTGTTTGTACATTTTGTTCTCCAGGACTTTGATCATCTTCGTTGCTCTTCTCTGGATTTTTTCCAGACTCTCAGCCTCTTTTTTGTGATATGGTGACCAAAACTGGCTGCAGTATTCCAGGTGCGGTCTTCTGAGTGTCACTTGAAGTAATAATTCCTCTTTTTTTGTAGTATGTCATTTCATCCTGAGATAAGTGATTAGTAAACACAAGTAAATTTTGTAAAGCTTATAAAGAAATGAATCTGTGCAATTAATACACTAATGCTTTAGTCTAGACTTGGTGGTTTTATATCTCCATCCACTTGAGATGGTATCTTATGTCAGTTCACGTATGATAAGCTAGCTTTGCTGTGCTTCAGCGTGCTTGGACAGGAACTGTTTGGGACCTGTAGAAGCAGGACAGTCAGCATCTAGCCATCATTGGCTGAAAACCTAAAAGGCTAAACAAGGTCAGACCTGGTTATCCCTTGAAAGGGACACCATTAGCATATTCTAGAGGTAGGAAAACATTTTTTAAAAAAAATCCCTAGAAAGCAAGAAAATTACATAGATGTGTCCATGATGTTACCAAGAGTCAACACTTGAGTGGGAGACTTTATCAAGACACAGAACAAAGCAATTCTTGAGGCTTGGTATTCGTAACTATTTCCTTCCTATCAATCATTTGGGAGAAACAGAAGTGGGGGTCCACTCAGTGGAAATCAGTGGAACAACTTGCCTCCAGAAGCTGTGAATGCTCCAACACTGGAAGTTTTTAAGACTGGACAGCCATTAGTCTGAAATGGTATAGGGTTTCCTGCCTGAGCAGAGGGTTGGACTAGAAGACCTCCAAGGTCCCTTCCAACTATTATTATTATTAACTCCCTAAGACCTAGTCCCCTCATATTTTGCATGTTTTCTAGTCAGTTGTGGATAATCCAATCTCAGCAATTCCTTTTTGCATGTACATATACATACATAAAAGGGACGCGGTGGCTCAGTGGGTTAGGACGCTGAGCTTGTTGATCAGAAGGTCGGCAGTTTGGCGGGTCGAATCCCGAGTGCCGCGTAACAGAGTGAGCGCCTGTTACTCGTCCCAGCTTCGGCCAACCTAGCAGTTCGAAAGCACGTAAAAATGCAAGTAGAAAAATAGGGACCACTACGGTGGGAAGGTAACAGCGTTCCGTGCGCCTTTGGCGTCTAGTCATGCCGGCCACATGACCACGGAGACGTCCTCGGACAAGCGCTGGCTCTTCGGCTTTGAAACGGAGATGAGCACCGGCCTCTAGAGTCGGAAACGACTAGCACGCATGTGCGGGGGAACCTTTACCTTTTTATACATACATACATGCATACATATATATATACACATACATACATGCATACATATATATAAATAGTTTACAGATACAAAGATAAAGACTAATACAAACTTAAGAAAAAATATAAAAAGCAAAATTAAAAGTGTAAATAAGAAAATATAAAGAAGTTAATTTGCATTTTATACAGAAAATATAATTTCAATAACTGATCACCATCTCTAGTACTACAGTCCAACTTTCAAAATCTCTTATCATGTTTTTCCTCTAATCCAACATCTTCCCACTGGAAGGTTTCTTAGTTTTGTAGTTTATTCCAAAACAAAAATATTTTTTAAACTCCTTGCATAAAACCTTTTTCGGCAAGGATTGAAGGAAACTCACCTGGTGTGGTGAAACGTGCCTTTCTGAAAGTTGTTAATAACCCCCCCCCCAAAAGTTAACTAGTTATTTCCAGAACTGATTAAGAGAGGAAGTATGGAAACCCACTATCCATTTGAAGGCTCCAAACCATGGTTAGGGCAAAAGGGGGGTTCCCCTAGGCTCCTACATAAGTATAGAGTTACTTCTAAGCCAGTGATGGCGAACCTTTTAGAGACCGTGTGCCCGAACTGCAGCCCAAAACCCACTTATGTATCATCGGGTGCCGGGTGGGCATGGCCCATTGGGTGAGTATGGCCCATTGGGTGGGCATGAGTGCGGTGGTAATGTCAGACTGGATGGGACTAAAAAGTTCAATCAATTCCAACTTTACGAGATCTTTTTTTTCCCCCGCAAGAAGTTGAAATTGATTGATTGATTGATCCTTTTTTTTTTTGCACACGGCGGCGGAGGCCTAAAGCGAAAAGGTTTTATAAAACCCAGCTGAAGGCCTAGGACTGGGGCGACGGTGCACGTGCCCATAGAGAGGGCTCTGCGTGCCGCCTGTGGCACGCATGCCATAGCTTCGCCACCACGGTAATCTAAGCAGTTTCCTTTAATGTTCCTCACCTGTAGACAGCATCTTGCCAAACTAAAGCAAACTACTTGCATTGTTAAAGATATATCTGAGAAATTCTACGGAGAAGGTCACTCAACCCAGTTCCTCCCAACCAAACTATCTGCACTTAGCTGTCTCTTATTCCTCTGGATTATTTTTATTTATTTTTTTAATTTTAATTCCATTTATATCCCGCCCTTCTCCGAAGACTCAGGGCGGCTTACAAACTTAGCAGTAGCCTTCATTCTATGTATATGCCTGCTTATTAGGGCTTTCACACACACCCCAAGCGGCATTATTACAAAGTCAGCTTAATTGCCCCCAACAATCTGGGTCTTCATTTTACCTACCTCGGAAGGATGGAAGGCTGAGTCAACCTTGAGCCTGGTGGGACTCGAACCTGCACTAATTGCAGGCAGCTGGTGTTACTTAAGGAGGCATCAGCCCACTGCTCCACCAAGGCTGATGATTAGAATGCCTTCCTTCTCTCTTGGGAATCAGAACTACGTTCCCACCACATTACCACCCTTAAATCCTCTGGAGGTCACTACAGGTAATTGTTGACTTAACAACCGTTCGTTTAGTAACGGTTCAAAGATGACAGCAGCACTGAAAGAAGTGACTTATGACCACTTTCCACACGACCGTTGCAGCATCCCCAGGGTCACGTGATCGAAATTCAGACACTTGGCAACTGGCTCATCTTTGTGACGATTTCGGTGTCCCAGGGTCACGTGATCACCTTCTGCGACCTTCTGACGAGCAAAGTCAATGGAGAAGCCAGATTCACTTAAGCGACCTTGTTACTTGTGGTGAGGACGGCAGGAAAGATCATTGGCAGTTCCCTCCCCGCCGTCCAGGACATGGCACATAAGCGATGCTCGAGCTGGGTCCGCAAGATTGTCTGGGACACGACACACCCTCTTCACAACCTGTTTTCCTTGTTACCTTCTGGGAGGAGGGGGTTCCGTGGTATCCGAAGCAGAACATCCAGATTCAGTCACGGATTTGTCCCACACAATATCAGCCTTGTGAACTCTCCAGCTTCTCCTTTCCTCTATGTATTCAAGATGGACAGTGATTAACATTTACATGTATTCAGTGCTTTTTTTTGTCGTAGAACGCACCAGAACGGAGTTCCGGCACCTTTTTTCGACTTTTGAAAATTTGATGTTTGGTCCACGCGGCCTTGAATCGCCCTGTCAAGAGTAGCAGGTCGGCGTCAAAATCATTGAAACGGTGCATGCCGGCTGCTTGTGTGTCGAGTCCGATGCATGCGTGCTTCCTCCGCGCTGCTGGTTGCGATGGCGCTGCTGGGCTTGTGACTGGTCGTGTGATTGCGCGCTGAGTGCTTACAGCGGGCGGCGACCGTTATCTTTCATTACACGACTGACGTGTGTGGGGGGGTGTACGGTGATTGACTACGTGCGAAAGGTAAATCATTTTTTTTATTTTAAAAAATCGTTGGCGAATTGAAAATCTTTAAAAAAAAATTAGTGTAAAAGGGTGACCCCAAATTTAAACATGGAAAAAAAATTACTAATTAACTTCTCAACCACCGGTCCATGAATCATAAAAGAGCCAAGGTTGCCTACCCCTGTGCATGCGGTTGCTGGCTCTGATCGTCCCAGAGCCATCTTCACTTCAATTTCACTCCTCGGGAAACCTAATCTTAGAAGTTTCATAACACCAATCAAAAATTGGTCGGTTTCGCTTTTCCAAACATGCAGGCAGGCCTTGGTTAAGAAAAGCTCATTTAGTGACCCTTCAAAGTTACCATGGCGTTGAAAAAAAGTGACGGACGTTTTTCACTTAAAGACCATTGCAGCCTCCCCATGGTCGCATGATCAAAATTCAGACGCTTGGCAACTGACTCATATCGATGACAGTTTCGTTGGGCTGGAGTCAACGTGATTCCCCTTTTGCGACCTAACAGGCAGAGTCAAGGGGGGGGGGTGTAGCCAGATTCATTTAATAACCGTGTTACTAACTTAACAACTGCATTGATTCATTTAACAACTGGGGCAGGAAAGGTCGTAAAACGGGGCAAAATACACTTAACAAGTGTCTCGCTTAGCAACAGAAATCTTGGGGTCGGTTGTGGTCGTAAGTTGAGGACCGCCTGTACTTTCCTCTAACAGCATCTCTTAAACAAGCTATCTTGAAACACGTTTAACTTGGCTTTGTACGCAGGCAGAGGAGGCACAGGAGACACCAATCATAGAAACAGTTAAGGACGTTTCAGGGACCAAATATTAGTAGAATAATTTGGAACGTATCTTTTATATGTCTTGATTAAGATAGTTTTCCGATATATTGGCTACAGTATCCGGAAATTCTGTCCTGTTGTATTTTCATAAATACTCAAATCTGGGAATTCTTCACACAGCGGTTGATACGAGATATTTCAAATGATCTTTGACAGCCCGTTGTCTTCTTAAGTAGAGACTTGCAGATAAACTATTTTTTAATTATTATTTATACAGAGTATACTGAATTGAACTGCGGTTGGGGGGGGGGGAACCCAAGCCTTGGTGGAGCAGTGGGCTGATGCCTCCTTAAGTAACACCAGCTGCCTGCAATTAGTGCAGGTTCGAGTCCCACCAGGCTCAAGGTTGACTCAGCCTTCCATCCTTCCGAGGTAGGTAAAATGAGGACCCAGATTGTTGGGGGCAATTAAGCTGACTTTGTAATAATGCCGCTTGGGGGTGTGTGTGAAAGCCCTAATAAGCAGGCATTATTACATAGAATGAAGGCTACTGCTAAGCTTGTAAGCCGCCCTGAGTCTTCGGAGAAGGGCGGGATATAAATGGAATTAAAATAAAATTAAAAATAAAAATAAAATCCCCACCCCACCCCACCCCCCCCTGGCATCTTATGTGAAAACGGGTAGAAATTATTCTCAACCTTTGCCTTCCAAACAGCAAATCTTTAGTCGGTGGCTCTCTTTTATGGACTAGCGAAATGCTTGCCGTGAGCGTGCAAACAAATATATTGTTGGGTTTTTTTCCCCTCTCTCTCCTTCCAATTAACACAGCCAGCCTGCAATTTTACAGTCTGGCGACTGCTAAATAATTTATTGTGCTCTTTGACAATCGGTGGGTGGGGAAAGCAGAAAACACAGCAAGACCGGCAGAGATCAGCAGATTAGATTTGATACTCTGGGGAAACTCTTATTTTATTTTCTTTTTTTTAAAGCTGAGGAGAATACGGCAGATCGCTTGCTGAGGCCAGAAGCTAATGGCTCCCTGTGACACGCTCCCGTGCGTGTCCCATCGCTAAAGTCAAATCCCCCAAGGTTGGGCTTATGCAAAATGTTCCCAGCAGGTTGGTTCCACTTGGTTTCCACTTCAGTGGCAGCTGATTGTGCCAGCAAGGCTTGCTTCCAGGAGTGTGTAGCGTTGCAACTTTGTTCGTTGACAAGGTAATCGTTACGAGGCCGTGAGCCAATTCCAAGCACTTCCAGAGGTCACCTGGACAAAGAACAGCAGGAAGGGAGGTCTTCTAATCCAGGGGGTCCCCAACCTCTGGGCCGTCGGCTCACTACCGCCGGGCTGTGAGCTATTCAGAAATGCAGTCCCGTGAGTGGCTGGCTGGAACGCACACAGCTCAACTTGCAAAAGCCGTGGGCCGCGCGGGCCGTCATGTGTGTGCCGGCCCACCACTCATGCAAGTCAAGTGGCCCAGTTCCCCCCTCGCCCCTCTTCCCTCAGCCAGTTTGCCAAGCCATAAAGGTTGGGGACCACTGTTCTAATCCAACCTCATGGTCAGGCAGGAAACCCTATAGGACCTTTAAAGGTGAATAAATATGGGGCTATTGGTTCCCTCTAAGCCCGATCGCTTGCTAGCAGATGTAGATAACATCATTGGTATCAGTGAGTCTAGGGTTAGCTGCCTGCTTATATGCGGTAGATTGCGGTGCCAGTTTTGGTGGGGGTGTAGTTTCCTCCTTGGTGTAAGAATTGATCCAAGAATTGTTTTCTGCCCGATTGTTTGTCTGGCATTGATCCCTGCTTATCTGAATGTTGGCTTCTGTGGAGAGGATATGTTGTAGTCTTTTTGTTTCCTTCCTAGGTTTGCTACTGTCTCTTTTTAATGGTGTGTAAATGTGGTTTGTCTCTGTGTGTCTGTTGATGGCTGATTTGTCTGAAAGCCCAACCTCCAGGAATTCCCTAGTGTTTTTGGATTTGGTTTGATTCAAGATGCTAATAGTTTCCCAGTTGAAACCGTGTTGTCAGATTGTGTTTTCATCACGTCTTCGGACAAGAGTTTGGGCTGGTCTGCCAATCTTCTGCCTGTCAGTTCTACATAGTGACTGTTACAGTCCTTGCATTGTATGTTGTAGATGACCCCTGATTTTTTCTTCTTGGGCTACTTGGGTCTCTTGGTTTGCTTAACATGTATCAGAGGGCTTTTGTTGGTCAGTGTGCTATATATTTTTTATTTTATTTTAATTCCATTTATATCCCGCCCTTCTCCGAAGACTCAGGGCGGCTTACAAGCTTAGCAGTAGCCTTCATTCTATGTATATGCCTGCTTATTAGGGCTTTCACACACACCCCACCGGCATTATTACAAAGTCAGCTTAATTGCCCCCAACAATCTGGGTCCTCATTTTCCGAGTTGCTTTTGATGCATGGGACTGTTATTCTTTTCATTTTTTGTGCTGTAGGAGATCAGGTATTTGATGGGATTCAAATACCTGAACAACCGGTACTCTTATTGGATGGAGGCCTGGGCCTCCGAAGCCTAGAACAGACTTTCTAGAAGTGGCATCCATGCACTTCTGGTGGACTGTTCTAGGCCTAGAGCAGACTTCCGGAAGTGGCATACACTCACTTCCGGTGGGCCATTCTAGGCCTGAGAGGCTTCCTCCAGGCCTCCGAGGCCTAGACTGGACTTCTGGAAACAGTGTCCATTCAGCTGGTTCTCTGAACCCAGTAAAAATTTAGCTACCAATTCTGCCAACTGGTTGAATCCCACCACTGAGATCAGTCCTTAATTCTAGATGGTTCATCTGGTATTCTAGCTCAGGGCTTTTCAACCAGTGGTACGGGCACCTGTGGTGCATTGGCACCTGGTAGGTAGTAGGCGACCATCCTAGAAAAGTGGTAGTGGGGGAGGGGAATGAGCTGAACCGGTGGCAGCACCGCACAAGCCTGAGCGAGAGACGGCTGGAGCTGCAGGGCTGTCAGGGCTCAGCGGAAGCGCCAGGATCAGCACCAGGCTCCAGCTGGAGCTCGGCGCTGATCCTGGCACATCTGCTGAGCCCAGAAGAAGCGCCGATCAGCTGGAATGTTGCAGCATC
Organism: Vipera ursinii; assembly: GCF_947247035.1. NCBI lineage: Eukaryota > Metazoa > Chordata > Lepidosauria > Squamata > Viperidae > Vipera > Vipera ursinii. The sequence goes on along the minus strand of NC_139516.1, from coordinate 4,642,139 downwards.
TCCAGGGTCTTGTGATTTACATTCAGATGCTTGGCAACTGATTCATATTGATGACGGTCACCGTGTCCCAGAGTCATGTGAAGTGACCAAAACCCGCTGCAACCACCCAGCAGATGGGGGGGGGGAATAAAAACCAAACACACCCCACCCCCGCTGCCAATCCTCAACAGAAATGCTCACAACAATGAAAACCTCGGACAGGAGGAAGAGCGCCGCCGGGCGGGCAGGCAGGTGTCTTGCTCGGCTGTGGCTCGGGGGGCACTTTTTTCAATGCCCTTGTAACTTCGAACAGTCACTAAGAACTACCTGTACTTCATCACTTTTTCCCCCTTTTTTTTGGTCATCAAATTTTTGACACCTTTGCTAGGCGACTGGTGGTCCTCGGATGTTGCCGTATCCTAAAAGTGGCACAATGGGTGAAAAGGTTGAAAAGCCCTGTTCTATCCGTCTCACAGTTGTGAGGGTACTTTGGAATTCACGTAATTGCATTTCCTGTGCCAATTGTGGTCGTTCCTGTATCGGGGGGGAAAAAAACCTCACGCAGGGTCAGCATTCATGCTCTCGTGGGGTCTCAACTGGGCTGCCGCAATTTTATTCACCATCCCGGTAGCGATCTGCGTAATTGTGGAGAGACTGAAGTTTGCCCCTGTAATGCTGTTACTTGGGGAGCTGCGCTGGCTGTCACTTGCCTTCCAGCTACAATTCAAGCTTCTGATTATCGTCTTTAAAGCCTTTCATGGTTCTGCACCTGGATACCTATGAAACCACTGCCTGCCCAGTGAGATTAGGAAGACAGTTACTCTGTAGTAGGTGGTGGAAATGTCAGCGAACATAGGACAGAGGGATAAGCCTTCCCCGTGATGCCCCTCTTCCTGGGGAACGACCCTGCCTTGTCATCGTATTGGGCTTCCAGAGGGCTAAAAGGATCGATCATTTGGAAGGCTTTAAGGCGGGGGGGGGGGCTCTTCCAACTTGGCCCTTGGATGACTTGTGGACTTCAGCTTCCAGAATCCCTCAGCCAGGCCCGTCAATTCTGGGAGTTGAAGTCCACAAGTCATCCAAGGGCCAAGTTGGAAGAGCCCCCTGCTTTAAGGAAATGTGGAAATTGAGACTTCCTCCAAGCTATGGTCTTCCCAGTTACAATGTATGGCTGCGAAAGTTGGACCGTAAAAAAGGCCGAGCGCCAAAGAATGGAGGCCTTTGAACTACGGTGCTGGAGAAGACTCCTGCGAGTCCCTTGGACTGCAAGACGATCAAAACGGTCAGTCCTAGAGGAGATCAACCCTGACTGCTCTTTAGAAGGCCAGATCCTGAAGTTGAAACTCAAATCCTTTGGCCACCTAATGAGAAGGAAGGACTCACTGGAGAAGAGCCTCATGCTGGGAAAGATGGAGGGCAAGAGAAGAAGGAGATGACAGAGAATGAGGTGGCTGGATGGAGTCACTGAAGCAGGAGGCGTGAGCTTAAATGGACTCCAGAAGATGGTAGAGGACAGGAAGGCCTGGAGGAATGTTGTCCATGGCGTCGCGATGGGTTGGACACGACTTCGCAGCTAACAACAACCACCAGGCATAGCGGCCTCCTAATGTGCAACATTTTTCACCCTGTGTTTGGACGGCCACTTGGAATCCACAGGAAGTTGCGGCACAGTAAAGGCCTGAAAGAATATTTTCAGCAAGGAAGATTCGCTCGTTTTCCTTTTCACTTGGAAAAACCTGAAGGGTTTGAAATATTCTGTGGGTTCTTCAAACCATTCTGGAGGAGTGTGTGGGGATGGATTAGGGCAAAAAAAGCATTGGTCTATTCATGAAACACATTTAACTGGTTCATGATGATGATGATGATGATGATGATAATAATAATAATAATAATAATAATAATAATAATAATAATAATAATAATAATAATAATAAAAAGTTGGAAGGGACCTTGAAGGTCATCTAGCCCAACCCCACGCTCAGGCAGAAAACCCTATACCATTTCGGACAAATGGCTGTCCAGTCTCTTCTTAAAAACTTCCAGTGTTGGAGCATTCACCGCTTCTGGAGGCAGGTTGTTCCACTGGTTAATTGTTCGGTCACGAAGTTTCTCCTTAGTTCTAGGTTGCTTCTCTCCTTGATTAGTTTCCATCCGTTGCTTCTTGTCCCGCCTTCAGGCGTTTTGGAGAATAGCTTGACTCCCTCTTCTTTGGGGCAGCCCCCGAGATACTGGAAGGCTGCTATCCTGTCCCCCTTCGTCCTTCTCTTCATTAAACTAGGCAGAACCAATTACTTAAACCGTTCCTTCTGTGTTTTAGCCTCCAGTCCTCTGATCATCTTCGCTGCTCTTCTCTGCACTCTTTCCAGAGTCTCAGCATCTTTTTTATATCGTGGTGACCCAAACTGGATGCCGCATTTCAAGTGTGGCTTTATCAAAGCCTTGCAAAGGGGTATGAACACTTTACAAGTCAACGGAGAAGCCAAATTCATTTTCCAGCCGGCCGCATGACTAACTTAACAACTGCAGTGATTCACTTAGCAACTGTGGCAAACAAAGTCGTAAAATGGGGCAAAACTCGCGTAATGGCTGTCTTGCTTAGCCACAGAAATTTGAAGTCAGTTGTGGTCGTAAGTCGAGGATCGCATGTACAAGTGTGAACTGTGGGGACAATTAAAAGTTTTCCAGGGGTAGCTAGCGCTTAGCTCGATGGTCTTCCCTGGCAGTCCAGGTGCCTCTAACCCATAAATCATTCCTTAAGACAGAAATTTTTCTTGAGGCGTTTCAAGTTTCATGTTGCATTGCCAAATGGATCACTTTGTCAGGTTGGGTTTTTTTTTTTAAAAAAATCAATTTTATTGCTTAGCACTACTGTGCCTTGAAGGGCCATTCTAAATGTATTTTAAGATGTAAACCTCTGAGAGTCGTTCCACATTTTAAAACAGACAGAATAAATACGTTTCTTTTCGACATAACAGTACGCACTCTTTCCATTATCTTTTACCTGTTCATTTCCAGAAAATAATATAAGCACTTAGAAAATGTTTAGAAATAATGTAAGCACTTGAGGGGAAAAAAAACAAAACAATGAACCTTCAAAACGAAAAACAACAATAAATAAATCAGGCAGAGAACAATACTCTAATCCAGGAACCACCAAGGAGGAAATTACGCCCTTAGCAAATTGGCAGTAGAGTATAAGCTCTTTGCAGCTAACCACATACTCCTTGCCACTGATAAAATAACCTAGCTGGGTAATAAAACGTCTGCAGGCAAACAAACAAGTTCAGCATCAAGAACCCCACACAGCTAGGGATATTGTCTTTCATTGAAATAAGTAAATAACCTGCGTTTGAAAGACAGTGTGACTCCATTAAATGAATAAATGTTGATTTCAATTACCCATCTCCCACAATTAGCCGAACTTGCTCATTGAACACCTATGCCCACCAGCATATATATATATATATATATATATATATATATATATATATATATATATATGTATATGTATATGTATATATATATATATATATATATATATATATATATATATATATATATATATATATATATATATATATATATATAATATATATATATATATATATATATATATATATCTTTCATTCCTGTTTTGGCCCGGCTCAGGGCTTATCCACAGGAACTAGTCAACTTATGACAGCTCATTATTTGTGCAAATTATTCAAATTGCTAATAAAGAATTTGGGAGGCTAAGAGTTCGAAATGATCAACCCAAATGTGGTTGTTAAATTACATTATAATTTTAAAACTATAGAAATTAATGTACTTGTTTTTTTTTTATTGAAAAGTTTTAAAATACATTTTATCTTTAACAGTCCCCCCCTCCCCCTCCCCAACCTTATTGTACTTGTTAAAATGGTCTTTCATTAAAGGTTCTTATTTCATGCCTCGTTATACGTACAGTCGGTCATCTAGCACAGAATGCTCGAACGACGACGATTACATTTTATCAAACAGCATTAAATCAGATCTTGCTAGAGGGGATCCTGAAGAACGTAGGGGCTGTTGCCCCAAATCTGGGCCTCAAAGGGTCTTTTAAACTTTTTTTCTTTTCTTCCCCTTTCCCTGTAGAATAGAATATACTGTAGAGTAAAATATCTTTATTGTCACTGTTTTAACTCACAACGAAATTATGTAGGGGAAGGAATTAAGGTACTGGTCCAATTCCTTCCTTCTAAAATATAGTATGGTCACCACCACAAATAAAAACGTTGGAAGCTTACAAGATAACTGCTGCAATTTTTTTCTGAAGCCATATCCAGAGCGTTTGTGGGAAAATGCAGAAATAATCTGGAATGGAATGGAGTAGAGTAGAGGAGAGCAGAGCAGAGCAGAGCAGAATAGACAGATTGTAGAATAGAATAGAATAGAATAGAATAGAATAGAATAGAATAGAATAGAATAGAATAGAATAGAATGTAGAACAGAATAGAATAGAGCTGGAAGGCACTTTGGAGGTCTTCTAGTCCAGCCTCCTGCTCAAGCAGGAGGACCTAGACCAGGGGTAGGCAACCTTGGCTCTTTTATGACTCATGGACCTCAACTCCCAGAATTCCTGAGTCAGCTATGCTGACTCAGGAATTCTGGGAGTTGAAGTCCATGAGTCATAAAAGAGCCGAGGTTGCCTACCCCTGCCCTACACCATCTCAGACAAGTGACTGTCCAGTCTCTTCTTAAAAATCTCCAGTGATGGAGCGCCCACGATTTTTGGCGGCAAGCTGTTCCCCTGGTTGATTGTCTTTATGGCACTTGACGGTTTGTCTGTCTGTCTGTTTGTATCCCGCTTTCATTATTTTTACAAATCGTACCCCAAACCTCAGCAGGGAGCTGTAATCTGCATTGCCTTATTCTTTCTTTTCAGTAAACGAGTTCACGGTCATCAGGAAGAAGTTCAAGTGTCCTTACTGCAGTTTCTCAGCCATGCACCAGTGCATCCTGAAAAGGCACATGCGGTCCCACACAGGGGAGCGACCCTACCCGTGTGAAATTTGCGGGAAGAAATTCACCCGGCGAGAGCACATGAAACGGCACACCTTGGTAAGTTGGGATCTCGGGCGACTTTCCCGGAGGCACACGACGGACCGAAATGGGATGGAGGAGAACTGCATAAAAGGGAAAACGGCCGAGCCTATGGAGGTTTGGCCAGGAGTTTTTTTCAGCCTTCTTTCTATGAGCCTTGGTGGAGCAGTTGGCTAATGCCTCCTTAAGTAACACCAGCTGCCTGCAATTAGTGCAGGTTCGAGTCCCACCAGGCTCAAGGTTGACTCAGCCTTCCGTCCTTCCGAGGTAGGTAAAATGAGGACCCAGATTGTTTGGGGCAATTAAGCTGACTTTGTAATAATGCCACTTGGGGGGGCCCAAAAGCCCTAATAAGCAGGCATATACATAGAATGAAGGCTATTGCTAAGCACATTGGTTTGTGCTTAAATTGTAAGCCACCCTGAGTCTTCGGAGAAGGGCGGGATATACCAATGGGATTAAAATAAATAAAATAAATTCATTGGGCGGTGATTTTTGCCAACATTGCCTAGGCCAGGGGTAGGCAACCTCGGCTCTTTTATGACTCATGGACTTCCAACTCCCAGAATTCCTCAGTCAGCTATGGGCAGGAGGCTCATACTGTGGGGTGAGGCAGGGGGCAGGGTGGGGGTGCCATTGCCGCAAGGCAAGGCGAGGCCGGGGCGGCTGCTGTCTGACACCATCGGTCCCCACACAAAGAGGCCAGCAAGCGCATGGGGGCCAGCGGTGTCCGTCAGCAGCCATAGCTTGCCGGCCCCTCAACTGGCAGACTCTGGGGCTCCGCAGCCCACTGCCAATACCAGGCCAGCCTCCAGCAGCAGGCGGAGTAGGGGAGGGGGGAGGCACGTGATGCAGACCGCCAGACGCGCCTACTCCATCCCATCTGTAGGAGAGCTGGTCATCTCCTCAGCCCCCTGGCAGATCTTGCCCTTGGCCCACGCATGGAGTCTGTTCCCCTCACACACCCAACGCACCTTGGCCCCACCTCGGGCCACCGTGGTGGCCTAATGGACCTGCATGAGATGCTGGCGGCGGCAGCGCACGTGCCACAGAGAGGGCTCTTGAGTGCCGCCTCTGGCACGCATGCCATGGGTTCGTCACCACTGCGGCCTTGGAGGTTTAGGCTTAATCTTGGTTCTAGTTTTTGGCAGCATGGCATATTGTGCACATTCATCCCATTGGACTACTTTGTGATTCAGCGTACTGTTCAGTGTGGACTTAAAAGCAGGTTAAATTGGTTTTCTCTAGTTTAATGAAGAGAAAGACGAGGGGGGACAGGATAGCAGTCTTCCAGTATCTCAGGGGCTGCCCCAAAGAAGAGGGAGTCAAGCTCTTCTCCAAAGCGCTCAAAGGCAGGACAAGAAGCAACGGATGTAAACTCATCAAGGAGAGAAGCAACCTGGAACTAAGGAGAAACTTCCTGATAGTTAGAACAATTAACCAGTGGAACGACCTGCCTCCAGAAGCGGTGAATGCTCCAACACTGGAAGTTTTTAAGAAGAGACTGGACAACCATTTGTCTGAAATTGTATAGGATTTCCTGCCTGAGCAGGGGGTTGGGCTAGATGACCTTCAAGGTCCCTTCCAACATCATCATTATTACTATTATTACTATTACTATTATTACTATTATTACTATTACTATTATTATTATTATTATTATTATTATTATTATTATTATTATTATTATTACTACTACAAACCAGTTTAATGTGTTTTATGAATAGACCAATGTTTTTTTCCCCTAATCCATCCCCACACACACCTCCAGAATGGTTTGAAGAACCCACAGAATATTTCAAACCCTTCAGGTTTTTCAAAGTGGAAAGGTAAACGAGCCAATATTGAATCCAAGAGTTATTTTAGATGGAATAAGTCTCATTCCAAAGACTTTTGGAGCAAGACCCAAACAGAGGAAGTGCATCCGCGAAAGAAATCCTGTTTCCTCCCAGCTGTTTTCTCTGGATATCGGGCAGGATATTTTGCAGACAGCCTCCCCTTGCGCCCAGTTGCCTCCTGGAAATGGCTGTCTTCCTTTTCCACGAGGAAAAACCTTCCAACGGTCAGCCGATAAGCTACTGTCTGCTTACCGCAGGTGCAAGGTTGCATCTTGTCGTGCCAGATGGCGGCATTTTGTGAGATAAGATGGGCAGCTAGCTTGGATTGCTTCAATAGCAATGCTTAGGGGCCACTGCTCTCTGTTGCCATAGTACCCAGAACCCGCTGCCTTCTTCCTTCTCTCTACGAATCCTGGTCCATTCGGATGACTGCCCGGCCATCTGGACATGGGACCAATTGCTCCCCAGATGCCCCCTTGATTTGCTCCATTGGGGTAGCCTGAGATACTAACTCAGCTACAGACACAAATGCCTCGGAGCTCTTCTTTGTTCTTCGTTGAAATCAAACTCACCACAGTGGTAGAATTTCAGGTACATTTTTAAAAAAAATTTGGGGGGGGGGGGAAATTGCAAGGCATGTAACAAGGGGTACAAGCTATCATCAGCTGATAATGAAAAATAAAAGCTATTTGCACAAAAATGCAAAAAAGGAAAGGCTTGGTAGATTTATGTTCTTTCATGTGTATGTGTGTGTGTATATATGTGTGTGTGTGTGTGTATGTGTGTGTGTGTATACACACATATACATATATATATATACACACACACACATATATATACACACACATATATATACACACACACATATATATATACACACACATATATATATACACACACATATATATATATACATATACACACACACACACACTTTGTAATAATGCCGCTTGGGGGGTGTATGAAAGCCCTAATAAGCAGGCATATACATAGAATGAAGGCTACTGCTAAGCTTGTAAGCCGCCCTGAGTCTTCGGAGAAGGGCGGGATATAAATGGAATTTTTAAAAAAAATAGGAGCAGGAATGAGCATTATTAATAAAGGAGAATATTTGTAGCTCAGGGTTGATATGATGGGTCCTTAGTGCTTTCTAAGCTTGCTTGTTTTCTTACAGATGTTTAATTACCTAAACTAGGTAACAGCATCAGTGCTAGCAATAATAATAATAATAATAATAATAATAATAATAATAATAATAATAATAATAATAATAATAATAATAATAGACTAATGGCATTGACAAATTCGCCATTAGTCAATTACAAAAGGCGGCCTTACTAGGAACTGCTTCCATCCTGTGACGATATCTGTAATACCATCAAACATCCACATCTGCCTATCCCAGGTCCTTGGTATAACTGAAGCCCGTAAATACAAGCCAATTGCCAAACATCCATGCTACAACAGATGTAAGTGTGAAAAACGGCAGCAAGTCACTTTTTTTCAATAGTGTTGTAATTTTGGTTAATCATCATCATCATCATCCTGCGATGATATCTGTAACACCATCAAACATCCACATCTGCCTATCCCAGGTCCTTGGTAAGGACTCGATAGGTAGACAAAAATGCCAAATCCAGTCTGAACATCTGGCTGACTGTGCGATGATCAATGATGATGATGATGATGATGATGATGATGATGATGATGGAGTTGGAAGGGACCTTGGAGGTCTTCTAGTCCAACCCCCTGCTCAGTCAGGAAACCCTACCATTTCAGACAAATGGCTGTCCAGTCTCTTCTTAAAAACTTCCAGTGTTGGAGCATTCACAGCTTCTAGAGGCCGGTTGTTCCACTGGTTAATGGTTCTCACTGTCAGAAAATGATGATATTACCTAGTTTGGGTAATGAAACATCCGCAAGAAAACAAGCAAGCTCAGAGAGTACCAAGAACCCCCCAAGAAGTATGATGTACGTTCACCGCCTTGAGTTACTTATAAAATAATAAAGTTGAGATAAAATACTATTACGTAAAGGATATTTTATTTAATTTGGACTTTGCTTTTGTGGCTTAGGGCAGATAACAACCAAGGCCTTTTAAGGCAAAATACAACGCAATTAAATCAAAATAAACATTTGTTTATCTGTGGTCACTTCAAACAATATAGGTAGAAGTTTCCCCCCACCTTGGATTATATCTTGCAACAAAACCTCTGGGCAAGGAGAGAAAGATTGACCCAGAGTTTCTGCCTATCGAGATATATGGCTGTGTGTGTGGGGGGGGGGGGGACTTGAACAGTCTTGAGACCAATGCAATTTAATCTCTGCACTACTTAAAAGAACCTAGCCAGGGTTTGACGCAATGCAGGTAGTCCTCGACTTGCGACCACAATCGGGCCCAGAATTTATGTTGCTAAGTGAGTTTTGCCCATTTTATGATCTTTCTTGCCACATTTGCTAAGGGAATCGCTGCAGTTGATAAGTTAGTAACCTGGTTGTTGAGTGAATCCAGTGGACTTTGCTTGTCAGAAGGTCGCAAAAGGGGATCCCATGAACCCGGGACGTTGCAACCGTCATGAGTAGGAACCGGTTGTCAAGCGTCTGGATGTATATCACGTGACCGTGGGGACGCTGCAACGGTCGTAAGCAGTGGTGGGATTCAAACAGGTGAACAACCGGTTCTCTGTGTGGATGCCGCTTCCGGAAGTCCGTTCTGGGCCTGGGTAACAAAAAACATTAGCTACAGGTTCTGCCGAAGTGGTGCAAACTGGCTGAATCCTACCACAGGGAGGGAAGGAGGGAGAGAGGAAGGAAGGAGTGGTGGGATTCGAATATGTCAACAACCGGTTCTCTGTGTGGATGCCGCTTCCGCAAGTCCATTCTGGGCCTGGGCAACTAAAAAAATTAGCTACAGGTTCTGCTGAAGTGGTGCGAACTGGCTGAATCCTACCACAGGGAGGGAGGGAGGGAGGGAGGGAGGGAAGGAAGGAAGGGAGGAAGGGAGGGAGGAGTGGTGGGATTCAAATGTGTCAACAACCAGTTCTCTGTGTGGATGCCGCTTCCGCAAGTCCATTCTGGGCCTGGGCAACTAAAAAAATTAGCTACAGGTTCTGCTGAAGTGGTGCGAACCGGCTGAATCCCTGCACTGGTCGTAAGTGTGGAAAAAGGATCGCAAGTCACTTTTTTCCGGTGACGGCGTAACTTCAAACGGTCACTAGTGATAGAACAACAGAGTGTACGACCAATGAACTGTACAATCGACATTAGGCTTTTTCTCCTCCGCTAATTTTATCGGCTTTCATATTTTTTTGCCTTCCTCCCCAGGTTCACAGCAAAGACAAAAAATACGTCTGCAAAGTCTGCAGCCGGGTGTTCATGTCCGCCGCCAGCGTGGGCATCAAGCACGGCTCCCGGCGCCACGGCGTGTGCACCGACTGCTCCGGCCACGGCCTGGCCGGCCACTTAGAGGCCGGTGGCGGAGACGGGTCCCCGGAGGGCTTGTACGGCCCCTACCCCGAAGACCCCGAGGATCTCAAGGCGGAAGGAGACGAAGACGGGGAAGAAGAGGCCGAGATTTCCCAGGACGAGGCGATTCTGGAAAATGACAAAGACGGGACTGACTCTGCGCCAGAGCAGGAGAACCCTGAGGAGACCAACAAGGATTTCACTTGGATTTCTTAGGGATTTCTGGGGTGGTTTTTTTTTCCTGCCGGTTTGTGGAATCGCAGGGTGGGAAGAGCTGTATCAGGAAAACTCAAGGAGTCTGGCTATCGTCCCTGTGTATAAGAAACGTGTCACGTGTGAAGACTTTTCCTTTTTGCTTTTTTTTTTTCCAAAGAACACCTGATAAGTTCTCTATCGGACTTTTCTTTTAAATCCTCCCAATTGTTTGAAAAATAGGGGGAGGGGGTTTAAAAGAAACCCACTCCTCAATCTTTCAATCGGAACCGACCAGGTGATTATGCAGGCAGCGTGGCGTTTCCTCACTCAAATATATACGTTTCCCCACCCACTCCCACGGTCAAACTTAACCGACGGAGGACAATTTGCTTCTCCAACAATAATTTTATTTTAAAAAATTTTTTAAAATAACTACCCGTGGTAAACAAAACAGCGGGAGCATTTGAGAGCTCAGCCGGGGGAGAACAATGGGTTTTTCCAGTCTGCAGCGTTCCCTAGATTGCGGTCCTTTTTCCCTGAAGTGGGTCGATCCAAGGATTGATTTAGCCCACCGGCTCTTTGTAAACCTCAGGTTGCCTCCATTTATATCGCTTTTGCTTGCTAACGAAGGGAAGAGTGAGGCTTTCGTGCCACAAATAGGCTCCCTCGTGGCTAAGTCTCAAACATTCAATTTTTCTGCCCTTTTCCATAAGTTTCTTTTTCTCTCATTCGGGGAAAAGAAACGATGTTTGAACCCAGGCCTTGTAGCAGTCGGAGGAAAACGAGCGGTTTCCTTGGCCAAGCTCTCTTGAAAGAAATAGCCGCATGGCTTGTTACTAAGCCTTGGATGTATCAAGTCACTACAGGTAGTCCTCAATTTGCAAACCCCAACTGGGCCCAGAATTTCCATTGCTAAGTGAGACATTTGTTCCATGAGTTTTGCCTAGTGGTGGGATTCAGCCGGTTGGCTAAATTTACCTGAATTCGGAGAATTCGGCTTCCAGAAGTCCGTTCTAGGCCTCGGAGGCCTGGAGGAGTCCTCCCAGGCCTAGAACAGTCCACCCGAAGTACATGGATACCACTTCCGGAAGTCCTTTCTAAGCCTCGGAGGCCTTGGAGGAGGCATCGGAGGCCTGGAGGAGTCCTCCCAGGCCTAGAATGGCCCACCGGAAGTGTGTGGGTGCCACTTTTGGAAGTCTGTCCTAGGCATCGGAGGCCTGGAGGAGGCCTCCCAGGCATAGAACAGCCCACCGGAAGTGCATGATGCCACTTCCAGAAGTCCGTTCTAGGCATCGGAGGCCCAGGCCTGCATCACATAATAGAACCGGTTGTTCAAGTATTTGAATCCCACCACTGGTTTTGCCCCCATTTTATGACTTTTCTTGCCACAGTGCTTCAGTCAATCGTTTGTAGTTGCTAAGTTAGTCGCACGGTCGTTAAGTGAATCCGGCTCCCCTCATTAACTTTGCGACTTGTCAGAAGGTCGCAAAAGGGGATCGCATGACCCCAGGACATTGCAACTGTCAGAAGTACAAGTCATTTATGAGCTGTGGTGACTCAGGGGTTAGAATGCAGTACTGCAGGCTAATTCTGCTCACTGCCAACTGCCAGCAGTTCAATCCTGACCGGCTCAGAATTGACTCGGCCTTCCATCCTTCTGAGGTCAGTGAAATGAGGACCCGGATTGTTGCGGGCAACATGCTGACTCTGTAAACCGCTTGGCTGTGAAGCACTGTGAAGCGGTATATAAGTCTAGGTGCTATTGCTAAGTCCTAAGGAAGGAAGGAAGATGAAGGAAGGAAAAGGAAGGCAGGGACGAAGGAAGGAAGGGCCCTGGTGGCGCAGTGGTTAGAATGCAGCATTGCAGGCTGACTCTGCCCACTGCTAGGAGTTCGATCCAGACTGGCTCACGGTTGACTCAGCCTTCCATCCTTCCGAGGTCGGTAAAACGAGGACCCGGATTGTTGGAGGGCAAGAGGCTGACTCTGTAAACCGCTTAGAGAGGGCTGTAAAGCACTGTGAAGCGGTATATAAATCTAAGCGCTATTGTTATTTGCCAAGTGTCTGAATTTTGATCACATGACCACGGGGACGCTGCGATGGTCATAAGTGTAAATAAATGGTCATGGCATATTTTTCCCCAGTGCTGTTGTAACTTCAAATGGTCACTAAATGAACCGTTGTAAGTCAAGGACTACCTGCAACATCAATTGGGCCGATTTTGCTGTTTTTGTTGAGCGGGGAATCTATGTGGATCGCCTGTGGCACCTGAAAGAGTGCTAATCATCTCGTGGAACAGGTTACTATGTACATTTTCCCGTTTCAGCCCCATTTGAAGCAGTCCACAAGACCAGACCGATACAGCAAGCGTTTTGAGCAGGACCATTTATTTCCACTTGGTTTCCCAGCCTTGGGTCAGGAGATTGTTTTTGTCAACCCTACGAAAACCCCACATATTCTTCAAAAGGCCTTAGTACCTCTTTCTCTGGAGTTTTAGGATCTGCACATTTGGGGGAAGCAAATTTCTGTATTTAGAATAGAATAGAGCTGGAAGGGGCCTTGGAGGTCTTCTAGTCCAGCCCCACACACCCCGCTCAAGCAGGAGAACCTATACCAGGGGTAGGCAACCTCGGCTCTTTTATGACTCATGGACTTCAACTCCCAGAATTCCTGAGCCAGCTTGGCTGGCTCAGGAATTCTGGGAGTTGAAGTCCATGAGTCATAAAAGAGCCGAGGTTGCCTACCCCTGACCTATACCATCTCAGACCAGTGACTGCCCAGTCTCTAAATAAGATATTTTCTGACCTTTCTTCTCTTTAATGATTCAGTAGGATTTCGGGCTGGTTACCGCTACTTTTCCAGGGCAGCTTTAAAAGGCTCATTTTGCCAGTTTGTCCTTTTGTCTTTGCATCCCGCCTTGAGCCGGGAAACCTCCGTTCTTAGCTGCAGAGCTTGTAGTTTTATTCCGAATACTGTGAGGCTCAAAACTACTATCTTAAAACTGACCTTAAAAAAAACACCAAGTCTCAGAATCAGAGAAGTCAAATAGTGAAAGGTGCTGATTCCATGTGTATGTGTTTGTGTGTCTGTGTGTTGTCAGATGCGGTACCTGACAACAAAGGTAGCATATCATAATTTCTAAAGAGCAATGTATCCTTTCCTTCTCTGGCGCTGGTCCTAACCCAATTTTGGAATCTGGAGTGTTTTAATAATGTAACTCAGTGCTTTTTTTGTAAAAAAAAAAAAAAAGTGCCGGAACTCACACATGTCATACAACCCGCCTTGCCTACCCTACAAGGTTCCATCCAAAAAAGGTGCCGGAACTCCGTTCGGAGTGTTCTATGACAAAAAAAGCCCTGATGTAACTTAAGGAACCGGGAACATCCTAATTACAGAGCTTCCCCCCCCCTTTTCTGTATTAATTTTCAGTTGATTTCATAAGTCAACGGAGGAGGGAGAAATGTACAAGAATGAAAGACATCTGGCATTGTTAATTCTCCAGAACATTTCTAAGAGAGAGAGAAAGAGAAAGAAAGAGAGAGAAAGAAAGAAAAAGAAAGAGAAAAAGAAAGAAAGAGAGAAAAGCAGCATTTCTTAGTTAAAGAATTTCACATGCAGGTCTGTAGAGGACCACCCTTTGCTTAGCGTCCTAAACCCGGTTAGAAAATGGATGCAGAAGTGGTGCTGAATTGCAGAGGGTTCTCCTTAAACGTTTTATTCCTTTCTTTATTCAATTAAAATAAACAACTATCCTCCCAGCACTCTTCTCTCTGTCCACCTATTCTGGGCAGCTTGCATTGTTATAAGTAATTGCAGAAAAGAATTACAGAATTAAAACATTATCAGCTGTTCAAAGCTGAAACAGTCAAGGCAATATTCAAAAGAGAGAAAAAGCACCAAGGCACAGATGGGATGGAGGTGAGATCTTCCATTACTTTAGTAGCCACTTCCAAAATAGGATGCCCGCATCAGGGGCCCTACGTCAAGTGGCAGAGCCAGGGTTTTCAGGCTTTAAGCCGGCCTTATCCAGCCGGTGACCATGACAAGAGTATACATCCAAGCCTTATTTATTGCACAAGTGCAGTAATAACGTTGGTCTTGCACTTCGGGCTTAGGGTTAGGACTAGCCTTGAAACAGAGCCTGCTTCAACTGCAGCATATAGACGTGTAGTACTTAAAAGGTAAAGGTTCCCCCGCACATGTGTGCTAGTCGTTTCCGACTCTAGGGGCCGGTGCTCATCTCCGTTTCAAGGCCGAAGAGCCAGCGCTTGTCCAAGGACGTCTCCGTGGTCATGTGGCCGGCATGACTAGATGCCAAAGGCGCACGGAACACTGTTACCTTCCCACCGCAGTGGTCCCTATTTTTCTCCTTGCATTTTTTACGTGCTTTCGAACTGCTAGGTTGGCAGAAGCTGGGACGAGTAACAGGCGCTCACTCTGCTACGCGGCACTCGGGATTCGACCCCTAGAGTCGGAAACGACTAGCACGCATGTGCGGGGGAACCTTTACCTTTACCTTTTTGCACTAAGAAACGGCTTCCTCCAAACTCTTCACCTGCCAAGGCAATCTTTCACCTACCTTTGTTTCATTACGTATCACACAGCTTCACTGTTTCCTTCTTCGTTTACCGGGGTAAAACATTGCGCAGCAAAGTGGACCGAAAGGAGAATTTAAGAAATGCGCCGTTCTGTTCATGTCTTTTTTCCCCCCAACCTGTCAATTGTCAGCTTTTCCTCATCATAGCTGTCATTTTCCCCACCCTCCACATTGGCTGAAAGGCTGGGGTTTGGCGACTGTTTTCCTGAAGTCAAAGAGTGCATTTATCGCCTGTATTGACCCATAGTTATTGCACCCACTTGTTTTCTGAGTTTACGGAATAATTGAACCATAAATGAACCAGGGCTCAAACCATCTGCTAGGACACCAAAACCAAGGTTAAAAAGTAACCCAAGTGTAGCATCAACCCACGAGATGAGCAGCATATAAATTTGATAAATAAATGTATAAATGTATAAATGTTAAGTCTGACTCTGTCCTGCTTAAGTAGGTTGGAGAAATACAGCTCTTGCATGAATGTGGGATACTTGCTGATTGGAATATAGATCACGGACTTCTGTTGTTGCAAAGCAGTGTGTTTATTTAACCATTGGGGGGAAAAAACCTCTAACCAAATATTTTATTATCATTTTCAAATAAAAGAAGGGCGAAAGGGAGGGGAAGGAGTAGGTGTTTTGTTTTTTTACAGATCTTTGCAACTTCTTGCATTTTATATTGTATCTTAACCGGAGGCCGATATTTTTAAGATTTTTTATGCTTTTTTTAAAAGGGCTTGGAAAAATCAGCAATTATGCCCACCTCACTGGGTGCAGGATACAAAAATTTTCTTCAGCTTCTCTGCTGTCTTTGCCTTGACAACTTTCTCATTTATCCATGATGGTTCCAAAAGCATTGTTGAGATTCCGCGTTCCCGCTTGGTTCCATGTCAATGAGTAGCTTTAAAAAAAAATGTTGGGTACAAATTCAGATATTTGTGTGTGTGTGTGTGTGTGTGTGTGTGTTAATTTTCAGGTTTGGGAGACATTCAGTTTCCCTCCGACCCAGACTTGAGAATTGCATTTCCCACTCTGCTGTGTTATTCAAGTAGGTCTCTGGCACGCTAGCTTTTACTTCCAATTATACACATGAAATGCAGTCCTGCACAAAAAAGAGGGATTTTTTTTTGAGGGGGGAGCTTTTAATTTCTCCTGGATCTCTCCTTGTGCCTTCTCCTGCCTCTGCCCTCTGGCCCATGTTGGTTCCAAGTGGGCCTAATCTATAATGTTAGCATATAACTGAGTTTTGAATACAATCCACTAACCCTGGTCTCTCTAAGTAGCTGTCGAGTTCCCCTTTCCTTCCCTGTTCCATGTTGGTTAGTTAGGGTTTTATTTATTTTGGGAAAGATTATTTTTATTTTATTTTTGTTCTCTCTTTTCTCTCTCCTTTCTGCTTAAAATAGTGGGCTTTTTTTTTTGCTTTTGCAGCTGTTTGTCAACAAACGCAGAGGAGAAGCAACCCACCTTAAAGGTAAAGGTAAAGGTTCCCCCGCACATGCGTGCTAGTCGTTTCCGACTCTAGGGGCCGGTGCTCATCTCCGTTTCAAAGCCGAAGAGTCAGCGCTTGTCTGAGGACGTCTCCGTGGTCACGTGGCCGGCATGACTAGACGCCAAAGGCGCACGGAACGCTGTTACCTTCCCACCGGAGTGGTCCCTATTTTTCTACGTGCACTTTTACGTGCTTTCAAACTGCTAGGTTGGCAGAAGCTGGGACGAGTAACAGGTGCTCACTCTGTTACGCGGCACTCGGGATTCGACCCGCCAAACTGCCGACCTTCTGATCGACAAGCTCAGCGTCCTAACCCACTGAGCCACCGTGTCCCTCCTTAAACGTCCCACCTTAAAAGTCTGTAAAGTTAGCGCCGATGTCGGTTGCAATGCTCTTTGGGTCCGTGTGGCCACAAGGGATACGCTTCCAGATGTTTAGGCGCCAAATTCTGTGGAAAACGTGATTGATGTTGAGCCATTGGTTATGTGTTTTATATTCCATGAATAGGGAGCTGTTGGAAAGGCGGGTGACATCTTGGGCGTTTCCAAATAATGGAAACCTACGGGTCGTGCGGCATAAGCCGCGTTGTACAGCTTTTAAGAGCCGTGATGGCCCAGTGGTCAGAATCTAGCATTGCAGGCGAACTCACTGCTCACTGCCAGGCGTTCGATCCTGACCCACTCAAGGTTGAATCAGCCTTCCGTCTTTTACTGAGCTCAATAAAACGAGGACCCAGATTGTTGGGGCCAAGAGGCTGACATTGTAAACTGCTTAGAGAGAGGGCCGTAAAAGTAGTGCGAAGCGCTATTGCTGTTTAACCCACGGGGATTTTCTACCTGTTGTGAGTCGTTCTATCTGCAGTTGCTTTGCAAGCTGCTAGAATGAGGTTCTATCAATCTTGGTGCAGTCCCAATGCTCAACGGGCTGGTGGCCAACTGGATCGTGATGCTTGCTTTGTTCTGCAAACAAGCCAGGGACGTTCGCTGTTCTAGCTGTTGCGGTGATCTGTACCAAAAAAATAATAAATAAGGGGACAAAACACCAGAGGGAAATCAAAGGCCGGGCTGGCCTGTTGTACTAACTAGGCTTACATTTTGTGTAAAGCCAGCCCTTGGGAGTTTGTAAACATGGGATTTACGGCTGGATGTTGTTTTTGTATGCTGAGGCCTGGCTTTGGAAGCGTTTGGATTTTTAAAAAACTATGTTTGAGGTCTTACGCTTTACGTTTTGGGCCTTCCGTGCCTCGACATGCCAGGAAAACTTGCCAATTTCCAGCCGGTACGGATAGAGGACCAAATAGAAAAGGGTGCTGTATGCAGCCTGCCTATTTTGGGGGGAAATTATGGATTATTCAGTAGCACGGAAAATATATATATATACAGTGCTTTTTTTGTAAAAGAAAAAGGTGCCGGAACTCACACGTTATACAACCTGCCTTGCCTACCCTATAAGGTTCCATCGGAAAAAAGTTGGCAAGAGGCATTGATGGATGTTACAGTACTTGGGGCTGCTTTTAAGATGTCTGGACTTCATCTCCCAGAATTCCCCAGCCAGCATGGCTGGCTAGGGAATTCTGGGAGTTGAAGTCCAACATCTTACAAGTTACCAAGGTTGACAAACCCTCCATTAGAGGAAGGGTGGATGTGACCCACAAGGCTGGCCCTATCATTAGACTATCCAGGGGAGGAGGTGGGAGGAGAAAAGATTCAGGTGGCAAGCGCTAGAGTCTGCTGGCTTGTATGTGATATCATACACAACTCCTCGTGAAATCCGTGGACTGCTACCTCACCTGTGCTAAGGGAAACTCATCCCCAGTCCAACCATCTACTCATGATCTTAATAGAAATAATAGAAATTGAATTGAATTGAATTGGAAGGGACCTGGGAGGTCTTCTAGTCCAGCCCCCCGCTCAAGTAGGAGAACCTATACCATCTCAGACAGGTGATTGTCCAGTCTCTTCTTAAAAATCTCCAGCGATGGAGCACCCACGGTTTCTGGTGACAGGCTGTTCCACTGGTTAATTGTCCTCACTGTCAGGAAGTTTCTCCTTAATTCCAGGTTGCTTCTCTCTTTGATCAGCTTCCAACCATTGTTTCTCGTCCTTCCCTCGGGTGCTTTGGTGAACAACCTGCCCCCCTCTGCCTTGTGGCAGCTCCTCAGATACTGGAACGCTGCTATCGTGTCTCCCCTATTTCTTCTTTTCTTTAGACTAGCCAAACCCAAGTCCCGCAGCCGTTCTTCGTATGTTTTAGTCTCCAGGCCTTGGATCATCTTAGTTGCTCTTCTCTGAATTTTTTCCCCCAAACTCTCTAGTTTGGAAAAGGGCATTATGGTCTTTTTAGCTGAACATCTTGACTTTATCCCGGGGAGCCGTCAAGATGCTACGCTATGATACTCCCCGCTTTTGGTTGGGTCATGACACGCAAGCTGGGCCTTCAGGAAAACCCCTACCAAGGCACCGTGCCGATCCAACCAGTTTTACGGGTCCTCCACGCCCCTCAGCATTAAGACGCAACTTCACGAAGTGAAAGCGGTGGCTTCCCTTGTGTTTCAGCGCAACAAACAGCCGAGGGCATTTTGCAACCGACGATCTGAAGGATGAAAAGGAACGTCTAACCAGTTAATAACGGCGGTACCCCGTCGGGTTCATTTTGTGAACCAGCTTTTATTGGGGCGGACGTTCTCCCTTTTGACTCCATGCAGCTTTGAAGACCTGAAGCTATCGTACTCAATTAGCGAGACATCCTCTGAAGATATAATTGATCTTTCCAACTGGTAGCAGCTTTATTTTGGTTCTTTAGGACTTAGGCCTACAAAGTACCGTATATACTTGAGTATAAGCCGAATTTTTCAGCCCACTTTTTGGGCTGAAAAATTCCACTTCGGCTTATACTCCAGTCAACAAAAAAAACTTACCGAGGACTTGTGCGCGGCCGAGGCTTTGGTGCTTCCGGGATTGCGCGCACCTCTCCCAAGCAGCCGCCGTCCGGAGACCTGCCGAAGTTTGGGGAGGTTTGGGGAGGTGCGCGCGCAGCTCCCCAAACCTCCCCAAACGTCGGCAGGTCTCCGGATCTCCGTGCCTTGCCTGCCTGCTTCTTTCCGCTGCGGAAAGAAGCAGACAGGCAGGTCACGGAGATCCGGAGACCTGCTGACGTTTGGGGAGGTTTGGGCACCTCCCCAAACCTCCCCAAACGTCGGCAGGTCTCGGGATCTCCGTGCCTTGCCTGCCTGCTTCTTTCCGCTGCGGAACAAAGCAGCCTGAACGAAGCAGGCTGCTTCTTTCCGCTGCGGAAAGAAGCAGCCTTCTTTCCGCAGCGGAAAGAAGCAGCCTGCCTGCTTCTTTCCGCTGCGGAACGAAGCAGCCTGAACGAAGCAGGCTGCTTCTTTCCGCTGCGGAAAGAAGCAGCCTTCTTTCCGCAGCGGAAAGAAGCAGCCTGCCTGCTTCTTTCCGCTGCGGAACGAAGCAGCCTGCCTGCTTCTTTCCGCTGCGGAACGAAGCAGCCTGCCTGCTTCTTTCCGCTGCGGAACGAAGCAGCCTGAACGAAGCAGGCTGCTTCTTTCCACTGCGGAAAGAAGCAGCCTTCTTTCCGCAGCGGAAAGAAGCAGCCTGCCTGCTTCTTTCCGCTGCGGAACGAAGCAGCCTGAACGAAGCAGGCTGCTTCTTTCCGCTGCGGAAAGAAGCAGCCTTCTTTCCACAGCGGAAAGAAGCAGCCTGCTTGCTTCTTTCCGCTGCGGAACGAAGCAGCCTGCCTGCTTCTTTCCGCTGCGGAACGAAGCAGCCTGAACGAAGCAGGCTGCTTCTTTCCACTGCGGAAAGAAGCAGCCTTCTTTCCGCAGCGGAAAGAAGCAGCCTGCCTGCTTCTTTCCGCTGCGGAACGAAGCAGCCTGAACGAAGCAGGCTGCTTCTTTCCACTGCGGAAAGAAGCAGCCTTCTTTCCGCAGCGGAAAGAAGCAGCCTGCCTGCTTCTTTCCGCTGCGGAACGAAGCAGCCGGCGGCGGAGGCTTGCAGAACGGCGGATCGGCTTATACTCAAGTCACCAACTTTTTCCAGTTTTTGGGGGTGAAATTGGGGGTCTCGGCTTATACTCGAGTCGGCTTATACTCAAGTATATACGGTATCTTCTGGATAAATGAGCTGTGTCTATCCGCCTTCTAAAGCAGGCGTCCTCAACCTTGGTAACTTTTAAGACTTGTGGACTTCAATTCTGGGAGTTGAAGTCCACAAGTCTTAAAAGTTGCCAAGGTTGAGGACGCCTGTTCTAAAAGGGTGACAAGTTAGACTTTCAAAAAAGAAAAAGCTAACGCAATCAGGCATTTAATGTCTGTGTAAAAAAAATCAGTTAAGAATTTTTTTTTTCCTGTGTAAGCAAACCGGAGTCCGATCGATGGTATTAAAATATCTGCTCAAACTATCAGCATTTGAAAGAGGCCAGGATGGAAAAAAAAACATCCCGAGGGACTATATTTATATGCTTTCATAGGGTGAATTTCCTTCCAGATTCAAATAGAATTGGTTTTCTGCCCCAAGGCAGAGTGGGAATGGGGATCCTCTCCTCCTGGACTTTAAACCACAACCTTCCCTTTTTACAATGAAGCCTGACCCCTCCTGCACAAAATGGTGAAAAGGGAAGAGAGGCCACTTGGTGATTTTTTGGCTGCGCCCCTTTGTCGACAGATCTGTAAGAAACATTCGTACATGCATTGGTGCCAGAAACTTTGAAGCAATTGCTACCAAAAAATATATATATCAATAGATTAGACCAGGGGTCTTCAAACTTGGCCCTTTTATGATTTGTGGACATCAACTCCCAGCGTGCCTGGCTGAAGAATTCTGGGAGTCGAAGTCCACAAGTCATAAAAGGGCCAAGTTTGCAGACCCCTGCCTTAGGCTCATTCAGACAGCATGGGCGGGGGGGGGGAGTCATCAGGATGTCTAATGCGAGTACAATTTGGTGTTTTGCCTCTGAAGTTAGAGCTCGTGGGCTCGATCACAGCAGCCTTATGATTAAACATGGGCTGGCCTGCTATCAATGCTTTCAAGTTTGCACGGCTTCTTCCTTTGTTATAATGCCAGAGACTTAAAACTCCCGGTTTTGTTTTGTTTTTGTTTTTTAAAGCAAAAACTGGGGAGTGGGGGGCGGGTGTTATGTATTGAGCTTTTGGGAAGACCTTATCACGTGTACGCTGGAAAGCTAACGGTTCTCTAGCAACACAGGTGGGACTTTCATGCGCAACTGTTGATGAAAAAAAAAAGCCATACTCAGTGCTTTTTTTTTGTAAAAGAAAAAGGTGCCGGAACTCACAAGTCATACAACCTGCCTTGCCTACCCTACAGGGTTCCATCCAAAAAAGGTGCCGGAACTCCGTTCTGAGCGTTCTATGACAATGGTGTTCTTTTTAATTTTTTATGATTCGGATTTCTGCCTTTTGTAAAGGATTCCTTCAGAACAAGGGGTACTCTGCGCGTGCTTTCATATATATATATATGGGACGCGGTGGCTCAGTGGATTAGGACGCTGAGCTTGTCGATCAGAAGGTCGGAGGTTTGGTGGGCCGAATCCCGAGTGCCGCGTAACAGAGTTAGCACCTGTTACTCATCCTAGCTTCTGCCAACCTAGCAGTTCTAAAGCACGTAAAAATGCAAGTAGAAAAATAGGGACCACTACGGTGGGAAGGTAACAGCGTTCCGTGTGCCTTTGGCGTCTAGTCATGCCGGCCACATGACCACGGAGACGTCCTCGGACAAGCGCTGCCTCTTCGGCTTTGAAACGGAGATGAGCACCGGCCCCTAGAGTCGGAAACAACTAGCATGCATGTGCGGGGGAACCTTTACCTTATGTATGTATGTGTGTGTGTGTGTGCATGTATGTATGTATGTATGTATATATACACACACACACACACACATGCATACATATATATATGAATGAGACAGAGTTTGAGCACTGTTTTTCCCCCCCACTGACAATATTCTATATTATACTGACTTTATATATTATTATAAACTCATATTTGTATTGGCAATGTTTAATATTGGGGAGATGAGGGGACGAGACTTTAGTGCCCCTAGGTTTTGGGGATACATGCGTTCGTACTTTTTTCTCTGTAGTTCAGGTAACCGAGTTGGTTTTCTAAACCCTTTCAAACGTTCCTGTGTGTCTAGGTGCAGCGATTCTCAAGCTTGACAACTTTTAAAGAGATGTGGACTTCCAGCTCCCAGTTCCCCAGACAGCCAGTTGAGAAGATGATCAGGGGACTGGAGGCTAAAACATAAAAGGAACGGTTGCTGGAATTGGGTAGGTCTAGTCTAATGAAGAGAAGGACGAGGGGGGACATGATAGCAGTCTTCCAGTATCTCAGGGGCTGCCCCAAAGAAGAGGGAGTCAAGCTCTGCTCCAAAGCCCCCGAAGGCAGGACAAGAAGCAACAGATGGAAACTAACCAAGGAGAGAAGCAACCTAGAATTAAGGAGAAACTTCCTGACAATTAACCAGTGGAACTACCTGCCTCCAGAAGTGGTGAATGCTCCAGCACTGGAAGTGTTTAAGAAGAGACTGGACAGCCATTTGTCTGAAATGGTACAGGGTCTCCTGCCTGAGCAGGGGGTTGGACTAGATGACCTCCAAAGTACCTTCCAACTTTATTACTATTACGAGACCCACATCTCTTAAAATTTGTCAAGACTGAGAAACACCGCCCTAGGCAGTCCACCATCTGCCTGTCTGATTGTATTTTATCATGGGATTAACTTCAATGCATACAAAAAAAAAACAACCCCAAACCCAGTCTGTTTCAATAAATCAGGACGTTGCTGCTAAAATGTTGTCATTGCTTAGAATTTCACTGCATTTCTTTTAATTAATTCCACGAGTTTTTGCAATTTAGATGCGGGGTCCTTGGTGCTCTCCGAGTTTGGTTGTTCGCCTGCAGACGTTTTCATGGCCCATTGTGGATGGAAGCTAACCAAAGCAACCTAGAATTAAGAAAAAAACTTCCTGACCATTAGAATAATTAACCAGAGGAACAACCTGCCTCCAGAAGCTGTGAATTCTCTAACACTGGACGTTTTCTACAATAGACTGAGCAGCCATTTGTCTGAAATGGTATAGGGTTTCCTGCATGAGCAAGGGGTTGGACTAGATGACCTCCAAGGTCCCTTCCAACTTTATTATTAAGTAGGTAACCTCATCAGTGCTAGGAGTGGAGTGTGTGGGGAGGAAGAGGAGTGTGGGGTCCTGGATCCTCTCTGAGCTTGGTTGTTTGCCTGCAGACGTTTCATGACCCAAGTAGGTAACGTCATCATTGCTAGAAGGGAGTGGAGTGTGTGGGGAGGAAGAGGACTGTGGGGTCCTCGGCTTACGACCACAACAGAGCCCAAAATTTACGTTGCTAAGTGAAATGTTTGAGTTTTGCCCCGTTTTACGACTTTTCTTGTTAAGTGACTCATTGCATTTGTTCAGTTGGTAACATGGTTGTTAAGTGAAACTGGATTTCCCCGTTGATTTAGCTCATCAGAAGGCCGCAAAAGGGGATCACACGACCCCGGGACGCTGCGACCGTCATAAGCACGAACCACTTGCCGAGCCTCTGAATTTTGATCGTGAGACCCTAGAGTGAGGCTACAAGTTGTGTGAAAAACGGTCCCCAAGTCCCTTTTTTTCCAGTGCCGTTGTAACTTTGAACTAAACGAACTGCCGTAAGTCGAGGACTTACCTGTAGCGAGGCTGGTTCCCCGAGTTTGAAACCCAACCGGGATCAAAGGGTAAAGCCGACAAGACTCGTACAGTTAAAAATAATAATCTGTATTTTTTTTACCAGTTCAAAAGTACGTGTGTGCGCGCACATCTGGGATAAGTGTACATAGAAAGCTTCCTGAATTAACAGAAGTGAAACATTCGTTCACTCGTTACACATCCTTGAAATGCAGAGCGAGGCCAAGTTTCTCCCAGAACTATGTTCCCCTGCATTTGGTAGGACACACCGCTAATAGATTTGCAATAGGATGATGGCTAAGTCCTTGGGGGTGGGGGAGAGAAAGCCACTTTGGATGCAGGCAGACAGAATTGATTTATCTCCCAAATTAACAATGACGGATGAAAGGCTTTGTCCACTCTGATGCAGCCACTACACTGCAGAGCAAAGCTTTAAAAATGGGGGTGGGGGGTGTGGTAAGAGAAGAGAAGCACCAGTTGCTTGGCACAGCCATTCACAACTTGTTGGGTGTCCAGATGGGGTGGGGATACCCAGTGGGGGGGGGGGAAAACAATACCAATAAAGGAGAATATTTCTAACTCGGGGTGGAAGTGAGCGGGTCCTTGGTACTCTCTGAGCTTGGTTGTTTTCTTGTAGACGTTTCTTAAACCGAACTATAATAATAATAATAATAGAAATAAAGTTGAAAGGGACCTTGCAGGTCATCTAGTCCAACCCCTTGCTCAGGCAGGAGACCCTCTACCATTTTGGACCAATGGCTGTCCAGTCTCTTCTTAAAAACTTCCAGTGTTGGAGCATTCACAGCTTCTGGAGGCAGGTGGTTCCGCTGGTTAATTGTCCCCACCGTCAGGAAATTTCTCCTTAGTTCCAAGTTGCTTCTCTCCTTGATGAGTTTCCATCCGTTGTTGCTTTTTGTCCCGCCTTCAGGCGCTTTGGAGAAGAGCTTGACTCCCTCTTCTTTGGGGCAGCCCCTGAGAGATTGGAGGTAACATCATTTAGCCTTAGCACCGGTGACGTTCCTGGTCTGGGTGATGAAACGTCTGCAAGAAAACAACCAAGCTCAGAAGAGCACCAAGGACCCTCTCAAAAAGAAAAAAGAAAGCACAACCCAAGACTTTTAAAAAAGGGAAGTTTTAAAAAAAGTTTAATGCTTTCTCGGAAACTTGTCCTCTGCAGGACTTGAAGGGACACCGGGCTAGCGTGTTGGAAACACAAAAGGTAGTCTTTTTTTCTCTCTCTCTCTCTCTCCTCCCCCCTCCTCGCACTCACACCCAACACACACCCCCAAACCGAGATCTCTGAAAAGACGATGGTTAAAATACCAATCCGGCTAATATTGGATTTAGCGGGGCAGAATAGAAAATTGGGGAGGCAGGAAGTTTTTTTTAAAAAAAAAAACACAACAAAACAAAACCGTGCAGCTTGCAATAGTGGAAACAAGAGTAGAAATCCACGGGGGGGGGGGGAGGCCTTGTTTTTTTTTTTCCTCCACGCAAGTCTCATTTCTGGCGAGGGTGCACGCTGCCCAAGGCGATCCAACGCTTGCACAAATGCTCGAGAATCGTTGCGGCGGGAACCATTTTCCTGAGCCCTTTGGTTTTCGAGAGCCCCTCCTAGGTGGCAGGTCTTCAGAATGGGGATGTGCCCACGATATCCGCCCAAATCACAAAACAACACTTTTGTGGCGGCTGTTTGCAGAGAATTTTTTTTTAAAAAAACAAACCTCCAGTTGCCGCAAGAACCAGCAGGGCACAGGCGTACGGAAATAAGACGATGGAATTTGGTGGGAGAGCAGAATAGGCCGTACGACTCAGGTGTTCGGGTTCTTTTTAGAGACAAGCTAGCTTAAACAGGGATGGTAACGGGAGTTAGAAGAGAGACGGGGCTTTTAGATGTGCAAGACTTGTCCAAATTCCAGGCCTTGCTCCCTTACGAGCCCGCCCCATCCTCAAAAATATGAGGGTGGCTGGCTTGTGTAGAATTCAGTTTGTGCCAGGATTGAACGAGGCTGGGATATATCCCATTTAAAGCCAAATACTTTGGTTAGAGCAGGGGTAGGCAGCCTTGGCTCTTTTATGACTCGTGGACTTCAACTCCCAGAATTCCTGAGCCAGCATGGGGGGAACTATGGCCCCTTCATGACTCATGGACTTCAACTCCCAGAATTCCTGAGCCAGCATGGGGGAACTATGGCCCCCTCATGGCTTGCGGACTTCAACTCCCAGAATTCCACAGCCAGCATGGGGGAACTATGGCCCCCTCATGACTCATGGACTTCAACTCCCAGAATTCCTGAGCCAGCATGGGGAAACTATGGCCCCCTCATGAGTCATGGACTTCAACTCCCAGAATTCCTGAGATAGTATGGCTCAGCTTGGAAACCTCTCCCTTTCCCCGCTCAGCATGGCTGGCTCAGGAATTCTGGGAGTTGAAGTCCACGAGTCACAAAAGAGCCAAGTTTGCCTACCCCTGAGTTAGAGCAGTGTTTCTCAACTTTGGCAATTTCAAAGATGGGTGGACTTCAACTCCCAGAATTCCACAGCTAGCTCTGCTGGCTGTGGAATTCTGGGAGTTGAAGTCCACCCATCTTTGAAGTTGCCAAAGTTGAAAAAGCTGTGCAATTCTGGGAGTTGAAGTCCACCCATCTTTGAAGTTGCCAAAGTTGAAAAAGCTGTGGAATTCTGGGAGTTGAAGTCCCACCTATCTTTCAAGCGGCCAAAGCTGAAAAACATTTTGCTCAACAGATTTCTATAAATCTCATAGTGCCACCATCTGGTGACTTTTAAAAGCCAAACCAGCAGACTTATGGTGGATCCTGAAATTCCCGTCACTCCGAAAATTCCCAAATTACCAACACAGACAGGAGACACCAATCCACCAATCCAACGTGCCACGGACCAAGAGAAATGGGTTTAAAAAAAGCTGAAGCCCGCCTCTAAAGTTCAACATCGACCCAACTTTCTCCAAGACCGATTATTATTATTTTTTTTAAAAAAGAAAAAAAAAATCCTGATTCTAAATTGACTTTTGAGCTGGCCTTTTTTTTTTCTTTTTTCTTTTTAAGGGGATCGGAAGAGCAGAGTTGGGAAAATCTGATCGATCTTCTTTCTCTCTTTGCCATTTAGAGCAGGAAAAAGCTACGGCGGTGGGACAGAAGCACCACACTCGTGTCACCCCATTGTGTAAAATGTTTAGAAACGAAAACAAAAACTGGGATTGCACATCAAAGGAAATTGGCTTTTTTTTTTCTCTCCTCTCTGTTGCTGTCAAGAGTCGGCTTGGAAGCGTCTTCAGTCCAGATCATTTGTTCAGGCTACATTTTCAGCACATAGCTTATTCTTTGCAAACGACTTAAAATTTCCGTGCGTGCGACTGTAAGCCAGATGGCAGAGGGCAAAAAACCCCCAAACATTTCCCATCTCCGGCAGGCAACGTTGGGAAGGGAACAATTTCTTAGGAGAAATGGGGAGGGAATTTTAAAAAAATAAAAAATAAAATCAGATAACTCCCCGAGATCGGAAACAGAAAGCAAAAAAAAAAAATTAACTTTTTAAGGTTTTGCTGATGTTCAATAGGTTTGTTTCCACCCCCTGCCCCCCCCACACACACCGCCCCTTCAGTCCTATCCACCTTTTAGGCTGGGCTATTCGGCATCCAAACTGAATTTAAATCAAGGAGAGAGAAAGAGAGAGGGGGGTGTGTGTGAAGGAGTTTTGGGGAGAAACCTGCTTGCAGCCAGCAAACGAAAGTTAAAGGAAGCGAGGGTGAAAGGAAGCAAAAACTGTTTCCTTTCCTTCCTGACGCCCGTTTTATCTTTTGCCCCCAAAGTCCTCAACGCCAAAAAAAAAAAAAAAAAAAAAGCTTACGGAGAAAAGGAAAAAAAAAAGAAAAGAAAAAATACTGCAGGACAGGTATTTTAAAAAAAAAGCGTGTGGCCCACGAGTCTTGGCTCTCCCATCCTAGAGAACGAAAAAAGGTCCGAAGCTTCACATCTCGGCTCTAAAGAGCTTTTTTGGAACTCTCACTGTCTCAAAGCTCAACGAGGTTGGGCGACTCGAAGCAGAAAAACAGGGCGGACGAGAGAGACGTAGCTTATTTCAGAAGTAAAAGGTTGGGGGGAGGTGGGGGGGCAAAGGGAAACCACCATCCAAAGACAAAACAATGGCTTAAATTTTCACATGTGTGGATGCGGGTAAATTCCAACGGAGGCTGGATTGGCAGCTATCCCTGGATGAAGGAGCGGGCTGCCCCCCCGGATGACACTTCAACACGGCGAGGCGGTCTTGACTTCCCTTTCGCAAAGGGTCCAACGACTCCGTTCGTCCCAGAAACTCCGGTTTCCTGAGCCAAGGCACAGTGGGGAAGTCCCCCCACCCCTTCCCCTGCTTGGAGAAGGGGTGGGTGGGTGGGCAGGGCGGGGTGTGTGTGTGGAGGGGGAGGAGGCAGACAGTGCAAGGAGGCTGGAAGGCACCCGAGTGCAAATCGCGCAACACAGACGGAGGGCATAGGTGAGCGAGTCTCCCCGAACTCAATCCACGAACCGCTGGCAGGCTTTCTTCCAGCGGCAGGCCGTGCACCACATGTTGCGGTTCTCCATCCCGTAGACTTTGCGGCACTTCTTGGCTTCGCCGCGCGGCTTCCTGCAAGGAAGAAGAGAAGAAAGGCGGTTGAGAGGAAGGAGGAAGCCGGAGAAGGATGGAGGGAAGAAGACTCCTCAGTCAGCTGAGGCATTCTGGGAGTTGAAGTCCGCCAGTTCTTAAAAGTTGCCAAGGTTGAGGACCTCTGATCTAGAAGCTATTCCCAATGAATGGTGGAAACGGAAATGGAAAGAAGGGACCTTTTATGGTGGACACGGGATAAAGCAAAGAAATATCGGAGTAGGATTCACATCTTAATACAGCCACTTCTGAACGGGAAGATAAAGATGAAAGCAGAAACTTTTCTCTTGAGTTCAGTGGAAAAAGACTTGGGGGTGGGGGGAAGTGGAACTGTGATGCAGCAAGTCTTGTGTTGTGTGTTTTTTTTCTTTTTGAGGGGGTCCTTGGCGCTCTCTGAGCTTGGTTGTTTTCTTGCAGACGTTTCATGACCCTCTTCCAATATCTCAGGGGCTGCCCCAAAGAAGAGGGAGTCAAGCTCTTCTCCAAAGCGCCCGAAGGCAGGACAAGACGCAACGGATGCAAACTCGTCAAGGAGAGAAGCAACCTGGAACTAAGGAGAAACTTCCTGACAGTTAGAACATCAGGCAGAGATGACCTATCCATTTTCCTATCTTTAACATATCATTGTTGAGATATTAACATATCTCATCATATAAGAAACGGTTGCTGGAATTGGGTATGTCTAGAAGAGAAGGACGAGGGGGGACATGATAGCAGATATTGGAAATCTCAGGGGCTGCCCCAAAGAAGAGGGAGTCAAGCTATTCTCCAAAGCACCTGAAGGCAGGACAAGAAGCAACGGATGGAAACTAACCAAGGAGAGAAGCAACCTGGAACTAAGGAGAAACTCCTGACAGTGAGAACAATTAATCAGTGGAACCACCTGCCTCCAGCGGTGAATGCTCCAACACTGGAAGTTTTTAAGAAGAGGCTGGACAGCCATTTGTCTGAAATGGGATAGGGTTTCCTGCCTTAGCAGGGGGTTGGACTAGATGACCTCCAAGGTCCCTTCCAACTTTATTATTATTATTATTATTATTATTATTATTATTATTATTATTATTATTATTATTATTATTATTATTATTATATTACTTTATGCACAAAAACGGAAGGACGCTTCTATTCCCACCACGGACGAACGACTACGGAAGCAGATGGAAGTTGGCAGAGACGGCTAAATTGACGGCTTTGATGAAAGAAAACAATATTAATTACTTTTGTTTCTACTTGGGAGACCGCTTGTGGACTTTGTACTTAAGGTGGGGGGAAAAAAACCTGAAATTTTGATTTTTGGGGTTTAACTGATCAGATTGATTTGTTGTTATGGAAATGGCCAGTTTATAGCTATTATGGAAAAGTAAAAAGTTGAGGTTCGATGTTAATGCTTTTATTCCATTGCAACACAGTTGGGTGTCAATGCCTTTTCTTTACTTCGCACCCTCTCCTCCTCAATTTCTTCTCCCCTTTCCCCCCCACCCCCACTGTGTCCTATCATTTCCTTTGGTATTTCATTCTATAATCTAATAAAACGTTACAATAAAAATAAATTTAAAGTACATCTCGACTTACAACCATTTGTTTCGGAGTTACAACAGCGTTGGGAAAAAAAAGTGGGTTATGGCCAGTCCTCGCATGTACGACCGTCACAGGATTCCCCCCCCCCCACGGTCACGTGAGCAGAATTTGGTCACTTGGCTACTGGCATGTATTTCTCATGTGATTGCCACTTGCCACCATCCCAGCCGGCTTCCGACAAGTAGGCAGTGGGATAAGCTGGATTTGCTTAGGGCCTGCTGGATTCACTTCATAACTGCAGCGACTAGCTTACTTATATGTAAGGTCTATAGTCCAGGAATAGTCAATCCTGGCTCTTTTATGACTTGTGGACCAAGTCATGGCTGGTTCAGGAATTCTGGGTATTGAAGTCCACAAGTCATAAAAGAGCCAAGGTTGCCTACTCCTGGACTGTACATATGTCTTATATAGTATATTTAAATATGTGTTATGTATGTGTACGCTTTGACAGCAAGCAACTAAATTTCATATTTAATATGTGCCATTGTGCCTACAGTAAAAAAATGACAATAAAGGTTATCTATCTTACTATCTATCTCTATTATCTATCTCTCTGTCTGTCTATATCTACCTAGCTACCTCATCATTTATCTATCATCTATCTATCTATATATATCTATCAGTCATCTATCTTCTATCATCTATCTATCTATCTATCTATCTATCTATCTATCTATCTATCTATCTATCTATCATCTATATCTATCTATCTATATCTATCTACTATCTATCTATCTATCTATCTATCTATCTATCTATCTATCTATCTATCTATCTATCTATCTATCTATCTGCTAGCTAGCTATTAATCATGGTTAAAAAAAAGGTGTAAAATCAGACCTGACTCAACAACGATCTCGCTTATGAAAAACAAGTTCCAGTGACAATTGTGGTTGTATGTTGAGGATGACCTGTTTCAAAAAAAATGGGCAGATGGGCTTGAGGAGCAAGGAAAGTGAAGGATTGCTCTGTATTTAGGAGAGGGCTTCCCTTACAACTATTCATTTAGTGAAGTTTAAAGTTAAGAACGGCGCTGGAAAAAGTGACTCGTGAACCCTTTTTCACACTTAACAACCGTCACAGTGCCACCTTACAGGGCAATTATTCGAGAAAGGTACAGTTTTGCAGTTGGTCAAGCACTCTTTCTAAAGCAGGGCTCCCCAACTTTTCTGGGTTGGTGGCCCAGAAGGAAAGGGAGGGGCAAGGACTTTTATGCACACATGCACACAGACGCAAACGTGGCCATACGTGCGTGCGCACCAAGGGGGCTGTGAGCATGCGTGCTCTGCAAATGGGGTTGCCAGCGCCGGTGCGAGGATCGCGGCGAGGCTACCGCTGGCACAAGATTCACGGCTCGCAGTGAGGCTGGTGCCGCCGCAAGTGGGGGCAAGCGTGACGACACGTGTACGCGCGCTTTACAGCCACTCACACTGCCTGGTGGCCAAGAGGCCATGGCCAGGTAGTGCGCTGCAGCCCGTAGGTTGTGGACCTCTGTTCTAAAGTCTGGCCGGAGGGACTCAGCCAAACATGGAGAACGCCAGAGGCCATTAGGGTCACCCAGAGAATGGGCTGGAGGTACCAGACGTGGGGGGAGGGGAGGGAGGGAGGAGAAAAGATGTGATAGGAAGCCCGAAGCGTCCACTCACCTGGTGCCTGTTGCAGGCTTTGGCACAGAAGAGGGCAATAATGGTTGTCCTTTGGCAACTGATACAGGGGGGCCTTGCAGGTGTTTCTCTCCTGAATCGGCAGGTCGGATGGGAGTCAGGCAGCCCTGGTGGAAGAGGAGGAGGAGGAGGAGGAAGAAGAACAGAGATGGTCATTTTGGAAGGGGAGAGGGAGGAGATCTCAATGGTGCAGCTAAGAAGTCAACCGCGGGATCCTTGGTGCTCTCTGAGCTGGGTGGTTTTCTTGCAGACGTTTCATTACCCAGCCAGGAAACATTATCAGTGCCAGAAGAGAGTGGGGTTTGCAGAATGATGGAGGAGGAGGAGGAGGAGGACGATGATGACGACTGTGGGGCCCTTGGTGCTCTCTGAGCTTGGTGGTTTTCTTGCAGATGTTTCATTAGCATTGCACTGAAGTTCCCTAGTTCGGTAACAAAATCTCTGTAAGAAAACCACCAAGCTCAGAGTTCAACCCTGCGCTGCAAAGTTTCTCGTCTAAGGAGCCAACCCTTTGGCAGTTAGGGGGCAGCAGAATTAGAACACAGTCCACTAAAGCAGAAGGCTGGAACTTAACCCAGGGAGGAAAAGGATCACACACCCCCCTTGACCACTTATATCAGACATGTCAAACACAAGGCCCGGGGGCCAGATCCGGCCCGCGAAGTGGTTCCATGTGGCCCGCAAAGCCATCCTGGAAACAGTGAGGGAGCGGCCCCCACTGCCTTGGCCCTGGCCCAGAGACCCTCCTCCTGCCAGAGACCCTCAGATCTGTCCCACTCCTGCCCAGGCCCCCATAGGCACCCTTGATGCGAAGGATGTAGAGTTGGCCACGCCCACCCAGTAGGCCATACGCACTCTAGCCACGCCCACCCAGTAGGCCACGCCCACCCAGGCCACACCCACCCGGCCCCCTGAGGGCAACCGCAATGCTGATGCGGCCCTCAATGAAATTGAGTTTGACACCCCTGACTTATATCCTCTGAACATGATTGGGAAGTGCACTAACAGTCCCTTTCCTCTGCTGACTAAGGGGCTGCCCCCCCAAAAAAAAAAGGGGTGGTGGGGGTTCCGCTTATTCTCCAAAGCGCCCGAAGGCAGGACAAGAAGCAACGGATGGAAACTAGTCAAGGAGAGAAGCAACCTAGAACTAAGGAGAAACTTCCTGACAGTGGGAACAATTAACCAGCGGAACTACTTGCCTCCAGAAGTTGTGGTGAGATTCCCAAACCAGAACTACTGGAGACACCGGTATGTGGAGGCACACCAGTCTACAGATAGTCCTTGACTTGCAACAGTTCATTTAGCGACCGTTTGAAGTTACAGCGGCCCTGAGAAAAGCGACTTTATCACCATTTTCCACACTTAACGACCGTCGCAGCACTCCCCACGGTCATGTGATCAAAATTCGGACGCTTGGCAACTGACTCGTATTTATGACAGCTGCGGCATCCCGAAGTCACGTGACCCCCCCCCCCTTTTTGCGACCTTCTGACAAGCAAAGTCAACGCGGAAGCCAGGTCCACTGAACAACCCTGTTACTAACTTAACTACGGCCAGGAAGGTCGTAAAACAGGGCAAAACTCACTTTAACCGCTTCTCGCTAAGCCACAGAAATGTTAGGCTCAACTGCGATCGTTAAGTCGAGGACTACCTGTAGGGCGGTGAGTAAATGAAACGGAAGGCAACCGTCCGCGGGGCCAGGGGAAGTGTCATCCCCCATGGAGTTGATCTGAGGGGTCTGCATGTGGCCTACAAACTCCTAAACCAGGGGTAGGCCACCTCGGCTCTTTTATGACTCGTGGACTTCAACTCCCAGAATTCCTCAGCCAGCCATGCTGAGGTGAAAAGGAGAGGTTTCCATGCTGAGCTATGCTGGCTCAGGAATTCTGGGAGTTGAAGTCCACGAGTCCTAAAAGGGCCAAGTTTGAAGACCCCTAAGATATAGGGTCTCCTAAGTCAGAGGTCCCCAACCTTTTGGGCTCCAGGGACCGGTTCTGTGGAGAGAGGTTTTTCCGCGGATCGGAGGGTGTGTGGTTTTGTGTGCTGCCTACATCTCGCAGATGGGGCTTTGCTTCTTTGTGCAGACCGGTTGCTGGCATGGTGTGGCCTGGTACCGGTCCACAGACCGGGGGCTGGGGAACCCAGTCCTAAGCAACTAAGCAACTAGGATGATCCAAGGCCTGGAGACCAAAACATATGAAGCACGGCTGCAGGTCTTGGGTTTGGCTAGGCCAGAGGTAGGCCACCTTGGCTCTTTTATGACTTGTGGACTTCAACTCCCAGAATTCCTGAGCTAGCCATGCTGAGGGGAAAGGGAGAGGTTTCCATGCTGAGCCATGCTGGCTCAGGAATTCTGGGAGCTGAAGTCCACAAGTCATGAAGGGGCCATAGTTCCCCCATGCTGGCTCAGGAATTCTGGGAGTTGAAGTCCACGAGTCTGTCCTAACCTTTGCTCTGGAACCAACTCCTTTCTGACCAAGGGGAGGGGGGAAAAATCTGGTGTGGCCTTTTCGCTACTCACCGAGGGGCTCTTGAAGAGGACGGGGGGCAGAGTTGGTGGGAAAAGGGCTGGCTGCTGCCACGATATGCTGATTTCCATCCCAGCTGGGGGAGCCTTCAGATCTGCCAACACCCCAGTAGGACCCATTGCCTGAAACCAGAAAGGTACATCTCAAAGCGAAAGGGTGGAAAAGCTGAAGGTTGTGAAACTACCAGTCAGGGCAAGGAGGAGGGACCAAGCAGGGAACTAGCCTCGAGTCCAAGAGACTTAGGCTTGGACCCCCTCCCACCAAGCTCCATGGAGCTTTAATTTTAATTTTAATTTAATTTAATAATAATTTAATAATATTTATATACCGCCCTTCTCCCTGAGGACTCAGGGCGGTTCACAGGGCAGAATAAAATACTAAATACAAACGTTAAAACAAGATTAAATAATTGCCCATATTAAAACAATTGGAATCAAGTTCAAAACGCCAAGTTAAAATTAAAACACAAGAATAAAAAACCCCACCAATCCCCATCAGGCTAGGCCGGCTTGAACAAACAGAAACGTCTTGAGATCGCGACGAAAGGAGCGAAGATCGGGCGCCCACGGAGAAGGATCTCCCCCTGGGGACCGCCAATCGACATTCTCTGATCGGTGGCACCCTGAGGAGGCCCTCTCTGTGGGAACGCACAGGGCGCAGGGAGCTTGATGCCGGCAGCAGATGTTCCCCAAGGTACTCCGGCCCCATGCCATGAAGGGCTTTAAACACTGTTACCAGTACCTTGAATCTCACCCGGAAGACAACCGGCAACCAATGCAGCTCACGGAGCAGCGGTGTAACGTGGGAGTATCGGGAGACTCCCAACACAACTCTCGCGGCTGCATTCTGTACCAGTTGGAGCTTCCGGGTGGTCCTCAAGGGCAGCCCCATGTAGAGAGCGTTGCAGTAGTCTAGATGAGAGGACACGAGCGCATGAGTGACCGTGCACAAATCATCCCGGCTAAGATAGGGCCGCAACTGGCGCACCAGGCGAACCTGGGCGAAGGCCCCCCTAGTCACAGCTCCTATATGGTCTTCCAGGGTGAGCCGTGAATCTAGGAGGACTCCCAAGTTGCGAGCCCTATCTACGGGGGGTAATAGTTCACCCCCCATAGCCAAAGGTGGAATATCCGAATAAACCCGGGATGAAGGTATGCAAAGCCACTCAGTCTTGTCGGGGTTGAGCTGGAGTCTGTTCCTCCCCATCCAGACCCGAACCGCCTCCAGGCACCGGGACATCACGTTGAGGGCATCACTGGGGTGGTTTGGGGTCGAAAGGAAAAGTTGGGTATCATCAGCGTACTGATGATACCCAACTCCAAAGCCACGAATGATCTCACCCAGCGGTTTCATGTAGATGTTGAACAGGAGAGGCGAGAGGACCGACCCCTGAGGAACTCCACAAATGAGAGACCTCGCGGTCGACTTCTGTCCTCCTGCCAACACCGACTGCGAACGTCCCCGGAGATAGGAGGAGAACCACTGTAAAACTGTGCCACCCACTCCCAATCCCCTGAGACGCCGCAGCAAGATACCATGGTCGATGGTATCGAAAGCCGCCGAGAGGTCTAATAGGACTAGAACAGAGGAATATCCCCTGTCCCGAGCCCTCCAGAGATCATTCACCAGCGCGACCAATGCCGTCTCCGTGCTGTGCCCGGGCCTGAAACCCGATTGGTACGGGTCTAGATAATCCGCTTCATCCAGGACCAGAGGGAGCTGATGCGCCACCACACTCTCAACAACCTTCGCAAGAAAGCGAAGGTTGGAGACAGGACGAAAGTTGTTTAATACAGCTGGGTCCAAGGCAGGCTTCTTGAGGAGAGGCCTCACCACCACCTCTTTCAGGACGGCGGGGAAGCAACCCTCACTCAGAGAAGCCGATATAACTGCCTGGAACCAGCTGCGTGTCCTCTCCCGGGCTGCATAGACCAGCCAGGAAGGGCACGGGTCCAATAAACACGTGGTGGTGCTCAGCCTCCCCATGATCCTGTCCACTTCCTCAGGAGTCACAGAATCAAACTCCTCCCAGATGATATCGACAAGACCGCCAGTGTCCTGATCGTCAGACTCTGCCCAGTCGGAGTCCAGACCGGTCCGAATCCGAGCGATTTTGTCCGATAGATGTTGGTTAAACTCCTCGGCACGACCCTGCAAGGGATCCTCCCTCACCTCCTGATTTAGGAGGGAGCGAGTCACCCTAAACAGGGCGGCCGGGCGATTATCTGCGGACGCGATAAGGGTGGCGAAGTGGTTAGACCTCGCCTCCCTTATCGCAGCGAGATAAGACCTAATGTAGGCTCTTAGTCGCAATCGGTCGGATTCGGATCGGCTGGACCTCCAACCGCTCTCTAGGCCCCGTCTCCGACGCTTCATCTCCCGAAGCTCCGCAGAGAACCATGGAGCTCGACGGGATCTGCACCGGGTCAGGGGCCGCAGGGGTACAACTCGGTCAAGAGCCTCAGTGGCCGTCCTTTCCCAGGCTTCCACTAAGGCATCTGCCGAGCTGTGAGCAAGGGAGGCAGGTGGGGACCCCAGCGCTGCCTGGAACCTCTGGGGATCCATTAAGCGTCTGGGGCGGTACCATTTAATTGGTTCCGAACACCCACGGCGGGGGGTGGCAAAACGGAAGACCAGCCGCAGGAGATGATGATCGGTCCATGACAGGGGCATAATAATTGGAGAGCCCCCACCAAGATCATCTAACCACCGTCCAGATAAAAAAACTAGGTCAAGGGTGTGGCCTCCCTCATGAGTCGGTCCCGAAATTACTTGCGTCAGGTCCATGGCCGTCATGGAAGCCATGAACTCCCGAGCCAACTCAGATGATCCTCCCAGCGATGGTAGATTGAAGTCCCCCAAAACTATGAGTTTCGGGAACTCAACCACCAGCCCAGAGAGGACATCGAGCAGCTCAGGCAGGGCTGCTGCTGCGTGACTAGGCGAAAGGTACACCAGCAGCAAGCCCAACTGCGCACCAGGGCCGCATCTCAAAAAGAGAGACTCACACCCGACTATCTGAGGAACAGTGGCCTCCCGCGGACACAAGGTCTCCCTCATAACAACAGCCACACCCCCACCCCTACCCTGAGCCCGAGGCCGGTGCAGCACCCGGAAACCTGGTGGGCAAAGGTCAACCAGAGGAATCCCGCCCTCTGGGCCCAACCAAGTCTCCGTGATGCAAGCCAGGTCCGCCTGCTCACCCTCGACCAGATCACGAACGAGAGGAGCCTTATTAGAGACGGACCTGGCATTCAAATACACCAGCCGGAGCTCAGGGGGCTGCACACCCTCA
Organism: Vipera ursinii; assembly: GCF_947247035.1. Taxonomy (NCBI): domain Eukaryota; kingdom Metazoa; phylum Chordata; class Lepidosauria; order Squamata; family Viperidae; genus Vipera; species Vipera ursinii. The sequence continues at coordinate 4,604,080 of NC_139516.1, read as the reverse complement.
CTCCCGGGACCTTGGGGTAGAGCCAGAGGGTCGGAGTGCCTCACCGCTTGTAAGCAGCGGAGAGGCCTTCCCTGAGATCGATACGGCCCTCTGCTCCTACATCTGCTGCCATTCCCTGATGTCGTGGGAATAGGTAGCCCCACGACCAGCCCTGGAGCCCCGGAGGTGACCGACCCCCGCCCCTCCCCCCTGCGATCTCCATCGGCCCTAGCCAGAACAGCGGCAGTTGGATAGTCCCCCTTATCCAAACAACCAAAAGAACCCTCCCGCCTCCCTAACCCCCTAAAAAATTTTGAAAGAAAAATAATCAGGGGCCTCTTATTAGGTCTACGTCGAAGGCCCCTACCCGTGCCCAGCCAACTCTCAGGGTCCCAATAAATGGGCCCTTCCTCGAGGTTATAATCGGCTGGCAAGGCGGGTCGCACCCAGGAGGGGGGAGCACCCCTGAGGGCGCACAAGTCCGTGGAAGAATATTTAAAGGAAGGCATAAATAGCAGTCCGGGTCGCAGGCAGTCCATAGATAATAGTCCAAAGGAGGATCTATTCAGAGAGGGAGTCCCAGGCCTCCGTCCAGCCGCTGCCACTCAGCTGGATAAACCCCCCGGGCAGGCCTGCCACCGTCCTCTCACTACGGCCACAGAGCCAGTTCTCGGGGGGGATGGAAGTCTGGAGCAACCGCACCGGGTATGGCCTGCCCCATAGAGCTCTCACCTCTAGGGGCAGCAGATGTAAATTCGGCCATCCTCTCACAATGGCTAATACCCAGAGTTCTCTGTCCTTAGGGGTATAAGGGGCAATGCGCAATCGATTGTGAAAACAAAAACAAGCCATCATAGTCAATTCTGGTAAAAGCCAAGTCCCCCATTGTCCCGTCATTCCTAGAGGTTGTAACTGACCACCAGTCCATAGGCCCTCAGTTCCATAATTATTGGGGCCTTCCAGACTGTGGTCAACAAAGATTGGCTCCCCCAGGTCCATTAAATTCCCCACCGGTCTTCCAAAGTCCTTCACAATGGCCCAAGTCCACAAGGCTCCACTGGGCTCCACCGGAATCCACCGGCCAGCCCAGGAACCTTCAGGGCCATCAGAGGCAGTGGGGGTGCCAACCCATCTGGGATATGCAGAACCAACCGGGGGGCCGGCAAACCGGCCATAACGCCATCGCTGAATCATCGAAGCCGCTGCCGCTGGGCCGCTATGGACACCGCCACCGCCATCACCGTAGCCACCGTAGCCACCGGAACGCCACCAAGGCCGGAAACAATCCGGGGAAAGCCACCGCCTCCGCCGATGAAAAACGGGCCGAAAAGGCCCAGGGGGCAGCGGGACAAACGGTTCGGTGAAAGCAGGCCAGACCACAATAGTCGATGGTAAAGTGGCCCGCAAACGGCCCGGGAACAACGCCGTCGCCGCCGCCGCCGCCATTAGGATATCCCGAAGCGTCGTTGATGCAAGCAAAAAGCAGGCAGAAGGCAGAGGCAGACCGGTTAAAAGGAAAACGATAGAAAAGGCGGGCCAAGCAGCTCGCAAACAGCTCCGTCGCCGCCGCCGCCGCCGCCGCAGCACCGCCGCCGCCAGCCGCCGGGAACTCCAAACGCCGCCGAAGAAGCCAAGACCGCCCGACATAGCCGGAAACTCCCGACGACCAGCTGAGCAGCTAAGCAGCTGAGCAGATAACAAAACCGGCAGCCCTGCGAAACGCTGGTAAAAAACCTAGACAATTGCAAAGTTCATCGCTGCCACCCTTCCCCCAACCCAGGGCATAAAGGAAAAGCCCTGAGGGGCTCCTAAGACGCCTATCTTCTCGGACCTGCAGAGCTCAACCTCACACGGCCGCCCGCACGTCCGCCATTTTTTAGCTGGCTGTTCCCAAGAGAAGGCAAACAGTCCAGGAAGATTCTTGTATTCTAGGCAGAAAACAACCAAGTACAGGTAGTCCTCAACTTATGCTTGTTTAGGGACCATTCGAAGTTAGAACAGGACTGGAAAAAGTGACTTATGACCGTCTTCCACACTTATGCTGCAAACACCCCCCTCCCATGGTCATGTGGTCAAAATTCGGAAGCTTGGCAACCGGCATGTATTTTATGACGGTTGCAATGTCCCGGGGTCCTGTGATCTTGACCTTCCGACAAACAAAAATCAATAGGGAAGTCAGATTCACTTAATAGCCGTGTTCCTGCCATGTTCCCGACGAAAATAAGACCGGGTCTTATGTTAATTATTGCTCCAAAACAGGCATAAGGTTAGGGCCTTATTTTCAGGTTAGAGCTTCTATTTGGGGAAATACGGTACAAAATGCGTCCGTCTGGCTGACGATCTCAAGTGGGGCTTATTTTTGGGGTGGGGCTTCTATGACGAGCGTCCTGAAAAATCACGCTAAGGGCTTATGTTCCGGTTGGGTCTTATTTTGGTGGAGCAGTGGGCTACTGCTAAGCTTGTAAGCCGCCCTGAGTCTTCGGAGAAGGGCGGGATATAAATGTAATAAAAATAAAAAATAAATAAATAATAATGCCTCCTTAAGTAACACCAGCTGCCTGCAATTATTGCAGGTTCGCATCCCACCAGGCTCAAGGTTGACTCAGCCTTCCATCCTTCCGAGGTGGGTAAAATGAGGACCCAGATTGTTGGGGGCAATAAGCTAACTTTGTAATAATGCCGCTTGGCGGGGGCCGAAAGCTCTAATAAGCAGGCATATACATAGAATGAAGGCTATTGCTAAGCACATTGGTTTGTGCTTAAATTGTAAGCCACCCTGAGTCTTCGGAGAAGGGCGGGATATAAATGGGATTAAAATAAAAAATAAATAAATAAATTTTCGGGGGAAAACAGGGTATTTTAAGAGAAAACGGGAGATTTAAGATTCGGGACCTTAAGTGACATACGTGATCCTGCTGTATTTTGGCTCGTTTCTTCCTGCATTAAAGCTGCCTGAATTGAGAAGGAGAATTGCAGGCGATACAAATACGGTCTCAATATGGCCTTAGCATTTGTTCATTTGCTCATTCATTTTGTGGGCTTTTGAAAGTGCTTCTTTTATACTTGAGCCAAACAGGTAAACAGCGCTTATCTCAGCCAGGCTGGGCTCAAAAACTATAAAAGAGGGTTTGACCTGATTAGAATTTTCAGTTAGTCCTGGAAGGGAGACCACCAGGAGATCCAAAAAGGTCCGACAGCATGGGAAAATGAACACATTGGGGGGGGGGAAATATCTGAAGGAAGCAATAGCAATGTTCCCGTTGGGTCTTACTTTCGGGAAAACACGGTAATTTAACAACCGTAGTGGTCCACTTAACAAGTGTGTCCGGAAAGGTCGTAAAAACAGGGCAAAATTCGCTTCACAAATGTGTCTCGCTGAGCAGCAAACATTCGGGGCTCAATTATGGTCATAAGTCAAGGACTACCTGTAGCCCCTTCACAGGTGGATCTGGTTTGACACCTGATTTGGCCAGCTCTGGATGGCAGTGGAAACGCACCTGATAGGCATGGTCAGCTTGGATGTGCCCCAGACCGGTGGGTGCCGATTGGCTCAGGTGAGACGCCAGGGAAACCTTGGGGTTGAGTGGAATAGGCGGAGTTTTCTGGACCTCCTCCGGGACTGGAAAGGGAGGGGGCACCGGGGAGGTTGGGGAGACGGGGGTCAGGCTGGAGAGGCCGTCGGACAAGGAATCCACGTTGACGTCCAACTCGGTGTAGTAAAAATCTTCCTCTCCATCACTCTGATCCAAGTCAGCCTTTCTCCTGAGGAAAAGGGAGCAAAGGGGCCTTAGGATCTTCAACGAGGAAAGAGATGCACCCAAAGTAGAATCTTCTGCTAGGACTTCAACGGACGATCATCCTAGGCATGGCAGAAGTGCTTAAGGTATCACCTCAACATTCTCCCTTCTGGTATATCATCTCAACTTTCTCCTTTCTAGTGTCATCACAATCTCTTAGAATCAAGATCACGCAAAGTATTAGTACCCTTTTATAAAGCCCTGGTGGGACCACACCTGGAATACTGCAACCACTTCTGGTCACCATACTACAAAAAAGATGTTGAGACTTTGGGAAAAGTTCAGAGAAGAGCAATTAAGATGATCAAAGGCCTGGAGGCTAAAACATACGAAGAACGGCTCCGGGACTTGGGTTTGGCTAGTCTAAAGAAAAGAAGAAATAGGGGAGACATGATAGCAGCGTTCCAGTATCTGAGGGGCTGCCACAAAGAAGAGGGGGTTCAAGTTGTTCTCCAAAGCACCAGAGGTAGGACAAGAAACAATGGTTGGAAACTAATCAAGGAGAGAAGCAATCTGGAATTAAGGAGAAACTTCCTGACAGTGAGGACAATTAACCAGTGGAACAGCATGCCACCAGAAATCATGGGCGCTCCATCACTGGAGATTTTTAAGAAGAGGCTAACAGTCACTTGTCTGAGATGTATAGGTTCTCCTGCTTCCAGATTCTATTCTATTCTATTCTATTCTATTCTATTCTATTTTATTCTATTCTATTCTATTCTATTCTATTCTATTCTAATTCTATTCTATTCTATTCTATTCTATTCTATTCTATTCTATTCTATTCTATTCTATTCCATTCCATTCTATTCTACAATCTGTCTATTCTATTCTATTCTACAATCTGTCTATTCTATTCTATTCTATTCTATTATTATTCTATTCTACAATGTTTATTCTATTCTATTCTATTCTATTCTATTCTACAATCTGTTTATTCTATTCTATTCTATCCTATCCTATTCTACAATCTGTTTATTCTATCCTATCCTATCCTATCCTATCCTATCCTATCCTATCCTATCCTATCCTATCCTATCCTATCCTATCCTACAATCTGTTTATTCTATTCTATTCTACTCTACTCTACTCTACTCTACTCTACTCTGGTATCATCTCAGTGTTTCTCTAGCATCATCTCAACCGACAGTCCTTGGCCCATGCATAACTCCCACCTGAGTGAAGCTCCTGCCCAACCATTCAAAATCTTTGTGGCCTCTCCTTCAGACGTCCTCCTCAAAGGAAGCAAGGCAGGTGGCTGTAAATAATGGGGTGTCTTCAACCATGGCACCCCCTCTACATAAAGCCCTCCCAGGAACAAGCATCTGGTGGCTGACGGTTCTACTGGAACCCTATCGAGATGGCTTCAAAAGGGGAATCCATGAAGACTCGGTTGTCCCTGGCTGTGATTATTGAGGGCTTTGTATTCATCCTGAATCACAGTCAATCTACTTTAGTCTTGCTGCTAGCAGCAATGGTGGACAAGGCGGCTCAGTCTCCTTCTTTCCCCCACCCCAAACTTTGTGAGCTTCTGGAGGTCGTCCAGTAGCCGTCACAAGACGCAGCATGCAGAACTCAACAGGTCCACGACCTGATTTCACCATGACTTGGTGCAGAATAAAAACAAACCACATTAAGCCTTAGTCGATAATAGTAATGAAGTTGGAAGGGACCTTGGAGGTCATCTAGTCCAACCCCCTGCTCAGGCAGGAAACCCTATAGCATTTCAGACAAATGGCTGTCCAGTCTCTTCTTAAACATTTCCAGTGTTGGAGCATTCACTGCTTCTGGAGGCAGGTGGTTCCACTGGTTAATTGTTCTAACTGTCAGGAAGTTTCTCCTTAGTTCCAGGTTGCTTTTCTCCTTGATTAGTTTCCACCCGTTGCTTCTTGTCCTGCCTTCGGGCGCTTTGGAGAGTAGCTTGACTCCCTCTTCTTTGGGGCAGCCCCTGAGATACTTGAAGGCTGCTATCATGTCACCCCCTCGTCTTTCTCTTCATTAGACTAGACCAGGGGTAGGCAACCTCGGCTCTTTTATGACTCATGGACTTCAACTCCCAGAATTCCTGAGCCAGCTTGGCTGGCTCAGGAATTCTGAGAGTTGAAGTCCATGAGTCATAAAAGAGCCGAGGTTGCCTACCCCTGGACTAGACATACCCAATTCCTGGAACCATTTATCATGTTTTAGCCTCCTGTCCCACAATCATAGTTGTTGCTCTTCTCTGTACTCTTTTTAGAGTCTCGACATCTTTTTTACATCATGGTGACCAAAACTGGATGCAGGATTCCAAGTGTGGCCTTACTGAGGCGTTCTAAAGTGGTATTAACACTTCACGTGATCTTGATTCTATCCCTCCATTAATGCAGCCTAGCACTGTGTTGGCTTTTTTGGCAGCTGCAGCACACGGCTGGCTCCTATTTAAGGGATTGTCCACTAGGACTCCGAGATCCCTCTCACAGTTGCTGCTATTGAGCCAGGTACCACCTATACTACGCCTGTACATTTGGTTTTTCTTGCCTAAATGTAGAACTTTACTTTTTTCACACAGCTGTGTGAAGCCAGGTGGGAACTCCTTCTGTGAAGTCAACCTAGTCATGCTCGCCACCACACAGACGTGTCCTCCAAAGGGCCGAGAGGCTGACCTACCCCAAGTGAACGGCTCGGATGTGCTTCTGCATCCCTGAGGAACTGCTGAGAACTTTCCCACAGCTCTTCCACAAGCACTTGAACATCACCTTCGTGGAGTTCTGTAACATGAAAACATGCAGTTTAGGTCTGGCGGTGCCACCCAAATTGGACCACTCATCCCGTCTCAGGATTCCAAAGGCCCTCCTGGAGATTCAAGTTCTACCTTTGGTCAAACACCTGGCGAACCTGACTCTAGAGAGAAATGCATATTATATGCAGAATTCAATTTGTTTATTTATTTTGGTCACGTTTATGCAGTGTATATTGGAGATGGTTACCCTTTGAGAGCTGTATGCAATGAAATCTCATTTTAATGTATGCTGATTAGTATACATTCAAAGTGACAATAAAGTTATTATTTATTCTATTCTATTCTATTTTCTGTAATTTCTATTCCTATTCTATTCTATTCTGTTCTGTTCCGTTCCAATCTAATCTAATCTATTCTGTAATTCCTATTCTATTTTATTCTGTAATTCTATTTTGTAATTTCTATTCTATTCTATTTTCTGTAATTCCTATTCTATTCTATTCTGTAATTCCTATTCTATTTTCTGTAATTCCTATTCTATTTTATTCTGTAATTCCTATTCTATTCTATTCTATTCTATTCTATTCTATTCTATTCTATTCTATTCTATTCTATTCTATTCTATTCTGTAATAGAATAGAGGCAGAGGGGAGGGAGGGAGGTGTTGGGGAGGGTTGGGGAGAGGGGAGGGGGTTGGGAGGGGTTTTGTTTTGTTTTGTTAAAAATATAATGTACTGTAAAACTTTTCAGTAAAAAAAAAGATAGATCACTTTTATTGTCATTTTTTACTGTGGGCACAGTGGCACATGTTAAAAATGAAATTCTGCGGCCTGCTCTCAAAAGTGCACACACACACATAACACACCTATAAACACGCTATATAGCACACCTGTATATACCTCATTGACTATGCTAAAGCCTTTGACTGTGTGGATCATAACAAACTGTGGCAAGTCCTTAAAGAGATGGGCATACCAGACCATCTTATTTGTCTCTTGAGAAACCTATATGTGGGCCAAGAGGCAACAGTGAGAACTGGACACGGAACCACTGATTGGTTCAAAATTGGGAAAGGAGTCCGGCAAGGCTGTATACTGTTGCCTTGCCTATTTAACTTATATGCAGAGCACATCATGAGAAGGGCAGGGCTAGATGAATCAAAAGTTGGAATTAAGATTGCCGGAAGAAACATCAACAACCTAAGATATGCAGATGATACCACTCTAATGGCAGAAAGTGAAGAGGAACTAAAGAGCCTCTTGTTGTGGGTGAAGAAGGAGAGTGCAAAACTTGGGTTGAAACTAAACATTAAGAAAACCAAGATCATGGCATCTGGCCCTCTCAATTCCTGGCAAATAGATGGGGAAGAAATGGAGGTAGTGACAGATTTTATTTTCCTGGGTTCCAAGATCACTGCAGATGGGGACTGCAGCCAAGAAATTAAAAGACGCTTGCTCCTTGGGAGGAAAGCCATGGCAAATCTAGACAGCACACTAAAAAGCAGAGACATCACCCTGTCAACAAAAGTGCGTATAGTCAAGGCTATGGTCTTCCCAGTTGCAATGTATGGCTGTGAAAGTTGGGTCATAAGAAAGGCTGAGTGCCAAAGAATTGAAGCCTTTGAACTATGGTGCTGGAGAAGACTCCTGCGAGTTCCTTGGACTGCAAGGCGATCAAACCGGGCAGTCCTAGAGGAGATCAACCCTGACTGCTCTTTAGAAGGCCAGATCCTGAAGCTAAAACTCAAATACTTTGGCCACCTAATGAGAAGGGAGGACTCAATGGAGAAGAGCCTAATGCTGGGAAAGATTGAGGGCAATAGAAGAAGGGGACGACAGAGAATGAGGTGGCTGGATGGAGTCATTGAAGCAGTAGGCGTGAGCTTTGATGGACTCCAGAAGATGGTAGAGGACAGGAAGGCCTGGAGGAACATTGTCCATAGGGTCGCGATGGGTCGGACACGACTTCGCAACTAACAACAACAACAACATATACCTACACCCTTACATATACATACATCTAAATATTAATCACTGTCCATCTTGAATACATAACGGAAAGAGGAAGCTGGAGAATTCACAAGGTTGGTACTGTGTGGAGCGAAACTGTGGCTGAATCTGGATGTTCTGCTTCGGGTACCACGGAGCCCCCCCCCTCCCAGAAGGGAAGAAGGAAAACTGGTTGTGAAGAGTGTGTGTCGTGTCCCAGACAATCCTGCAGACCTTGCTCCAGCATTGCTTGTATGCCATGTCCTGGATGGGACTGAACTGCCAATAATCTTTTCAGCTGTCCTCACCACTTTCTGCAGCGCCTTCCTGACCGCAGTAGGGATGCTTCCAAACCAGGCTGTGATGCTGTATGACAGGATGCTCTCGATCGTCCCTCTGCAGAAAGTGGTGAGGACAGAGGAAGGAAGATGTGCTTTTCTCATGCGACGCAGAAAATTGCAGGCGCTGCCGTGCCTGCTTCACCAGGGTCTCGCTGTTCAGCGACCAAGCCAGGCTACTCGTTAGCTGCACACCAGGAATTTGATGCTGGTAACCGTCTCCAAATTTCTGGGATAATCAGGCAACCTTCACATGGGCTCAAACCTGGAGAAGCTTTCCTCACCACCCTCGCATCTCTTCTCACCTTCCTCTTCCTGGGGACGGGTTCCCCAAAGAGAAACTGTGTGGCTTCTGTTTCCTCCAGTTCAGACTGCAGGGAAGACAGGATGCTGGTCGTGATGTCGGCGGTCAGGGGTGGCGAAGGCGTGGAGGGGGTGGAAAGGTCGCTCGGGGGATCCCAGCTCCCGTCTCCGCTGTGGTTGCTGCTAGAGCAGCTGGAAGACCTAGCGGGAGCTTCTTTCCACGTGTCACAGTTCATTTCTGTCGCGGGGAGAAAAAAAACAGGTGGTGAGGGCAGAAGGCGTCCAGCGTGAACAATCAAGATGCCCGGGCATAAAGTTCAACAGGAAGTCCTCAATTTACAACCACAAACTCAGCCCCAAATTTCTGCTGCTAAGCAAGAGAGTGATTGAGTTATGCCCCGTTGTGCCACGTTTCTTGCCATCCCTGTTAAGTGAATCACTGCCGTTAAGTTGGTAACACGGTTGTTGTTGTTTTTTTATTGAAAAGTTTTAAAGTACAGTTTTCCTTTAAAAAGCCCCACATCTTTAATTCCCTGCATTGTTTTCTTCAATTTGGTTTCGTTCCTATTAATTTTATTTCACTGGGGCACTTCAAAATTGTTATGAGACACCAAAATCGTTTTGGAATTGGTGTTTTTTTGTTTTTTTACGGTAGGGGAACCTATAAATAACAAAAGCACACAAAACCAGCCAAGAGTCATAAACAACACATACTGCATGGCAGATGTTTATATTTAGAACTTTAATCTCTCTCGCTCTCTTTCCCCCCCACCCCCACCCTCGGGTGGAAAATATTCTCGCCGCCCCAAATCTTAGCTTGAGACTGTTATTCAAGAGTTGGGAATAGTAAGCGAGAAGGAGAAACAGACCCCAATTTTTAAGGCCGATACAGGCTTTGTATCACCCGTGCCAAAGAGCAAGGGTGGGCAACTAGAGCAATTGTATGACTTGTGGAGCCAGCACAGCTGGCTCAGGAATTCTGGGAGCTGAACTCCACAGGTCTTAAAGTTGCCACGGTTCCCTGCCTCCTGCCAGAAGTTTTAAGACCATAAGAGAATGCTGGGAGTTGCAGTCCACCCTGTTGTGATTCAGGGTCAGCCTGTGGTTCGGCAGTTGGGTCCGATGACTCAGAGGAGGAGGAGGAGGGGGTGTTGAAGACCTTGCTGAGGGGGTTGAACAGCTTGCTGAGAGCTCTCAGCCAGGCCCCTCTCATCTGGTCACGACGGAGACCCAGCTGTGTGAGCCTGACAGCGTGGATGAAGATGACCCACAGCTGGCCCTGTTCAAGGACGCCCGATGCAGGAGGCAGTCAATCAGGAGTAAACAGAGGAAGGCAATGGGGCTCCTGGGAAGGAGGCAGAGAGAAGCCACGCCCTGAACTGTATTTAAGGGGGAATGCGTGGGAGGGCTGGTTTGCTGAAGGCAACCGCTTGAAAAGCTCCTGTTTCTTGGTTCGTGTCTTGTTCTATTTGTTTTTGTAGCAATAAATTTGGCAGGCGTAATTCCAGCCTCTTGCCTTCTTGTAAAAGGGGTTGTCCCTGCCTTTTCTGCAGGCTGGTACAGAACACACCCAGCGTCAACTTGCCAAGGTTGACAAAACACTGCCTTAAGGGAAAGGGGGGGCTGTTCAACGACGACTTAGAACAGTGTCAAGAATGACACTTTGGCAGCTACATGCCTCTTCCTTTCGACTTGCCATTAGAGTTGGGGGTGGGGTGGGGAAGTGTTGCTTTAGAAGTGTTTAGCTGGAGAAATGAAACCCTGCTGAAGACGATGAGAGCCTGAACCACTTCCAAGGACACTGCAGCAGGTGTGGAAGAGAAGCGGACGGTTCCCATAACAAAGTGACGTTGTTTACAAGGACGACGTGAAAAGGCAAAGGGCTTGGCCGAAGAGAGTAGGGTTTAATTCTATCATCTGGTGGTCCCGGAACCTCAGAGTGAATTTCACTTCGGCAGTAGCCACGCCATGTCTTCAATAAACCATAAGATTTTCAGAAATGGAATAAAGCTGGTTATTTCTTCGGATCCTCCAGCTGGATGTTGGCAAACAGTTCGTTTAGTGACCATTTGAAGTTACGATGACGCTGAAAAAAAGTGACTTGTGGCATTTTCGACCCGCACGACATCCTCCTGGTCGAGTGATCGAAATTTAGACGCTTGACAACTGGCTCCTATTTATCACGGTTGCCGTTTCCTGGAGCCATTGTGATCTCCTTTTGTGAGCAGCTGACAAACAATGTCAAGGGGGAAGCCAGATCCGCTTAACAACCATGTTACTAACTTAACAACTGCAATGATTCACTTAACAACAGAGGGAAGAAAGGTTATAAAACGGGGCAAAAATAACATAACAAATGTCTCACTTAGCGACACAGACTCAACTGCGATCGTAAGTCGAGGGCTATCAGTATATCAGACCCCCATCGACCCTGATTGACCTCTTCCCCTCCCAGTTGAGGCATACCTGCACTGAAACCATTGGGGTGATGGCCCAGCACCACGGGGCTCGTGGATAGGCTGGTGAGGACTGCGGCAGCCATGACTTCGTCGATCCCTGCCTTCTCCGTCGGTTTTCTGTAGGGCAGAGGGAAAAAGAAGCGTCAGTCGGAGCCCCATTACATTCGACCCAACTCTGCCCAGGATCCGATGAACTGGTTCTCTGGGATCTGCACCTTTGGATGGCCACCTTGTTGTGGTGACCTTCTCACAAGTCTAGGCCAGCAGTCACTGAGAACCTGTATGGATGATGCCTACAAGAAGCAACAGATGGAAACTAAGAAGAGACTAGACATCCAGCTGTCTGAGACGGTATAGGTTCTCCTGCTTGAGCAAGGGGCTGGACTAGAAGACCTCCAAGGTCCCTTCCAGTTCTATCGTATCGTATCATATTGTATCGTATCGTATCGCATCGTATTCTATTCTATTCTATTCTATTCTAATCAGCTATTTCTATTCTATTCTATTCTATTCTGTCCTGTTCTGTTCTGTTCCGTTCTGTTCCATTCCATTCTATAATCTGTTTTGTTCTATTCTATTCTACTCTACTCTACCCTATTCTATTCCATTCTACAATTATTCTGTTCTGTTGTTCTGTTCCATTCCATTCCATGATTTATTCTATTCTGTTCTATTGTATTCTATTGTATTCTATTGTATTCTATTCTATTCTATTCTATTCTATTCTATTCTATTCTATTCTATTCTATTCTATTCTATTCAAATCAAAGTGAGATGCCTACAAGAAGCAACGGATGGAAACTAATCAAGGAGAGAAGCCACCTAGAACTAAGGAGAAATTTCCTGACAGTGAGAACAATTAGTCAGTGGAACTACTTGTCTCCAGACGTTGTGAATGCTCCAACACTGGAGGATTTTAAGAGACTGGACAGGTATTTGTCTGAAATGGTATATGGTTTCCTGCCTGAGCAGGGGGTTGGACTAGAAGACCTCCAAGGTCCCTCCCAATTCCTGTCATTTTGCATCCAGCGTCCTGGTATCTGGAGACCTCAGGCTTATTTTTCTTTTATTGGTTCCTAGGACAATTTATACAACCCATTTATACTCAAAATAGGGTTATCGTATCGTGCGCCAAAGAATTGAAGCCTTTGAACTATGGTGCTGGAGAAGACTCCTGCGAGTTCCTTGGACTGCAAGGCGATCAAACCGGTCAGTCCTAGAAGAGATCAACCCTGACTGCTCTTTAGAAGGCCAGATCCTGAAGCTAAAACTCAAATCCTTTGGCCACCTAATGAGAAGGAAGGACTCACTGGAGAAGAGCCTAATGCTGGGAAAGATGGAGGGCAAGAGAAGAAGGGGACGACAGAATGCGGTGGCTGGATGGAGTCACTGAAACAGTAAGTGTGAGCCTAAATGGACTCCAGAAGATGGTAGAGGACAGGAAGGCCTGGAGGAACGTTGTCCATGGGGTCGCAATGGGTCAGATACGACTTCGCAGCTAACAACAACATTGTGCAAAACTTCTTCTAGACGTACCCTCTCCTCTACAACATCATTTTTGAACTACCTTCTGATTAAGTAATCGGATTCGCTTAATGGCCACATGGATTCACTTAAGCCCTGCAGATTCGCTTAATGAAGGTGGCCCAAAAGGTCCTAATTGGGCGTGATTCACTTAACAACCGCCTTCCTTAGCAATGCAGATTCTGGCTCAAATTGTAGTCATCGGTCAAGGGCTAGCTCTCCTTTGCAGGCAGGGAACCAAACGACACCCCTGTGTGGTAGAAACGGCAGAATGCCCTTCTAGAGGTGAAATGGTGAACATCTTTACATAATCTGGATCAAGGTTTTTCAAAGTTGAACTGCCTTCTGTTTTAAGATATGTGGACTTCAACGCCCAGACTTCAATAACCAGCACGGGGAATTCTGGGAATTGAAGTCCGTAAGTCTTGAAGTTGCCAGTGTTGGACATCCCTGTTCTAATAAGGCAGACATGTCAAACACAAGGCCTGGGGGCCGGATCCGGCCCGCGAAGTGGTTTCATGTGGCCCGCGAAGCTATCCCGGAAACAGTGAGGGAACGGCCCCCACTGCCTTGGCCCTGGCCCAGAGACCCTCCTCCTGCCAGAGACCCTCAGATCTGTCCCACTCCTGCCCAGGCCCCCATAGGCACCCTTGATGCCAACGATGTAGAGCTGGCCACGCCCACCCAGTAGGCTATATGCACTCTGGCCACGCCCACCCAGTAGGCCATGCCCACCCAGGCCACACCCACCTGCCCCCCTGAGGGCAACCGCAATGCTGATGCGGCCCTCAATGAAATTGAGTTTGACACCCCTGGAATAAGGGATCTTGAATGCTGATGGCTCTACTCTTTCTCTGAATCTGTCTCTCTTCTCTCTGTTGCTCTCTAGCTCCTGTCTGTCTGTCTGTCTGTGTCAGAATCCATTTATATCACATTCATAAAAGTATGTTTAAAACATTATCCCCCCCCCCCATGGATTCTGCCATCTCCCGAGGAAGGAGGAGCGCATGTGGATTCAGCCTGCCTTAGGTTATTTCAAAGACCAAGGGAAACCTTTTGAACTGGGGGAACAAAAGGGAGGGTTAGGGAAGAGGGCATCTGGCCTGTGTCTCCATTTGAATCTGTAGAGGAAGAAGGCAATAACCGTAAAGATTCGAAGTTCCCTTTTTCCCACAAAAGGGATGACACGAAGTAAAATGATGGGGGGCTGACCAAATGGGGTTGAGGGAAGGGGGGTTGAACCGGGAACTCTTTATAAAGTTTCAATCTGTAAAACAATACCAAGTCCTGTCTTGTATTTCCACAACCAAGCATGTCCTAGTAAAAAATTCCTTTTGGACTAGAACTGACTCCAAGAGTTTTTTTGTTTTCCTAAGACGTGGATTGGGGTGGGTCCTGACAGTCTGTCTCTCTCTCTCTATCTGTCTGGCTTCACTGCCTTGCTTGCCGAGATGATTCTAGGCTGTGTCAACTTTGAACCAGTCAGGATCGAACTCCTGGTAGTGGGCAGAGTCAGCCTGCAACACTACATTCTTACCAATGCGCCATCACAGCGCCATCTGTTGATGGATTGAATGAAGGAATGGCAATATCAATAGCGCTTAGATGTATATACCGCTTCGCAGTGCTTTATAGCCCTCTCTAGCTGTTTACAGGGACAGCCTCTTGCCCCCAACAATCTGGCTCCTCATTTTACTGACCTTGGAAGGATGGAAAGCTGAGTCAACCCTGAGCAGGTCAGGATCGAACTCCAGACTGTGGGCAGAGTCAGCCTGCAATACTGCATTCTAACTACTGCACCACCATGGAAGAGATAGATAGACAGACAGACAGACAGACAGACAGACAGACAGACAGACAGACCTCTCTAAGTGGTTTACGGAGTCAACAATCTGGCTCCTCATTTTACTGACCTTGGAAAGATGGTAGGCTGAGTCAGCCTTCAGCCGGTGAGAATCGAACTGCTGAAATGCTGGCAGTTGGCAATCAGCAGAGGTAGCCTGCAGTACTGCATGCTAGCCACGGCATTATCACAGCTCTTATATTTACAATAAGACATACTTTAATGAACCTTGCCGGTGTTGTGATTCAGGGTCAGCCTGTGGGTTCGGCAGTTGGGTCGGACAACTCAGAGGAGGAGGAGGAGGGGGGGGGTGTTTGAAGAGCTTGCTGAGGGGGTTGGACAGCTTGCTGAGAGCCCTCAGCCAGGCCCCTCTCATCTGGTCACGATGCAGACCCAGCTGTGTGAGCCTGACAGTGTGGATGAAGATGACCCACAGCTGGCCCTGTTCAAGGACGCCCGACGCAGGAGGCAGTCAATCAGGAGTAAACAGAGGAAGGCAATGGGGCTTCTCGGAAGGAGGCAGAGAGAAGCCACGCCCTGAACTGTATTTAAGGGGGAATGTGTGGGAGGGCTGGTTTGCTGAAGGCAACCGCTTGAAAAGCTCCTGTTTCTTGGTTCGTGTCTTGTTCTATTTGTTTTTGTAGCATAAATTTGGCAGGCGTAATTCCAGCCTCTTGCCTTCTTGTAAAAGGGGTTGTGCCTGCCTTTTCTGCAGGGCCGGTAGCAGGCTGGTACAGAACAGCCGGCTGGGGAATTCTGGGAGCTGAAGTCCGCAGCTCCTAAAGCTGCCAAGGTTAAGAAAGACTATTTTAAATCCTTTTGAGGCTTATACCATCCCATTAACACTCTGGAACCTCTTGACGCAGGTTCCAGCTCTGCCCTGCTCTGGAATGAGGCTTCCAAGCACCCATTTGGCACAGCAGCCTCACGCAATGTGCCAACCGGCCCATGATGGCTTGTTTAGCCAACTGTGTTGCTTCGGCACAAGCCACAAAAGCAGCTCCAGAACCCTGGGATCGCAGAACAACGATCAGACCTATAAGCACGACACATAAAGAGGAGTCCAGATTGCAAGAAGCTTAGAGCGTATCATAATCCAGTCCCAGGCCCCCCCCATGAATAATTCTCCAGAGGTCTTCCTAAATAATAATAATAATAATAATAATAATAATAATAATAATAATAATAATAATAATAATAATAATTGGAAGGGATCTTGGAGATCATCTAGTCCAACCCCCTGCTCAGGCTGGAAACCCTATACCATTTCGGACAAATGGCTGTCCAGCCTCTTCTTAAAAACTTCCAGTATTGGAGCATTCACCGCTTCTGGAGGCAGGTAGTTCCACTGGTTAATTGTTTATTTATTTATTATTATATTTTTATACCGCCCTTCTCCCGAAGGACTCAGGGCGGTGTACAGGGCAATAAATATATACAAAAGCGGAATACAAAAGTTAAAAAAACGATTAAATATTCAGCCCAGTTTAAAACAGTATTAAAACATATTAAAACCCCTACCCTAACCCATCAGACCAGGTCAGACTGCTCGAATAGATATGTTTTTAAGTCGCGCCGGAAGGAGCGAAGGTCGGGGGCCGTCCGGAGCTCAACCGGCAAGCGGTTCCATAGGTCTGGTGCGCCCACAGAGAACGCTCTCCCCCTGGGGGCCACCAATCGGCATTCTTTGATCGGAGGCACCCTGAGGAGGCCCTCTCTGTGGGAGCGTACTGGACGGAGGGAAGTTGACGCCGGCCACAAGTGTTGCCATAGGTAATCCGGACCCATACCATGCAGGGCTTTGTAAGTCATTACTAACACCTTGAATCTCACCCGTAGGGCAACCAGTAGTCAATGCAGCTCGCGGAGCAAAGGTGTAGCATGGGAGTATCGGGAAACCCCCAGCACAACTCGCGCGGCTGCATTTTGCCCCAGTTGGAGCCGAGTGGACTTCAAGGGCAGCCCCATGTAGAGAGCATTACAGTAGTCTAGACGAGAGGTCACGAGCGCATGAGTGACTGTACGCAAGGCATCCCGGTCCAGATAGGGTCGCAACTGGCGCACCAGGCCAACCTGGGAAAAGGCCCCCCTAGTCACAGCTCCGATATGCTCTTCTAAAGAGAGCTGTGAATCTAGAAGGACCCCCAAGTTGCGCGCCCTATCTACGGGGGGCAATACCTCACCCCCCATGGCCAATTGTTCTCACTGTCAGGAAATTTCTCCTTAGTTCTAGGTTGCTAATTTGCCAATAGGCAAACTATCTTGCCATTCAGCATACGTGACTTCGTGCTCTGGCAATAAGAACATTGGATATTTTTTTTAAAGAATGTTATCTGCCAATAACTTTGGCAAAATTTAACAAGAGCCGTAATCCAGGTGGTCCTCGACTTACGACATTTAGTGACCGTTCAAAGTTGCAACCGCATTTTTTTTAAAAAGCGACTTATGGCTGTTTTTCACACTTAGCGACCACTGAAGCATCTCCGTGGTCACGGGATGAAAATTCAGACGCTTGGCAACTGACTCACATTTATAATGGATTACAATGTCCCGGGAACACGTCATCCCCCTTTGAGGCTTTCTGACAAGCAAAGTCGATGGGGGGGGGAACCAGATTCACTTAACAACCGGGTTACTAACTGAACCGCTGCAGTGATTTGCTTAACAACAGTGGCCAGGAAGGTCGTAAAATGGGGCAAAGCTCCCTTAACAAATTTCTCACGTAGCCAACAGAAATCTTGGGCTCAATTATGGTCGTAAGCCAAGGACTACCTGTATGGATCAACTAATCACATTAAACAGAAAGCCACCATTTTGACACGCCTTCCCTTTGCAAGAGAACAACTGGATGCATACAAGCATTTCAAAGTTCTGCTTCCACAGAAAGACGCAGCAAAGTTCAAGAGCTACTGAATATCCTATGCCCAGGCCAAATTCAACCTCTGGAAATTAGGGTGTGTTTTTTTTTCTTTTTAAGAAGCAAGTTGCTAGCCCTCATGGAACTGTCTTAAAGACGGAATATCTTAATCTAGTCTTCAGGGTTACCAAAATACGCAGGCTCTATTTTATACACACACACACACACACACACACACACATAAAAAATTTGGATTGCTTACAAAGAATTAAAGGGAGACTGATATAGCTATTTCAAGCTTCTTTGCTCTCATCAGTCAGCCCATATTTGGGTCGACGAGGTGCTCAAAACACACACACACACACACACACACACACACACATTCTTTGTTGGTAAATCTAAAATTTAACATAGATGTGTATGTGTATGTGTGTGTACTAGTCTCCCTTTAATTCTGTTGGTAAATCTAAAATTTAACATAGGTGTGTGTCTGTGTACATACACACACATACATACACACACACATACATACATATACACATACACACACATCTATGTTAAATTTTAGATTTACTGACAAAGAATTAAAGGGAGCCTAGTATAATATTTAAAGCTATTTAGCTCTTCTCGCTTTGTCAGATGTGTGTGTGTGTGTGTGTACTAGTCTCCCTTTAATTCTTTGTCGGTAAATCTAAAATTTAACATAGATGTGTGTGTGTGTGTGTATACATACACACACATCTATGTTAAATTTTAGATTTACTGACAAAGAATTAAAGGGAGACTACTATATTTCAAGCTATTTAGCTCTTCTCACTTTGTCAGATATGTGTGTGTGTGTGTATGTGTATGTGTGTGTATGTGTGTGTGTGTGTATGTACATAGCCACAGTTGTTAAGTGGAACATGCAGTTGTTAAGCAAAACCAGCCTTCCCCAAATGATCTTGCTTGTATAAACCAGCTGAGAAGACTTGCAAATGGCCATTACATGATCCCAGGATGCTGCAACCATCAAAAATAGGGGCAGTTCCCGACGTATGGCCACGATTGAGCCCAGAACTTGGGTTGCTAAGCAAGACATTTCTGAAGTGAATTTTGGCCCATTTTACGAACGGCTTGCCTCCAGAAGCGCTGAATGCTCCAACACTGGAGGTTTTTAAGAAGAGACTGGACAGCCCTTGGTCCGAAATGGCCTAGGGCAGGGGTCTGCAATCTTCACAACTTTAAGACTTGTGGAATTCTGGGAGCTGCTGCAACCACCCCAAGTGTGAAAAACGCTCCCACGTCACTTTTTTCAGTGCCGTCGTAACTCCGAACGGCAGCTAAACCAACGGTCGTTAAGTCGAGGACTGCCTGTGCGACAGCAGAGCCACCTTCAGGGCTTCCCCCTTTTAGACGGGACCTTTTAAGGGGGGGGGGTGTCAAACTGCAGAGCCACTCAACCTTCTGCTCCGTTTTGGTCTGACCGCTCCTCTAAAACAGAGAGGAGACCTCGCCTTGGTCGATGAGAACTAGAAGCTTGGATCGCCCCAACTCTTTAAGTTACAACTTAGGACCCCTCCCCGCTTCTGCAACAGCTCCCCAGCCAGAGAGACCGTAGCCAGTTCAACAGAGCCAGGCGAGGAGGAGGAGGAGGAGGAGGAGGAGGAGGAGGAGGAGGAGGAGAAGAAGAAGAAGAGGAGGAGGAGGAGGAGAAGAAGAGGAGGAGGAAGAGGAGGAGGAGGAGAAGAAGAGGAAGAGGAAAAGGAGGAGGAGGAGGAGGAGAAGGAGAAGGAGAAGAAGAAGAGGAGGAAGAGAAGGAGAAGGAGAAGAAGAGGAGGAGGAGGAGAAGGAGAAGGAGAAGGAGAAGGAGAAGAAGAAGAGGAGGAAGAGAAGGAGAAGGAGAAGAAGAAGAAGAAGAGGAGGAGGAGGAGAAGTAGAAGGAGAAGAAGAGGAGGAGGAGAAGGAGAAGG
This sequence comes from Vipera ursinii, assembly GCF_947247035.1. Lineage (NCBI taxonomy): Eukaryota > Metazoa > Chordata > Lepidosauria > Squamata > Viperidae > Vipera > Vipera ursinii. The sequence continues at coordinate 4,584,321 of NC_139516.1, read as the reverse complement.
AGAAGAAGAGGAGGAGGAGAACGAGAACGAGAAGGAGGAGGAGAAGGAGAAGAGGAGGAGGAGGAGGAGAAGAAGAAGAGGAGGAGGAGAAGAGGAGGAAGAGGAGGAGGAGGAGGAGGAGGAGGAGAAGAAGGAGAAGAAGAAGAGGAGGAGGAGAAGGAGAAGAAGGAGAAGAAGAGGAGGAGGAGGAGGAGAAGGAGAAGGAGAAGAAGAGGAGGAGGAGGAGAAGGAGAAGAAGAAGAAGAGGAGGAGGAAAAGGAGAAGAAGAAGAAGAGGAGGAGGAGGAGAAGTAGGAGGAGAAGAAGAGGAGGAGGAGAAAGAAGGAGAAGGAGAAGAAGAAGAAGAGGAGGAGAAGAAGAAGAGGAGGAAGAGGAGGAAGAGGAGGAAGAGGAGGAGGAGAAGAAGAAGAAGAAGAAGAAGAAGAAGAAGAAGAAGAAGAAGAAGAAGAAGAAGAAGAAGAAGAAGAAGAAGAAGAATTGAGAGTGCATTTTGGAAAAAAGGGGGGGAAACCCGAAGCAAACTAAATTGCGCAATTACGCAGGCGGTTTTTCTGAGTGATTTATGCTGTTTACGCGGATCCTGCTCAGCTTGGCACCCAATCTGCAGGGTCTGTTGTACTTGTTTTTTTAGAACAATGTGGCATGCACATGCCTGCCAAAAAAACACATGCGTGCTACGCAGCAGGACACCTAAATATTGCCTGGCGTGCAAGGAGCCTGGAAGCGTTTAGGCCAAGGTTCCAGCAACTTGACCGAAAGATTTTTGGGGGGGGGGAAATATAAACTCTCCCCCCAAAAGGCAGGCGTGGTCAGCTTCTGCGTGGAAACACACAAGGCAGGAGGCCCATCCTGGCTCGAAGCCCACTGCGCCAGGACCGCAGAGCCAATGGCAAAGCCGTTGCCGGTGGGAGGGACGCCCTGGGGCTAAAATCCGTGGCAGATGTCGGCTAACTTCCTCTGGCTATTTCCCCCCCCCCCAAAAGAGAGAGAATTCCCAAATTATTTTTCCCTTCCTTCCAAGCTGGCGTTCCAAGGAGTTTTCCAGAGGAGAGCAAACAGGCTGCCAAGGTCAGTGTGCAGGTCGTTCTCGATTTACGACCACAACGGAGCCCCACAATTGACGCTGCTAAGTGAGAAATATCTGCTTAAGCGAGTTTTCTGATTTTTCTAGCCACCCTTGTTAAGGGACGCTCCGCAGTTCAGTTGGTCGTTAAGTGAATCTGGCGTTCCCCCGTTGACTCTGCTTGTCAGAAGGTCGCAAGAGAGGATGACACAATCCCCCCCCCGGGGACATTGCAACCGCCATAAATAGGAGTCAGTTGCCAAGCGTCTGAATTTTGAGCCTGGGGATGCTGCGACGGTCGTCAGTGTGAAAAACGGTCGTAAGTCACTTTTTCCCGGTGCCATTGCAAGTTTGAACGGTCGCTAAACAAACTGTTCTAAGTTGAGTTGTAATCAAATGGGGGAGGGGGCGAGAAACATAAATCACCATGCAGTTAAAACGACACTTGCCTTTTTGCTCAAGTAAATTGAAAGAGAATAGAATAGAATAGAATAGAATAGAATAGAATAGAATAGAATAGAATAGAATAGAATAGAATAGAATAGAATAGAATAGAATAGAATAGAATAGAATAGAATAGAATAGAAAATATGGAATGGAATAGAATAGAATAGAATAGAATAGAATAGAATAGAATAGAATAGAATAGAATAGAATAGAATAGAATAGAATAGAATAGAATAGAATAGAATGACGGTAGAACAGAAATGCAGAATAGAATAGAATAGAATAGAATAGAATAGAATAGAATAGAATAGAACAGAAATGCAGAATAGAATAGAATAGAATAGAATAGAATAGAATAGAATAGAATAGAACAGAACAGAAATGCAGAATAGAATAGAATAGAATAGAATAGAATAGAATAGAATAGAATAAACAAATTGTAGAATAGAATAGAATAGAATAGAATAGAATAGAATAGAAATGCAGAATAGAATAGAATAGAATAGAATAGAATAGAATAGAATAGAATAGAATTAACAGATTGTAGAATAGAATAGAATAGAATAGAATAGAATAGAATAGAATAGAATAGAATAGAATAGAATAGAATAGAATAGAATAGAATAGAATAGAATAGAATAGAATCTGGAAGTGACCTTGGAGGTCTTCTAGTCCAGCCCCCTGCTCAAGCAGGAGAACCTATACCGTCTCAGACAGGTGAATGTCCAGTCTCTTCTTGAAAATTTCCAGTGATGGAGCGCCCACGATTTCTGGGGTCAAGCTTTTTTGTGATGTGGTGACCAAAATTGGCTGCACCATTCCAGGTGTGGTCTTATTAGGGTTTTATAAAGTAGTACTAATACTTCACGTGATTTTCATTCTATGCCTCTGTTTATACAATCCAGGATTGTATTAGCTCACTGCAGTTGTTCAATTAGTAACATGGTTGTTAAGTGAATCTGGCTTCCCCATTGACTTTCCTTGTCAGAAGGTCGCAAAAGGGGATCACGTGACCCCGGGACACAGCAACCGTCATAAATACGAGTCAGTGGCCAAGCGTCTGAATTTTGAAGTGGGAAAAGTGGTTGTGTGTCACTTCTTTCAATGTCATCGTAACTCCAAACCAGGGGTCTTCAAAGATGGCCCTTGGATGACTTGTGGACTCCAACTCGGGGGCCTGGCTGAGGAATTCTGGGAGTTGAAGTCCACAAGCCATCCAAGGGCCATCTTTGAAGACCCCCTGTAAACCGCCCTGAGTCCTACGGGAATAGGGCGGTATATAAATATAAATAATAAATAAATAATAAACGGTCACTAAACAGACTGTCGTAAGTCGAGGACAACCTATACTCATGTCTTTTCATAAAATGGGTTGGTCAGAAAAGGTGCGATGGGATTCCTCCCGACCTTCCCCCCCCCTTTTTTTGTAACATACATTTCATTAGCAGCTCCAGACTTGCAGCACCCGATTTAATTTAATTTAATTTAATTTAATTTAATTAGATTTATATACCGCCCTTTCCCGAAGGACTCAGGGTGGTTTACAGGGTATTTAAAATCAGTAATACAAAATACAAAAGTTAAAAAACAATTAAAAAGATTAAATTATCCCTTAAAATAAAAACCCAGGTTAAAAAATTCTCAGCCTGGGCCGGAGAGCTCAAAGAGCCAGGTCTTCAGGTCCCGGCGGAATGAACGAAGGTCAGGGGAAGTCCTCAGCTCCCACACGAATCAAACCGGATGATGCGGAAATGGGTCTGAATTAGTTTGGCCACCCAGATCCGCCCGTACATGACGCCCCCCTTCCCAGGTAAAGCCCCCTTGCTTTGACCTCCCAAAATCCTAAGGCTCTTTTCACTTCTTCCTCAGAGTTGTTAAAAAAAAACCACATTTCCCGCCTTGTGCGGGAAGCAGACACAGCTATACAATAATAATAATAATAACAACAGCAGCAGCAGCAACGACTGTATAGTGGACGTGGCAGTGCCTGGAGACAGCAGAATAGACGAGAAAGAACTGGAGAAGATAACAAAATACGAAGACCTACAAATAGAAATAGAAAGACTGTGGCAAAGGCAAGCAAGGGTGGCACCAAGAGTAATAGGCGCCTTGGGTGCAATCCCAAAACAGCTGGAGCACCACTGGAACACCATCATCGGCATTGACAAATTCGCCATTAGTCAATTGCAAAAGGCGGCCTTGCTAGGAACTGCTTCCATCCTGCGACGAGATTTGTAATACCATCAAACATCCACATCTGCCTATCCCAGGTCCTTGGTAAGGACTCGATAGGCAGACAAAAATGCCAAATCCAGTCTGAACATCTGGCTGACCGTGTGATGATCAATAATAACAATGATGATGGTGATGATGATGATGGAGTTGGAAGGGACCTTGGAGGTTGTCCAGTCTCTTCCTAAAAATCTCCAGTGTTGGAGCATTCACAACTTCTGGAGGCAGGTAGTTCCACTGGTTAATTGTTCTAACTGTCAGAAAATGATGATATTACCTAGTTTGGGTAATGAAACATCCGCAAGAAAACAAGCAAGCTCAGTGAGTACCAAGAACGCCCCCAAGAAGAATGATGTACGTTCACCGCCTTGAGTTACTTATAAAATAATAATGTTGGGATAAAACACTATTACACTATTATAATGTTGGAAGGGATCTTGAAGGTCATCTAGTCCAACCCCCAGCTCAGGCAGGAAACCCTATAGTACCATTTCAGACAAATGGCTGTCCAGTCTCTTCTTAAAAACTTCCAGTGTTGGAGCATTCACCGCTTCTGGAGGCAGGTTGTTCCACTGGTTAATAGTTCCCACTGTCAGGAAATTTCTTCTTAGTTCCAGGTTGCTTCTCTCCTTGATGAGTTTCCATCCGTTGCTTCTTCTCCTGCCTTCAGGCGCTTTGGAGAATAGCTTGACTCCCTCTTCTTTGGGGCAGCCCCTGAGAGATTGGAAGACTGCTATCCTGTCCCCCCTCGTCCTTCTCTTCATTAAACTAGACATACCCAAATCTGTCTTTTAATCGTCACAAAATGCACGTCTTTCATTAAATTCTTGTCACCTGTCACTTGCATACGTAGAGTTTTCCTGGCCCACCCAGCACAAGTCCTAAGTTACTTACACACAGAGACACACACACAAAGAGCCGCTAAAATAGAAAGAGAGGGTGGGTGCTCGAAATCCACGCAACCTCAGAAAAAAGCTCAACAAATAAACACCCAAAGATCACTGTGCGGGTAATCTTCGACTTACAAAAATTTATTTAGTGATCATTGAAAGCTACAACAAAATGTGACCGATGACCGTGATTCACACTTATGACCGTTGCAGCATCCCCAGGGTCCCGTGATTAAAAATTTAGATGCTCGGCAACCGACTCGTATTTATGACGAGTTGCAGTCTGCCGCGGGGTCATGTGATCCTCTGTTGCAATCTTCTGATAAGCAAAATCCATGGGGAAGCCAGAGTCATTTCACAACCGTGTTACTTACTTAACAACTGCAGTGATTCACTTAACAACGGTGACAAGGAAGGTCGCCAAAGGGAGCAGAACTCACTTAAAACCTTTTCACTGAGCAACAGAAACTTTGGATTCGACTGCAGTCTTAAGTCGAGGACTACCTGTATATCCACCACCAAAGACACAGGCTTGGTGCATTAGAGGCGCCAATCCTAGACCGGCCTTCTCAACCGGAAGCTTCTCTAGGCAGGCTGGGCCTTCAACTCCCAGAATCCCCTCTGGTGACAGGGGGAATTCTGGGGATCTCCTATCCCCACATCAGGAAAAGAATAAACCACCTCAAAATAAACCTTTTATCTACCACACAGCAGCAAATAGTTTTTGCAAGCAAAGCTGACATTTTCTCGTCTTCCACGGCCCAGAAAGGGCAGGGAATCCTCTTCCCACTAGGCGGCACTGCCTTTGATCACTCTTCGGCTTCCTTTCTCCAGAGCAAAGGAAAATTTTTTTATTATTATTTTGTTTCCCCCCCCCCGTCACTTCACACCAGGCGGATCAGAGGGACTTTATGGCAGCGCCCTTCGCGCTTGTAATCTAAGAAGATTGAACCTGCATAATTGGCCTCTTGACTGATGGCTTATTTTTAGCCGGTAGGTTCCTGATGTGTGTGTAGCACATTCGCCTTGAGCAATGGAGAGAGAGCAATAGCACAAAAGGCACAACGCAACCAGCCAGCCCCAGGGGAATTGGGACGGACTTGCAGGTACAACCGTCCAAAATCTGAGACATTTGCACCCACATCTTTGCCTTGGCTACAAAGTTGTGGACTTCAACTCCCAGCATTCCTCTTTCCGTTGGCAACAAAGTTGTGGACTTCAACTCCCAGCATTCCTCTTTGCCTTGGCTACAAAGTTGTGGACTTCAACTCCCAGCATTCCTCTTTCCCTTGGCAACAAAGTTGTGGACTTCAACTCCCAGCATTCCTCTTTCCCTTGGCAACAAAGTTGTGGACTTCAACTCCCAGAATTCCTCTTTGCCTTGGTGACCATGGAGGATGCTACAATGGTCTTAGGTGTGACAAACGGTCATAAGTCACTTTTTTCAGTGTTGTTGTAACTTTGAACGGTCATTAAATGAACTGTTGTAAGTTGAGGACAGTCCGTATTCTCGATTTTTTTTTTTTGCTGGTCACCGTCCAGTATCATCTAGGATCAGACGACCTTATAATACTATGAAAAACATAATAATAATAATAATAATAATAATAATAATAATAATAATAATAATAAATTTATTGAATTTATATACTGCCCTTTCCCGAAGGACTCAGGGCGGTTTACAGGGTATAATTTTTAAAACATTAATACAAAATTAAGACCAATTTAAAAAAGATTAAACTAAGTCCCTGCAACATGTAAAACCCCAGTTAAAACCCAATTAAAATTAATAACAACAACAACAACGAGTTGGAAGGGATGTTGGAGGTCTAGACCAAAAACAACAACAACAACAATAATAATAGAGTTGAAAGGGACGTTGGAGGTCATCTAGTCCAACCCCAGTGCTCAGGCAGGAAACCCTATCCCATTTCAGACAAATGGCTGTCCAGTCTCTTCTTAAAAACCTCCAGTGTTGGAGCATTCACAACTTCTTGAGGCAAGTCGTTCCACTGGTTAATTCTTCTCACTGTCAGGAAGTTTCTCCTTAGTTCCAGGTTGCTTCTCTCCTTGATGAGTTTCCATCCGTTGCTTCTTGTCCTGCCTTCAGGTGCTTTGGAGACCAGCTTGACTCCCTCTTCTTTGGGGCAGCCCCTGAGAGATTGGAAGACTGCTCTCATGTCCCCCCTGGTCCTTCTCTTCATTAAATAAACAGCCACTCTGCACCACTTCAACCAGATGCCATCTCTCCCTCGTTAAAGCAGCCTCAGGAATTCTGCAGCAGAAAATTCTGCATCCTTGCAAGTTCAATCACCTTCTGCCGGCTTCGAAGTTTACTTCACCTGCCTCCTGGCTGCATTAATCTCAGGCCCCAGCGATAGCCGGGGCAAAGTTCAAAATGCAAGGCTGTCATATTTCGTACCTGTTCAAGATACGGGTCCATCCGATCTGCCGTCCACAGCAACGGCTGGGGAGATATTTCCACTCACGGCTCAAGCACCTTAGCAGAGCAAAGCCCACACAATCCTTATACGGGCAGTCCTCACCTTACAGCCAAATTTTCCCGTTGCTAAGCCAGAGGGTTGCTCACTCAGCTTTGCCCCATTTTAACCACCTTCTGTTCTGTACCAGCCTGCTACCGGCCCTGCAGAAAAGGCAGGGACAACCCCTTTTTCAAGAAGGCAAGAGGCTGGAATTACGCCTGCCAAATTTATTGCAACAAAAACAAACGGAACAAGACAAACCAAGAAACAGGAGCTTTAAGAAACATGAACTATCCGAGCGGTTGCCTTCAGCAAACCAGCCCTCCCCACACATTCCCCTTATATAGAGTTCAGGGCGTGGCTTCTCTCTGCCTCCTTCCGAGGAGCCCCATTGCCTTCCGCTGTTTACTCCTAATTGACTGCCTCCTGCGTCGGGCATCCTTGAACAGGGTCAGCTGTGGGTCATCTTCATCCACGCTGTCAGGCTCACACAGCTGGGTCTCCGTGGTGACCAGGTGGGAGGGGCCTGGCTGAGGGCTCTCATCAGCAAGATCTTCAACCCCCTCAGCAAGGTCTTCAACACCCCCCTCCTCCTCCTCTGAGTCATCCGACCCAACTGCCGAACCCACAGGCTGACCCTGAATCACAACACCTTCCTTGCCATGGGTGCAAAGCAAATCGATGCAGCTGTTTAAGGCAGCAACACGGTTGTTAAATGAATCCGGCTTCCCCCACTGACTTTGCTGGTCAGAAGGTTGCCAAAGGGGACTGCGTGACCCCGGGACGCTGCAACCGTCATAAGTACGGGCCAGTGGCCAAGCATCTGAGTTTTGATCACGTGATCACAGTGGGGATGCTGCCACGGTCTTAAGTGGGAAAAATGGTCGATGAGTTTCCATCCGTTGCTTCTTCTCCTGCCTTCAGGCGCTTTGGAGAATAGCTTGACTCCCTCTTCTTTGGGGCAGCCCCTGAGAGATTGGAAGACTGCTATCCTGTCCCCCCTCGTCCTTCTCTTCATTAAACTAGACATACCCAAATCTGTCTTTTAATCGTCACAAAATGCACGTCTTTCATTAAATTCTTGTCACCTGTCACTTGCATACGTAGAGTTTTCCTGGCCCACCCAGCACAAGTCCTAAGTTACTTACACACAGAGACACACACACAAAGAGCCGCTAAAATAGAAAGAGAGGGTGGGTGCTCGAAATCCACGCAACCTCAGAAAAAAGCTCAACAAATAAACACCCAAAGATCACTGTGCGGGTAATCTTCGACTTACAAAAATTTATTTAGTGATCATTGAAAGCTACAACAAAATGTGACCGATGACCGTGATTCACACTTATGACCGTTGCAGCATCCCCAGGGTCCCGTGATTAAAAATTTAGATGCTCGGCAACCGACTCGTATTTATGACGAGTTGCAGTCTGCCGCGGGGTCATGTGATCCTCTGTTGCAATCTTCTGATAAGCAAAATCCATGGGGAAGCCAGAGTCATTTCACAACCGTGTTACTTACTTAACAACTGCAGTGATTCACTTAACAACGGTGACAAGGAAGGTCGCCAAAGGGAGCAGAACTCACTTAAAACCTTTTCACTGAGCAACAGAAACTTTGGATTCGACTGCAGTCTTAAGTCGAGGACTACCTGTATATCCACCACCAAAGACACAGGCTTGGTGCATTAGAGGCGCCAATCCTAGACCGGCCTTCTCAACCGGAAGCTTCTCTAGGCAGGCTGGGCCTTCAACTCCCAGAATCCCCTCTGGTGACAGGGGGAATTCTGGGGATCTCCTATCCCCACATCAGGAAAAGAATAAACCACCTCAAAATAAACCTTTTATCTACCACACAGCAGCAAATAGTTTTTGCAAGCAAAGCTGACATTTTCTCGTCTTCCACGGCCCAGAAAGGGCAGGGAATCCTCTTCCCACTAGGCGGCACTGCCTTTGATCACTCTTCGGCTTCCTTTCTCCAGAGCAAAGGAAAATTTTTTTATTATTATTTTGTTTCCCCCCCCCCGTCACTTCACACCAGGCGGATCAGAGGGACTTTATGGCAGCGCCCTTCGCGCTTGTAATCTAAGAAGATTGAACCTGCATAATTGGCCTCTTGACTGATGGCTTATTTTTAGCCGGTAGGTTCCTGATGTGTGTGTAGCACATTCGCCTTGAGCAATGGAGAGAGAGCAATAGCACAAAAGGCACAACGCAACCAGCCAGCCCCAGGGGAATTGGGACGGACTTGCAGGTACAACCGTCCAAAATCTGAGACATTTGCACCCACATCTTTGCCTTGGCTACAAAGTTGTGGACTTCAACTCCCAGCATTCCTCTTTCCGTTGGCAACAAAGTTGTGGACTTCAACTCCCAGCATTCCTCTTTGCCTTGGCTACAAAGTTGTGGACTTCAACTCCCAGCATTCCTCTTTCCCTTGGCAACAAAGTTGTGGACTTCAACTCCCAGCATTCCTCTTTCCCTTGGCAACAAAGTTGTGGACTTCAACTCCCAGAATTCCTCTTTGCCTTGGTGACCATGGAGGATGCTACAATGGTCTTAGGTGTGACAAACGGTCATAAGTCACTTTTTTCAGTGTTGTTGTAACTTTGAACGGTCATTAAATGAACTGTTGTAAGTTGAGGACAGTCCGTATTCTCGATTTTTTTTTTTTGCTGGTCACCGTCCAGTATCATCTAGGATCAGACGACCTTATAATACTATGAAAAACATAATAATAATAATAATAATAATAATAATAATAATAATAATAATAATAATAAATTTATTGAATTTATATACTGCCCTTTCCCGAAGGACTCAGGGCGGTTTACAGGGTATAATTTTTAAAACATTAATACAAAATTAAGACCAATTTAAAAAAGATTAAACTAAGTCCCTGCAACATGTAAAACCCCAGTTAAAACCCAATTAAAATTAATAACAACAACAACAACGAGTTGGAAGGGATGTTGGAGGTCTAGACCAAAAACAACAACAACAACAATAATAATAGAGTTGAAAGGGACGTTGGAGGTCATCTAGTCCAACCCCAGTGCTCAGGCAGGAAACCCTATCCCATTTCAGACAAATGGCTGTCCAGTCTCTTCTTAAAAACCTCCAGTGTTGGAGCATTCACAACTTCTTGAGGCAAGTCGTTCCACTGGTTAATTCTTCTCACTGTCAGGAAGTTTCTCCTTAGTTCCAGGTTGCTTCTCTCCTTGATGAGTTTCCATCCGTTGCTTCTTGTCCTGCCTTCAGGTGCTTTGGAGACCAGCTTGACTCCCTCTTCTTTGGGGCAGCCCCTGAGAGATTGGAAGACTGCTCTCATGTCCCCCCTGGTCCTTCTCTTCATTAAATAAACAGCCACTCTGCACCACTTCAACCAGATGCCATCTCTCCCTCGTTAAAGCAGCCTCAGGAATTCTGCAGCAGAAAATTCTGCATCCTTGCAAGTTCAATCACCTTCTGCCGGCTTCGAAGTTTACTTCACCTGCCTCCTGGCTGCATTAATCTCAGGCCCCAGCGATAGCCGGGGCAAAGTTCAAAATGCAAGGCTGTCATATTTCGTACCTGTTCAAGATACGGGTCCATCCGATCTGCCGTCCACAGCAACGGCTGGGGAGATATTTCCACTCACGGCTCAAGCACCTTAGCAGAGCAAAGCCCACACAATCCTTATACGGGCAGTCCTCACCTTACAGCCAAATTTTCCCGTTGCTAAGCCAGAGGGTTGCTCACTCAGCTTTGCCCCATTTTAACCACCTTCTGTTCTGTACCAGCCTGCTACCGGCCCTGCAGAAAAGGCAGGGACAACCCCTTTTTCAAGAAGGCAAGAGGCTGGAATTACGCCTGCCAAATTTATTGCAACAAAAACAAACGGAACAAGACAAACCAAGAAACAGGAGCTTTAAGAAACATGAACTATCCGAGCGGTTGCCTTCAGCAAACCAGCCCTCCCCACACATTCCCCTTATATAGAGTTCAGGGCGTGGCTTCTCTCTGCCTCCTTCCGAGGAGCCCCATTGCCTTCCGCTGTTTACTCCTAATTGACTGCCTCCTGCGTCGGGCATCCTTGAACAGGGCCAGCTGTGGGTCATCTTCATCCACGCTGTCAGGCTCACACAGCTGGGTCTCCGTGGTGACCAGGTGGGAGGGGCCTGGCTGAGGGCTCTCATCAGCAAGATCTTCAACCCCCTCAGCAAGGTCTTCAACACCCCCCTCCTCCTCCTCTGAGTCATCCGACCCAACTGCCGAACCCACAGGCTGACCCTGAATCACAACACCTTCCTTGCCATGGGTGCAAAGCAAATCGATGCAGCTGTTTAAGGCAGCAACACGGTTGTTAAATGAATCCGGCTTCCCCCACTGACTTTGCTGGTCAGAAGGTTGCCAAAGGGGACTGCGTGACCCCGGGACGCTGCAACCGTCATAAGTACGGGCCAGTGGCCAAGCATCTGAGTTTTGATCACGTGATCACAGTGGGGATGCTGCCACGGTCTTAAGTGTCGGTCGTCGGTCCCTTTTTTCAGTGTTGTTGTAACTTTGAATGGTCACTAAACGAATGCATGTAAGTCGAGGTCTACCTGCATTCAAAGACAAACAGTGGGAGGAAATAGGAGGCATTCAACCCCCCACTCAAGCAGGAGAACCTACACCTTCTCAGACAGGTGAATGTCCAGCCTCTTCTTAAAAACCTCCCATGATGGAGTGCCCAAGAATAATGGAATAGAATATAGAATAGAAAATAATAATGGAATAGAATAGAATAGAATAGAATAGAATAGAATAGAATAGAATAGAATAGAATAGAATAGAATAGAATAGAATAGAATAAAGAGATTGTAGAATGGAATGGAATGGAATGGAACAGAACAGAACAGAACAGAATAGAACAGAATAGGAAGGGACCCTGGAGGTCATCTATCCAACCCCCTGCTCAAGCAGGAGACCATCTACCATTTCAGACAAGTGGCTGTCCAGTCTCTTCTTATAAACCTCCCGTGTTGGAGCACCCACAACTTCTGGGGCAAGATTAGTTGTTCCTTGTGCAAGGAAGCTATGCTTTCCTACAGCAAGTGAAGGCTAGCTGGGGAATTCTGGCATTTGAAATCCACACCTCTTAAAGCAGTCAAAGGTGAGAAGTACAGCTTTAAAGAAAAACCTCTTGCATTCATTAAGGCTTCCAACCAGCACAGACAACCGCTGTGTTATTTTCTCTCCAAGTGCATGAGGGGAAGGGAAGGGAAGGGAAGGGAAGGGAAGGGAAGGGAAGGGAAGGGAAGGAAAGGAAAGGAAAGGAAAGGAAAGGAAAGGAAAGGAAAGGAAAGGAAAGGAAAGGAAAGGAAAGGAAAGGAAAGGAAAGGAAAGAAGGAAAGGAAAGGAAAGGAAAGGAAAGGAAAGGAAAGGAAAGGAAAGGAAAGGAAAGGAAAGGAAAGGAAAGGAAAGGAAAGGAAAGGAAAGGAAGAAAAATAGGAGGAAATGAAAGAGAAAAGGAAGAGATTGAGACTGAGATTGTTTAAATTTATATGCCGCCCTTCTCCCCAAGGACTCAGGGCGGCTCACAACAATAAAAAATTAAAAAACATAAAGTACAAAATTTAAAAAAGAATTAAACAATGGATGTAATAAATAAATGACAATTTAACCCAATAAAAGCCAAATTTAAAACCATAGTCAGTCCAGGCCCACTTGTTGGAAGGAAAGAAGGAAGGAAGGAAGGAAGGAAGGAAGGAAGGAAGGAAGGAAGGAAGGAAGGAAGGAAGGAAGGAGACTGCCACCACGAGTGGTGGTCCCACTATCATACCTCTGCTGGGGCACTGGGATGTAGGCCGAGTGGTGCAAAGGGGTCTCATCCAGGAGTCGCAGAGCCCTGACTTCTTCCACCGGCTGTTTTAGCACTACAGGATTCGAGGTCAGCCTCGGGTGGCCATTTGCAGGCTCCGGCTCTGCTGGAAACGGTTTGCCATTACAATGATTGCAACCCTGCAAGAAAAGAGTTGAAGACGTCTGGGGTAACTGTTCAAGTCCAAGAGCATTTATAATTTGTTGCTTGCACGGATGGAGCCCCCCCCTTCCCCCCAATCTCAGCTCCATGACTAGGGGGGTGGGTTACAACAATTCATGACTCCCCAAAGAACAAAGCATAGTTTTAAAACCTATAAAACCATATTAACGTAATAACAAAAAAAAATCACAGCCGGCTTCTAACCAACAATCTGCACGCAGCACAAAATACGGCTCACAAAAGCCAACCCCCCTCCAAGACAAGACTCAATGAACAGCCACCCACCCACCCCTGGTGACCACAAACCACCCTTGGTAGGCGGGCTAGCCAAAGTCTTCAAGCTCTTTTGAAAGTGAATGCCAACCTTCTCATAGTCCTAGTGGACAAGCCCTTAAATAGGAGCCAGCCGTGTGCTGCAGCTGCCAAAAACGCCAACGCAGTGCTGGGCTGCGTTAACGGAGGGAGAGAATCAAGATCAGGTGAAGTATTAATACCGCTTTACAAGGCCTTGGTAAGGCCACACTTGGAATGCTGCATCCAGTTTGGGTCCGCACGATGTAAAAAAAGATGTTGAGACTCTGGAAAGAGGGCAGAGAAGAGCAACAAAGATGATCAGGGGGCTGGACGCTAAAACATACAAAGAACGGTTGCTGGAATTGGTTATGTCTAATTTAATAAAGAGAAGGACTAGAGGTGACATGATAGCAGTCTTCCAATATCTCAGGGGCTGCCCCAAAGAAGAGGGAGTCAAGCTATTCTCCAAAGGCCCTGAAGGCAGGACAAGAAGCAACGGATGGAAATTAATCAAGGAGAGAAGCAGCTTAAAACTAAGGAGAAACTTCCTGACAGAACAATTAAATCAGTGGAACTGCTTGCCTCCAGAAGTTGCTACAACACTGGAAGTTTTTAAGAAGAGACTGGCCAGCCATTTTTCTGAAATGGAATAGGGTTTCCTGCCTGAGCAGGGGGTTGGACTAGATGACCTCCAAGGTCCCTTCCAACTTTATATTATTACTATTATTATTATTACTATTATTATTACTATTACTATATTATTATTATTATTAATTATATTTAAACATGAACCTCAGTCAACTGAACATTCAAATTATTATTATTGTTGTTGTTGTTATAATGAAGAGAAAGACAAGGGGTGACATGATAGGAGTGTTCCACTATCTAACAGCCGTTGTGGTGCAGTGGTTAGAATGCAATATTGCAGGCTAATTCTGTTGAGTGCCAGCAGTTCGGCAGTTTGAGTCCCACCAGCTCAAGGTTGACCTGGCTTTCCATCGTTCTGAGGTCCGTAAAATGAGGACCCAGATTGTTGGGGGCAAGAGGCTGACTCTGTAAACGGCTTAGAGAGGGCTGCAAAGCACCGTGAAGCGGTATATAAGTCTAAGGGCCATTGCTATGGGGCTGCCACAAAGAAGGCGGGGTCACAACCTATTCTCCGAAGCACCTGAAGGCAGGGCAAGAAGCAACGGATGGAAACTCATCAAGGAGAGAAGCAACCTGGAACTAAGGAGAAATTTCCTAAGAATTAACCAGTGGAACCACCTGCCTCCAGAAGTTGTGAATGCTCCAACGCTGGAAGTTTTTAAGAAGAGTTTGGACAACCCTTTGTCTGAAATGGAATAGGGTTTCCTACCTGAGCAGGGGGTTAGACTAGAGGACCTCTGAGTCCCTTCCCACTCTTGTTATTCTCTTGTTCTATTCTCTTCTTTCTGCAAGGATGATGTTCCACAGGGAGGGAGTCTCCACAGAGAAGCCCCTTCTTCTTGGACCTCCTTAAGAAAGCACCAAGAGTTACCCCCCAACTTTAGCTGTGAAAATCATGGGGATTGCACAACGCTGACCTGCGTGTATGGGAGGGAAGAACCGCCTTCGCCCCCTAATCCAATAGAATACTTTTGTTTCCTAAGCTCCCTTATTTCCACTCACCCACCCACCCGGGAGAATTTATGGGGCTTGTAGTCCTGCAAATCTAGCCAACCCTGAACCTCTTCCCAAAGGCCGCAGAGTCCCTGCCTTTATCTTAGATAAACACAGCAGGGGTAGACTGAAGCAGTACGCACGCTCGCCACCATGCCAATTGAAATTCAGACTCCGGAAGGCTAGCGATAAGCGTGTTGGAACACGGAGCGTAATTCCTCAACCCCGGCATGGGAATCTGCTCCCCCTACACACACACACACACACACACACACACACACACACACACACCAGGCTGTGAAACAACACGCAGCCTGCAACAAGGTAGGGCTGGACAAACTCCCACTGAAGGTGGCTGCACCATGTGGGAATCTCGAGATCTTTTGCATGGCCTGTCCGGGCACGCCGCTGTGTAAAAAGCTGGAGTTGTCACTTTTTTCCTAGTCTGCCTTACAACTGTGCAGGAAAGATTGCCAGGGGTTTTTGCACGGCCCTGAATAAGCCAGGCCAGGACAAAAATTAAATCCCATTGACACCGAATCTTAAACTGAAATTAAGAATGCATCAATGAACACCGATATAATTTGCAAATATATATAGCTTGCTCTGGAGTGGAGCTCGCTTTTCTTGCCAATGATACAAAAGGGGGTTGCCGTCATGGGTTTACGACCCCTCGCTTTGAAATTTCCCATTGGATTCTTAATCAAGGACCAACTAAATATAAACCTGGTTAGACTTTCTAAAACAGGCTTAGGGTCACTCCCAGGAATAACTGTAAACTCCCAGTTTGGTGGAAAGGTGACGATGCTAGCCTAGGAACTAGGAGACTGTGAATTCTAGTTCTGCCTCAGGCATGAAAGCTGGCTGGGTGACTTTGGGCCAATCACCAGGAGACTGTGAGTTCTAGTTCTGTCTTAGGCATGAAAGCTGGCTGGGTGACTTTGGGCCAATCACCAGGAGACTGTGAGTTCTAGTTCTGTCTTAGGCATGAAAGCTGACTGGGTGACTTTGGGCCAATCATCAGGAGACGGTGAGTTCTAGTCCTGCCTTAGGCATGAAAGCTGGCTGAGTGACTTTGGGCCAATCACCAGGAGGCTGTGAGTTCTCATCCCGCCGTAAGCATGAAAGCTGGCTGGGTGACTTTGGGCCAATCACCAGGAGACTGAGAGTACTAGTCCCGCTTTAGATTGGGTGACTTTGGGCCAATCACCAGGGGACAGTGAGTTCTACTCCCGCCTTAGGCATGAAAGCCAGCTGGGTGATTTTGGCTGAATCAATCTCTCTCAGCCTTAACCCACCTCACAGGGTTGTTGTGGGGAAAAAGAGGAGCAGGAAGGAGCATTGTGCATGTTTGCCACCTTGAGTAATTTATAAAGTAATAGTAGTAATAGTAATAATAAGTTGGAAGGGACCTTGGAGGTCATCTAGTCCAACCCCCTGCTCAGGCAGGAAACCTTATAAAGGTGTGATTAAAAATGTAATAAATGAAAATAATAAAATAAATAACACCAACACGGAGTGGCTTTGGCCATAACAGGGGAGGCATTATGAAGGTCTTCCTCCAATACTGTTATTTGACTTCTCAAAGATTCTGTACTCTAGGTCTCTCCTCCAATTACTAACCAAGTCTGGCCCTGCTTAGCTTCCCAAGATTGACCATGTGCTGCCACCTAGCAGAGCTAATGTAATTAGCACCCACCAATTAAATGGTTTTATTGTCTTTCAGTTGCAGTTTTTAGGGTTAATTTTGGAGGATCCCTGGGGACACCCACATGGTCAGAAGGGGGCCCTGCAACCCTGGAATAGACTTTGCCATTCAGCCTTTCACAGCTAATATAGCTACAAATATCCATCGCCCAGAGCTGCTCCAAACATATATGGGCGGCATATAAATTTAATACATAATTGCAAAGAAATGAACTCATGCCAACTTGGAGAAATAAGGAGGATCAAGGGAAAAAGAGACAAGCACAATATAGGATAGCGTTTCGTGTCTATTTTAAGTCTGGGTTCGGAATGCTATTAAAACGCATAGGAATTAATCAAGTTAATCTCTGAATAAATGAGGCAAACAACATAAGGCAACATCAACATTCACACAAAGGGCATAATCCATATAGGGGGATAATCCAGTATAAAACGGCTTTCTTTTTAATCCAATTCATTTCACGTTGAGCCAGTTTGGTGTAACGGTTAAGGCACCAGGCTAGAAACGGGAAAACAGGAGTTCGAGTCCCGCCTTAGACAGTAAAGCCAACATGGTGACTTTGGGCCAATCACCAGGAGACAGTGAGTTCTAGTCCCGCCTTAGGCATGAAAGCCGGCTGGGTGACTTTGGGCCAATCACCAGGAGACAGTGAGTTCTAGTCCCGCCTTAGGCATGAAAGCCGGCTGGGTGACTTTGGGCCAATCACCAGGAGACAGTGAGTTCTAATCCCGCCTTAGGCATGAAAGCTGGCTGGGTTACTTTGGGCCAATCACCAGGAGACGGTGAGTTCTAGTCCCGCCTTAGACAGTAAAGCCAACATGGTGACTTTGGGCCAATCACCAGGAGACAGTGAGTTCTAGTCCTGCCTTAGGCATGAAAGCCAGCTGGGTGACTTTGGGCCAATCACCAGGAGACGGTGAGTTCTAGTGCCATCTTAGGCATAAATGGCTGGCTGTGTGACTTTGGACCAATCACCAGGAGACGGTGAATTCTAGTCCCGCCTTAGGCATGAAAGCCAGCTGGGTGACTCGGCCAATCACCAGGAGACGGTGAGTTCTAGTCCCGCCTTAGGCAAACCAGGAGACAGCGAGCTGTCTGGGTGACTCTGGGCCACTTCCTCCCTCTCCGCCCAGCCCACCTCTCAGGGTTGTTGTGAGGATACTAGGAAGAGGAGAAAGGTGTGCCGGATAGGTTTGCCAAGTTGTCTTTGGAGGGAAGATATCGTACAAACCCGGGAAAAAAGGATAATTCAGGAATTAAGTTAAACTTGTTCTGCAAAGTCAGCCCGAGTTGACCCTTTGCAGAAAAAAAGAGAGAGAAAGAAACAGCTCCAGGTAAGGCTGGATTTCGTCTGCGGTCACCTGCAGGGGGTGTAGCTCACCCGCTCCCTCCCCAAACAAACCCCTCTCTGTCTTGGATTCAAGTCATGACTCTTTCCGCCATCCACTTCTGAACTCTGGGACGACAATGGCGGTCACCATTTCTGGATGGCAGAAACCTCAACAGGCACATAGCCTCTGCCTTCAGAGCAGCAGAAATCCCACAGGTGTAGCTTCCTCTTTTGCAGCTACCGTTAGCCAGGAGGGTCACAGCCACAACCTTCCCCTCCCTTGCGAAACCATCATCCTGAACCCTTTGGTGAGAGAACCAGGCAGGCTTTCACAGGGACACACACACACACACACACACACACTTGCTTTCAATTGCTGTCCTTCCATCATTTTGGCAGTGGATATGGAAAAGCTGTCAATCAAACCTGAATGGTTTGATTCTCCATTTGTTTGAGCCTTTCTTTGGTTTTACCGAGATTTTTATTATTATTATTTTTTTTCAAATCAGAAGGCCGAGTCTAAAATCGCCTTCCTCCATTTGCCTCTCAACAGCCCCACATTTATTTGTATTTATTGCTTTTCCGGGCCGCCCATCTCTCCCGGGAGAACTTGCCGACCCCTCGCACCAACTACGAAAGCCGGCCGCGCAAGCAAGTTGCTAGTCCTCGTGACCCTCGCCCTATGCAAGCAAATCAGGATTTCCCCCGAGCGGCTAGGACGAGAGAAGCCATCGGCCACCCCACCCCATTAGCCGGGGGGAACCAACTTGCAAGAAGTGGGGTACCCCCCCCCGAACCGGGTGGGGCAAAAACTTTCCGGACACCCAGCCGGAGCGATTGCACCCCACCCCCCGCTTTGCACAGTAGGGAGAGGTGCTCCTTTGGGGGGGTCCACCCCCAGCAAAGCCCGCCCCCCCTGCCCGCGCTTGGGTGCCACCCGGTCGTGAGAACGGAGCAGACCCGGGTCCTGCCCCGCCCCACCCCATCCCGAGATCGCGTCGGGCGGGTCTCTTCGGCCCCAGGGCAGTAGGGTCGGTCGGATCGTCCGCCGGCTTCCGATCGCCTTCTTCCGCGCTCGGTCCCGCGTCCCCGACGCCCCGCCCGGAGCACGTGAGAACGCCCGAAACCCTCCCGAGCTGCGAGAGGGCGAGGCGGCAGAGCCTTCCAGCCCCGGGACCCACCTTCGGGGCCGGCCGGCTCGGCTTCCTGGCGGCCGCGGCGAGTGATTGATGGCCGAGCAGCGCAGCAAGCCGGGCGGCGCCGGGCGGAGCGAGAGGCGGCCCCGGCGGCGGCTGGCCAAGTCCCGGCCCCTTCGCAGTCCCCTCCCTTCGGTCAAACTTTTCCTCGCAGCCGCCGCCGCCGCCGTCGTAGCTGCAGCCGGGGAGGGCGCCATCTTTTCGCCCTAGGGCCGGTCGGCGCCCGCCCCGCCGAGGCTCGGAAAGCCGGACGGGGTTCCGGGACGGCGCCCTGCATCGCCAAGCGAGCGGCCCGCGGGCGCAGGGGAAATCCCGAGCCGTCCCGGGAACGGGGACAGGGGGTAGAAGGTCCAGCAAGGGGCCCGTTGGGCTCACTCGCTCCGGCTCCTGCACCGGAGCCGACGGACGCATCCCCGGGACAGCGCCAGGGAATCCCCGGGCCCGAGATCCCGGACGGACAAGGGGAAGCCGTCCGGCCGAGCCGCTGCAGCCCGTCCGTGCTGCCTGCAAGGAGGCCGGGGTGCAGCCCCCGTTTCTCCCCCCACCTCGGCTTTGCATAAGGCAGGGGTCTTCAAACTTGGCCCTTTGACGACTTGTGGACTTCAACTCCCAGAATTCCTCAGCCAGCTGAGGAATTCTGGGAGTTGAAGTCCACAAGTCATCAAAGGGCCAAGTTTGAAGACCCCTGGCATAAGGGAATGTGGGAACGGCGGGGAGGGGGAGAAGGAAAGCCCCTGCAATATGCACGACGGCCAGCCCCTCCGCCTCCCCTCCTCCCGCCCCCGCAAAGCGGGAGAGGAGACCGTCCCCGTCCCTGCCGACGCCCCCCACCCCCTCGCTCCGGCGCTCCCCGGCCCGACGCCCCCTCCCACGTGCCCTCCCGCCCGCTCCCTCGGGGGGCCAAAAAAAAAAAAAAGGAGCCGGCAGGTCGCAAGTCGGCGAGGCCGCCGCCTGTCAGCGTCGTAGGCCCGGACGGGGACACACCCACCCGCTGCTTCTCCCTCCGGCCCTTCGACAGCCAAGGCCGGACGGGGCGGGAGTTGCGCGCTCTTTACCTTTTGCAAAAGCTGGACTTTGCTTCGGGTGCAGCCGCCGCCGCCAAGCCCGACGGGTCTCCGGCCGGCGCCGTCCTCGCAGCTCCGGCGGCGGGCTCTCCTCCGGAGCGACGCCGGATCTTCCACCAGCACCGTGTAAACGGCGTTGCCCGGCGCAGCAGCCGCCGCAGCCACTGCAGCTGCCGGCGGCTGGGCGGGCGAGGCGGAGGCGAGCGGCTTGCAAGCGGAGGCGGCCACCCCGCAGCACAAGCCGGCGGCGGCGCTCGGGGGGCTGCTGTCAGGGCAGCAGGGGTCCGCTGACGTCAAGCCCGGCGGCGGGGAGCAAATCCGGCCGCCCGGGGAGGCGGCGCGTTTGAAAAGCCGCGGCTTGGGTTCCATGCTGCGGGGCCGGCCGGCTGAGCGGCGGGGCGCCGAGCCCCCTGGCCCGGAAAGGGGGCAGATCCGTGCAGGGTGAAGCCCCGCACGCCGCCGCCCGCCGCCGCGAGTTTCCCTCCAGCGAGCGGCGCACCCCCGCCGGGCCACGCCCCCTCGGCTGCCCCGCCCCCTCGGCGCTTCAGCGAGCGAGCCAGCGGCGGTGGCGGCGGCGGCTGTCGGCTTGCTACCAAAAAAAAAAAAAAAAGGGTGAAGAAAAATAATTATAAAAAAAAAAAATCCTCTCCGCTCCTCCTTCGCCGCACGCCCATTGGCCGGCGCGCTTGTGTCAACGTTCCAAAATGGAACGTCGCCCGGAGCCGGCTCGCGCGCCCATTGGCTAGGCGACGTTGGCCAATGGCAAGCGAGGGAAGAGAGGAGGCGAAGAGGGAGCGAGGCGCCGCGGTGACTTCCAGTTGCCGCCGCCGCTGCAGCCGCCGTCGCGGTGGTTTGTTTGCTTTGCCGGTCCGCGAGCTTTAAGCGGGTCGCCGTCCCGCTCCGGCTCGGCAGCAAAAAGGCTTCCGAAGCCGGTGAGGAAAGCTGACTTCGGCCTTCTTCGCCCGGTCTGTGCAGCCTCTCTGCCTCCAGCGGCCATGTCGGTGGGGCGGCCGCCGGGCGGAGGCTGCGAAGCACGGGGGAGGCGAGGCAGGATTCCAAGCGCGCTGAATGATCGGAAGGCGGGGCTGCTGGTTGGAAGGAACCCCAAACGGGCTGAGGGTGTTGGAAAGGCCCGACGCCGAGGACTCCAGTGCGACTTGTGCAATATTTTTTTTCCCGTGCCCGTTTTTCGTGAGCCCCGTGCAGACGATCGCAAATAAATCCGACCTGCCTCCTTCCGAGGTTTTAAGTTATTTTATTATTCCCCCCCCCCCCCAGAGGCCCTGCAGGTAGAAATCGAGTTCTTCAGGCTGGGCTTGATGAGTTCCTCTTTCTACGTGCAGGGCCGGGAAAAGTTCTTTCCCCCCCCCCCGATCGTTTTTCCTAAGGAGAACCTTGGTTCTCCCACGCTTTTTAAAAAAGTGTGAAGAAGTCGATAAGTGCAGCGTGAAGCTGTTAAAATTGTCCTGGCAACTTCAGGCGAAGGTTTTCTCTCTTTGATTTGTGTGTTTCTCCAGCTTGACGAGCTGAAGTTGGGGTGGACTTCAACTCCCAGAACACACTGCTCTGTGAAGATGGTGGAGCTGCTTCTGTGTTTTTCAACTTGGTGCAAACAAGAGTTCTCCCAGTTAGCATTCGTAAGTCGAGGACTTAGTCCAACCTTCTGCCCTGCAGGAAAGCCAATTGGCTGTCTAACCCAGGGATCTTCAAACTTGGCCCTTTTATGACTTGTGGACTTCAAATCCCAGAATTCCTCAGCCAGGCACGCTGGCTGAGGAATTCTGGGAGTTGAAGTCCACAAGTCATAAAAAGGCCAAGTTTGAAGACCCCTGGTCTAACCCTTTTTTCAAAACCTCCAGAGATAAAAAACCATCCCGGGCTCAATGCAAAGTTGGGATGTTTCCCTATAAAGCAGGCATGTCAAACTGCCGGCCCGCGGGCTGGATACGTCACGCCAAAACTGCGCCCACCCCATTGCCGGCAATGGGGGGAAAGTTGCGATAGGTCGCGACACATCGCGTGAGGTTGCGAGTTTGACGTGCCTGCTATAAAGCCTTCTATGGTTTTATCAAACAAGGACATCAGCCTGGCAAACAAATATAAGTTAGTCCAGAGCTTTTTTTCTCATTGAACGCTCAGAACGGAGTTCCGGCACCTTTTTTGGATGGAACCTTGTAGGGGTAGGCAAGGCGGGTTGTATAACGTGTGAGCAGTGCTTTTTTTTCTAAAAGAAAAAGGTGCCGGAACTCACACATGTCATACAACCCGCCTTGCCTAGCCTACAAGGTTCCATCCAAAAACGGTGCCGGAACTCCGTTCTGGGCGTTCTATGACAAAAAAAGCCCTGCGTGTGAGTTCTGGCACCTTTTTCTTTTACAAAAAAAGCACCGAGTTAGTCCACTCTACTGCTTCCCTGTAGCTATCTGGTTGTGAAAGTAGGGCCTTAAAAACCCAAGATGGGAACAAAATTGACTCGTTTGAGCTGTGCTGGAGAAGGCTCCTGTGTTCTCCTTAGACAACAAGGCTGGGTGTGGGGGGGGGGACCAACAAGCAAGTGCTGGAGCACAAAACACTAAACAGGTTTTTGGAAGGCAAAATCACAAAACTGCATTTCATTCATGTGGGGGAATTCGTTGGAGAAAGCAATTATGTTGGGAAGAATTAGCGCTTAAAGGAAACCAGGTTGTCAACACGGCGGCTGGACACCGTTAAGGAGACATCAGCTGGAGCATAAAACAACTCAAAGAAGTATGGGTAGTCCTTGACCTACGACAATTGAGCCCCAAAAATAAGTTGTTAAGTGAGTTTTGCCTCATTTTACGACCTTTCTTACCTTAGTCATTAAGTGGATCATTGCCGCTGTTAGTAACAGAATTGTTAAGTGAAACCGGTTTCCTCATTGACTTTTGTCAGAAGGTCGCAAAAGGAGATCACGTGACACAACCCCCCCCCCCCCCGGGATGCTGCAACCGTCATAAATATGAACCTGTTGCCAAACAGTAAGGTTCTACATTTAGGCAAGAAAAACCAAATGCACAGGTACAGTATAGGTGGTACCTTGCTCAATAGTAGTAACTGTGAGAGGGATCTCGGAGTCCTAGTGGACAATCACTTCAATATGAGCCAGCAGTGTGCTGCAGCTGCCAAAAAAGCCAACAGTGCTAGGCTGCATTAACAGAGGGATAGAATCAGGATCGCGTGAAGTACTAATACCACTTTACAATGCCTTGGTAAGGCCACACTTGGAATACTGCATCCAGTTTTGGTCACCATGATGTAAAAAAGATGTCGAGACTTTAGAAAGAGTACAGAGAAGAGCAACAAAGATGATTGGGGGACTGGAGGATAAAACATATAGGGAACGGTTGCTGGAATTGGGTATGTGTAGTTTAACGAAGCCATTTGATTTTCCTGAAAAGGAACCAGGATTTAGGTAATAAAATCTAGAAAACGTATTGTGTATGGCAGGTGAGTTGGGCAGTCATATAAATTTTCCTAATAAATACTATTTTTCTCTGTGAATTTTTTATTGAAACTGTTAAAAGAGAAGATTGAAAACCAACACAGACTTATGTAACGTAAGAAAAAGGAAGAAAAATGTGCCAAAAAATAAAAAAAGTTATGAAAGACCCACTCACACACCTGGTTCCAAAGTGCCAATAGCTAGGCATTTGTGACCAGTTGCAATGTCCTGCAGTCATCTGATTGTAATTTGCATTTGCCGATTTCCAAATTGTGGCAGAAAATGTTCATTGGGGAAAGCTGGATTGGCTTAAACAACCATGTTGATTTACTTAACAGCCACCATCATCATTATTGTAAAATGGGGCCTGACTCAACTTACGATCACGATAACAAAAAAAATCATTTTTGATGTGTGCCATTGTGCCCACAGTAGAAAATGACAATAAACATTATCAGATTATCATTATCACTTACACTGGAAATTCCAGCTCCAATTGTCCCAATTGCAGCCGTTAAGTCGAGGACTACCTATACAGCTTCCCAATCTCGAGGACTAGACCCTTGATTGAAAGATTAAGACTTGTATTCCTCCGTTCCTTTTGAAAAGTATGCTGGCTGGGGGATTCTGGGAGCTGCAGTCAAAGAATAGAATAGACGTGGAAGGGACCTTGGAGGTCTTCTAGTCCAGCCCCCTGCTCAAGATGGAGGACCTATACCATCTCAGACAGGTGAATGGCCAGTCTCTTCTTAAAAACCTCCAGCGTTGGAGTGCCCACAATTTCTGGTGGCAGGCTGTTCCACTGGTTAATTGTCCTCACTGTCAGGAAGTTTCTCCTTAATTCCAGGTTGCTTCTCTCTTTGATCGGTTTCTAACCATTGTTTCTCGTCCTTCCCTCTGGTGCTTTGGTAAACAACCTGGCCCCCTCATTCTTGTGGCAGACCCTCAGTTATTGGAGATCTTAAGGTGGCGAAGCTTGAGAAACACTGCCCTAGCCAGGGGTAGGCAACCTTGGCTCTTTTATGACTGGTGGACTTCAACTCCCAGAATTCCTGAGCCAGCCATGCTGAGGGAAAAGGGAGAGGTTTCCAAGCTGAGCCAAGCTGGCTCAGGAATTCTGGGAGTTGAAGTCCCCCAGTCATAAAAGAGCCAAGGTTGCCTACCCCTGCCCTAGATTCTAGAGACCATTCCATCAAGCGAATTTATTTTATTTCAGAAAATGACTTCTGCTTACAGGCCGTCCTCGACTTAAAACAGTTCATTTAGCGACCGTTCAAATAGTGCTGAAAAAAACGACTTGTGACCTTTTTTCCACACGACCGTTGTAGCATCTCCTGGTCCCAGGATCAAAATTCAGACTCTTGGCCGCTGACCCATGTTTATGATGGTTGCAGTGGTGTGTGTGTGTTTGTGTGTGTGAGAGAGAGAGAGAGAGAGAGAGAGAGGTGATCCCCTTTTGTGACTTTCTGACAAGCAAAGTCAGTGGGGGAAACTGGAGTCACTTAACAATTGTGATACACATTTAACACCTGCGGTGATTCATGTGAAAACTGTGGCAAGAAAGGTCAATAAAATGGGGGAGGGGAAACTCCCTTAAAGCAATGTCTCGCTTAGCCACAGAACTCTTGGGCTCAATTGCGGTCATACGTCGAGGACCTCCTGTAAGCCAAAGTGGGGGCCTGTCTTGCTTTTGTGCTCTTAAAAGGAGTGGGAAGCTCATCAAAATTGGGGAAGGGGCTTGAATTGGGAAAGGGGAGAAAGAAAGAACCAGCTGCTTCATTGTCTCTCTTTTCCAAGGCCAGAACAGTCCTGGCGAGAGCCGCAGGCCGCTGTTCCTCCACCGGCAAATCGGATTAATAATTAAAAATCGTTATCTAAGTATGGTAGACCCGTCCCTTTGCGGCGGCGAGCGCCAATTCCCCCGCCCCTTGTTTAAGCAACTCATTATCCTTCCTCTGCGCCGCCCGAGTTCCTTGGCTATTATAGCAGTCCTCAACCCCAGCGGAGCCCCAAAATTTCCGTCGTTAAGCGAAGCAGTTATTGAGCTCTGCCTCGTTTTACGACACCTTTCTGCCACCTTTCTGTTAAGCGAATCGCTGCAGTTGTAAAAATGAATCACGGGGTCGTTAAGGGAATCCAGCTTCTCCCGTGACTTGGCTTGTCAGACGCTCGCAAACGGGGACTGCCTGAGCACGGGGACGTTGCAACCGTCGTAAGTACAGGCCAGTTGCCAAGCCTCTGAATTTTGATCACGTGACCCTGGGGATGCTGCCATGGTCGTTAAGTGTGAAAACCGGTTGTTAAGTCAGTTTTTCAGCACCACTGTAACTTTTGAATGAATGGTTGTAAGTTGAGGACTATTTGGCCAGAAGTCAGAGAACACTCCCTACCCATGGTGCACATACCCCTTAAGTTCCCTTACCAACAAGATGGAAGGAGTCGCCATTGCTTTTGTCCCTAATTTCGCCTCCCTCCCCCCCTTTTTTTTTTTAGTTCCCAGGCTTTTTTCAACCCCTGGGTTTCCTGGTGGCCTCCAATCCACTTGCTAAGTCTGACCCTGTTTCTCTTTTCTGGCTCAGCTGAGGTCGTTAGAGGGCAACTTGTGGAACTCATGTACACAAGTACTTTTCTTCACTGGGTTCCCTTCAGGATGCGCCACATAAAGGGAGTCCTCGCCTTAACGACTGCAATTCAGCCCCAAATTTCCCTCGCTGAGTGAGACGTGGGTGAAGCGAGTTTTGCCGCGTTTTACGACCTTGCCTGCCATGGTTATTAAGTCAGTGGCTGCAATTGCGAAGTCAGGAAACACGGTTGTTAAGTGAATCCGGCTTCCTCCATTGACTTTGCTTGTCAGAAGGTCGCAAAAGGGGATCACGTGACCCCGGGACACTACGACCATCATAAATATGAGTCGGTTGCCAAGCGTCTGATTTTTGATCACAGGACCAAGGAGATGCTGCAATGGTCGTAAGTGTGAAAAACGGTCACAGGTCACTTTTTTTTTTAGTGCTGTTGCAACTTTGAACAGTCCCTGTGGTCATGTGATGAAAATTCAAGCGCTTAGCAACTGGCATGTATTTATAGGGGTCCCAGCATCCAGGGGTCCCCTGATCTCCATTTCTGATCTTCCCAGCTGTCTTCTGACGTGCAAAGTCAATTGGAGGGGGGAAGCTGGACTCATTTAACAACCATGTGATTCACTTAACAACTGCAGTGATTTTCTTAACAGCTGTGGCAAGGAAAATCAGATATAACTTATTTACCAAGACCTCTGCTTAATAACAGAAATTCTGGTTGGAAATTGTGGCCATTAGGCGAAGTCCTCAACTTAACAACGGTAATAATAATAATAATAATAATAATAATAATAATAATAATAATAATAATAATAATAATAATAATAATAATGCAGAATAGACAAGAAAGAACTGGAGAAGGTAACAAAATACAAAGACCTACAAATAGAAATAGAAAGACTGTGGCAAAGGCAAGCAAGGGTAGTAGTACCAATAGTAATAGGCGCCTTGGGTGCAATCTCAAAAGAACTGGAGCACCACTTGAACACCATCATCGGCATTGACAAATTCGCCATTAGTCAATTGCAAAAGGTAGCCTTGCTAGGAACTGCTTCCATCCTGCGACAAGATCTATAATACCATCAAACATCCACATCTGCCTATCCCGGGTCCTTGGTAAGGACTCGATAGGTAGACAAAAATACCAAATCCGGTCTGAACATCTGGCTGACTGTGCGATGATCAGTAGTAGTAGTAGTAGTAGTAGTAGCAGTAGTAGTAGTAAAGTTGGAAGGGACCTTGGAGGTCATCTAGTCCAACCCCCTGCTCTGGCAGGAAACCCTATACCATTTCAGACATATGGCTGTCCAGCCTCTTCTTAAAAACTTCCAGTGTTGGAGCATTCACCGCTTCTGGAGGCAGGTGGTTCCACTGGTTAATTGTTCTAAGTGTTAGGAAGTTTCTTCTTAATTCCAGGTTGCTTCTCTCCTTGATTAGTTTCCATCCGTTGCTTCTTCTCCTGCCTTCAAGCGCTTTGGAGAATAGCTTGACTCCCTCTTCTTTGGGGCAGCCCCTGAGAGATTGGAAGACTGCTATCCTGTCCCCCCTCGTCCTTCTCTTCATTAAACTAGACAGACCCAATTACTTCAACCGTTCCTTGTATGTTTTAGCCTCCAGTCCCCTGATCATCTTTGTTCCTTTGTTATAACTTTGAACGGTTCATTTAGTGCAGCGGCCCTGAAAAAAAATGATTTAGGATTGTCTTTCACACTTAACGACCGTTGCAGCATCCTCCATGGTCATGTGATCAAAAATCAGATGCTCGGCAACGGACTCCTACTTATGACGGTTGCAGCCTCCCCCGTGTCACGCGATCGCCTTTTGCGACCTTCTGACAAGCAAAGTCAATGGGGAAGCCAGATTCACTTAACAACCGGATGACTAACAACTACCGTGTTTCGCTTAATATGTTTGGCAAGAAGGTTGTAAAATGGGACAAAACTCACTTAACAGATATCTTGCTTAACAACAAAAACTTCGGGCTCAATCGTGAACGTAACCTGTGCTTTGTAACTTCCTTTTTTTGACTCGGTCATAACTGTGAACTGTCATTATGCATCTGGTTGCTAAGCAAGGACTTACCTCCATTTGCAGTTTGGGGTTACAGGAAATCTAATGCACATTTCTGACATATTTTACTCAGCTAAGGGGAGAGTAATTGATGTCCTTGCAAGGTTTCCTAAGGTTTCCAGGCACTGGTAGTTCAATCTTTTTTGCTTTTACTAGCTTCCTACTTAACAAATTCCGGCAAAAAAAAGTAAAGATGATTTATTAAATTTAAAGCTGCCCACGCTTCCTGTTAAAATGTCATTGCCACGTGTCGCTCTTTGCATCTCAAAAAAAGCTCTTTTTAAAAAGCAAGTCCTCGGATTGCTGTTTTTCCTGCCCCCCCTCGTCGTTAAATTACACTCATGTTTAATTTTAGTTAAGATATTCATTGCTATTTATTGTTTCTTGCAAGCTGTGGAAATAATTCGAGTTGTGGCTTAACTGCAAATCCCAACAGGCCTTGCCATTAGTGAGGGATTCTGGGAATTGTAGTACAATAAACAACTGGAAGGTTGCAAACTAAAGTCCAGAGCAGGGTTGGGAAATTTATGACCTGTGGACTTCAACTCCCAGAATTCCTGAGCCAGCCATGAGTATTTATTAGTAAACCAGTGACTATTATAAGCTTAATATAGATTTATTGTTTTCTTTTTCTGTCTGTTTCTCAGGTTTACAAATTGCTTGGTTATTTTGGGGGGTGGGTTGGGGCTTTTGTCGATATTTTGATATATTTTTTCTCCTTAAGTCTAAATAAATAAAACCCAACAGGGCTGTCATCTCAGACTAATTAAATTTCTGTCTTAGTTCTTTTTTCTGGGTACCTGTATCAGGTTGTTCTCCACGTTATTTGTTTATTCCTTTCTTTTATTAGATTTTTATCCTGCCTTTATTTCTTTGTAAGTAACTAACATATCTAACAATCCTTCCTGCTCCTATTTTCCCAACAACAACCTTGTGAGGTAGATGGGATTCAGAGAGAGAGGGACTGGCCAAAACGTACAGCTGGCTTTCATGCCTAAGACAGGACTAGAACTCAGCATCTCCCGGTGATTAGCCCAAAGTCACCCAGCCACTTTCATGCCTAAGGCAGGACTAGAACTCACCATCTCCCGGTGATCGGCCCAAAGTCACCTAGCCGTCTTTCATGCCTAAGACAGGACTAGAACTCACCATCTCCCGGTGATCGGCCCAAAGTCACCCAGCCACATTCATGCCTAAGGCAGGACTAAAATTCACCACCTCCTGGTGATCGGCCCAAAGTCACCCAGCCGTCTTTCATGCCTAAGACAGGACTAGAACTCACCATCTCCCGGTGATCGGCCCAAAGTCACCCAGCCACTTTCATGCCTAAGGCAGGACTAGAACTTACCATCTCCCGGTGATCGGCCCAAAGTCACCCAGCCGTCTTTCATGCCTAAGACAGGACTAGAACTCACCATCTCCCAGTGATCGGCCCAAAGTCACCCAGCCGTCTTTCATGCCTAAGACAGGACTAGAACTCACCATCTCCCGGTGATCGGCCCAAAGTCACCCAGCCACTTTCATGCCTAAGACAGGACTAGAACTCACCATCTCCCGGTGATTGGCCCAAAGTCACCCAGCCACTTTCATGCCTAAGACAGGACTAGAACTCACCATCTCCCGGTGATTGGCCCAAAGTCTAAGCTTGTAAAGCCGCCCTGAGTCTTCGGAGAAGGGCGGGATATAAATGGAATTAAAATAAATAAAAATAAATAAAGTCACCCAGCCGTCTTTCATGCCTAAGACAGGACTAGAACTCACCATCTCCCGGTGATTGGCCCAAAGTCACCCAGCCACTTTCATGCCTAAGGCAGGACTAGAACTCACCATCTCCCGGTGATTGGCCCAAAGTCTAAGCTTGTAAAGCCGCCCTGAGTCTTCGGAGAAGGGTGGGATATAAATGGAATTAAAATAAATAAAAATAAATAAAGTCACCCAGCCGTCTTTCATGCCTAAGACAGGACTAGAACTCACCATCTCCCGGTGATCAGCCCAAAGTCACCTTTCCACTTTCATGCCTAAGACAGGACTAGAACTCACCATCTCCTGGTGATCGGCCCAAAGTCACCCAGCCGTCTTTCATGCCTAAGACAGGACTAGAACTCACCATCTCCCGGTGATCGGCCCAAAGTCACCCAGCCACTTTCATGCCTAAGACAG
This sequence comes from Vipera ursinii, assembly GCF_947247035.1. NCBI lineage: Eukaryota > Metazoa > Chordata > Lepidosauria > Squamata > Viperidae > Vipera > Vipera ursinii. Next base: position 4,553,702 of record NC_139516.1, on the reverse strand, counting down.
GACTAGAACTCACCATCTCCCGGTGATTGGCCCAAAGTCTAAGCTTGTAAAGCCGCCCTGAGTCTTCGGAGAAGGGTGGGATATAAATGGAATTAAAATAAATAAAAATAAATAAAGTCACCCAGCCGTCTTTCATGCCTAAGACAGGACTAGAACTCACCATCTCCCGGTGATCAGCCCAAAGTCACCTTTCCACTTTCATGCCTAAGACAGGACTAGAACTCACCATCTCCTGGTAATCGGCCCAAAGTCACCCAGCCGTCTTTCATGCCTAAGGCAGGACTAGAACTCGCTGTCACCTGGTTTCTCGACCAGGATCTTAACCACTACAGCAAACTCTCTGTTATGGCAAAGGCGGAAATGATGGTGGAACGATGGTGTCTGTTGGAATGGAAATCCTGTTTTGTTTTGTTTTTTGGTGGGGAGGCTTTTTTAAACCAGATGCCAGGGCAGGTGTTCACCTGGTTTTTGCAGGTGTTCATCCCATGCAGACAGAGAAAGGGAGAGAGAGAGGGGGGGCAAGAGGGAGGGACACGCACACACACACACACACACATACACACACACAGAGAGACAGACACTTAGTGGGCATTTCTGAGACCACGGCGCTTCCTCTCACCCCAAGCCTTCTCCGAGCTTTTACAACAGTTTTATTTTTGGGACTTCAAGGTTGTATAAACATTTTCCTGTGCTTAATATTAGAAGGAAAGTCCGATCCCCAGCGAGGGAGGGAGGGAGGGAGGGGAAGAGAAGAGCGAACAAACAGAGCAATCAGCCAGCAAGGCAGGAATTCCTTGCCAAGAAAATTTTAAAAAGACATTATTATTTTTTTTCGGCACGGGCGGGGTGGGGGTGGGGGGAACAACGTCTTCTGTGGGTTTTCCTCGTTGATTTCCCCCCTTAAATTAGGAGCCCGCCTGCCCCCTTTTTTTTCCCTCTCTTGACTTTTCCTTCCTCGCCACTCTTGTTTAATCTCTGACATAAAAATGCTGATCAGGCTGGTTTTTTCTTTCTTTTTCTTTTTAAATTAAATATTACACAATAGCAAATACAGGAATTTCGCAAGAGCCTCCGAAGCAAAGGCCGGGAAAGCCCGTCCAGACTCGACGACGCACATTTTTCCAGCCTCTCCTTCCAACCTGGCTGTTTTCTCCACCCTCCGCTCAACCCCTCTCTTTCCTTCCCCTATCAGTTGTCCTCGACTTACAACAGCTCGCTTAGTGACGATTCGAAGTTACAACGGCACGGAAAAAAAGGGTCCTCTGACCGTTTTTCGCACAACCGTTGCAGCATTCCCCATAGTCAGGTGATCAAAACTGAGACGCTTGGCAACGGACTTGTACTCCTGGTGGTTGCGCTGTCCCCTTTTGCAAACTTCTGACCAGCAAAGTCAATGGGGAACCGTGTTATTAACTTAACAACTGTATTGATTCACTTAACAACTAGGCCAGGGGTAGGCAACCTTGGCTCTTTTATGACTCGTGGACTTCAACTCCCAGAATTCCTGAGCCAACATGGCTCAGCTGGGAAACCTCTCCCTTTTCCCTCAGCGTGGCTGGCTCAGGAATTCTGGGAGTTGAAATCTGCAAGTCATGAAGGGGCCATAGTTCCCCCATGCTGGCTCAGGAATTCTGGGAGTTGAAATCTGCAAGTCACGAAGGGGCCATAGTTCCCCCATGCTGGCTCAGGAATTCTGGGAGTTAGTCCGCAAGTCACGAAGGGGCCATAGTTTCCCTCATGCTGGCTCAGGAATCCTGGGAGTTGAAGTCCGCAAGTCATGTAGGGGCCATAGTTTCCCCATGCTGGCTAAGGAATCCTGGGAGTTGAAGTCCACGAGTCATGAGGGGGCCATAGTTCCCCCATGCTGGCTCAGGAATTCTGGGAGTTGAAGTCCGCAAGTCATGTAGGGGCCATAGTTTCCACATGCTGGCTCAGGAATCCTGGGAGTTGAAGTCCGCAAGTCATGTAGGGGCCATAGTTTCCCCATGCTGTCTCAGGAATCCTGGGAGTTGAAGTCCACAAGTCATGTAGGGGCCATAGTTTCCCCATGCTGGCTCAGGAATTCTGGGAGTTTGAAGTCCACAAGCCATGAAGGGGCCATAGTTCCCCCATGCTGGCTCAGGAATCCTGGGAGTTGAAGTCCGCAAGTCATGTAGGGGCCATAGTTTCCCCATGCTGTCTCAGGAATCCTGGGAGTTGAAGTCTGCAAGTCATGAAGGGGCCATAGTTTCCCCATGCTGGCTCAGGAATTCTGGGAGTTGAAGTCCACAAGTCATAAAAGAGGCAAGGTTGCCTGCCCCTGAACTAGGGCAAGAAAGGTTGTAAAGCGGGGCAAAAGTCAATAAATGTCTTGCTTAGCAACAGAAATTTCGAGTTCTGTTGAGGTTATAAGTCAAGGACAACCTGTAATGTGGACCACAGTTCTGGCTAGGGGGGAAAAATGAAGATTAAATAATATCTTTATTATTCTTTTCTCTTTTAAATCCTTTGTGGCTTCAGATCTTTGAGCCACACAGCCCTTGTGGATTTTTCATCCACTCCCTGGCACAGACATTGCTTCAAAAGCTGTTTCCTTCATTCATTCATTCCACAGAATTTGAAGGAATACTCCCCCAGAGGTCATCTAGTCCAACCCCCTGTTCAGTGCAGGATTGACTGCAGCACAAACAAAGGAGGGTCATTCTTCTGGCTTTGCAAGATGGTTTTTGGAGTCCAAAGTGCATAGCCCTTGCAAAGGCAAAGGAGTTTGAAAGACTTCTAGTGGGGGGGGGGGATTTCCAAAGCTGCCATGCCCGGAAGATTTAGACGGCCTGCCGATGTGGTTGAACTACATGGTAATTTCTGGTGTTTTTTTTTAATCTTTCATCTTTAAAAAAAATGAAAACATTCTAAAAAAAGGCAACTCCAAACAAACTGAAAATGACTTTGATTGATTGGTTCGTCGTAAGCCATGAGGGTAGTGAATTTTTACAACCTTGCTTTGCAATGATTGTTGAGGGGCCACCATGATTGTTAAGCAAACCTATTGTTTGTTATGGGTAAGTGCTGAAAAGATAAATGTATGGTTTGATTTCCTCAACAGCTTAAAGATCTAATTGCACCTGCCACCTATAAGCAGATTGCCTATAGATGCAGACTTTATAGGGACAAACATAATGAACTAGGGTGCACATTATTTATTCAGAACACAGTAAAGTTAAAAGAGAGAGTTGTATAAATGTATTAGAAATACATACGTACTGGAATAATATTTGCATTATGTATAAAATTGTAGCCTTTTATTTTCACAGGGAGTCCTCGACTTACAATCATTCGTTTAGTGACCTTTTGAAGTTAGAATGGCACTGGAAAAAAGTGACTTATGACCACTTTTCACACTTAACGACCGTCACAGCCTCCCTATGGTCCGTGAGGAGAATTCGGGTACTTGGCAACCGGCCTGCATTTATGATGGTTGTCGCACGATCCCCTTTTGCGACCTTCTGACAAGCATACTCAACGGGGAAGTCTGATTCACTTAGCAACCCGTGTTACTGACATCACAACGGTGGTGATTCATTTAACAGCCGTGCCAAGAAAGATGGTAAAATGGGGCAAAACTTCACTTAATAACTCTTTTGCTTAACGACAGAAATGTTGGGATTAATTGTGGTCGTACGTCAAGGATCTACAGTTTCTACCCACCCAGCCCTACATCACCCATTTTCTATCTTTTTTAGGGATAAGGTCAGAACGATTTAAATTACCCGGAATTCTTACAATTGCTTAAATCCTGCAGATTGCTGTTAGAAGGTGCGACATTTGTGGTGGGTACCGGTTAATTTTAATGTTTTAAGGTTTTCACATTCTTGTTTTTATCGTATTTATTGTAAACCACCAGGAGTCCCTTTGGATAGTGAGACAGGCGGCATATCAGTAGTGGCATTCAGCAGTAGTGGCATTCAGCCGGTTCGCACTGGTTTGGCAGAACCGGTAGCTTTTTGTTGACTTCGGCGAACTGGCTGAAGCCCTAGTCCCTTTTTGGCAAGGCCCAGAACGGACCGCCGGAAGTGCGCGGATGCAACTTCCGGAAGTCCATTCTGAGCCTCGGAGGCCTGGGGGAGCACTCCCAGGCCCAGAACGGCCCACCGGAAATACGTGGATGTCACTTCCAGAAGTCCATTCTGACCCAGGGAGGCCTGCCAGGCCCAGAACGGCCCACCGGAAGTGCATAAATGCCACTTCCGGAAGTCCATTCTGGGTCTCAGAGGCCTGGGGGAGCAGTCCCAGGCCCAGAACGGCCCACCAGAAATGCGTGGATGCCACTTCCGGAAGTCCATTCTGAGCCAGGGAGGCCTGCCAGGCCCAGGACGGCCCACCGGAAGTGCGTAGATGTCACTTCCAGAAGTCCATTCTGGGCCTCAGAGGTCTGGGGAGCACTCCCAGGCCCAGAACAGACCACCGGAAATGCGTGGATGCCATTTCCAGAAGTCCGTTCTGAGCCAGGGAGGCCTGCCAGGCCCAGAACGGCCCACTGGAAGTGCGTAGACACCACTTCTGGAAGTCCATTCTGGGCCTCAGAGGCCTGGGGAGCACTCCCAGGCCCAGAACGGCCCACCAGAAATGCATGGATGCTTCCGGAAGTCCATTCTGAGCCAGGGAGGCCTCCCAGGCCAGAACGGCCCATCGGAAGTGCGCAGACGCCATTTCTGGAAGTCCGTTCTAGGTCTTGGAGACCCAGGCCCAGAACAGACGTCTGGAAGTGGCATCCATGCAGAGAAATAGTTGTTAGGAAATAGGATTCAGGTATTTGAATCCCACCACTGAGGCATATAGATTGAATAATACGTTTAATAACAGCATTTTGTTTTGCTTCTGTTTTGTTCAACCACAAAACCCATCTCCAAAACATTCTTCTGTACTACAGAATATATTTAGCAGAATTAATTCAATTCCAAGTCTTCCTCACAAGAACACTTGCTTCTCATGTCTGTAACCTTTAACTGGACAAAATGGCATGTCGTAGGATAAAGCTTTTGTACCTCAAGGTACCTCAAATGGGCTAACTTACAGAATTGCATCCAAAATGCATTCTGGTTTGTGAATAAATGGCGATCAGAAACGGAGACCAAAACCATTTTAAGAAAATGTCTGTGGAGATTCTCGGTCATCCAGGTCCTGGTTATCCCAAAGGTGCTTTTTCAAAAGGCAACTGGGCTTCATTTTTCCTTGAAGATGTTTCGCTTCTCCTCCGAGAAGCTTTTTCAGTTCTGACTGAATGGAGGGAAGGATGGAACTGTAATGTATTGGGCTTGATTGTGACACCACGTGGTAAGCTGGAGCTAGCTAACGGCTCCCAGCAACTCAGACACCCCGTCTCCAGTGCTGCTATTGGCTGCCCCTAGGCGGCAATAGGTTGCTTTAAACCTATTGGCTGCCGCCTAGGGGCCAGGCTGTAAATTGCTGCAAGCTGCAGCCCAGTTCTCTAGTTCAGATCCTGCAAACAAATAAATATGATCATTGCTGATCTCACTCGCCTCGTCTTCATTCCTGCGCAACAAACTCACTACACAACACTGGCGACGAAGGTGGGATCCTGCTTCTCCGAAGGAGCTGGAAGTCACTAGGGGAGAGACAGCGCACATCTGGCAGGAAAAGCATTTCCCGCCCCCTATAGTCAGCTAGCCAGACACGCTAGTGACCATGTGCTCAGTGAATCCGTCCCTGGGCAACAGAGGAGCAGGATCAGAAGACGCAGGAACCAGCGGCGAAGACCAGAAGAATGCCCAAGGTCGGAAGGCTACAAGAGTTTGACAACAAGCGACCAGAAGGATGGCCCTCGTACCTGTCCCAGGTCGAAAACTACCTTCAGGCGAACCAGGTTGCAGAGGATGGACTGAAGGCTGCCACGCTGCTCTGTGTGTGCGGCCCAGCAACGTTCGATCTGGCTGAAAACCTGTTCGTGCCAACGCCGCTGGAGTCAGTCTCCTACACTGAGCTAAAGAAGAAGCTCGGAGAACACTTCCAACCGAAGATGTCGGTGATTGCATGGCACTACGCCTTCGAAAAATGAATACAGCAGCCGGGTGAGACTGCGTCGGAGTACATCGGGGCCTTGAGGCAGGCCGCACGCCTGTGTCGATTTTCAGATGTCAAAGAGCAACACACTGACTCTGGCATGGGCCAACCTGGAGAGGCCAGCCAGAGAGCACCGAATCATCCTGACTCAATTGTATTAAGAGACACGGGTCTGCCTGGCCCGGTGGGTAAGCTGGTAGACCAGAAAGTGACTGAATCCCTCAGACCAAGGGCACGCATACTTCCTGCTTATTTAGCAGATTATGTGACAAAATAAAAGAGCTATAATGTTGTTAAGTGTGTTATTGTACTGTTAATTGGAGCCTATTGTTAAATCTTGTAAACTATTACTGTAATCACTTTTGTTGTTGCTATGATGTTGTTCATTCTAAGAGGGGAGGGGTGTAATGTATTGGGCTTGATTGTGACACCACTTGGTAAGCTGGAGCTAGCTAATGGCTCCCAGCAACTCAGACACCCCGTCTCCAGTGCTGCTATTGGCTGCCCCTAGGCGGCAATAAGTTGCTTTAAAACCTATTGGCTGCCGCCTAGGGGCCAGGCTGTAAATCTCTAGTTCAGATCCTGCAAGCAAATAAATATGATCATAGCTGATCTCACTCGCCTCGTCTTCATTCCTGCGCAACGAACTCACTACACAACAGGAACGATTTACATTTGCAGTCATCTCGTTGTTAGTACTCTCTCTGAGAGCTGTTGAAGCCGCTTGGAGGTTTATCTGTGCCCTCAGGGTTTGGAATTTTAAGAAAATCAGCTAAGCGCTTTCTCTCAGCCCAATTCACATCACAGGGTTGTTATTCTCAATAAATGGAGGTTTATTTTAGGACAATTTTTCTCAACCTTGGTTGCTTGAAGATGTGTGGATTTCAACTCCCAGAATTCCCCAGCCAGCATGGCTGGCTGGGGAATTCTGGGAGTTGAAGTCCACACATCTTCAAGTGACTAAGGTTGAGAAACAGTTTTAGGTGTTTAATGCGCCCTCTGGTGGCAGGTAGCCTAAACTGCCTGCAGGATTTTCACTGTTGTTTTCTGGTTGATTTTTCCAGGTTTGGGATGCAGTCCCATAGCACCCCTGGATCAAATTAGAAGCCGTAAAATGGATTTAGAGTAGTGTGTCTCAACCTCAACCGCTTTAAGATGTGTGGTCTTCAGTTCCCAGAATCCCCCAGCCAGACATCGCTGGAAAATCCAGATCTTGATGCATAAAATCCTTTAAAGGGGACAATCAGTGTATTCAGCTGCACCTGGAAATAAATTTAGCCAGCAGTGCAGCTCTCAAAGCAGAGATAGTGTGTGGACAATCCCATTGTGGTCTTTAATTCAGATTGTTGGGGGCAATTAAGCTGACTTTGTAATAATGCCGCTTGGGGGTGTGTGTGTGAAAGCCCTAATAAGCAGGCATATACATAGAATGAAGGCTACTGCTAAGCTTGTAAGCCACCCTGAGTCATCGGAGAAGGGCGGGATATAAATGGAATTAAAATAAATAAATAAAATAAAATAAAACAAGCAATCTCTCTGGGTATATCAGGCTAACCACCACCAGGTGGCGCCAGACACCCTCAATTGATTAGCTTTGAATTTTGGGGGATTATAATTCAATAGGTTCTCAAGGACTGCCTGTATTTATTCACTGTTTTATTTTTATCTTTTTATCTTTATTTTTCTTTTATGCTGCCCCGAATTGCTTTGGGTGAGATGTGCAGCAATATTAATTAGATAAATTCAAGAAAGTCCTCGACTTACGACTTACGACTGTGGCAATTGAGCCACAAGCCTGTCCTTAAGTGAATTGTGCTCCATCTTACGACCTTCCTTACTGCAGTTAAGTGAATCACTTGGCTGGTAGTCACACGGTTGCTAAGCGAATCTGGCTTCCCCTTTGACTCTGCAACCGTCATAAATGTGAGTCAATTCCCAAGTGTTTGAATTTTAAATCACGTGATGCTGCAAAGGACATAAGTGTGGAAAATGGTCACAAGTCACTTTTTCCAGTGCTGTTGTAACTTCAGATGGTCACTAAATGAATTGTTGTAAGTCGAGGACTACCTGTAAAGTAAAATAAATCCTTTTCTCCTAAGTCTAGTTGGCTGCTTCTTCAGCTTTTGAACTCCTGGGTGTCCTTTTTGCGATAGTGGTGACTGCACAGTGTTGCTGGAAAAAACCCATGCCAAAAATAAAGCTGTGCAAGTTATCGCATCTCCGCCTGCAAACTTTCCAGCACTGAAATGATCATTTGGCACCCAAGTTTCACTCTGCGGTATTTGAGCTTAACATTCTCTTCCCCTTTTATCCCCCCCCCCAAAAAAAAATATTTTTCAGCTTTTCAGCTGTCTGCATCTCCCTGCCTTCTCCCTCCAACTCTCACTCAACTTTCCACCAGTCTGTAATTTAACATTTATTTGGGAAAACAACAATAGCACTTATATACCTCTTCACAATGATGGACAGTTCTCTCTAAGCGGTTTACAGAGTCAGCATCTTGCCCCCTCCCCCCCCAACAATCCGGGTCGTCATTTTTACTGACCTTTGGAAGGACAGAAGGCTGAGTCAACCTTGAGTCGGTCAGGATCGAACTCCTGGCAGTGAGCAGAGGTTAGCCTGCAACACTGCTTTCTAATCACTGCGACACCACGACAAACACACAGAATGGCGGGAAGTGCTGATTCTTTTTACTGATCAGAGCTGGCAAAGACAACAAGTTTGTCGAAGCAGGTTTTGGAGCAACCATTCTGAGCTACACACTGGACTACACAGCCCCATCCTCCCCAGCCACCAGAGACAAGGAGGGCGGGTTCAAGAAGGGATGATTGGCGGCCCAAATCACAGAGGCTAACAAAAACAGGGCGATATACGTGGGGACCGTTTATCAGACGCACACAATCAATTCTCAGGTCTAGTCACGTAGTGGTCAATGGTTATTGCATGTCCTGCCTTTGGGATTTGAATTTTGTTGACCTCAAATTTCCAAGCTTATGTGTTAAGATAATACACGGGTAGTCCTCGATTGATGGCCACAATTGGAAGCAAAAAATTTATGTTCCTAACTAAGCAAGCCGGTTAGTAAGTGAATTGCACCCAAGTCCTCGACTGACAACAGTTCATCTAGTGACCGCTCAAAGTTCTGCCTTGACCTTGGCCCTGAAAGGCCACTAGGTCGATGCTTTCGTAGAAATTTTCGATCGCCATATTCTTTTCTGACGACTTCGCTTTCTTCTTCTCCTTGTTCCAGTAAGTGTCCACAGACTCGTAAGCTGGCTCAGCCCTTGGCCGGCTTGCAACCTCGGTCCAGGACTCACAAGGCAGAGACTCATAGTAAGGCTCAGTAGTGGTGGGGAGCACTGAGGACTGGTAACTTGCAATGCCATTGGATTCCTGACTGACTGTTATCCCCCGGTGATGGCCTGAATTCACCTCTGCTTGGGGGTCTCTCTCTTGGCCGGCCCCTTCCGAGCACTCGTCTTTCTTCTTCTTTTTCTCTTTGCACACCACCGAGTACATTTCTTCTATCTGAAAAACAAAGAGCTGTGAATGGCCGTAGCATAGGTAGTCCTCGTTTAGGGACGGTTAGCTCTAGTCATTAAGTGAAACACCACCATTTTTGTTTCGCTTTATGAACCTGCTGGAAATCTACAGTACACATTGGGGTGTTTTGTTTTTAATTAAATTTATATGCCGCCCTTCTCCCTGAGGACTCGGGGTGGCTCACAACAATAAAAATTAAAAAACATAGAGTAAAATTTTTTAAAGAGAATTAAACAATAAATGCAAAAATTACGAGACAATTTAACCCGGTAAAAAGCCTAATTAAAAACCGTAGTCAGTCCAGGCCCGCTTGTTGGAACAACCAGGTCTTCAGGTCACGGCGGAAGGACCGAAGGTTACCTCAGCAAGGCTCTAGAGCAGGGGGTCTCCAGATTAAGACTTGTGGATTTTCAACTCCCAGAATTCCTCAGCCAGCCATGCTGACTTGGGAGTTCTGGGAATTGAAGTCCACAAGTTCAACTTCCGGAATTCTTCAGCCAGAAATTTCAGGCTCAGTGGCGGTCATAAATCGAGGACCAGCGGCACATTTAATAAATGAATAAATAAAGGGTGACTGGTCACTGAACGAAAGGCCGTAAGGGGAGGACTACTCCTACTCAAGAGGGTGCTCAGGAGAGGAGATCTAACCACCATTCTTGAACAGAACAAGAATGTGTCTCTTGAAGACCACTTAAAAACATCTCCTACCGCTTTCGTTGCTGGAGGAGGAGGCCACATTTCAGTGGGAAGAGATATCTCTTGACATTTCTCCATCTCCACCCAGGTTGGTTTGTCATCCTTCTCCTTCTTCTTCTTCTCCTTCTTCTCCTTCTTCTTCTTCTTCACAACGCATGCATAGCTGGGTCCAGCTGCTTGTGGCTGGTGGCCCGGGACGTTCTCCGCTATCTTATCCGCTGCTGGGTGACCGTTCTTGCTTTCTTCTCCCTCCACTTTCCTGGATTCACACAGGATCTCCTCGCCTCGTTTGGGAAAGTTCAGATTGGAGTAGGTCATCTCAGGAGAACACGGGACAGTGGGCAGGTCCCTCTGAGGAAGGATGAAGATGCTGCAGCCGCCCAACGGGCTGCCATCTTTGTTTGACAGGCGAGGGAGAGTCAGAGGGGCTGGTCTGATGTCTGCAGAGGGAAGCACACGGAGGGTTTAGGGCAGGGGTCGCCAAACTGGGCAACTTTGAAGACTGGTGGACTTCAACTCCCAGAATTCCACAGCCAGCCAACTTTTAAGACTTGTGGACTTCAACTCCCAGAATTCCACAGCTAATCTATGCTGGCGGGAGGGGGATTGTGGGAATTGAAGTCCGCAAGTCTTAAAGTTAGCTGGCTGGGGAATTGTGGGAACTGGTCCACGTCTTAAAGTTGGCTGGCTGAAGAATTCTGGGAGTTGAAGTCCACAAGTCTTAAAATTGGCTGGCTGAGGAATTCTGGGAGTTGAGGTCCACAAGTCTTAAAGCTGCCCAAGTTTGAAGACCCGTGATTTAGGACCAGCACATTTTGGGTTCCTAAACAAAGGGTCTTTGGCTGCCTCAAAAGAGCAACCTAAGACCTAATTTGAGGTTGAACAACCTGTTTATTTCTTTTTTCTGCAGCCCTGATCATAAAATGACTGGCTGTTGAGACAGGAAACCCACAACTATTAACAGAAACATGGCCGAGTTTTAAAAAAAGAAAAAACTCACACTCACACACACACACACACACACACGCCAAAGGAACAGGAAACCCGCAACAATTGTAATAGAAGCTTAACAAACGTTTTAAAACAAACCCACGTCTCTCACACCTGTCCCTTCCTGCCCCCCAGCACCAATAAAGATAGTCCACAATTTAACAACCATCCGTTTAGTGACTGTTCAAAGGTACAACAGCACTGAAAAAAGGTGACTTATGACCGGTCCTCGCATTTATGACGCTTGCTGCATCCCCGTGGTCATGTGAAGAAAATTCGGGCACTTGGCAACCGCAGGTATTTAGGACAGTTGCAGGGTCCTGAGTTCAAGTGTTGGCCCCTTTGTGATCTCCTCAGATGGCTTCCGATAACCAAAGGGAAGGCCGGACAGCCAGAGTCACTTAACGGCTGCATGATGCCCTCAACAACGGCAATGATTTTCTTAGCAACCCTGGCCAAAAAGCTTGTACAATTGGGCGTGATTCACTGAACAAGTGCCTTGCTTAGCGAGAGAAATTCTGATTTCAGCTGCGGCCATAAAGTGAGGACCATTTGTGGTGTGGGAGGTCAGCCCCCGCCTCCCAGAGAAAGAAATATTTTGGGAGATATTAAAAAGGCAGAATATATTTCCCTAAAGAATTTTAAAAGCAGGAACCAACCCCGCCCCCAAGTCTCTCTATCCCAAACAGAAACCAAGGCTGCAAAATGCAGATGTGATAATCTTGTCGGAAAGACTGGAGTCAGGAAACTGGGATTAGGAAGAAAGATCCCTAGAATCAACACCAAAAATCTAAGAGTCATCAGCCACACCCTCAGGGAAGCAGGATATGACCCTTGGGACATAATAGGATTAACCCACCACCATCAGAATACCAGAAAGGCACACCCAGACTCAGGCCAAAGTTCATGCCAAAGGAACAACTCCAAACAAAAGGCTCCAGAGGGTATAAAACCCCACTCCCTACATGTGCTCTCTCTCTTTTCTTCCAGAGCCATCTTCCTGTCTGGCTCTCCTCTTCAATAAACTGCAACTTTCTTTCTAAAGCTGTCACCATCTTGTTTATTCCCGGCTTGGACTGAACCCTGATGAAGACTTTTCCTTCAACAGTGGGAAACCTGTTTCACGGAGAAACAAACTCGGGGAGCTCCCGAAACGCTTTTCAAATTCCAATCTGCCTCTTGCCTTCTCCCCCTAACTACCTGCCCCCCCCCCGATTCTCAGCAGGAATCACCCAGCTACTTACTTGCAATGCCTGAATCGCTCCCACTGCCGGGCTGCAGGTTGGGAGCCGAACCTCCGAACGCCAAGGGTGCCGCCAGTCCTGGCACAGCCTGCAAAATGACCAGGAAAGCCAGTGATGCAAGGCTCAGAAACAGGAACCCCAAAGGGAGCCCTTCTGGGATCAGAATTCTCTGCGAACGTGTTTCTGGGGTGCTTCCCCCTCCTATCTTCTCCTCTACAACAACAACCCAGTGAGGTAGGCTGGCCAGAGAAAGAAAGTTGGCTGGCTCAAATTTCCCCTGGGTGAGCTTCAATGTCTATGGGAGGATCAGAAGCCAGATCTCTCTACTCCTAGTCTAGCATCTTCTTTAACTAAACCAGGCTCTATTTTGATCTGAGATGGAGTTAGATAGGAGAGAAAGAGAGAAGGGGGGGGAGAGAGAGAGAGGGAGGGAGAGAGAGAGGGGGAGAGAGAGAGAGGATATAAGTAGACAGTGTAGGTAAATAGATGATATAGATAGAAGATAGGTAGGTAAATGATAGATTGGTAGACAGATAATATAAGATAGATATTATAGAAGAGATTGATAGAAAATAGCTAGCTAGATAGCTGGATAGCTATCAAAATATCGAGAGAGAGAAAGAAACAATTAGAAAATAATAAGGTAAAGGTAAAGGTTCCCCCGCACATGCGTGCTAGTCGTTTCCGACTCTAGGGGCCGGTGCTCATCTCCGTTTCAAAGCCGAAGAGCCAGCGCTTGTCCGAGGACGTCTCCGTGGTCATGTGGCCGGCATGACTAGACACCAAGGGCGCACGGAACGCTGTTACCTTCCCACCGTAGTGGTCCCTATTTTCCTACTTGCATTTTTACGTACTTTCGAACTGCTAGGTTGGCAGAATCTGGGACGAGTAACAGGCGCTCACTCCGTTACGCGGCACTCGGGATTCGATCCGCCAAACTGTCGACCTTCTGATCGACAAGCTCAGCGTCCTAACCCACTGAGCCACCGCGTCCCTTTTTTAGAAAATAATAGAAGATAGATAATTAGATGGATGGATAGATAGATAGGACAGATAGATAGATGATAGATAGAGATAGATAAAGATACATAGATAGATGATATGGATAAAAGATATCTAGATAGATATAATAGAGAGATGAAGTAGACATAGATTGATGATAGATATATAGCTATCGAAATATCAAATTAGAAAATATAGATATGATAAATAATTCGATAAAGATATAGATAATAGATATCTAGCTAGATATAATATAGAGAGATATAGATAGATAATATAGATATGACAGATCGATGATTAGAGTGAGAGAGAGAGAAAGAGAGATAAACGAGAGAGATCAATAGAAGAGAATTGTGAAGAGAGACGATTTCTTCTGTCTCAGATTTTCTCCACTATGGCACTCTTTCTCAACCTTGGCTACTTGAAGGTGTCTGGACTCCAACTCCCAGAATTCCTCAGCCAGCCACACACCTACAAGCGGCCCAGGTTGAGAAAGATCACTAGTCTACTACGTCAACAACTGCGAGGTTGAGTGCAACAGCTGGAAAAACAAAATGGCCACCCAAGCAGCTGTGGCTTCAAGACGATAAAATCCCCTCTCTCTTTCTATTTTTAAAGCCTGCCCGTGAAGCCCACGTGGGGTCCGGAGGAATTCTGGTAAATAAAGTCCCTGTTAGAGACATACAGAATATAACACAGACATCACGGTCTTACAGAATAATCAGAGCTGAAAAGGACCTTGGAGGTCTTCTAGTCCAACCCCTGGCTCAGGCAAGAGACTCTATTTCAGGGGTAGGCCACCTTGGCTCTTTTATGACTCGTGGACTTCAACTCCCAGAATTCCTGAGCCAGCATGGGGGAAACTTTGGCCCCCCTCATGACTTGTGGACTTCAACTCCCAGAATTCCTCAGGAAACTTTGGCCCCCCTCATGACTTGTGGACTTCAACTCCCAGAATTCCTGAGCTAGCCTGGCTCAGCTTGGAAACCTCTCCCTTTTCCCTCAGCGTGGCTGGCTGAGGAATTCTGGGAGTTGAAGTCCACAAGTCCTGAGGGGGCCATAATTCCCCCATGCTGGCTTAGGAATTCTAGGAGTTGAAGTCCACGAGTCATAAAAGAGCCAAGGTGGCCTACCCCTGTTCTATATCATTCCAGACAAATGGTTGTCCAATCTCTTCTTAAAAACTTCCAGTGTTGGAACACCCACAACTTCTGGAGGCAAGTAGTTCCACTGGTTAATTGTTCTAACTGTCAGGAAGTTTCTCCTTAGTTCTAGGTTGCTCCTCTCCTTGATTAGTTTCCATCCGTTGCTTCTTGTCCTGCCTTCAGGTGCTTTGGAGAATAGCTTGACTCCCTCTTCTTTGGGGCAGCCCCTGAGAGATTGGAACACTGCTATCATGTCACCCTTCATCCTTCTCTTCATTAAACTAGACATACCCAATTCCAGCAACCGTTCCTTATATGTTTTAGCCTCCAGTCCTCTGATCATCTCTGTTGCTATTCTCTGCACTCTTTCTAGAGTCTCAACATCTTTTTTTACATCATGGTGACCAAAACTGGATGCAATATTCCAAGTGTGGCCTTACCAAGGCCTTGTAAAATGGTATTAATACTTCACGTGATCTTGATTCTATTCCTCTGTTGATGCAGCCTACCACTGTGTTGTCCTGTTTGGTAACTGCAGCACGTGGCTGGCTTATATTGCTGGGACAGTGCTTTGCAGCAGCTGCCCCCAATTTATTCTGTTTTTTATATTTTATCATTCCCAAGTTTGCTTATCTGTCACGCTTAAATCAGGACAGGGACAGAGAGGATTTTAATAAAGAGGATTCTAGCCCTCATGAACACCCAGAGAATGTAATAGAACAGGGGTCTTCAAACTTGGCCCTTTTATGATTTGTGGACTTCAACTCCCAGAATTCCTCAGCCAGGCACGACCCTGTAATAGAAGATGTGCACTTACAACATCATCAACCGACTCTTGTTCATCATCATCCTGGGAAGAAAGCTCACTCTTATCTTTCCTAAATAATACAAAAAGAGGTGGAATTAGTCTCTGGATAGTTTCATCATTTAAATTCTCTAAATTTTTGTTATCATAATCCAGAAAATCAGACTGGAATATCTACTCAATTCAAGTGGACATTGCAACAACACATCCGCAAGCCCCAACATAGTTTTTCCCCATTTGGGGCATTCTCCAGCCAACCTGACTTTTGCTAAGCCTTATGGGAAATGAAAGCCTCCAATTCTTGGTTTCCTTGTGGTCTCCCATTCAAGGATTAACCAAGCCCAGGTTGGTTGAGCTTCCGCGCCTGGACAAATTAGCCAGGCATTGCCCTTTGCTGAAACTAATTAACATGTGGACTCTTCACTTTATAAATCCTAGAGGATCCTAAGATTGCCGTGCCCAAATTAGTCACAACATTGCTTTGGGCAACACGAGATTCTAAGTTGTTTGTCTATCTAAAAATTAAGCTGTGGAAACCTTGGTGCTCTCTCAGCTTGGGTGTTCGTTAGTTGTTTGTTGTTGTTTTTGCAGACATTTCATGACCCAACTAGGTAACACCATCAGTGTCAGAAGGGAGTGGGATTTGCTTTCTGTTTATGCAAACCTGGCTTGCCTTGTCAGTGTAGGTGGCCATGTTCTTGGTGATTCCTTAATTGGGTATTATTTACTCTTTGTTTGTTTGTCTGAATTGATGGTTCCTGTCAGCGTCCCACCAACGCTGAGAGGGCAAAGCCATTTGCACATGAGGAGAGAGCAAACGGCACTCTCTCCTAGCACTGACGCTGTAACCTAGTTTGGTCATGAAAGCTCTGCAAGAAAAAAAAAGAAGCTCCAAGAGCATCAAGGACCCCACAGTTCAGTCCTCCTCCTCCTCCTCCCCTCCTCCTCCCCTTCCTCCTCCTCCCCCCTCTCTTCCTCCTCCTCCTCCTCCCCTCCTCTTCCCCCCCTCTCTTCCTCCTCCTCCCCCTTTCCCCTCCTCCTCTTCCTCCTCCTCCTCCTCCCCCTCCTCCCCTCCTTCTCCTCTTCCTCCTCCTCCCCCTTTCCCCTCCTCCTCTTCCTCCTCCTCCCCTCCTCCCCCTCCTCCCCTTCTCCTCTTTCTCCTCCTCTCCCTCCTCCTCCCCTCCTCCCCTCCTCCTTCTCCTTTCTCCTCCTCCCCCTTTCCCCTCCTCCTCCTTCCCTTCTCCTTCTCCTCTTCCTCCTCCTCCTCCTCCTCCTCCTCCTCCCCTCCTCCCCCTCCTCCCCTTCTCCTCTTTCTCCTCCTCTCCCTCCTCCTCCTCCCCTTTTCCCCTCCTCCTCCTCCTCCTCCTCCCCTCCTCCCCCTCCTCCCCTTCTCCTCTTTCTCCTCCTCTCCCTCCTCCTCCTCCCCTTTTCCCCTCCTCCTCCTCCTCCTCCCCTCCTCCCCCTCCTCCCCTTCTCCTCTTTCTCCTCCTCTACCTCCTCCTCCCCTCCTCCCCTCCTCCTTCTCCTTTCTCCTCCTCCCCCTTTCCCCTCCTCCTCCTTCCCTTCTCCTTCTCCTCTTCCTCCTCCTCCTCCTCCTCCTCCTCCTCCTCCCCTCCTCCCCCTCCTCCCCTTCTCCTCTTTCTCCTCCTCTCCCTCCTCCTCCTCCCCTTTTCCCCTCCTCCTCCTCCTCCTCCTCCCCTCCTCCCCCTCCTCCCCTTCTCCTCTTTCTCCTCCTCTCCCTCCTCCTCCTCCCCTTTTCCCCTCCTCCTCCTCCTCCTCCCCTCCTCCCCCTCCTCCCCTTCTCCTCTTTCTCCTCCTCTCCCTCCTCCTCCTCCCCTTTTCCCCTCCTCCTCCTCCTCCTCCCCTCCTCCCCCTCCTCCCCTTCTCCTCTTTCTCCTCCTCTCCCTCCTCCTCCCCTCCTCCCCTCCTCCTTCTCCTTTCTCCTCCTCCCCCTTTCCCCTCCTCCTCCTTCCCTTCTCCTTCTCCTCTTCCTCCTCCTCCTCCTCCTCCTCCTCCTCCTCCCCTCCTCCCCCTCCTCCCCTTCTCCTCTTTCTCCTCCTCTCCCTCCTCCTCCTCCCCTTTTCCCCTCCTCCTCCTCCTCCTCCTCCCCTCCTCCCCCTCCTCCCCTTCTCCTCTTTCTCCTCCTCTCCCTCCTCCTCCTCCCCTTTTCCCCTCCTCCTCCTCCTCCTCCCCTCCTCCCCCTCCTCCCCTTCTCCTCTTTCTCCTCCTCTCCCTCCTCCTTTCTCTTCCTCCTCCTCCTCCTCCTCCTCCCCCTTTCCCCTCCTCCTCCTCCTCCTCCTCCTCCCCTCCGCCTCCTCTTCCTCCTCCTCCCCCTCTTTCCCCTCCTCCTCTTTCTCCTCCCCTCTTCCTCCTTTTTCTCCTCCTCTTCCCCTCCTCCTCTTCTTCCTCCTCCCCCTCTTTCCCCCCCTCCTCTTTCTCCTCCTCCTCCCCCTCCTCCTGGCCACACATTCCACTCCTTTCTAGCACTGATGACATAACCTAGTTTGGTCATGAAAACTCTGCAGGAAAAAAGAAAAAAACGGAGAGCATCAAGGACCCCCCAGTTCAATCCTGAGCTAGGAAATATTCTCAAAAATTAGTGTGGTTCTCTCTGCAGGACCAAACGAGGAAGTAGGACTAGGTGGGCCTTGTCTGCAAAGGAAGATGCTCAGTGGATTTGGTACAACACACCTGTGCATTTTTACAATACAAGAAGTCCTCGACTTACAACCACAGCTGAGTCCGATATTTCTGCTGCTAAGCGAGACAGTTGTTAGGTGAATTTTGCTCCATTTTACGACCTTCCTTGTCACAGTTGTTAAGGGAATCACTGCGGTTGTTAATTGAGTAACACCGTTGCTAAGTGAATCAGGATTTCCCACTGACTTTGCTTGTCAGAAAGTCCCAAAAGGAGATCAAGGGACACCACGACTATCATAAATACTGTATAAGCCAGTTGCCGAGCATCTTAATGTTGATCACGTGACCCTGGGGATGCTGCAACGGTCGTAAGTGTGAAACATCATCATAAGTCACTTTTCTCAGGGCCGTTGTGACTTTGGACGGTCAGTAAACAAGAGATTGTAAGTCAAGGACTAGTTATGTGGTGCCGCCCACTGCTGTGCACAATTGAGAGATCCTGGCCAAATTTTGCTCCAGTGTTTACCTTCTGCAGGCTGCACAGAAAGCCACAAAACAGGCAGAGAGCAGAGACACCCCAGCGATGAAGAAAGGGAAGCCCCCCACCGGTCCTTCCTCAAAGGCAGACGCCATAAACGGGAGGCTGAAAAGCTGCTTGTCACAGGAAGCTGTGGACACAGAGAAAAAACACCAGGCAGGCACTGAAACACAGGAAGTCAAATAGAATAGAGCTGAAAGGGACCTTGGAGGTCTTCTAGTCCAGCCCCCTGCTCAAGCAGGAGAAGCTATATACCATTTTAGACAAGTGACTGTCTAGTCTCTTCTTGAAAATCTCCAGTGATGGAGCGCCCACTAGAATAGAATAGAATAGAATAGAATAGAATAGAATAGAATAGAATAGAATAGAATAGAATAGAATAGAATAGAATAGAATAGAATAGAAAATATGGAATGGAATGGAATGGAATAGAAGTAGAGTATAGAGTAGAGTAGAGTAGAGTAGAGTAGAGTAGAGTAGAATAGAATAGAATAGAATAGAATAGAATAGAATAGAATAGAATAGAATAGAATAGAATAGAATAGAATAGAATAGAATAGAATAGAATAGAACAGACATGTCAAACACAAGGCCCGGGGGCCAGATCCGGCCCGCGAAGTGGTTTCATGTGGCCTGCGAAGCTATCCTGGAAACAGTGAGGGAACGGCCTCCGCTGCCTTGGCCCTGGCCCAGAGACCCTCCTTCCACCAGAGACCCTCAGATCTGTCCCACTCCTGCCCAGGCCCCCATAGGCACCCTTGATGCGAATGATGTAGAGCTGGCCATGCTCACTCAGTAGGCCATACGCACTCTAGCCACGCCCACCCAGTAGGCCACGCCCACCCTGGCCATACCCACCCGGCCCCCTGCGGGCAACCGCAATGCTGATGCAGCCCTCAATGAAATTGAGTTTGACACCCCTGGAATAGAAAATATGGAATGGAATAGAATAGAATAGAATAGAATAATAGTAGAGTAGTGTAGTGTAGTGTAGAGTAGAGTAGAGTAGAGTAGAGTAGAGTAGAGTAGAGTAGAGTAGAATAGAACAGAATAGAATAGAAAATATGGAATGGAATGGAATGGAATAGAATAAGAGTAGAGTAGAGTCGAATAGAATAGAATAGAATCTGGAAGGGACCTTGGAGGTCTTCTAGTCCAGCTCCCTGCTCAAGCAGGAGACCGTATAGGGTTTCCTGCCTGATTAGGGGGTTGGACTAGATGGCCTCCAAAGTCCCTTCCGACATCATCATCTTTATTATTATTATTATTATTATTATTATTATTATTATTATTATTATTATTATTATTTTATTTATTTATTATTATTATTACAGTTGGACCCACAGAGAACTTCCACCCACTCAAAATGAGATAATCACCCAAAAAGAGAGGTAGCTTGGTCTAATGGTTAAAGCAAAAGTCAAGATGAAAATTTAGTTGTGTCCGACTCCTCAGTTAATCCAGATTCTTGAGTTGACGTTGCTTCTCACAAACCTGGTTGGGGAGGTGGCAGTTGGTGAAACCAGGACCCTAGGAGGTTGCTGCCATCATTAATATTCACCGGTTTTGAATTTTGATCACGTGACGTGGGGATGCTACCCAGGTTGTAGGCGTAAGGACTAGTCATAAGACATTTTTCCCCCAAAAAAATTTAACCTTGGGACAACCAAGGACTTGGATGGCTGAGAATCTCCATAGACTTTGAGCCATGCACTTTGAATGGTGCAGGAGTATGAACGGATTTTCAGAAACAAAATATTAAAAAATTGCAGGCTACAGGAACCATTTGTATCACTCAGGTGACCCCGAGGACACAGATAAGCCTCCAGGTGGCCTCAAGGACTCTCCAAGAGGATGCAAATGACCAGCTGTCTGCAAGGAGTATAAATCCTTCCGTTCCCCACCATCCAGTCCAGAGGCGAAGAAGCTTCTTGGGTGAGAAGCGAAACGTCTTCAAAGAAAAACAAGGAAGTCCGGTGGCCTCGTGAAAAAGCCCCTTTGGAACAAGCACGGCCTGGGTGACCGAAAGTATCTATAGACCTTGGGACATTCAGTAGTTCTCCCTCCTATGCCTAATAACAATATGCAAATTCCAATAAATAAGCATTTTAAAGGCCTCCAAAAACCCAGTTAGTCCAGGGTGCTTTGATCACATCCACATTTTTTCCCCCTGGAAAATCGGTATATTTTTTCCACAATATTTCGGACCCAGCCCAAAAGATGTTGAGACTCTAAAAAGAGTGCAGAGAAGAGCAACGAAGATGATCAGGGGACTGGAGGCTAAAACATACGAGGAACGGTTGCTGGAATTGAGTATGTCTAGTTCACGGGTAGCCAACCTCGGCTCTTTTATGACTCATGGACTTCAACTCCCAGAATTCCTGAGTCAGCTATGTCTAGTTTCATGAAGAGGGGGGACATGATAGCTGTCTTCCATTATTTGAGGGGCTGCCCCAAAGAACAGTGAGTCAGAAAACCCTACAGTATACTATTTCAGACAGGTGGCTGTCCAATCTGTTCTTAAAAGCTTCCGGTACTGGAGAACCGACAACTTCTGGAGGCAGGTGGTTCCACTGGCTAATTGTTCTAACTGTCAGGAAATTCCTCCTTAGTTCTAGGTTGCTTCTCTCCTTGATTCGTTCCCATCCGTTGCTTCTTGTCCTGCCTTCAGGCGCTTTGGAGAGTAGCTTGACTCCCTCTTGTTTGGGGCAGCCCCTGAGATATTGGAATGCTGCTATCATGTCGCCCCCCCCCCCAGTCCTTCTCTTCATTAGACTAGATCTACCCAATTCCTGCAACCGTTCTTCGTATGTTTTAGCCTCCAGTCTCCTAATCATCTCTGATGCTCTTCTTTGCACACTTTCTAGAGTCTGAACATCTTTTTTTTTCATATTGTGGTGACCAGAACTGGATGCAGCGTTCCAAGTGTGGTCCTACTGCGGCTTTGTAAAGCGACATTAGCACTTCACACGATCCCGATTTGATCCCTCTATTAACGCAGCCTAGGATGGCCTGGGTGTTTTGGGCAGCAGCAGCACACGGCTGGCTCACATTGAAGGGATTGTGTGCTAGGACTCCCAAGATCATGAAGCCAACCACGTTGGCTTGGAAATGGACCAACGGGACTTTCCCTGGAGAGAAGAGGACCCACAGCCATTCTTGTAGCGCTCAAAGAGACAACTTACTTCACCCGTTCAGGAGTAGCAAGGAGCCAAGGTCATGCTTACGATCTGTCCTACCAACGGATGGCGATCCCTCATAAATTTTCTCCCAGCTGCACCTTCTTTGGGGCCTCCTTCAAGCCACAACCCCGGCTTCTGCTTCCAGCTCCTCGGAGGCACCCGCAGCACCCTTTTCCTGAGGAGGTTATGAAGAGCACCCGCCAAAACAGCGTGCAAAGATAAGGCTTTGGTTTCCTGCCTACGCTACCCAATTGCAAAGCTGCAGTTGGTAAACCCAAAATGGAAAAGCAGCCAGATCAGGCAAGTCGGTGGGGAGTAAAAGATACGCACCTTGGAGAATGTCTGTGGACATTCTCAGCCATCCAGCTCAGGGTTGTCCCCGGGGCAATTGGACTCTCCTGTTTTCCTTTGAAAACCTTTCGCTTCTCATCCCAGAAGCTTCTTCAGGTTCTGACTGGATGGTGGGGGAATGGAAGGATTTATACTCCTTGCAGACAGCTGGTCATTTGCATTCTCTTAGAGAGCCGTTGAGGCCCCTTGGGAGGTTTACTTGTATCCTCAGGGTCACTTGAGTAACGCAAATGGGTCTGGAGCCTTCTCGGAGCTGTTGAAAGTGTTGTACTACAACACAGTTCTTTTTAAGGGAACCCCTGCAGTTGTTAATGTAGTAACACCGTTGCTAAGTGAATCCAGCTTCCCCATTGGCTTGGCTTATCCGAAGGTTGCAAAAGGGGGATTGCGTGACCCCACCCCCAGGACACCACCACCGTTGTAAATGCGAGTCCGTTGCCGAGTATCCGAACGTCGATCACATGACCCTTGGGGTGGCTGCTGCAACGGCCTTCAGGGTGAAAAACGGTCACAAGGCGTGTTTTTCCCCCCCCCAACGGTCACTTAAAACGAGCCGTTTTTAAAATTGAGGACCGGCCTGTGTTCCCAACCATTTTCATCCGCATCCGACTGTGGATGGGTTTTGTTCTTTCCATATGACCGATGTACATTAAAAAAAAGAAAATAAAAAGGTGGAAAGTGGAAAGGTGGAGCGGTTGCGTTTTATTCAAAATGAGAATCTTCCCAATTGGGGAATAATAATAATAATAATAATAATAATAATAATAATAATAATAATAATAATAATAATAATAATAATAATAATAATAATATAAAGTTGGAAGGGACCTTGGAGGTCATCTAGTCCAACCCCCTGCTCAGGCAGGAAACCCTATGCCATTTCAGGCAAATGGCTGTCCGGTCTCTTCTTAAAAACTTCCAGGGTTGGAGCATCCACAACTTCTGGAGGCAGGTGGTTCCACTGGTTAATTGTTCTAATTGTTAGGAAATTTCTCCTTAGTTCCAGGTTGCTTCTCTCCTTGATGAGTTTCCATCCGTTGCTTCTTGTCCTGCCTTCAGGCGCTTTGGAGAATAGCTTGACTTCCTCTTCTTTGGGGCAGCCCCTGAGATATTGGAACACTGCTATCATGTCACCCCTCACCCTTCTCTTCGTTAAACTACACATCCCCAATTCCAGCAACCGTTCCCTATATGTTTTAGTCTCCAGCCCCCTAATCATCTTTGTTGCTCTTCTCTGCACTATTTCTAGAGTCTCAACATCTTTTTTTACATCGTGGTGACCAAAACTGGATGCAGTATTCCAGGTGTGGCCTTACCAAAGCATTGTAAAGTGGTATTAGAACGGCGAAGGAAATTGTGGGGTGTTTTTTTCCCATCTCAAAAAAAAAAACCAACACAAAACAAAACAAAGTGAAAAAAGACAAAGAGGAGTTTTCGGCAGTTGCGACAGGAGCTTGAACTGCACAAACCGCTCGCCACGATAAAAAGGGGGCAGAGGGGAAACCACAGCGAGCTCATTTTTTTCCCCACTCGAGACGATGGTGGAAAAGGAAACGTGTGCAGGAAACGGCAGCGATAACGAGAGTTGCTGCGGCGCGCGACTTCGGCGCTTGCTCTTTGGCTGCCGCCGATGCCCTTGCAGAGATCTAGCAGCCGCTCAGTTTGCAACAGCAGACGTACAACAGCTCATCCAGCAGCCCTTTAAAGTTACGGCAGCACTGACAAAAACGGACTTCTGTCCATTTTTCACACTTACGACCATTGCAGCATTCCCCGGTGGTCATGTGATCAAAATTCAGACTTCTGGCATCTGGTTCATACGGTTGCCGTATCCTGGGGGGGGGGGGGTCATGTGACCCTTTTGCAACTTGCTGCCATGCGAAGCCAATGGGGAAGCCAGATTCGCTTAACGACCGACTTTACAACTGTCATGACTTATGACCATAAGGGGCAGGTTCTATTACGGTCGTACTTCGAGGACTACCAGTAGCTGGAATGAAGAGTTTCCAAGTGACCAGAAAGGACTGGTAAGAGCCAGTTTGGTCAAATGGTTCAGGCACCAGGCTAGAAAACAGGTGAGGTGGTGAGTTCTAGTCCTGCCTTATCCATGAAAGCCAGCTTGGGTGATTTGGGGCCAATCACCAGGAGACAGGGAGTTCTAGTCCCACTTTGGGCATGAAAGTCAGCTGAGTTACTTTGGGCCAATCTGTGGGAGACAGTGAGTTCTAGTCCCACCTTAGGCACAAAAGCAGGCAGGGTGATTTTAGGCCAATCACCGGGAGACGGTGAGTTCTAATCCCACCTTAGACATGAAAGCCAGCTGGGTGATTTTGGGCCAATCACCAGGAGACGGTGAGTTCTAGTCCTGCCTTAGGCACAATATCCGGCTGGGTGAGTTTTGGCCAATCACTGGGAGACAGTGAGTTTTAGTAGTCCCACTTTAAGAGATGAAAGCCAGCTGGGTGATTTTGGACCAATCACCAGGAGACGGTGAGTTCTAGTCCTGCCTTAGGCACAAAATCCGTCTGGGTGAGTTTTAGCCAATCACTGGGAGACAGTGAGTTTTAGTAGTCCCACTTTAAGAGATGAAAGCCGGCTGAGTGATTTTAGGCCAATCACCGGAAGACGGTGAGTTCTAGTCCCGCCTTAGGCACAAAATCCGGCTGGGTGATTTTAGGCCAATCACTGGGAGACTGTGAGTTCAAGTCCTGCCTTAGACATGAAAGCCAGCTGGGTGATTTTGGCCCAATCACCAGGAGACGGTGAGTTCTAGTCCCGCCTTAGGCACAAAAGCCGGCTGGGTGATTTTAGGCCAATCACTGGGAGACGGTGAGTTCTAGTTCCGCCTTAGGCACGAAAGCCGGCTGGGTGACTTTGGGCCGGTCCCTCTCTCTCTCTCAGCCCAACTCATCTCACAGGGTTGCTGTTGTGGGGAAAACTAGGAGGAGAAAGCTATGTTTGGGTACACTCGCCGCCTTGTGTCGTTTGTAAATAGTAAAGAAATTATCAAATAACTTGAAAAGAGCCATGGTCCCCGGGAAAGGGGAATGTGTGTTCTGCCAGCTTGAAATGTGGCGCAATCCAAGGACTGCTTTCCGCGAGAATGTCGTTGCGCCTCCTGCTGGTCACGTCGATTAATGCTAGTACAAAAAGCCCAGGGTTTTCTCTCATTTTATTTCTCTCTGTTCTCCATGCCGAGAGGGGAGGGAAAAAAGAAAAAAAAAAGAGAGGCCACCGAGAAGTCCCGGAGAAGTCAAAGAACCAAAAAAAAAAAAAAAAAAAAAGGGTACAACCCAGCAAAACCTTTAAACAGGGCCGGCTCAGGAATTCTGGGAATTGAAGTCCACAGCTCTTTTAACACGGCCACAATTGCTCAGACCTGTCGCGGCAGGAAAAAAACCCTTTCCCCAACCAAAACAGATCTGAATCTGCTGTGGATATTTTGGGAGGCTTTCTCTGAAGAGGGAAAAAAAAACGAAGCTGTCCACCTTCCGGGGCTACCAGTTCAAATCCAGCCTATTTGTCCAACCAGGAGAGGAGGAGATCCAGAAGGAAGGAACTAGTTTTCATGTAGCAGCTCCTCCGCAGCCATCCTGAACTGAAATATGCTTTTTTTTTCCCCCACCGGCACCTGATGGGCAAAAAAGCTAGAACTCGGTCATTTTTTTGTGCGTGTCGGCTTTCTTTTGCTCCTGCTGAAGGCTCGCCTCTAAAGCCCGCAGCTCCCCCAGTTTTTTGTGGGCCCCCGAGAGCTTCTCTTCCAGCTTCGCCGTGGCTACCGTGTGCCTAGGAATCAAGGACAGAGAGGATCAGGAGCGGAAGGGTAGTCCCCGACTTACGACCGCTCGCTTTGCGCCTATTCAAAATGAGGACCGACTTAAAAAAAAAACCAAAACAAGGAGGACTTTATGACCTGGATTCGGACTTCTGACCTCCCCCCCGCCCCCGCGTGGTCAA
This sequence comes from Vipera ursinii, assembly GCF_947247035.1. Lineage (NCBI taxonomy): Eukaryota > Metazoa > Chordata > Lepidosauria > Squamata > Viperidae > Vipera > Vipera ursinii. The sequence goes on along the minus strand of NC_139516.1, from coordinate 4,527,552 downwards.
CGTGAACCGAACTTCGGATGCATTTACGGCTGTTGGCTGCATTGACCGTGCTCACGGGATTACAATTTTTTTGGATCGTTTTGCCCCAAATTTATTGGAATTTACGGCTTTGGCAAAATTGTACCCATCGGGAACTCTTGGTTTGCTTAGCAACCATCGGAAAAACAAAACAAAACAACCCCCCCCCCCCGGTAGCAATAGCCCTTAGACTTACATACCGCTTCACAGTGGTTCACAGCCCTCTCTAAGCGGTTCACAGAGTTGGCCTCTTTGGCACCAACGATCTGGGTCCTCATTTTACGGACCTCAGAAGGATGGAAGGCTGAGTCAACCTTGAGCCGGTCTGGATCGAACTCCTGGCAGTGGGCAGAGTCAGCCTGCAATGCTGCATTCTAACCACTGCGCCACTAGGGCCCTTCCTTCCTTCCTTCCTTCATCCCTCCCTCCCTTTCCCATTCCTTCCCTCCATCTTTCCTTCCCTTTCTTCCCTCCATCTCCTTCCTTTCCATCCCATCCCATCCCTTCTTCCTTCCCTTCCATTTACTCCTTTCCTTTCCCTTCTCCTTCCTTCCTTCCTTCCATCTCGCTTTCCATCCCACCCCTTCCTCCTTCCCTTTCTCCCCTACTTCTTACTCCTTTCCTTCCCTCCCTCCTTTCCCTCCTTACTTCTTTCTCTTCTCCTTTCCTTTCCCTTCCCTTCCTTTCCTCTCCTTCCCCGTCCCCTCATTTCACACAACCTACTGACCAAATTAGCTTACATCCCAGGTTTGCACAATATACCAAATCACAAACCGGCCAAGCCACCAAAACCTCCATTCAGGCGAGCGACAAGCAAGAGTCTGCAGGTCGGGGCGAATCCGACCTCTGGGCCTGGATCCGACCTGGCTAAGGGGCCGTTTCTAAAGGCACGAGACGTTGAGTGGCAGGCGCCACCAGCCGCGCTACGGCTCTCCCGACCCACAAACCCGTGCACGGTTGCCTGGCCTAAGCGGGAAGACCCGGGAGACGGGTGTTAATTCACACACACACACCCTTCCAGGGTCAGCGGAGAACGTCAGCCGGACGAGCTCTCTCCCGCCGACGGAGAGGCTCCCCTTACCGCCCCACGTTGCGCGCCAAGGCCTCGCGGATCCCTCGAATGTCCCTCTGGGTCTGCTCGATTTCCTCCACCGTCTGGAAGAGGCGGACACTCAGCGCCTTCTTGGTGCTCTTGCTGGCGTGGTAGAGCTCTTTGCTGCTCCTCTCCGGCGGGGGAAGCTTCCCTGCCGGCAGCCCCTCCGAAGCTTCCCGGCCCTGAAGCTTCTCGTTCAGAAAATCAAAGACGTTACGCGGCTTGGGCTTGGGCTGCCGGAGCCGGGCCGCGCTCTTTCCTTTCGCCCTCCGTTTCCTGGATTTGGAGGGATCCACTTTCCCCTCCCTCTTCTTCTGCAGGATCTCCGCACACTGGTCCAGCGACTTCCCCTTAGGGAGCACGACGGCCAAGACCGGCTCAACTCTGCCCTCGGAATTTTTGCCCAGGCCTGCAAGGGAAAGAGGGAGGACACGGGGGCGGGTCTGCAAGAAGAAGGACAGCTGAGGCAGCCACTTGCGGGGAGAGCCTCCTTGCGGGTATACACCTCGTTTCTCTCTCTCTCTCACACACACACACACCCCGGACCCACGCTTACCTTTACCAAGCTCGCTTACCTTTACCAAGCTCGTAACCCATCTGAGCCATAAGTTTGGAGCCAATGCCACGGGTGTGGGCTTCCCAGCTGCCGAAGGACGAAAGGCCGGCGGAGGGCCCTTCCCCGTTCTCCGGGACGCTGCTTTCAAGGACTGGAGAGGAGGAGGGAGAGGGGTTAGAGGCAGAAAGCGGCATTCTGGGAGTTGAAGTCCGTCCATCTCAAAAGATGCTGGCTGAGGAATTGTGGGAGTTGATTTCCACCCAGCTTAAAGGATGCTGGCTGGGGAATTCTGGGTGTTGAAGTCCCTCCATCTCAAAAGATGCTGGCTAAGGAATTGTGGGTGTTGGTCCACCCATCTTAAAGAATGCTGGCTGGGGAATTCTGGGTGTTGCAAGTTCACCCATCTTAAAAGATGCTGGCTGGGGATTCTGGGAGTTGAAGTCCCTCCATCTCAAAAGATGCTGGCTGAGGAATTGTGGGAGTTGAAATCCACCCATCTTAAAGGATGCTGGCTGGGGAATTCTGGGAGCTGAAGTCCACCCATCAAGGATGCTGGCTGGGGAATTCTGGGAGTTGAAGTCCACCCATCTTAAAGCATGCTGGCTGGGGAATTCTGGGAATTGAAGTCCACCCATCTTAAAGGATGCTGGATGGGGGATTCTGGGAATTGGAAGTCCACCCATCTTACAGGATGCTGGCTAGGGAATTCTGGGAGTTGAAGTCCACCCATCAAGGATGCTGCCTGGGGAATTCTGGGAGTTGAAGTCCACCCATCTTAAAGCATGCTGGCTGGGAAATTCTGGGAGTTGACGTCATCACTGTGAGAAGCGAGTGAGGTTTGTGGAGAGGAGCAGGAGGAGGATTGTGGGGTCCTTAGTGCTCTCTGAGCTCGGGGATTTTCTTGCAGTCATTTCATTACCCAACTAGGTAACATCATCAGGGATAAAAGGGAGTGAGGTTTGCTCTCTGTTTATGCATAAGTGGCTTGCCCTGTCAATGTTGGTGGGAGTGCTCCTGGCGGTTCCTTGATCAGGCTGTTGCTTTGACGGTTTGACTGAGTGACCTGTTTAAAGAAATGGCCAGTTTGCAAGTTCTCTGTTTCAGACTAAGAAAAGCCCTCTGTGCATGACCAGAGAAGGCCAGCCTTTGGGCCCCACGTCCCAAGGGATCTGGTGCCTTTCCTCTGAAGACAAAACTCAAGCCACCTTTTTAGAGGCCCCATGGCAGCGTGTTTCGAATGCAGCACGGGCAGTCCTTGACTTATATAACAGCTTGTTTAGTGACCGTTCGAATTTACAACAGCACAGAAAAAAAAGTGACCTATGACCGTTTCCCCCACTTGTGACCGTTGCGGCATTCTCCTGCGGTCACGTGATCAAATTTCGGCTGCTTGGCCACCGATTCGCATTTATGACGGTCGCAGAGTCCCGGGATCAGGTGATCCCCTTTTGCCATCTTCTGACAAGCCAAGTCCATGGGGGAAGCCAGAGTCACTTTTATAGCCGTGTTGCTAACTTGACGACTGCAGGGATTCACTTAAGAAATGGGGCACAACTTAGTTAGCGACTGCCTTGCTTAGCAATGAAAATTTTGGGTTCAACTGTGGTCGTAAGTCGAGGACTCCTTGTATGGTGGCCAAAAGGGGGATTTGGAAGGTACAAGCAGCTGATTAGGAGCAAAATAAGCGCAGTAACTGCAGGGCCCTGGAAAAGTAAAAAAAAAAAAGAGGTGGAGTATCTTTTACCTTTAGCGTACCCAGCGCTATCCAATTCATCGCCATCGGATTCCGAGGAGGAAGAGGTCTCCTCACTACGCAGGGGAGGGACCACACCGTCCCCTTCCACCACCGCTTCCTTCAGGAGCAGCGAGTCAAATTTCACCGTGTAGTAACCGCTGTCAATGTCTGAGAAAGGAGAATGGAGATTGTTCATTTTATTTCCCTTCCGCTATGTTATTTCTATAAGTCACTCCAGGTGGTATACGCATACAGGGATACCTGGTTACTCAGTTCCTTGGAAACTTATTGAATTGGATACTTGGTGCATTTTGAGGCGAACATTTTGTCCCAGAAGTTGTTTGTTTGGTACTCGGCACGCAAACTAGAACTTGTCGGTCTTTGGCTGCCTTGTGACTCACCTACATTATTCCTTATGGGGGAAAAAATGTGTTTGGTATTCCTCGTTTTTGGTTTTCACCACGCCGCCTGGAATCAATTAACGATGAGTTGTGCGAAGTATTTAATACCGCTTTATAAAGTATGGCCACACCTGGAATACTGCAGCCAATTTTGGTCACCGTATCACAAAAAAAGATGTTGAGAGTTTGGAAAAAATTCAGAGGAGAGCAACTAAGATGATCCGAGGCCTGGAGGCTAAAACATAACGAAGAATGGCTGCGGGACTTGGGACTGGCTAGTCTAAAGAAAAGAAGAAATAGGGGAGACACGATAGCAGCGTTCCAGTATCTGAAGGGCTGCCACAAGGCAGAAGGGGTCATGTTATTCTCCAAAGCACCAGAGGGAAGGATGAGAAACAATGGTTGGAAACTCATCAAGGAGAGAAGCAACCCAGATCTAAGGAGAAACTTCCTGACAGTGAGGACAATCAACCAGTGGAACAGCTTCCCACCAGAAATTGTGGGCGCTCCATCACTGGAAGTTTTTAAGAGGAGACTGGCCAGTCACCTGTCTGAGACAGTATAGGTTCTCTTGCCTGAGCAGAGGGCTGGACTAGAAGACCTCCAAGGTCCCTTCCAGATTCTATTCTATTCTCTATTTTCTATTCTCTATTCTATTCTTATTTTCTATTCTACTATTCTTGGGCGCTCCATCACTGGAAGTTTTTAAGAGGAGACTGGCCAGTCACCTGTCTGAGACAGTATAGGTTCTCTTGCCTGAGCAGGGGGCTGGACTAGAAAACCTCCAAGGTCCCTTCCAGCTCTATTCTGATTAAAGAGTAGCCAAATCTGGGCCAGAGCACTACCTGTCCCAGGTGTGGCTACCAGGGTCCAAGGCTCTTCGTACAATGAAACCCATGTAGGGCATGCTGAAATCAACCTCACCTGTGATTTTAGCAGCGTACCAGATCCCATCCTGGTGTCTGGCCAGGCAGGCCGAACCCACAGCGAGACCGCTGAGGTCAGGCTCTTCAAACGGGTGCAGCTCCTCAATGGGTACCACCTGCCCGTGGGAAAACCTGCCAGGAAAAGAGAGAATCCCTCGGTTTCAAAACACTCGATCTTTACACGGGTAGTCCTCAACCGCAACGGAGCCCAACATTTCTGTTGCTAAGCAAGACGCTGGTTATGTTGAGTCTTGCCCCATTTTGCGGCCTTCCTCGCCCCGGTTCTTAAGTGAATTCCCTGCAGATGTTAAGTTGCCAGCACGGTTGTTAAGTGAATCCAGCTTGCCCCGCTGAGTTTGCCTGTCTGTCACCCCGGCACACGGCAACCGTTGTAAATAACAGTGTTTCCCCCCCCCCCCAGGTCTTATATGAATTTTTGCTGCAAAAGACGCACTAGGGCTTATTTTCTGGTTAGGCCTTATATTTGGGGAAATACGGTACTAAATGCGTTCGTCTGGCAGATGATCTCTTGTTGTTAGTTGCAAAGTCGTGTCTGACCCATTGCGACCCTATGGACAACGTTCCTCCAGGCCTTCCTGTCCTCGACCATCTTCTGGAGTCCCTTTAAGCTCATGCCTACTGCTTCAGTGACTCCATCCAGCCACCTCATTCTCTGTCGTCCCCTTCTTCTCTTGTCCTCCACCTTTCCCAGCATGAGGCTCTTCTCCAGTGAGTCCTTCCTTCTCGTTAGGTGGCCAAAGGATTTGAGTTTCAGCTTCAGGATCTGGGCTTCTAAAGAGCAGATGATCTCTTAAGCGGGGCTTATTTTGGGGGAAGCATTATTTTGGGGGCTTATTTTGCAAGTATCCTGAAAAATCATGCTAGGGTTTATTCTCCGATTGGGTCTTATTTTCAGGGAAACACGGTATGTGTTGGTTGCCAAATGTCTGAATTTTGATCACGTCGCCAAATTGAGGACAACCTGTACAGAGATGTCCCAAGCAGCAAAACAGTAGTCTCTTCATAGAGAGATCAGGGCTCTTCAAACTTGGCCCTTTTATGACTTGTGGACTTCAACTGACAGAATTCCTCAGCCAGCGTGCACGCTGGCTGAGGAATTCTGGGAGTTGAAGTCCACAAGTCATAAAAGGGCCAAGCTTGAAAGACCTCTGGTATAGATTGTCCCCACAGGACGTCGCCTGCATAGCGAGACAAGTGCCTCTTGCATATATCAGGAATCCCGCCCCTTACCAGTTGATCTACTTACCGGCAATTCTCTTGAAATCGACATTTGTCATCCAGGAAAAAGGGGCAGGGCTTCAAAGACTTGTGAGTTGGGTAGAGGTAGAGCACCCTAACTCCGGGCCCTCCATCTTCCAAGCACTCGCTACCTACGATCATAGCGTTGTGATACTCCAGGGTTCCCCAAGAACTGTAGTAAGGAGCTTTCACTTTCATTCCACTAGCTATTTCTTCTTCCTCCTCCTCCTCCTCCTCCTCTTCTTCTTCTTCCTCTTCATCACCCATTCCATCTCTGCCTTCCCGAGTTCTCGGTGGACCGTCCTCTCCGTCTATTTGTGCAATGGCTTCCTTAAAAGCAGCATATTCGTCGTCGGTGTTTGGACGGCCAGCTTCTCCAAGGCTCTGTTGAGGATGAGCAGACGAAGGCGTGGAAAACCCCTCCGGGTCCAAAGTTGAACAAAGCTTGCTTTTTTTCACAGACAGCAGGCTGGCTTCTGTCAGTTCTATCAGCTGCCTTAAGTCAGCCTGCAACTGGATTAGATCAGCCTGTTGTGTTGGATCCAGCCCAGCACCTAAAGCCAGCTCCACTTGCTGCAGCTGAGCACTGTAAGTCTGAATGGCCGTTTCCAAGCTCTCCTCATCCATGGCTCCTTCTTTGAAAATTCAGTTCATTTTCAGCTTAACAGGTAACCAAGAAATACAATATTTTATCCACCAATAAGGACTGCACACTTTAGTTCATGGTTGGTGCTGGGTTGTTTTTTTTTTTACGTCCAAGCTTATCTCACTGCAAGAAACACAGATAATTTTATTTTATTGAAAAGTTTTAAAATACATTTTTAGAACATATACCCCATCTCCCCCACCCCCCTTCCCTTCCCTCCCTTCCCAACACCCCCCCCCCACTTCCCAAAGCTGAATACAGGATATTACATCATACAATCTTACTCTAAAATATTCTAATTACTATAATTACTCTTTAAATCCTTTAAATCACAGATAATTTTATGTTTACGCTACTTTTCAATAAAAGCTTCAAACATTCTGTAGAATGGCATCTAAGACACTGAGTCGGTTACAAAGCAATATTACAGGTAGTTCTCAACTTACGGCCACAACTGAGCTCAAAATTTCCCTAAGTGAGTTGCGCCCCACTTTACCTCTTTCGTCACATTTCTTAAGTGAATCATGTAGTTGTAACCAAATCTGGCTTCCCCCACTGACTTTGCTTGTTCGGAAGCCAGCTGGGAAGGTTACAAATGATAATCACATAACCCCAAGACAGTGCAACTGTCATAAGTACATGCCAGTTTCCAAGCACCAAAATTTTGATCACCTGGCCATGAGAATGCTGCAAGGTAAAATGAGGACCCAGATTGTTGGGGGCAATAAGCTGACTTTGTAATAATGCCGCTTGGGGGGGGGGGCGAAAGCCCTAATAAGCAGGCATATACATAGAATGAAGGCTATTGCTAAGCACATTGGTTTGTGCTTAAATTGTAAGCCGCTCTGAGTCTTCGGAGAAGGGCGGGATATAAATGGGATTAAAATAAATAAATAAATAAATTAATTAATTAATTGTGAAACCTGCTCCCGAGTCATTTTTTTCAGTGCTGTTGTAAATCCAAGCGGTCACTAAACAAATAGCTGTAAGTCGAGGACTACCTGCATCGAAGAATTATGAAGACAACATCTGAAAAACAGCAAGATATTTATTCTGTCTTCTTAAAGAGGCAGAAAGTTTGCAGTAAAATGTGCCCGTGTTTATGAATCCTGTCATAAGGGGAACGAGAGACCTGAAATGCCTTTTCAGGAAAGAAGGATCAAAGTTTCAAAGGAAAACCAAGTTAGAAAATCCAGTAGCCTTTTTTTGTCAGAAATCAGGTTAAGAAAATCCAAATAGTGTCGATTAAAAACTGCAACCAAGGTACAATTTCCCCCTTCCTCCTTCTTCTTCTTCTACTGGTGCGCCTTTTAATGAACAGCCAGTGAAATAATTCCTGATATGAAGGGATTAAAAAGCAATTTTTAATTTCAGCAGCTGCTATTAATGGCAGAGGAAGCAAAGGCAGTCAAGAAAAAGGTGGCAACTCCAACTTGTCTCTGTGCACGGAGGAAAAAATATATATGATTTCTTTTTCTGGGCAGGGAGCTTGGGCCTCGTGAGTCAGGCAGAAATTCAACCGGAAAAGCTACACACACAAACACACACACCAAAAAAGGACTTGTCTCCGTGCACGGAGGAAAAAATATATATAATTTTTTTTCCTTTTATTGTTCTGGGCAGGGAGCTTGGGCCTCGTGAGTCAGGCAGAAATTCAACCGGAAAAGCTACACACACACACACACCAAAAAAAGGGGGGGGGAAGGATTTGCGAGCAGGTAGGAAGACGCCTCCTTCCAAGCTAGACCTTTCGTTTGCAGTTAACTCAGACCAGAAAGAGGGAAGTCTCAGCCCCACCGAAAGCACTGGACTCATCTCCCATCATCCACAGCCATATGGGTCCGCTGGGATGGAGGACAATTGGCCTTGTAGTCCCGGGCTTCTGGACGGGGACCGGCTGGAGACTTGCCAAGCGAGGGAAAGCGATTCACCAGCACGACCTCCCCGCCCGAACGACGGCCAGCCTTCCCCCTTTTAGCACCCGACGACCGCCATGATAATTCCCCACCCCCTCCCGTCCCTGAATCCGCCTCCGCTTCCGGTCTTCTATAGAGGCTTCCATGACCATAGAGAGAAGCCAACCGGAAATGGCTCCGCCTCCCGCTTCTTTCCTTCCTTCCCTGTCCATAGTGCCTACCCGACGAAGCCGACCGGAAATTGCGCCTCCTCTTTCTCTCCCCCCCCCCTCTTCCTTGTCTATGGTTCGTGTCCGACCGGAAATGGCTCCGCCTCCCTCTTCTTTCCTTCCCTGTCGATGGTTCCTGCCCGGCGACGCGGGAGAGGGCGCGGCGCGGCGGCGCAAAGGCTCATGGGGATCGTGGTCCTTTACAGGCAGCGGGAGGCCGTCGCCGCCGGGGACGGGACTCCATTTCCCAGGCTACCCTTGGGCACGAACAGGGCCGACCGAGGAAGAAGCCCGTAAAGAAGGCGAGCAGGAGACGTTTAAACGAATTCGCCCCCCCACCTCTTTGTAAAGTGCCCGGTAAGTCTCTTCCAGCGCCTCGGGGACAGCGAAGGGGAAGGCGGGACTACAGTCCCCATCGCGCCGGTGGGGAAGTCATCTGGGTGGGTTTGACCCAGAGGCGGTTTGTTGAGGTTCCTCGGGCAAAGGAACTCTGTGCATGCTCAGGGGCTCCTTTGACACTTCCCAGCAGAGGTTGGGCGCCCAGTGAATTACATAGTAGGATATATCCTGCTGGGATAATGTTTTGTTTTCCCCTTCTAGTGGGATCTCCTGGTGGTCTCCCATCCAAATATTTATGGAGGGAGGTGACCTTTCCCCCACCCACCCACCCACCTACCTCTCTATAGGTCAGGAGTCTTCAAGCCTGGCCCTTTTATGACTTGTGGACTTCAACTCCCAGAATTCCTCAGCCAGGCACGGGTGCCTGGCTGAGGAATTCTGGGTGTCGAAGTCCACAAGTCATAAAAGGGCCAAGTTTGAAGACCCCCTGCTTTAGGTGATCTCTTGGTTCTCCCACTATTGTGTAGCCACTTTGTTGAAATACAAATGTCGGAGGAGAGATTTCTATTCATGCTGCCTCAGAGATAGGATAGAAATGTAAAGTACTCTTCACATAAAGGTAGCACATAAATGTAAAATACTCTTCACGTGCTCAGGTGCTCTCTTTGTATTGGTATCGGGGCGCCTGGCTGGTACCCTAATCCGTGGAGCGATAAGCCCTTTTCTAAGGGAAGCTGGAAGGATTCAGGCTCCGAATTCAGCCTAGCCCGGCTTCCCAGCCACTGAAAGAAAGAAAAAAATCTCTTTTTTTCATTTTTGCAGGAGCTAAATTTCAGTAAGTCGGGCTTTCCCCCATGCACAGACACCAACCATTATTTGCTAGCCTCCTGAAAAACTGCAGCTAAAAAAAAGGAATAATGCATTAGCCAAACAAAATTAGCTTATTAAAGTCTTAAGCCAGTACAAGCAATGTGTCCCATGCATGCTTTGTAACACTTATAAATCCATCTTACAAAGCAGTAAAAGGTGGCTCCTTCCAGCTGTTATGACTGTGTAGACCAGCTTCTCAACTTTAAGCTATCTAGAGTTCAGCCTTCCAATGGATGGTTTAAAAAAGGCCTGTTTGTAGTGTTCTAGCATCGTGGGTTGGAAGCTGTTGATTCTGCCTTTCAGTCGTATTTTAATTGTATTAGTTTACCATTTTGTTTTAAAACCAACTCTGACCAGTGTACAATTGAAGTAGTACAAACCCTAGGAAAGCAGACAAAATACAGATAGTCCTCAGCTGTAATTCAGTCTGGAATTATAGTTGTAAGTTGTCACGGTCAATAAGCAGGTCGTTACACGTCCACGCCTAATTTTAATAACCCTTTTTTGGCAGCAGTCATTAAGGAAATGCAATAGTTGTTAAGCAAATGCCAGAAGCCATTTTAAAAAATGTCAAAAATGGCAGACACGTGACTGCAGGACGTTGTAAAGGTAGTCCTTGACTTACAACAGTTGAGACCTATGACCATTTTTTCCACACTGACAACCTTTGTAACAGCCCCATGATCATGTGATTGAAATACAGATGCTTGGCAACTGGCTCACACTTATGACCGTTGCTGTGCCCCAAGGTCACGGGATCCCCTTTTGCAAACGAGCAAAATCAATGGGGAAGCCAGATTCCCTTAACAACCATATTACTGACTGATCAACTGCAGTGATTCACTTAACAAGGGTGTCGAGAAAGGTCGTTAAATGGGGCAAAATGCACTTTTAACAAATGTCTCGCTTAACTGCAGAAATGTTGGGCTCAGTTGTGCTTGTAAGTCGAGGACTTAAATGGTCATAAAGCTAAACCAGTTGCCAAGAACCCGAAATGTGATCGTACAATTGTCGTGTGTGTGTGTGTGTGTGTGTGTGTAATTGGAACTTCTAAACTTTGGGGAGAGGCTCATAACTTCAGTCACTCAAGGACAGGTTGTAAATAGAAAAAAAATATATGGAGGAAAGGAAAACACATACTTTATTAAATTTCTATCCCACCTTCCTTCCAAGAATATTAAATGCCTTCTTGCACTAATCCTTGGCTAGGCTAAAAGAGTCAGGCTGATCCAAGGTTTTCCCCGGGAACTTCCCATGTTGCTGGTCCTCTTGGTTTTTAAATCTTTATTTAAAATTTAAATCGTTTTGTGTTGTCTTTTTATCACTCACTAAGCTGCCCAGAGACACAGCGAAAATGAGACAGGTGTCCTATAAATTTAACAAATAAACGAATTTGGACCTAAGCTTCCTTGATCCTAGTCTTAAATGTCGGTTAAGCTTAGCCACTTTTGTTGTTAGTTGCGAAGTCGTGTCCGACCCATTACAACTCCATGGACGACGTTCCTCCAGGCCTTCCTGTCCTCCACCATCTTCTGGAGTCCATTTAAGCTCACGCCTACTGCTTCAATGACTCCATCCAGCCACCTCATTCTCTGTCGTCCCCTTCTTCTATTGCCCTCAATCTTTCCCAGCATGAGGCTCTTCTCCAGTAAGTCCTTCCTTCTCATTAGGTGGCCAAAGTATCTGAGTTTCAACTTCAGGATCTGGCCTTCTAAAGAGCAGTCAGGGTTGATCTCCTCTAGGACTGACCGGTTTGATCGCCTTGCAGTCCAAGGGACTCGCAGGAGTCTTCTCCAGCACCAGAGTTCAAAGGTCTCAATTCTTTGGTGCTCAGCCTTTCTTACGGTCCAGCTTTCACTGCCATACATTGCAACTGGGAAGACCATAGCCTTGACTATACGCACTTTTGTTGGCAGTGTGACGTCTCTGCTTTTTAGTGTGCTGTCTAGATTTGCCATGGCTTTCCTCCTGAGGAGCAAGCGTCTTTTAATTTCTTGGCTGCAGTCCCCCTCTGCGGTGATCTTGGAGCCCAGGAAAATAAAATCTGTTACTACCTCCATTTCTTCCCCAGCTATTTGCCAGGAATTGAGAGGGCCGGATGCCACGATCTTGGTTTTCTTAATGTTGAGTTTCAACCCAACTTTTGCACTCTCCTTCTTCACCCGCAACAAGAGGCTCTTTAGTTCCTCTTCGCTTTCTGCCATTAGAGTGGTGTCATCTGCATTTCTAATCGTAGTAGAATCTGAAAGTCAACGAGCATCTGAGCAGTGACGAACCTGAACGAACGCCGGCAGCGTCTCGCTTTCCAGACACGGGAGGGGAAAAAAGACTTTGAAATAAATATAATCCCCCCCCCAAATCTCAACAAAACAACTTGGGCTGTGTTCAGACACCACATCTACAAAAGAAGCCACATCTCCTGGTTTAGAAAGCTGAATTATATTTTTCGTATACTGTGTGTAGGTGATGCCTGCTACACAATAGGAAAACCACACCACCTGCAATGGGACCGCTCCTTCCCCGTTAGGGTGCCGTTGTGGTTTTCCGCACCCTAAAGGGTGAGAAAGACGACGACGAACTGAGTGATTAGCTACGTGCTGAGGGATTAAAAGGGTAGGCTTGGTTGTAACCGAGAAGTATTTGCAATTTAGTGTAAAGACCCACTTCAATCAACGTCTTAAGAAAACAGAACTCTTGGAAGCGGTTTCTTCCAGCAGGGATTTTTATTAAGAGAAATTGGCTGAAGGCATGCTAGACAGGATATGGGGGATTCCCCCCCCATTCAATGTTTTAAAGTGTTCCCGAGCAGCCCCCCACCTCCACCCCGCAGTTCTTCCAGGCGATTCAAACCGGCAGATTTGTAGGTGTTACTTCAGGAAAGAGCGCCAAAGAGTTGAGGCCTTTGAACTATGGCGCTGGAGAAGACTCCTGCGAGTCCCTTGGACTGCAAGGCGATCCAACCGGTCAGTCCTAGAGGAGATCCACCCTGACTGCTCTTTAGAAGGCCAGATCCTGAAGCTAAAACTCAAATCCTTTGGCCACCTAATGAGAAGGAAGGACTCACTGGAGAAGAGCCTCATGCTGGGAAAGATTGAGGGCAATAGAAGAAGGGGACGACAGAGAAGGAGGTGGCTGGATGGAGTCCCTGAAGCAGGAGGCGTGAGCTTAAATGGACTCCAGAAGATGGTAGAGGACGGGAAGGCCTGGAGGAATGTCGTCCGTGGGGTCACGATGGGTCGGACACGACTTCGCAGCTAACAAACAACAACTTCAGGAAAGATAACATAAGTCTGGCTCCTTCGGCAAGATCCAAGATCGTTCAATCCTCTTATTGCCCAGATCCCAGGTGTTGCATCTTTCCCACCCACCCCTCGCTGTAGGTAAAGAGAAGAGCTTCAGAGAGGCATAGGATGAAAGGCAGGTGGCTACATTGTTATGTTTAGCAGCCTGGAAGTGAATCAACAAAAGATTACTTGGTATTGTATACAGGAAGTGAAAGTAGTAAAACCCCATGTGCACCCCCCTCCCTTTTTTTTAGTGTGACAGAATCCAGGAGATGGTAAGGATTGGGGTTTTTTAAAATCAGAGAGGTAAAAGGTAAAGGTTCCCCCGCACATGCGTGCTAGTCGTTTCCGACTCTAGGGGCCGGTGCTCATCTCCGTTTCAAAGCCGAAGAGCCAGCGCTTGTCCGAGGACGTCTCCGTGGTCACGTGGCCAGCATGACTAGACGCCAAAGGCGCACGGAACGCTGTTACCTTCCCACCGGAGCGGTCCCTATTTTTCTACTTGCATTTTTACGTGCTTTCGAACTGCTAGGTTGGCAGAAGCTGGGACGAGTAACAGGCGCTCACTCTGCTACGCGGCACTCGGGATTCGACCCGCCACACTGCCGACCTTCCGATCGACAAGCTCAGAGTCCTAACCCACTGAGCCACCGCCTCCCTTTAAAATCAGAGAAGATAGATAGAAATGAAATATAACTGGATTCTGACATCTAGCTCAACTCCTGCTAGATCCATTCCTGTGGTTTTCTGAGCAGTGAGGCAACAATTGTCTTATTTCGGCTAAGTCTGCTTTGCAAGGGAAATTCTAGCCTTGGGGTTGTTTTTTTTCTCACGGTTCCCTCCTGCTGATCTGGGCCAACAATTAAGTTTTTCGAGGCCAGTGGAGAACTGATAGCTGCTGCCACCTGTCGTGCATGCTTCGATCATGTGTACACTGCTCTGGGTTTATACACATAACCAATCCCCTCACGTTTTGCACTTCACGCTTAGCGGAGGTAGCCATGTAGTTTCCTTGACAGGAACGTAGAATTGGTTTTACTGCTCATTTTTCTAGGGTGAAAAAGGTAGGTCTCTAAAATGACAGAAGAGATTACAGGCAGTCCTCTGTTTGTGGCTGCAATTGAGCACGGAGTTTCCGATGCAGAGGAAGGCAGTTGTTAAGTGAGAGGCACCCAATTTTACTACCTTTGTAAGTTATGAGTTGTAAGTTAGAATACCTGTATAATCACTTTGGGCCTAGACCAGGGGTCGGCAACCTTGGCTCTTTTATGACTCGCGGACTTCAACTCCCAGAATTCCCGAGCCAGCATAGCTGGCTCGGGAATTCTGGGAGTTGAAGTCCGCGAGTCATAAAAGAGCCAAGGTTGCCGACCCCTGGCCTAGACCAAGAAAGGAGCCAGAAAGTGGGAGAATATGAGTTCTAGTCCCGCTATAGGCATGAAAACCGGCTGGGTGACTTTGGGCCAGTCACCAGGAGACGGTGAGTTCTAGTCCCACCTTAGGCACAAAAGCTGGCTGGGTGACTTTGGGCCAATCACCAGGAGACAGTGAGTTCTAGTCCCGTCTCAGACATGAAAGCCATCTGGGTGACTTTGGGCCAATCACCAGGAGACAGTGAGTTCTAGTCCCACCTTAGGCACAAAAGCTGGCTGGGTGATTTTGGGCCAAACACCAGGAGACAGTGAGTTCTAGTCCTGCCGTAGACATGAAAGCCAGTAGGGTGACCTTGGACCAATCACCAGGAGTTTGTGAGTTCTAGTTCTGCCTTAGACATGAAAGCCAGTAGGGTGACCTTGGGCCAATCACCAGGAGTTTGTGAGTTCTAGTCCCGTCTCAGACATGAAAGCCAGCTGGGTGACTTTGGGCCAAACACCAGGAGACAGTGAGTTCTAGTCCTGCCTTAGACATGAAAGCCAGTAGGGTGACCTTGGGCCAATCACCAGGAGTTTGTGAGTTCTAGTTCTGCCATAGACATGAAAGCCAGTAGGGTGACCTTGGGCCAATCACCAGGAGTTTGTGAGTTCTAGTTCTGCCTTAGACATGAAAGCCGACTGAATGACTTTGGGCCAGTCACCAGGAGACGGTGAATTCTAGTCCCACCTTAGGCAACTTAGATATGGTTGAAGGTGGCATACAAATAAATAAATAGAAAAGTAACACATTACTCTGCTTGCGCAGTTCCGTTATTTTAGAAAGTCTTGGGAAAATAACCATCGCCTCATCTGGTGAATCTTCAATAAGTCTCCGTTTCTTTTCATTTACGAGGGAAATTTCTGCCTAGGTTTGGAGCAGGAAGGAGTGTCGGGGGGGGGAAACGGGGGGACAAAAGATCTTTTGGCTTACCAAATTTTGCCTTCTTTTTTTTACAGGAGCACAATGTACACACTGCTTTCCGGGCTTTACAAGTATATGTTCCGGCGAGATGAATACTGCATCTTAATCCTGGGATTGGACAATGCTGGAAAAACGGTGTGTATCTAGGCTTGTTTGTAGAAACGGGAAAAAATTCCCTTCCTCCTCCTGCCCCCCCCTCTCCGTGCTTGTGTTGGTTTATTCCTAGTCATAACTCCTCCAGAAGTTGTCAATGCTCCAACACGGAAAGTTTTTGAGAAGAGACTGGACAGCCATTTGTCTGAAAGGGTACAGGGTTTCCTGCCTGAGCAGGGGGGTTGGACTAGATGACCTCCAAGACCCCTTCCGACTTTATTTTTATTACTAACAACCTGCCTCCAGAAGCTGTGAATGCTCCAACACTGGAATTCTTTAAGACGAGACCGGACAGCCATTTCTCTGAAAGGGTGCAGGGTTTCCTGCCTGAGCAGGGGGTTTTGTCTAGATGACCTCCAAGGTCCCTTCCGACTTTATTTTTGTTATTAACAACCTGCCTCCAGATGATGTGAATACTCCAACACTGGAAGTCTTTAAGAAGAGACTGGACAGCCATTTGTCTGAAATGGTATGATTTCCTGCCTGAGCAGGGGATTGGACTAGATGACCTCCAAGGTCCCTTCCAACTTTATTTTTATTATTAACAATCTGCCTCCAGAAGCTGTGAATGCTCCAACACTGGAATTCTGTAAGAAGAGACCGGACAGCCATATGCCTGAAATGATATAGGGTTTCCTGCCTGAGTAGGGGGTTGGACTAGATGACCTCCAAGGTCCCTTCCAACTTTATTATTATTTTTATTTTGTATTGTTGTTGTTGTTATTATTACATAGAAACTTCTAGCTACTGGATGAGATAAATTTCACCCATCTCTAATTTTATTAGGGGCGGGGTGTCCCCTGCAGGTAAAGGATGCTGTCGCACTTAGGGCCTCCTCCAATTAAAATTTTGCAACAGTTTAAAAAAAATGGTTAAATTGCCAAGTCTTCACAAGATTGACTGTGATGCATTCCAAGATTAAAAAATGGAATGTTCCGTTCTGCATCATAACATTTTCTGTTTCTTAATCTAGTCTTAAGGAAGCCACTGCTGTGATGTCTCCCATCTAGGACCCACTTCTGTTGTGTTATCCGTGCTTATCATTTGATAAGCTTCTGTGAATGATTGTTAAACTTTTAGGCTGCCCCAATCTGTATGGAAGCCTTACAGGGTTAAAAGGGTGCAGGGGCTCCTCGAATTAGGACTACGGTTGAGCCAAAAGTGTTTGCCGCTAAGCAAGTTAAGCAAATTTTGCCCCATTTTACCACCGTTCCTACCCCAGTTCTTAAGTGAATCACTGCAGTGGTTAAATTAGTAAAGTGGATCACTGCTGCAGTGGTTAACTTAGTAACACCGTTGTTACTCCCCCACTGACCTTGCTTGTCAGAAGGTCTCAAAAGGTGATCACGTGACTCTGGGACATTGCAACCGTCATAAGTATGAGCCAGTTGCCAAGCGTCCAAATTTTAATTACGTGACCGTGAGAATGCTGCAACGGTCATAAGTGTGAAAAACGTACGGTGTGACAGTTGTGTGAGGACCGGTCATAAGTCACTTTTTCCCATGCTGTTGTAACTTTGAACAGTCACTAAATCAGGGGTCTTCAAACTTGGCTCTTTTATGACTCGTGGACTTCAACTCCCAGAATTCCTGAGCCAGACATGCTGAGGGGAAAGGGAGAGTTTCCAAGCTGAGCCATGATGGCTCTGGAATTCTGGGAGTTGAAGTCCATGAGTCATGAGGGGGCCATAGTTCCCCCATGCTGGCTGAGGAGTCCCCAAGTCATAAAAGGGCCAAGTTTGAAGACCCCTGCACTAAATAAAGGGTTGTACGTCAAGGATTGCCTCTTAATAACAAAAAGATGCTGAACATGTAATTAAAAATAATGGCCTCAGAGAACCCAAGCCAATTAGATATCAAACATACTCTATACAGGCAGTCCTCAATTTATGACTGTTCACTCAGAAATGGTTCGAATTAAGAGTGGCCTCCGGAAAAAAAATCAGTTATAGAGAAAATTTAAACTTAAAACTTGAATTGTGGTTGCAGTTCAAGCACTGGGCAACTGCATCACATTTGTAGACAAATGATCACAATTTATTTATTTATTTTAATTCCATTTATATCCCACCCTTCTCCGAAGACTCAGGGCGGCTTACAAGCTTAGCAGTAATTTGTGACTCTTCTCCCCCCCCCCCACCCCGTTTCTAGCAAAAACTTCCATTGGTTCAGTGGGATTCCCATTTATGACAAGGTGGCTTGACTTACGACCGTCGTCAAATTGTGCCCAGTCACGTGATGATGACTCTACTTACGGCTGCAGTGACTTACAACTTAAATTCCTGTCCCATTTGTGATTGTAAGTCAAGAATTACCGCTCATTCTAAAGCAAATGTGGGGATAGGGCCCTGTTTGAAAGGCTTGCTTAAACAGATCCACCTCAAAGGCCAGCTACTTTTCCATTAGTTTCAGAACAAATTGTGAATAAATTGTTCTGAGATGGCAAGATCCCTTTTTTTTTTTTTTGCTTAATCTCAAGATCCTGAATTTGCCGTAATTTTTTTTTCTCGGTTCCCCAGCAGTCAACAAATACAAACAACTTTTGAGTTTCCCTTTTTTTCCATTTCCTTTCCTTCTGTCCCTTCGTCCTCCAGACCTTTCTCGAACAGACGAAAACCAGATTCAACAGGACCTACAAAGGGATGAGTTTATCCAAAATCACAACCACTGTCGGTTTGAACAGTAAGTCGATCCCGATTGCGGGCCGATGCGAGTGAACGACACCGAACATTTGTCATGGATTGGCATTAGACAAAGCTGGGGTGGAGACCCAACAGCCGAGGAGACAAAAATTTAACCCAGTCACTATGCATTCATATTGAGGGGGAATCAACTGTGGGGTCCTTGGTGCTCTCTGAGCTGGGTGGTTTTCTTGCAGACGTTTCATTACCAAGCTAGGTAACATCATCAGTGGGAGGAGGAGGAGGAGGAGGAATAATAGGACTGTGGCGGCCTTGGTGCGCTCTGAGCCGGGTTCTCTTCTTGCAGACGTTTCATGACCCAACTAGGTAACATCATCAGTGCTAGAAGGAAGGGGGTTTGTGGAGAGGAGGAGGAGGAGGAATAGGACTGCGAGGTCCTAAACAACTGGGTTGTTTTCTTGCAGACATTTCATTACCAAACTAGGGAACGTCATCAGGAGGAGGAGGAGGAATAATAGGACTGTGGGGTCCTTGGTGCTCTCTGAGCTGGGTGGTTTTCTTGCAGATGTTTCATGACCCAACTACGTAACGTCATCAGTGCTAGAAGGGAGGAGGAGGAGGAGGGGGACTGTGGGGTCGTTGGTGCTCTCTGAGCTGGGTGGTTTTCTTGCAGACGTTTCATGACCCAGCTAGGTAACATCATCAGTGCTAGAAGGAAGTGTGATTTGCAGAGAGGAGGAGGAAGAGGAGGAGGAGGAAGAGGAGGAGTGAAAAAGGAGGGGACAGGAGGAGAAGAGAAAGAGAACCACAGGGTCTTTGGTGCTCTCTGAGCTTGGCTGTTTTCTTGCAGACGTTTCATGACCCAACTAGAGAACATCATCAGTGCTGGAAGGGAGTGGGTTTCCTCTCTCTTTATATACACCAGTGGCATGCCCTGTCATTTTGTGCTTCCTTGACTAGACTATTGTTTACTGTTTGTTTGTCTGAATGGATAGTTCCTTGATTGTCCCCCCACCCCAAACACTGACAGGGCAAGCCACTTGTATACAGGCAGTCCTTGACTTACGACCACAATTGAGCCCATCAATTCTGTCGCTAACCCGGACAGTTGCTCAGTGAGTTTGGCTCCACTTTTATGACCTTTCTGGCCACGGTAGTTTAAGTTAGTAACACGGGTCGTTCAGCGAGTCTGCCTTCCCTGGTCAGAAAGTCACAAAAGGGGATGAGATTTCTAGGCGTCATCGGATAGTAAAGTCGAGTTTAAACAACCCGGTCAACCCGACAGAAATTTAAAAGTTAAATAAAAAATATAAATAAATAAATAAGAAAACGGAAAACAAAATTTCAGGCGGCGGAGATGACGGAACTTTAGGACTTTTTTCTGCTGCATGTTGTTTGGCTTTTTGTTGTTTTGTTGTTTTGTGTTTTTTGTGTTGCTTCTACGTTTCTAGCACAGGTTGTCCTCGACTTACAGCAGCTCATTTAGTGACCATTTTTCACACTTAAGGACTATTGGGACACCCCCCCCCCCGTGGTCAGGTGGTCCAAACCCACTGACTCATAATTATGATGGTTGTGGTGTCTTGAGGGGGGGGTGTCACGTGATCCCCTTTTGCGACCCGGTACTGGTCTACAGGTAGCGCTCAACTTATGTCCACCACGGAGCCCAAAATTTATGTTGCTGAGTGAGAAAAATTTCCGAAGTGCTTTCTGCTCCATTTTACGACTTTTCTTGCCACCGTTGCTAAGCGAATCGCTGCAGTGGTCAAGTTAGTAACGCGGCTGTTAAGTGGATCTGGCTTCCCCCGTGGACTTGGCTTGTCAGAAGGTCGTAAAAGCCTGATCACCTGACCCCAGGGGACACTGTGACCGTCATAAATATGAGTCAGTTGCAAAAGTATCTGAATGTTGATCCCGTGAGGGCGGGGAGGCTGCAACGGGCGTGTGAGAAACGCTCGTAACTCCCTTTTTTCAGCTGCAACTTCAAACGGTGACTAAACCGGACTGTCGTAAGTCGAGGACTACCTGTATATCCAGAGCTCTTCAGACTTCTGTTCCATGCCTCTGTTTTAGACTGAGGAAGTTAAATTACTCGTAATGCAGGAAACAAAAACCCATAACCGTGCACACCGAATTCTCTGCTTCTATCTCCTAGTTGGCACCATAGACATCGGGAAAGCTCGGCTGATGTTTTGGGACCTTGGAGGACAGGAAGAGCTCCAGTCTCTTTGGGACAAGGTAAGGTGGATAGATACGACTGCAGAATTCTGCGGTCCTTAAAGAAGTCAGGGGTGTGTTGTGGACGCCATTTTGAGGAAACCGGACGTAAATACCAGTTTTGGGTTAAAAACATCATAAACCACCACGTAAAAAAGATGTTGAGACTCCAGAAAGAGCGCAGAGAAGAGCAACAAAGATGATTAGAGGTCTGGAGGCTGAAACATATAGGGAACAGTTCCTGGAATTGGGGATGTCCAGTTTGATGAAGAGAAGGACGAGGGGGTGACAGGATAGCAGTCTTCCAATATCTCAGGGGCTGCCCCAAAGAAGAGGGAGTCAAGCTCTTCTCCAAAGCGCCCAAAGGCAGGACAAGAAGCAACAGATGGAAACTAACCAAGGAGAGAAGCAACCTGGAACTAAGGAGAAACTTCCTGACAGTTAGAACAATTAACCAGTAGAACAACTTTGCTTCCAGAAGTGGTGAATGCTCCAACGCTGGAAGTTTTTAAAAAGAGACTGGACAACCATTTGTCTGAAATGGTATAGGGTGTCCTGCCTGAGCAGGGGCTTGGACTAGATGACCTCCAAGGTCACTTCCACCACCATCATCATCATCATCATCATCATCATCATTATTATTATTATTATTATTATTATTATTACTATTACTATTACTATTACTATTACTATTACTATTACTATTACTATTACTAAACATTCTCATGTGACTGTTGGACGCTGTGAGGGGTGGTCAGTGTGATCCAGTTGGCTGCGCCGCTAGTGTTCAGTCACGTGACCACAATGGGAGGGGGGCAGAACCGTTGGAAGTTCGAATCCCAATCCGTTAGAAATTCAAACGGTCACTAAACAAGCGATTGTATGTTGAGCACCTGCCTGTATACAGTGTTGAAATATTGGCTCTTTCCAGTCCGTTAGCTATTGGGATATTCTCCAGATAGGTTGGCATAGCTTAGTTAGATATTAACCGTATTAATACATTAAAAAGTCTAACTGAGTTATTACTAGATGTTTGAAATGGTACAGGGTCTCCTTGCTCGAGCAGGGTGGTTGGACTGGAAGAGTTTGCAGGTCCCGTCCAGCTCTACTCTGATTATTTTTACCATTCCTTCTTTGGTTTCTTGACATATTCCAGTGGTTATTCCATATGGGTAATGAGTGGAGTGCTGATCTAACAATATTTTAGAGGTTTTTGTAAGTAGGGAATACCTTCGAAGGCAAGGAGGTCCAACCCTGGCAACTTTAAGACTTACTCACTTCAACTCCCAGAATTCCTCATGCTGGCTGGGGAATTCTGGGAGTTGAAGGCTGCAGGTCTTAAAAGTTGCGAAGATTGGACAGCCCTGTTCTAAGTTATCTTGAATGCTGATGGCTTTATTCTTTCTTTGGATCTCTCTCTCTCTCTCTCTCTCTCTCTCTCTCTCTCTCTTTCTCTCTCTCTCTCTCTCTCTCTCTCTCTCTGTCTCTCTGACTCTGTTTCTTTCTCTCTCTTTCTCTCTCTCTCTGTCTGTCTCTCTCTCTTTCTCTCTCTGTCTCTGTCTTTCTTTCTGTCTCTCTCTCTCTCTGTCTGTCTCTCTGACTCTCTGTCTCTTTCTTTCTCTCTCTTTCTCTCTCTCTGTGTCTCTGTCTCTGTCTCTCTTTCTCTCTCTCTCTCTTTCTCTCTCTCTGTCTCTGTCTCTCTCTCTTTCTCTCTTTCTCTCTCTCTCTCTCTGTCTCTCTCTCGTCTGTCTGACTATGCTGCACAGCTTGCTGAGCTTTATTCCAGGCAACTTACACTCTTACCATTAAAATGCCGCGTATAACATTAAAAGAATAAATAAGAACCCTACATTTGAAATTCAGCACACATTTTAATTTTCCACATTCAAAATGTTTTATTGTTGATGGTATTACTTTTGAGTTTTAATCACAAGATGTACTTTTAATGCAGATTTGCATTAAAGAACAGAACGTAATACGGAAGCGTTAGCAGGCAGCGCTGGAAAAATCCAGAAGGAACCTTAAGGACGTTTGCAACGTAACGCGCGAAAGCTTAAAGCTCCCTTAATCGACTGCAGTTTGTTTTGCTTTTTTTCTGTCGCCTCAGTATTATGCAGAGTCCCATGGAGTCATTTATATTATTGACTCCACCGATGAGGAGAGGCTGTCGGAATCCAAGCGAGCTTTTGGTAAGTGTGTGTGTGTGTGTGTGTGTGTGTGTGTGTGTGTGTGTGTAAGAGAGAGAGAGAGCATGGATGTGCCTTTGCTAGCAGAGGAAACACACCAAGCATTAAATCCAGACCTTTGAGGTTTGACATGTCTTCAGGAGTTACTGTTTTCCTCCTTGCAACGAGGGAATTCGATTGTAGAAATTGCCAACAGCCAGTTTAAGATGTTGACCTAGGTCCAAGGAGAAGGCGAGTTCTAGTCCTACCTTAGGCATGAAAGCCGGCTGGGTGACTTTGGGCCAATCACCAGGAGACGGTGAGTTCTAGTCCCGCCTCACATGAAGGCCAGCTGGGTGACTTTGGGCCAATCACCAGGAGACGGTGAGTTCTAGTCCCGCCTTAGGCATGAAAGCCAGCTGGGTGACTTTGAGCCAATCAGCAGGAGACCGTGAGTTCTAGTCCCGCCTTAGGCATGAAAGCCGGCTGGGTTACTTTGGGCCAATCACCAGGAGACAGTGATGTAGGAAACCTGTCATATTTCCACCTTAGGCTCACATAAAATGGCGCAGGTCTGGCTCAGGGCAGAGACAAGTTTCGTTTCTGTTCATAAGTTGCAGTTTACCAGAAATCAGATGACCTTGCTACGTGCAGACGGACAATCCCGTTGGAACACGTACAAGAAAGTAACACATACAAGAAACTTACAGGAACAAAGACATTCCATACAGGGCTATAGCTGAAATGTAACCATGAGATAGCTGCTTGTTGCTTGTGCGTTGCTTGTATGTCAATAAAAGAGAGCTTGGGACTTCGGTCTTGGCCCTCATCCCGAGAACGCTCAGAGAGACGTGTCCTCATTTATTGGCAAGTTCATGAGGAGCCCGCCGGGTGCGAAAAACCCGCACAGTGAGTTCTAGTCCCGCCTCACATGAAAGCCAGCTGGGTGACTCTGGGCCAATCACCAGGAGACAGTGAGTTCTAGTCCTGCCTTTGCCAACTGGGTGACTTTGAGCCAATCATGCCTTAGGCATGAAAGCCGGCTGCGTGACTTTAGGACAATCTCCAGGAGAACATGAGTGCTTTAGCTCTGAAAGTCAGCTTGGTCAGAAGTCCCCAACCTTTCGGGCACCAGGGACCAGTTCCGTGGAGAGAGGTTTTTCCACAGACCAGAGAGTGCGTGGTTTTGTGTGCTGCCTGCATCCGGCGGATGGGGCTTCGCTTGTTTGTGCAGACCCCTGAGCTAGGTGAGTTTGGCCCAGTCCCTCTTTGTCAGCTAAGCCCACCTTACAGGATTACTGTTGTGGGGAAAATAGGAGGCAGAAGAAGTACTATGTATGTCTGCTACCTTGACCTATTTATAAAGCTGGGATGAAAATCAAATAAATAAATAGGCATGCCATCTTGAAACCTTATTTTCAAAATATATTTTGACAAACCTAGCCTGGATTTTTGATATTTCTCTCTTCTTTACAGAAAAAATGATAACCAATGAAGTTCTGGAAGGTGTTCCTTTGCTGGTTCTCGCTAACAAACAAGATATAGAGGTGTGATTTTTTTTAAAAAAATATTGTTTTCTAAATTGTGGGACGTGGTGGCTCAGTGGTTAGGACACTGAGCTTGTCGATCAGAAGGACGGCAGTTTGGCGGGTCGAATCCCGAGTGCCGCGTAACAGAGTGAGTGCCTGTTACTCGTCTCCGCTCCTGCCAACCTAGCAGTTCGAAAGCACGTAAAAAATGCAAGGAGAAAAATAGGGACCCCTACGGTGGGAAGGTAACAGCGCTCCGTGCGCCTTTGGCATCTAGTCATGCCGGCCACATGACCACGGAGACGTCCTCGGACAAGCGCCGGCTCTTCGGCTTTGAAACGGAGATGAGCACCGGCCCCTAGAGTCGGAAACGACTAGCACGCATGTGCGGGGGAACCTTTACCTTTTAAAGTGTACCCATATTTGTTTTACTAGATCCAGGTTGCTTTTCTGTCCACAAAAAAGGAGAGTCATCATGGATGGATGGATGGATGGATGGATGATGTGTGTTGTGTATAATTAACACACCCACCTTTATTTTTTTATTGTATATGCCACCCTATAAAGTGACTAGGTGGCCATGTAAGCATTTTTGTTTTTTTTGTTTTTAAAAAGAAGTAAATATTACACAAGCGAAAAAGTGGAACGTGTCGAATAAAGCAGAAGCCAAATGGCTTCCCGTTGAATGAACTAAAGTAACCTTATTTTTTTTCCTGGCGTTTTTTTTTAAAAACGTTGCCACGTACATAATCTGTGGTTGGTTTAATGTAGAAATTGCTGGAGACGGTTCCCTGTTTTCCATTTCTTGTACCTTCTCTGACGGATTCTGTATTGCACCCAGTGATTGCTTCAATCAAATGTAAAAAGCAACAGGGTTGTTTGTTTGTTTGTTTTTTTTGACGTCTTGACAATCTTCAGGTATACAGGTAGCTTTTGATTTATGACCACGGTTTTAGGCTCGGAATCTTCGGTCGTTGATTGAGGCAGTCTTTCACAGAGATGCTCCATTCTTCAACGACCGCAATCCCGGACCTTCCGGTTGCAATCGTTATCTCTTGGGACGTGAAGCATATTATATAGAGCAAAAGAATTGCCTGCTGGAGGTGCTCAAAGAAGATTTTGGGACAGAATGTGTGCAGCCAGCCCTCTCAGCCGCAAAAAACCTGAAGCAGAATGGCTCAAAAGAGCACAGGTTTATGCCGTCCTATCTCTAAAGAAGAATCCGAACTACTAACGGTCAAGGCAAAATGGCGGTAGATAAGAATCGACGGAATTTTATCGTGTGAAGTGTTGGTTCCGCTTTATAATACCTTGGTAAGGCCACACTGGGAATCCTGCGTCCAGATTTGGTCGCCATGATGTAAAAAAAGATGTTGAGACTCTAGAAAGAGTGCAGAGAAGAGCGACAAAGATAATCAGGGGAAACAGTTGCTGGAATTGGGAATGTCCAGTCTAATGAAGACAAGGACGAGGGGGGACATGATAGCAGCCTTCCGATATCTCAGGGGCTGCCCCAGAGAAGAGGCAGTCAAGCTACTCTCCAAAGCGCCCAAAGGCAGAACAAGAAGCAACGGATGGAAATTCATCAAGGAGAGAAGCAACCTGGAACTAAGGAGAAATTCCCCGACAGTCAGAACAATTAGCCAGTGGAACTACTTGCTTCCAGAAGTTGTGGGTGCTCCAATACTGGAGGCTTTTAAGAAGAGACTGGACAACCATTTGTCTGAAATGGTAGACGGTCTCCTGCCTGAGCAAGGGGTTGGACTAGAAGACCTCCAGGGTCCCTTTCAATTCTGTAACCGTTCATTGAGAGACTGAACAACGGCACCGTTGCAGCCTCCCCACAATCCCGTGATCAAAATTCAGACGCCTGGCAACGGACTCGTATTTACGACGGTGGCAATGTGTCCTGCGGTCAGGTGATCCCCTTTTACGACCACCTGACATGCAGTCAATGGGGGAAGCTGGATTCTCTTCGCCACCCTGTCGCTAACCTAAGAACAGCGATTCCCTTAACTGTGGCAAGAAAAGGTCGTAAAACCGGGTTAAAAAAAACCCTCACTTAACAAAGGTCTCACTTAGCGACAGAAATTTGGGGCTCCATTGTGGTCATAACTCGAGGATTGCCTGTAGTGTCAATGGGTGGGGAGCCTTCTTGGAACAGCCGAAAGGACGGTGTCGGAAACAGGCTAGAGGGGGGTCGTGTCCCTCCCCCTCTGTCGTGAGAGGGCTGTTCAATTTTGACCTGAGAGTTGAAGTCCACAAGTCATGAGGGGGCCATAGTTCCCCCATGCTAGCTGAGGAATTATGGCAGTTGAAGTCCAAAATTCATGAGGGAGCCATAGTTCCCCCATGCCGACTGAGGAATTCTGGGAGTTGAAGTCCACAAGTCATGAAGGGGCCATAGTTCCCCCATGCTGGCTGAGGAATTATGGCAGTTGAAGTCCAAAATTCATGAGGGAGCCATAGTTCCCCCATGCCGACTGAGGAATTCTGGGAGTTGAAGTCCACAAGTCATGAAGGGGCCATAGTTCCCCCATGCTGGCTGAGGAATTCTGGGAGTTGAAGTCCACAAGTCATGAGGGGGCCATAGTTCCCCCATGCTGGCTGAGGAATTCTGGGAGTTGAAGTCCACAAGTCATGAGGGGGCCATCGTTCCCCCATGCTGGCTGAGGAATTCTGGGAGTTGAAGTCCACAAGTCATGAAGGGGCCATAGTTCCCCCATGCTAGCTGAGGAATTCTGGGAGTTGAAGTCCACAAGTCATGAAGGGGCCATACTTCCCCCATGCTGGCTGAGGAATTCTGGGAGTTGAAGTCCACAAGCCACGAAGGGGCCATAGATCCCCCATGCTGGCTGAGGAATTCTGGAAGTTGAAGTCCACAAGTCATGAAGGGGCCATAGTTCCCCCATGCTGGCTCAGGAATTCTGGGAGTTGAGGTCCACAAGTCATGAAGGGTCCATAGATACCCCATGCTGGCTGAGGAATTCTGGGAGTTGAAGTCCACAACTCATAAAAGGGCCAAGTTTGAAGACCCCTGCTTTAGTGAGATGTTGGTATGTTTGGATTTTATGCACTTTTTACAGTGAACTTAATAGCCTCAGTGGCAGGTGCTGTCCCCTAGGGGGCGCCAGTCCTTCATCAAAAATGCAAAATACCGTTCGGTGCCTGGAAGAACTAGTCGTCGGCGGTTTTGTGTACAGCTTCTTACATTCTTGCATCATGCCAGGCTCATCGAGTCCGTCTTTTGTGTACCACCAAACATATGTGAAGAAAGGAAGAAGAAGAGGCTTCTGTTTGCCAAACATTTAAACATCCAAACACATCGCTCTGATGTTTGAGTCAGTCACACTCGCTGACTCAGGACGAGGCATCAAGTCTGTTGGTTTGCACAATGCACCAGGCACGTAGCTCACCTTATGTCCTTATTTTGAAGACTGTGGCCTCTTCCAGGTATTTTAAGGAGAGAAATTGCCTCCACACAAACCGTGTTAACGTCCCTGAAATTTATCTGGAAAAGTCTGCGGGTACAGTATGTCTAGTTTAATGAAGAGAAGGACCAGGGGGAACATGATAGCAGCCTTCCAGTATCTCAGGGGCTGCCCCAAAGAAGAGGGAGTCAAGCTATTCTTCAAAGCGCCCAAAGGCAGGACAAGAAGCAACGGATGGAAACTCATCAAGGAGAGAAGCAACCTGGAACTAAGGAGAAACTTCCTGACAGTTAGAACAATTAACCAGTGGAACAACCTGCCTCCAGAAGCGGTGAATTCTCCAACACTGGAGGTTTTTAAGAAGAGACTGGACAGCCATTTGCCTGAAATGGTATAGGGTTTCCTGCCTGAGCAGGGGGTTGGACTAGATGTCCTCCAAGGTCCCTTCCAACTTCTTCTTCTTCTTCTTCTTCTTCTTCTTCTTCTTCTTCTTCTTCTTCTTCTTCTTCTTCTTCTTCTTCTTCTTCTTCTTCTTCTTCTTCTCCTCCTCCTCCTCCTCCTCCTCCTCATCATCATCATCATCATCCTCCTCCTCCTCCTCATCATCATCATCATCAAAACTACACAAGTAAAAAGTGTCAGGCTACTGCTGAACTGAGCATCCTGCAGTGAAATTGGACACACGCAAAACTGGATGCACAAAATGGGGTTCGAACTCAGCCCAAAAAGAAATATCCTCTTTTCTGTCTCCAGATCATACTAAGAGTGTGGATCCTTTCCCCATTTTTTCCTAACACCTGTCAGGAACCGACATTGAGAGAAAACCATATCTAATTTGACTACAGTTAGTCCTTGACTTATGACCACAGATGGCACCTGGAATTACAGTGCTAAGCATGTCAGTTGTTAAATGAGTTGTGCCCTGTATGGAAACAGAGCTCAACCCCGCTCCTCTCGGGCACTGATGACGTTACCAAGTTGGGACATGAAACGTCTGCAAGAAAACAACCAGATGACTGCCAGGAACGTAAGTCCTTCCATCCTCCACCATTCGGTCAGAACTGAAGAAGCTTTTTGGATGAGAAGCGAAACTACTTCAAGGGGAAAGAAAGAAAGTCCAGTTGCCTTTTGAGGGGCACCTTTGGGTCTTTTTAGCAAGGCTTGGATTCGAAACGCAACTCTGAGAGTTCTCGGACCTTCAGAGAAAAGATGGGCGTTTCCGCGTTCTGCCGGCGGATGAGTAAAACTGCTACCGTGTCTTCCCACATTGTCATGCTTTAAACATTTCTGGTCTTAACTCCGCACGAATGTTTTGGAAAGAGAAATTGGGTTGCTAAAGGATTTCAGAACAGCGTAAGATTGCTTAAAAAGACCGGTTGGGTGGTGTCTTTAAGAAACGCTGATGGCTTACAAGTTGAGTTGGTTGTGTAAACTAACGCGTCGTGAGTCACTTCTCCCTCATGATGACATTTTCATGTGTTTCTTCAATGCTATTTATTACTTAATCCTGCCCTTTTCCCTCGCATTGTAAGGTTTCAATCACAGGCAACACGTCAAGAGCGAACTAAGGTCCTTAGCAGTGGATTCAAAAGGCGACAGTGTACGGATAGTCCTTGACATACAAGCCATCATTTAGTGACCGAAAAGGCGCTGAAAAATGTGACTTATGCCTGTTTTTCACACTTAACTACCATTGCGGGTCATGTGATCAGACGCTTGGCAACTGGCTCACGTTTATGACGGTTGCCGTATCCCGGGGCCACGTGATCCCCTTTTGCGACCTTCTGGCAAGCAAAGTCAATGGGGGAAGCCAGATTCACTTAACAACCGTGCGGCTAACTGAACACCTGCAGTGGCAACAAAGCTGGCGAAATGGGGCAAAACTCACTTAACAGACGTCTCACTTAGCTACAGAAATGTTGGGCTCAGTTGTGCTCGTAGGTCGAGGACTGCCTGTTTACCGCCCCTTACTGCTTTACAGCCCTCTCTAAGCAGTTTACAGAATCAGCATTATTGTCCCCAACAATCTGGGTCCTCCTTTTACTGTCCTAGGAAGGAAGGAAGGCCGAGTCAACCTTGAGCCAGTCAGGATCAAACTCCAGACTGTGGGCAGAGTCAGCCTGCAATGCTGCATTCTAACCACAGCACCATCATGGAGATAAAGACAGACAGACCTCTCTAAGCAGTTTACAGAGTCAGCTTGTTGCGCCCCCGCCCCCCCCCGGCAACAATCCCGAGTCTTCATTTTACCAACCTTGAAAGAATAGAAGGCCGAGTCAACCTTGAGCCGGTCAGGATCGAACTCCAGACTGTGGGCAGAGTCAACCTGCAATGCTGCATTCTAACCACGGCGCCACCAGGGCTCATGAATGTCATGCCTGCAGGACATATTTACAGCAGGGACATTACAGCCAACATCTGGAAGGTTTTGGCACCTCGGACACTCCCTGAATGCCAGCCAAGGGACCTTGTAGAGTTGCGGCCACGCAATTAAGACTTAAAACAAGTCTGGGAAACTTTATCAGGGAAATGTGTTAATTCACCAGACGGGTTTTCTAGTGTTGACGTTGGGTTTGGCCACCCAACAGCCAATCACAAGACCACGACTTGCAGGAAGGTGGTATTTGGCCTCTTTTAAGCGATGGAAGAAGCTCAAACGTGGGCACATATTTCTGCTTGATCGGGTTTGCTTCTCGACTTCCTTCACCGGCGCCAGTCACATCGATTGCTTCCTCTCCTAGGCTCTTGGTCAACCAAGGAGTCATTCAAGGTCAACCCACAAAACCCTTTGGCAATCGCATCCTGGGCCAAGAGTGAACCAGGTGCTCCACAGATCCACCACCATATGAACAAGAGGTTCCTCAAGCTTCAGATTCACGAGGTGTCTAGGATGGACCACCAAATGGTTAGTCTACCGAGGTGGTAGCCCATTGAATCTGGATAGAAACTGTCCCACCCGGGCCTGAGGGGTGGTGGTTAGCCTTGGTGGCGCCGTGGTTAGAATGCAGCATTGCAGGTTGACCCTGCCCACAGTCTGGAGTTCAATCCTGACCAGCTCAAGGTTGACTCAGCCTTCCATTCTTTCGAGGTTGGTAAAATGAAGACTCGGGATTGTTGCGAAGGGGGGGGGCGCAACAGGCTGACTCTGTAAACTGCTTAGAGAGGTCTGTCTGTCTATATCTCCACGGTGGTCTTTCCGCTTAGGCCAGGCAACCGTGCACGGGTTTGTGGGTCGGGAGAGCCGTAGCACGGCTGGTGGCGCCTGCCACTCAACGTCTCGTGCCTTTAGAAACGGCCCCTTAGCCAGGTCGGATCCAGGCCCAGAGGTCGGATTCGCCCCGACCTGCAGACTCTTGCTTGTCGCTCGCCTGAATGGAGGTTTTGGTGGCTTGGCCGGTTTGTGATTTGGTATATTGTGCAAACCTGGGATGTAAGCTAATTTGGTCAGTAGGTTGTGTGAAATGAGGGGACGGGGAAGGAGAGGAAAGGAAGGGAAGGGAAAGGAAAGGAGAAGAGAAAGAAGTAAGGAGGGAAAGGAGGGAGGGAAGGAAAGGAGTAAGAAGTAGGGGAGAAAGGGAAGGAGGAAGGGGTGGGATGGAAAGCGAGATGGAAGGAAGGAAGGAAGGAAGGAAGGAAGGAAGGAAGGAAGGAGAAGGGAAAGGAAAGGAGTAAATGGAAGGGAAGGAAGAAGGAATGGGATGGGATGGAAAGGAAGGAGATGGAGGGAAGAAAGGGAAGGAAAGATGGAGGGAAGGAATGGGAAAGGGAGGGAGGGATGAAGGAAGGAAGGAAGGAAGGGCCCTAGTGGCGCAGTGGTTAGAATGCAGCATTGCAGGCTGACTCTGCCCACAGTCTGGAGTTCGATCCTGACCAGCTCAAGGTTGACTCAGCCTTCCATTCTTTCGAGGTTGGTAAAATGAAGACTCGGGATTGTTGCGAAGGGGGGGGGGCGCAACAGGCTGACTCTGTAAACTGCTTAGAGAGGTCTGTCTGTCTATATCTCCACGGTGGTGCTGTGGTTAGAATGCTTATACCCACCACATGGAGTTGACGACGATGTTCTGCTCTGCACAACATCAAGGGGCCAGAGTGGGCCCGAGATCCCCTGAGACAAGCCATGATAGCTATGAACTCCAGGCCACAACTTGGCCTGCCATCTGCAACCTGGAAGGGGGGTGGAATTCTGCACGTCTTAAATTGGCCACGTCTGGATACCCCTGGTCTAGGTGGGGTTTGCTTTCTTCCCGAGTACGGGCAGCCTCGACGTACGACCAGAATGCAGCCCAAAATTTTGCTTGTTAAGTGAGGCGCTTGTTAAGTTGAGTTTTTGCTCCATTTTACGACTTTCCTTGCCACAGTTGTTCAGCGAATCGTGGAAGGTCTTAAGTTAGCAACACGGTTGTTAAAGTCAATCTGGCTTCCCCCATTGACTTTGCTTGTCAGAAGGTCACAAAAGGGGATCAACCGGATCCCTGGGACGCAGCAAAGGTCATAAATATGAACCAGTTGCCAAGCATCAATTTTTTATAAGTAAATATGTTATTAATTGTCTATTTTTTACAATCAGATACTTAACAGACAACGTCTCGTCTGGGTTCCATTAGTAATTCAGTGGTATATTATCAACTTCTTCAATCTAGATCTAATATTGCACCATCAAATGTTTCCTCTCTTCTTCTGGTAGTACCTGTTTTCCCACGCTAGGCAAATACAATTCTTATTGTTATTAGTAAATATACAATTGAATATCAGCCTGGAATTAAGGAGAAACTTCCTGACAGTGAGGATAATTAACCAGTGGAACAGCTTGCCACCAGAAATCGCGGGTGCTCCATCACTGGAAGCTTTTAAAAAGAGACTGGACAGCCATTTGTCAGATGGTATAGGCTCTCCTTTTTGAGCAGGGGGCTGGACTAGAAGACCTCCAAGGTGCCTCCCAGCTCTTATTCTATTCTGTTCTATTCTATTCTATTCTACAATCTGTTTATTATTCTATTCTGTTCTATTCTATTCTATTCTATTCTATTCTATTCTATTCTATTCTATTCTATTCTATTCTACAATCTGTTTATTCTTCTATTCTATTCTATTCTATTCTACAATCTGTTTATTCTATTCTATTCTATTCTACAATCTGTTTATTCTATTCTATTCTATTCTACAGTCTATTTATTCTTCTATTCTATTTTACAATCTGTTTATTCTATTCTATTATCTGTTTATTCTATTCTATTATTCTATTCTATTCTATTCTATTCTATTCTATTCTCTATTCTATTCTACAATCTGTCTATTCTATTCTATTCTATTCTATTCTATTCTATTCTATTCTATTCTATTCTATAATCTTTCTATTCTATTCTATTCTACAATCTGTTTATTCTATTCTATTCTATTAAATTCTACAGTCTATTTATTCTATTCTATTTTACAATCTGTTTATTCTATTCTATTATTCTATTCTATTCTATTCTATTCTATTCTATTCTCTATTCTATTCTACAATCTGTCTATTCTATTCTATTCTATTCTATTCTATAATCTTTCTATTCTATTCTATTCTACAATCTGTTTATTCTATTATTCTATTCTATTAAATTCTACAGTCTATTTATTCTATTCTATTTTACAATCTGTTTATTCTATTCTATTATCTGTTTATTCTATTCTATTATTCTATTCTATTCTATTCTACAATCTGTTTATTCTATTCTATTCTACAGTCTATTTATTCTTCTATTCTATTTTACAATCTGTTTATTCTATTCTTCTATTATCTGTTTATTCTATTCTATTATTCTATTCTATTCTATTCATCTTTGTTACATTTTTCTCATCATATCAATAATGTCGGTTTTAGATGAGTTTTCTAACTAAAACATATCCCCCAGGTGGTGGATGCTGCCAAGGTCATCCCTATGAAACACGGTCCTAAGTCCCTTTTTTCCAGTGCCGTTGTAGCTTTGAGCCGTCGCTAAGTGAGGACCATCTCTCCTGGAAAGGCTTTGGTGCAAGAGTCAGTTCTCTCACTGGCTTCTTTCGGGACACTTTCGCTTTCTGTTGCCGTTTCTTAGAAGTCGGCCGGTTTCTAGGAAAGCATCCCCTGAGTTAGAACGGAAACTTTTCAGCCACCTCCTCCTCCTCCTCCTTTGTTCTCGCCATTCCTTGGCATCTCTGCTCTGCACCTGGGTGCCAGCCCGTGCCATTGATTTGCTTTCGCTTTCCCTATCTCTGTGCTCCGTGGCTCTGTGCCAGGCGGCGACGTGGCTTTCTAAAGCCCAAGTAGTTGCTTGAATGAAAGCCGGGAGCCACGGGGTGGAACGTTTCTGCATCATGGCCCTCAATGCTCGGAAATTATTTCTGGGGTTTCACACCCCCCCCAAAAGTGACCCAAAAAACTCCCCAGCTTCCAGCTTTAGAGGAACTGAAGCGGCGTGAAGATAAATGAACGGCCGCGTGTTGAGGAGAAACGTGTCGTTTTTACCCAGAAGGCACTGATCCTTGCAAAACGAGTGGGTGAGGAATCCTTGCTGCTCTCTCAGCCTGGCTGTCTTCTCGCAGACGTTTCCTTCCCAAGCTACGTAAGGTCGTCAGTGCACGGATGATGTTCCTGAGTTTATTTATTTATTTATTGAACTTATATACCGCCCTTCTCCCATAGGACCCAGGGCGGTTTGGTCATGAAACATCTGCAAGAAAACGGCCAAGTTCAGAGATCACCAAGGACCCCACAGTCATTATTCCTCCTCCTCACTCCCTTTTAGCACTGATGATGTTACTTAGTTGGGTCATGAAACGTCTGCAAGAAAACAACCATGTTCAGAGAGTACCAAGGACCCCACAGTCTTATTATTATTATTCTTCCTCCTCCTCCCATTGATGATGTTCCCTATTTTGGTAATGAAATGTCTGCAAGCAAACAAACCACCAAGGACCCCACGGTATCCTCCTCCTCCTCTCCACAAACCCCACTCCCCCTAGCACTGATGATGTTACCTAGTCTGGTCATGAAACGCCTGCAAGAAAACAGCCAAGCTCAGAGAGCACCAAGGACCCCACAGTCCTATTCTTCTTCCTCCTCCTATAATAATAATAATAATAATATATAAAGTTGGAAGGGACCTTGGAGGTCATCTAGTCCAACCCCCTGCTCAGGCAGGAAACCTTATACCATTTCAGGCAAATGGCTGGCCAGTCTCTTAAAAACTTCCAGTGTTGGAGCATTCACCACCTCTGGAGATTGCTACTGATGATGTTCCCTAGTTTGGTAATGAAACATATGCAAGAAAACAACCCAGTTGTTTAGGTCCTCGTGGTCCTATTCGTCCTCCTCCTCCTCCTTTTCCTCCTCTCCGCCAACTTTCTGGCACTGATGATATTCCCTAGTTTGGGTAATGAAACATCTGTAAGAAAACAGCCAAGCTCAGAGAGCAACAAGGACCCCACAGTTCTCCTCCTCCTCCTCCTCCCCCCAATGATGATATTCCCTAGTTGGGTAATGAAACGTCTGCAAGAAAACAACAAAGCTCAAGAGTGTCTCTGGAGATTCTCCGTCATCCAGGTCCTGGTTGTCCCAAAGGTGCTTTTTCAAGAGGCAGCTGGACTTCCTTGTTTTTCTTGGAAGGCGTTTCGCTTCTAATCCGAGGAGCTTCTTCAGCTCTGACGGAATGGCGGAGGATGGAAGGATTTGTATTCCTTGCAGTCCTCTGGTCGTTTGTAGTCTTTCTGAGAGTCGTCGAGGCCGCTTGGAGGTTTCAGCAGTTTTAAGAAGGCTCCACATCCTTTTTGCAGAGGGCAGAGGAAAATCACCAACTGAAGAAGCTTCTTGGATGACAAGCGGGCTTCGGGGGTGCGGCGTCATTAAGCAAGACTGCCTCACTTAACAGCCAACCCCAGTTGCGACCGTTTCAGATAGTCCTTGACTTACCAGCCACACATGAGCCCAGCATTTCTGTGGTTAAGTGAGACATTTGTCAAGGGAGCTTTTGAACCCACTTTACGACCTTCCATGCCGCAGTTGTTAAGGGAGTCACTGAAGTTGTTAAGTTAGTAACACAGCCGTTAAGTGAAACTGGCTTCCCCATTGACTTGGCTTGTCAGGGAAGATGATCATGTGACCCCAGGATACTTCAGCCGTCCTAAATACAAATCAGGTGCCAACAATTTGAATTTTGATCACTTGCCCCCGGGGGAGGCTGCCACGGCCGTCAGTATGAAAAACAGTCACAAATCACTTTTTTAAATCCTGTGGTAACCTCGAAAAGTCGCTAAGTGAACTGTTGTAAGTCGGGGACTACCTGTAATGGGTACTCTCCATTACAATTGTAGGTCGCGGACTGCATCTTTTCCAACATAATAATGAGGATGAGGATGATACCCATTGTCATCGGGGCACTGGGAACTATGTCCCCAAACTTTGCAAAATGCATCAAGAAACTGCAGCTTCCTGCAATCACTCCTGCAAAGCTACAAAAAAAATGCGCTACTCGGAACAGCTTACATTTTAAGGAGATACCTGGTTGATACCTAGGATGCTGGCAGCAACCCGTGTCAACCATTAGCGCCAGTCAATTTGAGTGTTCAGTTGAGTGTGGTTCATGTCTAATGAATAAAAATAATAGAGTTGGCGGTCATCTAGTCCAACCCCCTGCTCAGGCAGGAAACCCTATACCATCCTGGACAAATGGCTGTCTAGTCTCTTCTCAAATCTTCCACTGTTGGAGCATCCACAACTTCTGGAGGCAGGTTTGTTCCACTGGTTAATTGTCCTCACTGTCAGGAAGTTTCTCCTTAGTTCTAGGTTGCTTCTCTCCCTGGTGACTTTCCATCCATTGCTTCTTGTCCTGCCTTCGGGCGCTTTGGAGAACAGCTTGACTCCCTCTTCTTTGGGGCAACCCCTGAGAGATTGGAAGGCTGCTATCATGTCCCCCCTCGTCCTTCTGTTCATTAAACTAGACATACCTAATTCCAGCAACCATTCCTTGTATGTTTTAGCCTCCAGTCCCCTGATCATCTTTGTTGCTCTTCTCTGCCAGACGTCTTTCAAGCTACTCGTGCTGGGATCGTTGAGAGATGTTTGTTGAATACAGATTAGGCAAAATCTGGCTCAAAAACAGTAACTGTGAGACAATGGACAATCCCTTAAACATGAGCCAGCTGCGTGCAGCCGCCGCCAAAAAAACCTAACACTATCCTTGGTTGTACAAACAGAGGCATAGAATCAAAATCAGGTGAAGTATTTATATCGCTATATAAAGCCTTAATAAGGCCACACCTGGAATACTGCATCCAGTTTCGGTCACACAATATAAAAAAAAATGCAGAGAAGAGCAACTAAGATGATTAAAGGCCTGGAGTCTAAAACATATGAAGAACGGATGCAGGAATTCGGTATGTCTAGTTCAGGGGTTGGCCACCTTGGCTCTTTTATGACTCGTGGACTTCAACTCCCAGAATTCCTGAGCCAGCATGGCTCAGCTTGGAAACCTCTCCCTTTCCCCTCAGCTTGGCTGGCTCAGGAATTCTGGGAGTTGAAGTCCGCGAGTCATAAAGCGGCCTAGGCCTAGGCCAGGGGTAGGCAACCTTGGCTCTTTTATGACTCGTGGACTTCAACTCCCAGAATTCCTGAGCCAGCGTGGCTCAGCTTGGAAACCTCTCCCTTTCCCCTCAGCATGGCTGGCTCAGGAATTCTGGGAGTTGAAGTCCACCAGTCATAAAAGAGCCAAGGTGGCCTACCCCGTTCTAGTTTAGTGAAAAGATTATTTGAATATTTGAGAGACTGCCACAAAGAGGGGAGATCAACCTATCCTCCAAAGTGCCTGAAGGCAGGACAAGAAGCAACGGATGGAAACTCATCAAGGAGAGAAGCAACCTAGAACTAAGGAGAAGCTTCCTGACAGTGGGAACAATTAACCACTGGAACTACCTGCCTCCAGAAGCTGTGAATGCTCCAACACTGGAGGTTTTTAAGAAGAGAGTGGACAGCCATTTGTCTGAAATAGTATAGGGTCCCCTGCCTGAGCAGGGGGTTGGACTAGAAGACCTCCAGGGTCCCTTCCAGCTCTATTCTGATTCATTGATTGAATAGATTTGCCGGAACGTAACTCTTTAAATTTCTCTTCCTCCTCCAGAGCTGCATGTCGATCCCCGACATCAAGACGGCCTTCAGTGACTGCATCAACAAAATTGGGAAGAGGGACTGCTTGACGCAAGGATGTTCTGCCCTCACTGGGTAGGTGGGGAGATGCTGGAAAGGGCTGGTCAAGAGATGGCCCACTCACTCTTAGGACCCCTACTCAAATTGGCCTGGATTGGCCTGGATTCTAGAGGAACCTAGAATCCAAGAACGTAAGGGCTTGGAAGGGGCTTTGGAGGTCCTCTAGTCCAGCCCCACAGCAGGAATACACCCTTGCAGCACCCCGACAGATGACCATCCAGCGGCCATTAAGTAGAGGACGTAAGTCCGTTGCAGTCGTTCTTGACTTACAACAGTTCATTGAACGAACGTCGGAAGTTACAACAGCACTTGGAAAAAAGTGACTCCTGATCGTTTTCATGCTTAACGACCGTCGCATCCTCTCTCTCTCTCTCTCTCCGCCCCCCCCGGTCACGTGATCCAAATTCAGACGCTTGGCAACTGACTCGTATTTGTGACGGTCAGAGTCCCGGGAGGTCGCGTGATTCCCCTTTTGCGAAACCTCTGACAAGCAAAGTCATTGGGGGAAGCCAGATTCACTTAACTACCAGGTTACTAACTGCAGCGATTCAGTTAACAACAGTGGCAAGAAAGGTAGCAACATGGGGCAAAACTCACTTAGCAAATTTCTCACTTAGCAACAGGAACCTACCTGCCCTCCTTGCAGCAGTCTCTTCCCCTCCTCCTTTTGAAATTCTTCTGGTCTCCAGCTATAAAATCTGTTCCTTTGTACAGACGGTCCTCAACTTACGACCACCACAGAGCCCAAAATCTCTGTGGTCAAGCGAGAGAGTTGTTAAGTGAGTTTTGCCACACTCTACCCACCTTTCTTGCCACCGTTGTTAAGTGAATCACTGCAGTTGGTAAATTAGTAACGTGGTTGTTAAGTGAATCTGGCTTCCCCCTATTGGCTTGACTTGTCAGAAGGTCACAAAAGGTCCTGCGCGAGATAACCCAGTAGTAAACCCAGTAAACAGTGGTCTGTAGTAAATGGTGGTCTATCTTGCGCTATCTACAATATCATACACCAGGAACAATATACATACATGTGCTAATACAACAGGATCCAACATACCACAATTAAAGCAGGAAACAGAAGAGAGAGACCACATCAGCAGAACCTTCCCTTTTATACAAAGGCTCATAAAGAGACACAGACCCTGCTGAGTCATTTCCATCATTCCATCTTACATCTTACATTACATAAGCTGGTTAGCTGTTAAATCAGTACCTTGACAGGATCACTTGACCCCGGGACACAGCAGCAGTCATAAATACGTGTCAGTTGCCAAGCGCC
The DNA here is from genome assembly GCF_947247035.1 of Vipera ursinii. NCBI lineage: Eukaryota > Metazoa > Chordata > Lepidosauria > Squamata > Viperidae > Vipera > Vipera ursinii. The sequence continues at coordinate 4,488,336 of NC_139516.1, read as the reverse complement.
CCACGTGATCTCTGGGGATGCTGCAATGGTCATAAGTGAGCAAAACGGTCATAAGTCGCTTTTCCCCATGACGTTGTAGCTTAGAACGGTCACTAAACGAACTGCTGTAACTTGAGGACCACCTGTAATTTAAAGGGAGCCTAGAGGAAGATGTTGAGTTACCATTTCCCACCGTTTTTTTAAAAAAATACATATAAAAAAGTAAAATACCTGGAACAGAACATGAGAAAAGTGCCCTGGCAAAAATTCCCAAACAAGAATTCCAATCTGGTCTTGTGGTGATCCGATTCATTTGCAACTGTGCCCGCTGCTCTCTTCCTTGGGCACGGAAAAGATCAGGCAGACGTTTCATGACCAAACTTGGTAACGCCATCAGGGCACTGGTGACGGTACCCAGTTCGCTAACGAAAGGTCTGCACCTCCAGATGTTGAACTGTAGGGCAATCCCAGTGCTGGAGAGTTGAATCCACCTGCCTGCTTGGAATATGCTTTTTATTTATCAAATTTAGGTCCCACCCACTATCTAAAGTAACTCTGGGCAGTTTGAATGTAGATATATGAAAACTGGACACTCCTGTTCAGGGAAGGCCAGATATCTAGAACAGGGGTCCCTAACCCCCGGTCCGTGACATGCCAGCAACCGGCCCGCACAAACAAGCAAAGCCACATCCGTGGGATGCAGGCAGCACACAAAACCACTCATTCTCCGGTCCGTGGAAAAACCTCTCTCCACAGAACCGGTTCCTGGTGCCCAAAAGGATGGGACCCCTGATCTAAAACCCCCTTAAAAGAGGGTTTTATAGAGAAGCCCTCTCTAAAGCAGGGGTCCCCAACCTATGGTCCACGGGCCATGGCCCACTGGACACCGGGCTGCAGGACAGGCTGTGTGTGTGTGTGCGCACGTACTCACCCCCACTCGCACTAGTGCCCGCAGACCTGTTTGTACATGCGTGGGGCTAGTAGCAGCAGTGGCTAGCTCCTGTGCGCATGTGCAAATGGAGCCGCTAGCACTTATGGGTTGCGCGGCCCGTTTGCGCATGCACACGGTGCTAGCTAGCAGAGGCGGTGACTAACCCCTGTGCTCATGCGCAGACGGGACTGCCAGCGCTGTTCGGGTGTGCGGGCGGCCCTGTTTGTGCCCTTGTGCGGGCGGGCACAAATTTCCCAGCTGCCAGCATGAAAAGGCTGGTGAGCTCTGCTCTAAAGCAGGGCTTTTCAACCAGTGGTACAGGTACCACCTGGGGTACATTGGCACCTGGCAGGTGGTACACGACCATCCTAGAAAAGTGGTAGCGGGGGAGGGGAATGAGCTGAACCGGTGGCAGCACTGCACAAGCCTGAGCGAGAGACGGCTGGAGCTGCAGGGCTGTCAGGGCTCAGCGGAAGCGCCAGGATCAGCGCCAGGATCCAGCTGGAGCTCGGCACTGATGCTGGCACATCTGCTGAGCCCAGAAGAAGCGCCGATCAGCTGGAATATTGCAGCATCTCCAGGGTCTTGTCATTTACATTCAGATGCTCGGCACCTGATTCATATTTATGACGGTCACCGTGTCCCAGGGTCATGTGAAGTGATCAAAACCTGCTGCAACCACCCAGCAGCTGGGGGGGGGGGAATAAAAACCAAACACACCCCACCCCACCCCTGCTGCCAATCCTCAACAGAAATGCTCACAACAATGAAAACCTCAGACAGGAGGAGGAGCACCACCGGGCGGGCAGGCAGGTGTCTTGCTCGGCTGTGGCTCGGGGGGCACTTTTTTCAGTGCCATTGTAACTTCGAACAGTCCCTAAGCGAACTGTGGTAAGTCGAGGACTACTTGTACTTCATCACTTTTTTCCTTTTTTTTTGGTCATCAAGTTTTTGACACCTTGCTAGGCGACTGGGGGTACTCGGATGTCGCCATATCCTAAAAGTGGTGCAGTGGGTGAAAAGGTGGAGAAGCCCTGCTCTAATGAGTAGGACCATCCCAGAGGTGGTTTGGAAGTCATGCCGGAGCCTTCTGTGTCTCTCCCTTTCTACAGAAAAGGCATCAACGAAGGGATCGAGTGGATGCTAAAGTGCGTGGTGAGGAACATTCATCGCCCGCCGAGGCAGAAGGACATCACCTAGGAGAACCACCCAGCAGTCGCCATGCCGGAGACTTTGCCTCCTTCCCTTCCCCCCTTGTTTCTCCTCCCCTCTCTCTGTCCCTGAAGGAGACTCCTGGGACCCCCGAATCGAAGACACGTTTGTCCCCGCTTGGGGTCTTGCAAGAGGCCTCGTCCATCGGGAAGAACTTCGTGCTCTTTCCCGCCCCCTGACCACGGAGTGGGATGGGGATGGTTGATGTTCCACACAACGCACAGGGACGCGGCTCAATTTATTTTTTATTTTTATTTTTTGGCAAAACTATCAACCCGTTCGGGGAGGGGGTTGAAGACTTTTGGGTCTACTTGATCAAACGGAGCCTCGGAACACGGGAAATCCCCTTTTCCGGTGATCTTCTGGGTTGTTCCCTAATCTGAGTTTGCACTTGTGTGGAAAAAGGACAATCGGCAGTGGGGGAACGGACTCTTATAGCAAATGTACAGAAATGTAGAGCTCACATGTGCTGCAGTTGGAGAGAGAGAGAGGGATCACTGCCGGAAGACTGTATCCGAGTTTTGTCCACTCGGTTCCCTAGATTTGTGCACAGGATTAAAACTGATTTCTTGTCTTTTCTGGTCTGCGGTTTTTCTCTACGGTGTGGTAGAAGAAATAAAGAGCCAAGGTGCTGGACTCATTTAGGAAATGTTTGGTCTCTGGGCGTGGAATGGGACAACTCGCCCAGGACAATTCAACCACTCAATTTAATTACTTAAAATAATTTTAAAAACGATTCTGATTTTTGTCATACTCATTTCATTTTTGCATCCTTTCTGTAATGATTCTGTTCCACTATTTCTTCGGTGTAACTCTTGTCCCACAGCGAGTTGTAACAAAATAATAATAATAATAATAATCGTAGCTGGCTGACCGGCCGTACTCAGCGTGGGGTCCTCAATGGAACCGCATCTACATGGAAGGAAGTGTTTAGTGGGGTGCCCCAGGGCTCCGTTCTGGGCCCAGTGCTCTTCAACATCTTCATCAACGATTTGGATGAGGGGATACATGGGGAACTCATCAAATTTGCAGACGACACCAAGCTGGCAGGAATAGCCAATACTCCAGAAGATAGGCTTAAGGTACAGGAGTATCTGGACAGACTCGAACACTGGGCACTATGTAACAAAATGAAATTCAATGGTGAAAAAAGTAAGGTTCTACATTTAGGCAGGAAAAATCAAATGCACAGGTATAGTATAGGTGGTACCTTGCTCGATAGTAGTAACTGTGAGAGGGATCTCGGAGTCCTAGTGGACAATCCCTTAAATAGGAGCCAGCCGTGCGCTGCAGTTGCCAAAAAAGCCAACACAGTGCTAGGCTGCATTAACAGAGGGATAGAATCAAGATCACGTGAAGTGTTAATACCACTTTACAAAGCCTTGGTAAGGCCACACCTGGAATACTGCATCCAGTTTTGGTCACCACGATGTAAAAAAGATGTCGAGACTCTAGAAAGAGTACAGAGAAGAGCAACAAAGATGATTGGGGGACTGGAGGCTAAAAGATATAGGGAATGGTTGCTGGAATTGGGGATGTGTAGTTTAATGAAGAAGTGAGGGGTGACATGATAGCAGTATTCCAATATCTCAGGGGCTGCCCCAAAGAAGAGGGAGTCAAGCTATTCTCCAAAGCGCCTGAAAGCAGGACAAGAAGCAATGGATGGAAACTAATCAAGGAAAGAAGCAACCTAGAACTAAGGAGAAACTTCCTGACAGAACAATCAACCAGTGGAACAACCTGACTCCAGAAGTGGTGAATGCTCCAACACTGGAAGTTTTTAAGAAGAGACTGGACAGCCATTTGCCTGAAATGGTGTAGGGTTTCCTGCCTTAGCAGGGGGTTGGACTAGATGACCTCCAAGGTCCCTTCCAACTACTTCTTCTTCTTCTTCTTCTTCTTCTTCTTCTTCTTCTTCTTCTTCTTCTTCTTCTTCTTCTTCTTCTTCTTCTTCTTCTTCTTCCTCTTCTTCCTCTTCTTCTTCTTCTTCTTATTCTTCTTCTTCTTCTTATTCTTATTATTATTATTATTATTATTATTATTATTATTATTATTATTATTATTATTATCATTATTATTATTATTATTATTATTACAACAAACTGCAACAGAACACCCCAGACTTAACAACAACAACAAGACAAGCACCTGCAACATAACATCCTGGACTTAACAACTGTCAATAAGAAAGACAAAAAAGTCTGGATAGTGGACGTGGCAGTGCCTGGAGACAGCAGAATAGACGAGAAAGAACTGGAGAAGATAACAAAATACAAAGACCTACAAATAGAAATGGAAAGACTGTGGCAAAGGCAAGCAAGGGTGGCACCAAGAGTAATAGGCGCCTTGGCTGTAATCCCAAAACAACTGGAGCACCACTGGAACACCATCATCGGCATTGACAAATTCACCATTAGTCAATTGCAAAAGGCGGTCTTACTAGGAACTGCTTCCATCCTGCGACGAGATCTGTAATACCATCCAACATCCACATCTGCCTATCCCGTGTCCTTGGTAAGGACTCGATAGGCAGACAAAAATGCCAAATTCAGTCTGAGCATCTGGCGGACTGTGCGATGATCAATAATAATAATAATAATAATATAATAAATAAATAATAATAATAAATAATAGAGTTGGAAGGGACGGAGGTCATTTAGTCCAACCCCCTGCTCAGGCAGGAAATCCTATACCATTTAAGACAAGTCCCATGACGAGTTGGCCATGGCACACCTCTGGTCAATCCTGGTTAAATGAGGAAAAAGAATAGCCAGGATCAGTTAATAAATGAGTAAAAGTCAGGCACTGCATAGGTCCAGCACCTGGAGAGACACTAAAAAAGACGATGGCCCCCAAAAATTTCATTAGCCCTTGGTCCAGCACTGTCCTGAATGGGATTTGTTGCTCTCTTAACATTATGGAGATCTTCAGCCCAGCATAATGTCCCATGAACCTAGTTTGGTAATGAAACGTATGCAAGAAAACAACCCAGCTCAGAGAGCACCAGGGACCCCACAGTCCTCCTCCTCCTCCTCCTCCTCCTCCTCCTCCTCCTCCTCCTCCTCCTCCTCCCACTGATGATGTTCCCTAGTTTGGTAATGAAACATATGCAAGAAAAACAACCCAGCTCAGAGAGCACCAAGGACCCCACAGTCATCCTCCTCCTCCTCCTCCTCCTCCTCCTCCCACTGATGAAGTTCCCTAGTTTGGTAATGAAACATATGCAAGAAAAACAACCCAGCTCAGAGAGCACCAAGGACTCCTCGTAGGATGAAATTAATGTCTTTGAGTTTTATAATTTACTGCATTAAATGTTTTGTAAAATTCTAACCCATCCAGAATTCTTTGGGGCTGAAGTAGTCTAGAAATGTTGGACACGCACACACACATACTGGCAGTACATATTTGTAATGTTATAAGGCGGTATTTTTCAAGGTTGCCAACAGTGTTATAAATCCTGATGGAAGCAGGTGGAACTGACGCTCAAATTCCTTCCTTAATGCAAATGTTGGGCTGAAAGCAGAGTGACAGAGAGCTGCCTGTAGCTCTCTTTCAGGACCGGATTCTAACAGCATCTTATCCTGAGGTCTGAAGCGGGCTCAGATGGCCCCCAATGAGGCTATCTATTCTGTTAGGTTTTCCAAGGAGATCTTTAGTGAACATTTGCTTCAGATGCAGACGGAGCCCAATGTAAAATAAGAGCTGCTTCTGCAGAATTCAGGGTTGGTTCAAGAAAAAAAATATTACAAGCTTATTTTGATGTAAGCTAGCACCAAAAGTCACTTTGAAAAGAAAGCTTCCCACATCAAAATAGAACCAAACTCAGGCGAAGTATTAGCACTGCTTTACGGAGCCTTAGTAAGGCTGCACCTGGAATGCTGCATCCGGTTTTGGTCACCACATCACAAAAAAGATGTTTTTTTTAATCCCATTTATATCCCGCCCTTCTCCGAAGACTCACGGCGGCTTACAATTCTAAAGCACAAATCAATGTGCTTAGCGATAGGCTTCATTCTATGTATATGCCTGCTTATTAGGGCTTTCGCCCCCCCCCCCAAGTGGCATTATTACAAAGTCAGCTTAATTGCCCCCAACAATCGGGGTCCTCATTTTACCTACCTCAGAAGGATGGAAGGCTGAGTCAACCTTGAGCCTGGTGGGATGCGAACCTGCACTAATTGCATGCAGTGTTTCTCAGGCTCAGCAACTTTAAGATATACGGGCTTCAACTCCCAGGATTCCTCCAGCTGGCCAGGCCTCTTGGCTACAGCCTTTAATCTTGTTTATATCAGGGTTTCCAACCTTGGCAACTTTTAAGACCTGTGGATTTCAGCTCCCAGAATTCCCATGCTGGCTGGGATATTCTGGGAGTTTTGTTTTGTTTTTAATCCCATTTATATCCCGCCCTTCTCCGAAGACTCAGGGCGGCTTACAATCTAAAGCACAAATCAATGTGCTTAGCAATAGCCTTCATTCTATGTATATTTTATTTTATTTTATTTATTTTAATTCCATTTATATCCCGCCCTTCTCCGAAGACTCAGGGCGGCTTACAAGCTTAGCAGTAGCCTTCATTCTATGTATATGCCTGCTTATTAGGGCTTTCACACACACCCCAAGCGGCATTATTACAAAGTCAGCTTAATTGCCCCCAACAATCTGGGTCCTCATTTTACCTACCTCGGAAGGATGGAAGGCTGAGTCAACCTTGAGCCTGGTGGGACTCGAACCTGCACTAATTGCAGGCAGCTGGTGTTACTTAAGGAGGCATTAGCCCACTGCTCCACCAAGGCTCTTAATGTTGAGACTTTGGGGGAAAAATGCAGAGAAGAGCAACTCGCAGGATTCAAGGCCTGGAGACTAAAACATATGAAGAACAACTGCAGGAATTGGGTATGGCTAGCGTTGAAGGAAAAGTCTTCCATCATGGTTCAGTCCAAGCCGGGAATAAACAACATGGCGACTGCTTTAGAAAGAAGGTTGCAATTTATTGAAGAGGAGAGCCAGACAGGAAGATGGCTCTGGAAGAAAAGAGAGAGAGAGCAAATGTAGGGAATGGGTTTTTATACCTTCTGGAGCCTTTTGTTTGGAGTTGTTTCCTGTTCCTGTTTGAGGCTTTGTATTTCCTGTGTCCCTTTGGCATCTGTGGGTTAATCCTATTCTGTCTTAGAGTTTGGGTGGGGGTATCTAGATTTTAGGGGTCTTTGTCTTCCTAAGCTTCTAGCTGGGGCCCTCCAAACTTCCTGGATGGTTTACATCTGCATTTCTAGAGACCTGGTTTCTGCTTGGGGGAGGCAGACATCGATCTGTTAAGAAAGCTGGGCGTGCTTTTCTGCCTCTTGAAGATCCTTTGAGGAAATGTATTTTTCTGCCCTTTTACTATTTCGTTCTCTGTGGGCTGAATTCCCACACTAGTTTAATGAAAAGAAGGACGGGGGGGGGGACAGGATCGCAGTGTTCCAATATCTCAGGGGCTGCCCCAAAGAAGAGGGAGTCAAGCTATTCTCCAAACCACCTGAAGGCAGGACAAGAAACAATGGATGGAAACCAGTCAAGGAGAGAAGATAGAATCAAGATCAATACCACTTTACAATGCCTTGGTAAGGCCACACCTGGAATACTGCATCCAGTTTTGGTCACCATGATGTAAAAAAGATGTTGAGACTCTAGAAAGGGTACAGAGAAGAGCAACAAAGATGATTGGAGGACTGGAGGCTAAAACATATAGGGAACGGTTGCTGGAATTGGGTATGTGTAGTTTAACGAAGAGAAGGGTGAGGGGTGACATGATAGCAGTGTTCCAATATCTCAGGGGCTGCCGCAAAGAAGAGAGAGTCAAGCTATTCTCCAAAGCACCTGAAAGCAGGACAAGAAGCAACGGATGGAAACTAGTCAAGGAGAGAAGCAACCTAGAACTAAGGAGAAACTTCCTGACACTTCGAACAATTAACCAGCGGAACAACCTGCCTCCAGAAGTGGTGAATGCTCCAACACTGGAAGTTTTTAAGAAGAGACTGGACAGCCATTTGCCTGAAATGGTGTAGTGTTTCCTGCCTTAGCCGGAGGTTGGACTAGATGACCTCCAAGGTCCCTTCCAACATCATCATCATCATCATCATCATCATCATTATTATTATTATTATTATTATTATTATTATTATTATTATTATTATTATTATTATTATTAATCAACCAGTGGAACTGCTTGCCTCCAGAAGCTGTGGGAGGTTTTTAAGAAGAGTCTGGACAACCACTTTTCTGAGATGTTGTGTTCCAGATTCCCGGGAAATTCAGTTGTGTAGTTTCAAAACAAAAAAACAAAAAAAAAACAACCTCAAGAGGGTCTGGCAGCTCTTGAGCAAAGGACTTAAAAGGAGAATTACTAAATCAAGAGAAATGGGTTACGAAGCATGTTGGTGCTTTGCTTGACTCCAAATTCGGTTTCTTTGATGCTGGATTTCTGCGATGTTCCAGGAAAATTTGCAGCCATCGAGCAGGATTAGGCAGGCAGCCCTCTGAAGTTTCTTAGTAATGTCTCGGGGAAACGGAATGAGCGGAAATAGCAATTGTGTGAGATTGTAGTCGTTGTGTTCCTTGCCCTTTCCGGTTGGAGAGCTCCAGGTAAACATGAAAACTTGGCCAGTTCAAAATGCCATCCAGCTGGTGTCAATTCCGAGTTACCTGACCATCTGAAAAGAAGCTACGGGTGGAAGCTGGTCAAAGACAGATCCAACCTAGGATTAAGGAGAAATTTCCTGACAGTGAGAACAATTAACCAGAGGAACGACCTGCCTCCAGAAGTTGTGGGTGCTCCAACAATGAAAGTTTTCAAGAAGAGACCGGACAGCCATTTGTCCAGAATGATGTAGGGTTTCCTGTTTGAGCAAAGGGTTGGACTAGAAGACCTCCAAGGTCCCTTCTGACTGGTGTTCTGTTAAAAGGTTTGTTGTGGCAGAAGGACCAAAAATAAAGACCAGGGCTGACACGATAGCAGTCTTCCAGTATTTGAGGGGCTGCCCCAAAGAAGAGGGAGTCAAGCTATTTCCCAAAGCACCTGAAGGCAGGACAAGAGGCAACGGATGGGAACCAATCAAGGGGAAGAAGCAACCTGGAATTAAGGAGAAATTTCCTGAAAGTGGGAAAATTAATCAGTGGAACAACCTGTCTCCAGATGTTATGGGCGCTCCATCACTGTAGGTTTTCAAGAAAAGATGGGACAACTATTTGTCTGAATTTGTACAAGGAAGAGTAGCAGAAAACTGAAGAAGGAGGCTGGACCGGAAGACCTTCAAGGTCCCTTCCAACTCTTGTTATTCTTTTCTATTCTGTTCATCTGGGTTTCCCTTTCAACTCTGTTCTTCTGTTCTTCTGTTCCAACTCTCCCATATATGAATGAGAAGCAACAAGTTAACCAGAAACCGACAGACAACCAATGCAATGATCTCAGGTTGCGTGCAAGTCTGCCGTTTTCCAGATGAGTGTTTCCCACCAGATTATAATTACATATTCATCATGATGTTAGTCATGCTTATTGGATAGCCGTACGTAATTTAATCCATGCTTCAATAGGCTTTGTGGGAGTAAGTAATTGGAAAAAGATGCAGTTTGGGTATTTCCTGAAAGGTGTTTCGTGCCCAGACTAGGGAACATCATCATTCTAGCAAGGAGTGGAGTTTGCTGGTTATGGATGTAGAGTAGCTGGCTCTGCTGGTCTTGAACATAGAACAATAAGGTTGGAAGGGGCCTTGGAGGTCCTCTAGTCCAGCCCCCTGCCCACGAGAGGAATCCTATACCATTCCAGACTTTCTTTGGACTCGATGTAATGGGTACACATGATCATAGGAAGAGTAACAGAATAATAGAGTTGGAAGGGACCTTGGAGGTCATCTAGTCCAACCCCCTGCTCAGGCAGGAAACCCTATACCCTTTCAGACAAATGGCCGTCCAGTCTCTTCTTAAAAACTTCCAGTGTTGGAGCATTCACCGCTTCTGGAGGCAGGTGGTTCCACTGGTTAATTGTCCTCACTATCAGGAAATTTCTCCTTAGTTCTAGGATGGTTCTCTCCTTGGTTAGTTTCCATCCGTTGTTTTTTATCTTGCCTTCTGGTGCTTTGGAGAATAGATTCACACACACACACAAACACACACACACACACACACACACACACACACAAACAAACACCCTTTTCTTTGTGGCAGCCCCTCAGATATTGGAACATGGCTACCATGTTCACTTGGCTGGGGTTGGTTTCAACCTTGCTTGATATTTCTTGCTTAGGGTATGTTTTCTTCTTTGATTATTTAGTTCAGGGTTAGGCAACCTTGGCTCTTTTATGACTCATGGACTTCAACTCCCAGAATTCCTGAGCCAGCCATGCTGAGGGGAAAGGGAGAGGTTTCCAAGCTGAGCCATGCTGGCTGAGGAATGCTGGGAGTTGAAGTCCACGAGTCATGAGGGGGCCATAGTTCCCCCATGCTGGCTCAGGAATTCTGGGAGTTGAAGTCCACGAGTCATAAAAGAGCCAAGGTTGCCTACCTCTGGTTTAGCTGGTACCATTTTCAGTTTATCTGGGGGTCAGCTGCTGGGAATAACAGTCCTATGATTTGCTTTCTTCCTTGACCTTTGATGGTATTTTGATGGCACTTCCTAATCAAATCCAGAAATACTAGTGAATCCCTAGAAGCTTGGCATTGGGACAAATCAGCCATCAACAGGCACAAAGGGATAAATAACATCTACACACCATTCAAAGGAAACAATCAAAAAGGCCAGAAGGAAACAAAAAGAGCGAACTACCTCCTTGCCAACAATCAACACCCAGAGAAATGGATAACATCAAGATTAATGCTAGAACAACAATCAAGCAATAAATAATACGCCAATCAAGCAACTACCAACCCAGACAAGCAATCTAACAGTAAACAAAGCGTAATCAAGGAGCCACCAAGAATATTCTCACCAACACCCACAGGGCAAGCCATGTGTATATAAACAGTGGGCAAACCCCACTTTCTTCTAAAACTGATGATGTTACCTAGTTGGGTCATGAAACGTCCGCAAGAAAACAACCCAGCTCAGAAAACACCAAGGATCCCACAATCTTCCTCCTCCTCCGCACCCTGCACTCCTTTCTAGCACTAATCATGTTACTTAGTTGGGTCATGAAACGTCCACCATGTTCTCCTCCTCCTCCTCCTCCTCCTCCTCCTCCTCCTCCTCCTCCTCCTCCTCCTCCTCCTCCTCCTCCTCCCCCACACCCTGCACTCCTTTCTAACACTAATCATGTTACTTAGTTGTGTCATGAAATGTCCACAAGAAAACAACCAACCTCAGAAAACATCAAGGGTCCCTCACTCTTCTTCTTCTTCTTCTTCTTCTTCTTCTTCTTCTTCTTCTTCTTCTTCTTCTTCTTCTTCTTCTTCTTCTTCTTCTTCTTCTTCTTCTTCTTCTTCTTCTCCTCTTCCTCCTCCTCCTCCTCCTCCTCTCCTCCTCCTCCTCCTCCTCCTCCTCCTCCTCCTCCTCCTCTCCACACACCCCACTCCCTTCTAGCACAGAGGATGGTACCTTGTTGGGTAATAAAATGCCAGGGACTCCCTAACATTTTTGGATTTGAATTGGTCTAGCGAGTACCCCCAACAAAACACCGCCTAAAAGTCTCGGAAGGAAACAGCCCAGAGGGGCTTTCTTCATGGAAACTGACCCTCCAGCTTAACTGGAGGTGGCGCCAGCTCAACAATCAAGGAAGAAAACAACCAAGCTGCAAGGACCTCAGAGTGGGGTTTAAGAGCCAGCCTGGCGTAGCGTTGAAGGCGCCAGGCTAGAAACAGGGAGACTGTAAGTTGTAGTCCTACTTTGGGCAGAAAGCCAGTTTGGTAACCTTGGACCAATCACTTTCTCAACCCCCCCCCCCCAGGAAGGAATCAGTGGCAAAGCCGCTTCTGAAAAGCCTTGCCAAGAAAACTGCAGGGATAGTCCGGACCAGAGGTCCCCGACCTTTTGGGCACCGCGGACCGGTTACGTGGAGAGAGGTTTTTCCGCGGACCGGAGGGTGTGTGGTTTTGTGTGCTGCCTTCATCCCAGGGAGGGGGCTTTGCTTGTTTGCGCAGACTGGTTGCTGGCATGCCGCGGCCCAGTACCAGTCCACATACCGGGGGTTGGGGACCCCTGGTCCAGACAGTCTCTGAATATTAGACAAGATTCAAATGGCTTTTTTTTTAAAAAAAGGAGGGGAGAGGTTATCCTATTTATAAATGGTGATATCAGTCCCCCCCCTCTGTCGTGGGCTGAGTTGTCTGAAGGCCAAGTTCCCAAACATTCCTTATCCTTGTTAGATTTGGGCCTGGTCTAAAATGATGTTTCTTGGCGGAAATTGCCATTGAATGGGTCTATTTGTTGAGGGATTAAATCATAGAGGGTGGAGATTCTCGTTCTCCGAGCTTGTGGGTTGGTTTCCAAAGATTTCGTTAGCAGGCTAGGTGATGGGTCGGGTGTGAGTCATCAGAGAGAGGTTTGGGAGGGGTCTTGTGATGGGGAGGTTACTCCAGGTCAGGGTGGCTGAAGGATGTGAATTATCAGTGATAAGTATGAATGATCAGATTAAGGCCTTAAGGCATGCTGGCTCAGGAATTCTGGGAGTTGAAGTCCAGGAGTCATAAAAGAGCCAAGGTTGCCTACCCCTGGTATAGGTTCTACTGCTTGAGCAGGGGGCTGGACTAGAAGACCTCCAAGGTCCCTTCCAGCTCCTATTCTATTCTATTCTATTCTATTCTATTCTATTCTATTCTATTCTATTCTATTCTATTCTATTCTATTCTATTCTATTCTATTCTATTCTATTCTATTCTATTCTATTCTATTCTATTCTATATTGTATTTCTAGTCCGTTCCGTTCCGTTCCATATTCTATTCTATTCTATTCTATTCTATTCTGTTCTGTTCTGTTCTGTTCTGTTCTGTTCTGTTCTGTTCTGTTCTATTCTATTCTATTCCAGTCCAGTCCAGTCCAGTCCAGTCCAGTCTAGTCTAGTCTAGTCTAGTCTCGTAAACACATATTGGTTGCCAAACAACCAAATGTTGATCACAGGGCCATGGGGATGTTGCAACGGTCATAATAACTTTTAATGGTCGCAATAACTTTTTTTATTGTAAGTTCGAACTATCGCTTAATGAATGACAGCAGTCTTGCAATTTCTGAGGGGGGTGGGTGGGAGTCAAGCTCTTCTCCAAAGCGCCCGAAGGCAGGACAAGACGCAACAGATAGAAATGAATTAAAGAGAGAAGCAACCTGGAACTAAGGAGAAACTTCCTGACAGTGAGGACAATTAACCAGTGGAACTACCTGCCTCCAGAAGTTGTGGGTGCTCCATCACTGGGGGTTTTTATGAAGAGATTGGACACCCCATTTGTCTGGGATGCTTGAGCAGGTGATTGGACTACAAGACCTCCAAGGTCCCTTCCAACTTTATTTTTCTATGTTCTATGATTACCTGTATCATAATGCCCGTATAGCTTTTTTCTCTCTTGTATTATAACTTCAAGCAGTAATAAACAAATGATTTTAAGTCAAGGACTGCCTATATTCCAGAGTTCCTTCTTCAGTGACAGAGAACAGAGTTTATTCCTTGAAACAGGGTTTGGAACACGTTTGCTTTGCAACACACTTATATTTTAAGGTAGACGAAACAAATCTGGACATTCCATGTATTTGCTCATCCAGTTTCTGCTAATATAACTTCTTAGCCAACAGAGAAATGACTGTGACTGCCGCTTCTATAAGGTCAAATCATTCCTTGAAACCTAAAACTTGAAGTTTCATTTCCCCCCCCCCCCCAGTTTTGGGCAAACAATAAAAAATAAAAAAAAATCCAGAAGTGGTTTCCAAATTGAAACAAAACCAGTTAAAGTCTTCCCTTTGTCTAAAACAGTTTTACCAGCTGTGACTCTTTTACTTTTGATGACTCAGCTTTATACTCACTCTGACTCTTTAGCATACAGTAATGAGTATCATGGATATTAGTCATATCTTTTGGACTATTCAGAAGAAGTCCCCCCTTTTTTTTTTACCTCAGCTCTCTGTGTTTCAGTGCAAAATTTAGCAATTGATTATTTGATTAAGTATGAGTTTACAGCAAATGATTGTGAAAGCAATAGAATAGAATAGAATAGAATAATAGAATAGAATAGAATAGAATAGAATAGAATAGAATAGAATAGAATAGAATAGAATAGAATGGAATGGAATGGAATGGAATGGAGTGGAGTGGAGTGGAGTGGAGTGGAGTGGAGTGGAGTGGAGTGGAGTGGAGTGGAATGGAATGGAATGGAATAGAATAGAATAGAATAGAATAGAATAGAATAGAATAGAATAGAATAGAATAAGAATGGAGTGGAGTGGAGTGGAGTGGAGTGGAGTGGAGTGGAGTGGAGTGGAGTGGAGTAGAGTAGAGTAGAGTAGAGTAGAGTAGAGTAGAGTAGAGTAGAGTAGAGTAGAATAGAATAGAATAGAATAGAATAGAATAGAATAGAATAGAATAGAATAGAATAGAATAGAATAGAATAGAATAGAATAGAATAGAATAGAATAGAATGGAATAAGAATGGAGTGGAGTGGAGTGGAGTGGAGTGGAGTGGAATGGAATGGAATAGAATAGAATAGAATAGAATAGAATAGAATAGAATAGAATAGAATAGAATAGAATAGAATAGAATAGAGCTGGAAGGGACCTTAGAGGTCTTCTAGTCCAGCCCCCTGCTCAAGCAGGAGAACCTACACCATCTCAGACAAGTGATTGTCTGCTCTCTTCTTAAAAATTTCCAGTGATGGAGCGCCCACGATTCCTGGTGGCAAGCTGTTCCACTCATTAATTGTCCTCCCTGGCAGGAAGTTTCTCCTTAGTTCCAGGTTGCTTCTCTCTTTGATCAGCTTCCAACCATTGTTTCTCGTCCTTCCCTCGGGTGCTTTGGTGAACAACCTGCCCCCCTCTGCCTTGTGGCAGCCCCCCAAATACCGGAACGCTGCTATTATGTCTTCCCTGTTTTTTCTTTTCTTTAGATTAGCCAAACCCAAGTCCCGTAGAAGGGAAGCAGCAGAAGAACGAGAAGAGATCCATTTTTTCCCATTGGTTGAGAAAGGTATAATTTTATTAGAAGCCAAGTGCATCGCAGTAATGCATAGCCAGAACTAAGCCTTGCACGCCAAAATCCCTAAGTTCAACCTTTCCCTCCCTTAACTGACCCCTGATCCCCTAACTGACCATAGCTAACCCCCACTCCCATGACCAATCAGGTCCAAGCAAGATGTTTTCCGAACGGCCAGTTCGAGCATAGGTTGGTATCCCAAAGGGGCTTTTTGAAGAGGCAACTGGATTTCCTTGTTTTTCTTTGAGGACGTTTCGCTTCTCATCCCAGAAGCTTCCTCAGGTTCTGACTGGATGGTGGGGGAACGGAAGGATTTATACTCCTTGCAGACGGCTGGTCAATTGCCTTCTTTTAGAGAGTCGTTGAGGCCATTTGGAGGATTACCTGTGTCCTCAGGGTCACCTGAGTGGTGCAAATGGGTGAGAAGCCATCTTGGCTGCAGGATGTTTTTCAGCCCTGGGTCCCTCCCCGGTTGAAGACGGGCACAGGATGATGGGGACGAGCCTGTGTTGTGTGCATCTCCAACTGGAGCGCAAATGATTCCTGATTTTCTGGAAATCCATTCATGTTCCAGCACCGTTCAGTCAGAGCCGAAGAAGCTTCTTGGATGAGGGGGAGGGCGTTCTCTGTGGGCGCGCCAGACCTGTGGAACTGCTTGCCGGTCGAGCTCCGGATGGCCCCCGACCTTCGCTCCTTCCGGCGGGATCTAAAAACTTATTTATTCGAGCAATCCGACCTGGTTTTATGGATTAGGGTTGGGGTTTTAATATGGCTTTTAATTACTGTTTATATTTGGGCATAATATTTAATTGTTTTTTAACTTTTGTATTTCATTTTTATATTTATTGCCCTGTACACCGCCCTGAGTCCTTCGGGAGAAGGGCGGTATAAAAATTTAATAAATAAATAAACAAATGAGAAGTGAAACGTCTTCAAAGAAAAACAAGAAAGTCCAGAAAAAGCACCTTTGGGATAGCCGTGACCTGGATGACTGAGAATCCCCATAGACATAGGTTGGCATCCAGCTGCTTTCTTCCCCCAGCTGGGTGGCCTTGAAGCAGCATCTCGGGGAGACAGAGAAGTTACTTTCATTTTCCCCCTAGCAACCCCACTCCCATCCACCCCCCACCACCCCCCCACCCCCAAGTTAATGGCAGACTGTCACCATGCAGCACCACAAGTGCTCGTACTGTAATGCTCAGCGGCCCCTCTTTGACTACCACGCTCAAAACAGCATTTCATAATCTGTTTGTAGCTTTTTAGGGATCCTCAGCCCACAGTTTTGCAACTACAAAGGATCAGCCGTGGTCCATTGTGACTCATTCGTCTACGACTCCAGATGAACACAACAAGGACACAAAAAATAAAGCGGTTAAAGAGGATTGGTTGACTGTCCTAGTCTCCTCTGGTAAATTACAACAGGATGAATTTATTCTACCCTTGAGAACAGTTTAAAAGGAATATCCTGGAAAACATCACCATACCCGCATTTGGAACGCATTAGTTGTACATAACCATCTTGATAGGAAGGGGTTGGAAACAAGAAACGCAATCAAGGAGAAAACACGAGGAATAATCAAAACAGGAGTCACATCCCTTCTAAAACACATGGTCTGGTTTCAGTTAAGCCCTGGCTTTTGTTCTTTTACTCATCTTTAATTGTTGTTTGAGCTTTCCCAAGAGATCTGAAAGCTGGTGGTGTGTTTTTACTCTAGACTAGTTAGAAGTGGCGTTCGGTGCTATTTTGGTGAACGATGCTTGTTTTTGTTCTTAATTGCTTTAAGAGTATTTTCAAGGATGGGAAAGAACATTTAGGAATGAATAATGGCCACCACTTAAACGTTAAATCATTATGCACAAGCATGAACACAACATTATACTGAGAGAAGGGAATATTTGTAGCTCCGGGTTGAAGTGTGGGGTCCTTAGTGCTCTCTGAACCTGGTGGCTTTCTTGCAGATGTTTCATGACCCAACTAGGTAACATCCTCAGTGCTAGAAGGGAGGAGGAGGAGGAGGAGGAGGAGGAGGAGGACTGTGGGGTCCTTGGTGCTCTCTGAGCTTGGTGGTTTCCTTGCAGATGTTTCATGACCCAACTAGGTAACATCCTGAGTGCTAGAAGGGAGAAGGAGGAGGAGGAGGAGGAGGAGGACTGTGGGGTCCTTGGTGCTCTCTGAGCTTGGTGGTTTCCTTGCAGATGTTTCATGACCCAACTAGGTAACATCCTGAGTGCTAGAAGGGAGAAGGAGGAGGAGGAGGAGGAGGAGGACTGTGGGGTCCTTAGTGCTCTCTGAACCTGGTGGCTTTCTTGCAGATGTTTCATGACCCAACTAGGTAACATCCTCAGTGCTAGAAGGGAGGAGGAGGAGGAGGAGGAGGAGGAGGAGGACTGTGGGGTCCTTGGTGCTCTCTGAGCTGGGTTGTTTTCTTGCAGATGTTTCATGACCCAACTAGGTAACATCATCAGTGCTGAAAGGGAGGGAGGAGGAGGAGGACTATGAGGTCCTTGGTGCTCTCTGAGCTTGGTGGTTTCCTTGCAGATGTTTCATGACCCAACTAGGTAACATCCTGAGTGCTAGAAGGGAGAAGGAGGAGGAGGAGGAGGAGGAAGAGGAGGACTGTGGGGTCCTTGGTGCTCGCTGAGCTTGGTGGTTTCCTTGCAGATGTTTCATGACCCAACTAGGTAACATCCTCAGTGCTAGAAGGGAGAAGGAGGAGGAGGAGGAGGAGGAGGAGGAGGAGGAGGAGGAGGAGGAGGAGGACAGCTGTGGGGTCCTTGGTGCTCTCTGAGCTGGGTTGTTTTCTTGCAGATGTTTCATTACCCAATTAGGTAACATCATCAGGGCTAGAAGGGAGGAGGAGGAGGGGGAGGCAGGGCAATTAAAAGGGAAGAAAAGTGACATCCTTAATCATGTGAATGACTTGGAAAAGATTGCTAAAACTCTTTTCTTTGCTTAAGAAAGACATTGCATCTGCAGGGTGCGGTGGCTGGACCAAGATTAGTACATGGGAAAAAGCCCCAACAGTACCAAAATCCTGACTCACGCTGAAGTGTCATCCAGGAATCTGTAATGAAAATCAAAACAAACCAATTGTCATATCAGGAACTTTTCACAAAGTTACGAAGAGGGTAATTCCCTTTTGTTCTGGCTGAACCTCATCGTGGTTCCTTCTACACATGGGAGGGTGGAGGTGTTACACAACCCTGCCGTCGTTGCTGATACTACAGCTGCTTTCAACAACAATCGTGGTAGGAACATAACGAAAAGCTAAGGTTAAGATGTTGAACGAATACCGTAGATCAGGATTTCTCAACCTTTGGGGCTTTAAGGCCTGTGGACTTCAACTCCCAGAATTCCCCAGTCAGCTATAGCTGGCTGGAGAATTCTGGGAGTTGAGGTCCACAGGCCTTAAAGTTCCCAAGGTTGAAAAATACTGCCTTCGATGATGCCTACATCCCGGAAAAGTAGACAGGGGCCAAATCTTATGTTCCCTAATTGGCGTAAATCACAAGGACAGGTAGTCCTCAACTTACGACCACAACTGAGCTCAAAATTTCTGTTGTAACTTGAAACAGTGGCTAAACAAAATGTGTACGATCGCAAATGAGTCCCAAATTTTCCCTCGTTAACCAAGACAGTTGTGAAGTGAATTGTGCCCCATTTTACTATCCTTTTTTTTTTTTGCCACGGTTGTTAAGTGAATCGCTGCAGTCATTACATGAATCACGTGATTGTTAAGAGAATTTGGCTTCCCCTTTTCATTTTGCTGGTCGGAAGCTGGCTGGAGAACTTACGAAAGGGGGTCGCGTGATCCCGGAGACACGGCAACTGTCATAAATATGAGTTGCTTGTGTCTGGATTTTGATCACGTGTCCGCAGGGGTGCTTCAACAATTGTGTGAAGAATAGTCCTAAGTCAGGTGTTTTTAGCGCCATTGTAACTTTGAATATCACTGTAAGTCACGGACCACCTGTATGTATTGTCAAGGTTCCAACAGACCGAGACAAATAAAGCAGAACTCCAAGGCTTGCAAGTTCCTCAAAGAACATGTTTATTGATACAAAGCATCGGCACGTCAAAAGTGAAACCAAGTCTAAATAGATACGTAATGATCCCCAAAACAAAGTTAAGAAACCCCACCCCTAAAACTATGCAAGCTACTACGCTTCCCAATACATCTGCTTGGTGGGCTTTTCACGAAACGCCCAGCCTGCAGTTTCGGGAGCAGCAGATGACCTTGGTTCCCATGGGACAAAAATTTTATTTAAACTAATGAAGCACTTGGTAAACCCCCCTCCCTCCATGCTCTGCGTCAACCGAAAATGAGTAGGGAAAATGACTGCAGCCATGCTCATTTTCGAAGTTGACATGTACAATCCATCTTTATGCCATGGGACAAAGAGAACAGACCGGACAACCGTTTGTCTGAAATGACACAGGGCTTCCTACTTGAGCAGGTGGTTGGACTAGAAGCCCGCCAAGGTCCCTTCCAGCTAATTCTGTCATTCTCGGTCCCAACGGCAACTGGAAGAACTTAGTCATCTTCAGCTATTCTTGTTTTGAGTGACGTTTTTCCCCAACACGATCTTGCTGCAGTTTTGATGTGGTTGAGGGTGCTGGGATCCGCCCAGATGTTTCTGGTTCTTTCGGGCAGCTGTGCAGGGGCTTCAGCGCCCCTCCTTTTTAGCTGCTCCTGTAGCACAGCACAACTTTACAGAGGTAGGCAACCTCGGCTCTTTTATGACTCATGGACTTCAACTCCCAGAATTCCTGACTCAGCATGGCTGACTCATAGTCCATGAGTCATAAAAGAGCCGAGGTTGCCTACGCCTGGGATAGCCAGAAAGGCCCGTTTTTCAAATCCTCAACCTACAACCATAATTGGGACCAGAATTTCTGTTGTTAAGCACGCCAGTTAAGTGCGTTTGGGCCCAGTTTTACTTTGGCTGCAATTTTAAAGCGAATCACTGCAGTTGTTAAGTGGACCATGCGGTCGTTAAGCAGATCCAGTTACTGACATTGTTTGTCAGAAGCGCGCCAGGAAAGCCTCCAATGACAGTCATGTGGCCCTGGGATGCTACGATGTTTATAATTGTGAAGACTGGTTGTAAGTGATTTTTCCCAGTGCTGTTGTAATGGTCACTAAATGGATGGTCGTACGTTGAGGACTACCGGTATTGCACAGTGCTTGCCCAACCCACAGAGCTGGGCCTGTAGCTGATGCACCAGGTAGGTGATGCACCAAAAGAGCAGATGGTTTTTCTGGGTTTTACAGCTATCCACCCCAGCCCTGGCAGGATTTGCATTGACTCACCATCATTAACCAGCCAGGCTGTGGTGGAATGTGGTCTGGATTCCCAGGAGGGAGGGGCTGTATTCCTGAGGACCAAGAGTTAACGACGCTTAGATCATTTGGTTGGGAGAGACTCGAACACTGGGCTCTATCTAACAAAATGAAATTCAATGGTGAAAAAAGTCAGGTTCTACATTTAGGCCAGAAAACCCAAACGTACAGGTATAGTATAGGTGGTTCCTTGCTCAATAGTAGCAACTGTGAGAGGGATCTCGGAGTCCTAGTAGACAATGAGTTAAATATGAGCCAGACGTGTGCGGCAGCTGCCAAAAAAGCCAACACAGTGCTAGGCTGCATTAACAGAGGGATAGAATCAAGATCACGTGAAGTACTAATACCAAATTACAAGGCCTTGGTAAGGCCACACTTGGAATACTGCATCCAGTTTTGGTCGCCATGATGTAAAAAAGATATTGAGACTCCTGAAAGAGGACAGAGAAGAGCAACAAAGAGGATTAGGGGACTGGAGGCTAAAACATATAAGGAACGGCTACTGGAATTGGGCATATCTAGTTTATTTTATTTATTTATTTTATTTATTTTAATTCCATTTATATCCCGCCCTTCTCCGAAGACTCAGGGCGGCTTACAAGCTTAGCAGTAGCCTTCATTCTATGTATATGCCTGCTTGTTAGGGCTTTCACACACACACCCAAGCGGCATTATTACAAAGTCAGCTTATTGCCCCCAACAATCTGGGTCCTCATTTTACCTACCTTGGAAGGATGGAAGGCTGAGTCAACCTTGAGCCTGGTGGGACTCGAACCTGCACTAATTGCAGGCAGCTGGTGTTACTTAAGGAGGCATTAGCCCACTGCTCCACCAAGGCTCTTGTATAATGTTCTTGTTTAATGAAGAGAAGGACGAGGAGGGACATGATAGCAGTCTTCCAATATTTGAGGGGCTGCCCCAAAGAAGAGAGAGTCAAGCTATTCTCCAAAGTGCCCGCAGGCAGGATAAGAAACAAAGGATGAAAACTAATCAAGGAGAGAAGCAACCTAGAACTAAGGAGAAAGTTCCTGACAGTCAAAACAATTAACCAGTGGAACAACCTGCCTCCAGAACTTGTGAATGCTCCATTGCTGGAGGTTTTTAAGAAGAGACTGGACAGCCATTTGTCTGAAATGCTATAGGCTTTCCTGCCTGAGCAAGAGGTTGGAATAGATGACCTCCAAGGTACCTTCCAACTTCATTATTATTATTATTATTACAGAGTTGAGAAGGCTCCTCTCTAGCAACTCTCAAAGGATCTCTTCAGTGAAGGGACCTTGGTGCTCGCTAAGCTGGGTTGTTTTCTTGCAGACGTTTCACAACCAAGCTAGGTAACACCATCAGTGCCAGAAGGGAGTGAGAGCAAACGTCATTCCCTTCTGGCACTAATGATGTCATCTAGTTTGGTAACGAGACGTCTGCAAGAAAAGGCCTACAAGAGCACCAAGGACCCCTCATTTCAACTCTGAACTACAAATACTTTCCTCTATAGCGCTGCAAATAATTGCTTTGGTCTAGCAAGATTTCGGTCTGGAAGACAAGGACAATCCAGGAAACTGCTCCGATGGCATGGATCCATCTCCGGGCCCCTCTCCAGATGTGCGTTTGGAGGAGGAGGAGGAGGAGGAGGAGGAGGAGGAGGAGGAGGAGGAGGAGGACTGTAGGATCCTTGGTGCTCTCTGAGCTGGGTTATTTTCTTGCAGACGTTTCATGACCCAACTAGGGAACATCATCAGTGCTAGAAGGGAGTGGGGTTTGCAGAGAGGAGGAGGAGGACGATGAAGCCTACGGGGTCCTTGGTGGTCTCTCAGCTTGTTTTCTTGCAGATCTTTCCTTAACTAAGTAACGTCATCAGTGCTAGAAGGGGGTGGGGTTTGAGAAGAGGAGGAGGAGGAGGAGGAAGAGGATGACTCTGGGGGTGACCTTGGTGCTCTCTGAGCTTGGTGGCTTTCTTGCAGACGTCTCATGACCCAACTAAGTAATCTCATCAGTGTTAGAAGGGAATAATAATAATAATAATAATAATAATAATAATAATAATAATAATAATAATAATAATAAATAGAAGAGGAGGAGGAGGAGGAATTTGAGTTGACGGAGGAAAGCACAGAGCCGAGCGTGGGCCCGGATCAGGGCTTGGAGAGTGCTAGCCTGACGGAGCAGCCAGATCACGCCAGATCAATCAGACAAGTGACAGGCTGAGGCTGAGTTGGGTGACTTGCAGCTGCAGCAACTTGGCCACCTGCTAGTGATGAGGAGGAGGTGGAATCCATGCCTCCTCCTGATCCAAGGACAGGTGGAGCAGAGAGGAGGCAGGGACAACGCTGATTGGCCAGATTGCTTGCAAGGAGGCAACCTCGTCACTTGTGAAGAGCTGAACTGGCGTTGCCTCCTTAATCCTGCCCTAAGGACTTGAGCGTTGCTGGAGCAATAGGCCCAGTTCCGTGCCTGGTGTGCTTGGGTTGTGTTTACTGGCCTATGTGACTCCTGGATTGCTTTCCTGGACTTCATGTGTTGGACTCGATTTACTCAGTGATTCTCGCTGTGCTGAGCTTGGAATACGGATCTGCGCAATGGGTGTGTGCATGTGTGTGTGTGCTTTATGAGGACCTGTTTGGGTGGGAGTTTGAATAAACGCTTTCTGAAACAGATGACAGTTGGGGAGGCTTTCTAGAATAAGCACAAAAGAGTTCCCCCTCGTTGCACCTGCCTCTTTGCGGTCAGTAGAGTCAGGATGATCATTTGGGGTTGCATAAGAATAAATAAAAATGAAATCCAGACCACTGGGAGGAAAGGAGAATTCTTTATTTTCCCCAAAGCAAAGAGGTTTGCCTATGGAGGCAGTTACAGAGAAAATGGGGCACAGATTGTTTTATGGGGGACTGGTCCTTGATGTGGGCTTGAGGGGTGTGTGCTGGTTCCAGTGTGTGACACTTGAGGGGTGCGGCTGTGTGTACGCGTTGACCCCAGAGAAGGGGGTTGATTAAAACAAGTGTGATGGATTGAGAATCTTCATTGGAACAGTAAGTATTATCATTAGGTTTACATTGTGTTAATTGAATTTTGTGTGTTTGTTCATGGAGTATTTACCATTTGAAATGGGTTTTCAATTAATTCTTACGCTTTCGGTGCGTTTAAAGGATTTTGGAGGCTCCGACACTTTTCAAGAAGAGATTGGACAACCATTTGTCTGGAATGATATAAGGTCTGCTTCTTGGGCAGGGGGTTGGACTAGATGACCTCCAAGGTCCCTTCCAACTCTGTTGTTCTGCTAACCGGTGCAGGTTGTCCTCAACTTACAAGCATAATCGAACCCCAGATTTTTGTTGCTAAGTGAAACATTTGTTAAGTGAGGTTTGTCCCACTTTACGACTTTTCTTTACACCATTGTTAAGTGAGTTTGTTGTTGCTGCAGTTGTTAAGTTAGTAACACATTTGTTAAGTGAATCTGGCTTCCCCATTGACTTTGCTTGTCAGAAAGTCGCAAAAGGACGAAGTGTAGTTCTCTTCTCAAAGGGGGCTGACCCAGGCACTGTGCTTCAGGATCATTACCTCCTGTGATTCGAACTCTGTGCTTCTCCTTCGGTCGTTCACGATGCTGTTGTTGCTGCAGCTGCATTAGGCTGCCGAGTGTGGCCAAAAGCAGTAGTAGGAACGCCACAGTCAAGGTCAGCACGTGTCTCACGTTCATGACGCGCTTCTAGTCCTCATGACGCCACTGAATTCTCATCGAAAGTCCGGTGAGGAAGTTTTATTTATTTATTCAAATTATGGGCCACCCCATCGGGGCCATCAGGACACTCTAGGTGGCTCACACCCAGATACAAACGACAATAGGAAACATTAAAATATTGGAACGATAAATATTAAGATAAACCAAAATAGGTAAGGAAGGAAGCAATATATTTTTCATCATCAGAATAAATGTTCTCTGTGTCAGAGAACCTTTTGGGCACCAGGAACTGGTTCCGTGGGGAGAGGTTTTTCCGCGGACCGGAGGGTGTGTGGTTTTGTGTGCTGCCTGCATCCCGCGGATGGGGCTTTGCTTGTTTGTGCGGACCGGTTGCTGGCATGCCGCGGCCCGGGCCCGGTCCACGGCCCGGGGGTTGGGGACCCCTGCTCTGTATGGTGTCGCTCAAGAATGTTTCAGTAAGTGCAGGCAAAGAAGGACAAGGATTCATGGCAGTGGCTGTTTTGACCCCGGATAGAATGATCTGGAATAATGTGGCAATGTTAAGATGTGTGGACTTCAACAAGCGGACTTAGGCATAGCTCTGCTGTTTCGGGCTCCAGACTCTATTAGATACGTGGTTACACCTGCCACTTATCTTAGTCAGTTGGAGTCAGTAAACCGGTGCCGTGCGTTTCCATCAGCTGCCCTGTACGGCGAGTATAAAAAGACTCCGTTGGCAGAAAGACTCTGATCCTGTGGCTCAGGAGAGGTGGAGACCATTGGACACATACTCCTTCGATGTTCCTTCTACACAGCCATTCGGAAAAACCACCTCCTCCCCATAATTGACAGGTATCCTGGTTTGTTGGGAAAGTATTTATCTCCAGTGGCTGCTTAAGGACGGGCAAGCAATGATCACGGTGCAGGCGGCTAGACTCTGCGCAACGGCACTGGGGATTCGCCAGAAACACAAATAAATATTTTAGATCTTTTTAATAATGTTTTGTAAAAAATTTTATTCCGTGTTTTTATCCAGCATTGGACTATACCCAATGTATTCTTATTCTCAGGCCAGTAGGATTCAGTTTTTCTGAAGGAAGCTAGTTTATGTTGTACTGTCTGTATAACCAAGGCAGACCTCGGTTACCCATTGATTGCATCATTGATTGTAATATATTGCTATGTCTTCTTGTGTTGGTTCTGTCTACTTTTGTTTTATCTGAATGCTAAATTTACATGTTGGCCTTTGGCTGTAATAATAAATTGATGGCTTGAACTCCCAGAATTCCCCATTTTAAGGGTTTATTTTGGGGGCCAGAAGGATGAGTTGTCACAAACAATACCTAGGACACTTTTACCGGAAGAAGAAACGATTTTTGAAATGAGATGAAATGAACCTTTATTGTCAAAGTACAACCATGTGTACGTTGAGATTAGCTGACCCTCCCTTTGTGCTCCCACCCCCCAACACACAGGGACAACAAACCCTCCATCTTACAACACCATGTGAACCAACTACACCACACACCGGCCTCCCAAGTCAATTCTGCATAAAATTCACAAAACTTCACAAAACTTATTTCTCATTCAAAAGCCTAACAGCCCACGGATAGAAGCTGTTTTTCAGCCTGTTGGTGCGGCTGGCTATACTCTTGTATCTCCTACCCGACGGTAGGAGAGTAAAGAGATACCGTCCAGGGTGTGAGTCGTCCCTGAGAATTTTCCTCCCTCTTCTAAGGCAGTGAGTCCTGGCGAGGTCATCCAGTGGTGTCAGGGGACAGCCCACCATGTCTTGTGCTGTGCTCACCACCCTCTGTAATACTTTCCTATCCGCGGCTGTCAGACCAGCATACACAGCAGGAGTCAGTGTATTTATTAACATTTCAGCGACTTTCCCTTAATTGTACACAAGCTTAAAAAAATATAAATCTAAGAAAAATAAAATCTATGTTCTGATAGGACAGGAAGGCCTGGAGGAACGTTGTCCACAGGGTCGCGATGGGTCGGACACAACTTCGCAACTAACAACAACAACATGTTCTAAATCAGAGGTCTTCAAACTTGGCCCTTTTATGACCTGTGGACTTCAACTCCCAGAATTCCTCAGCCAAGCACGCTGGCTGAGGAATTCTGGGAGTTGAAGTCCACAAGTCATAAAAGGGCCAAGTTTGAAAACCCCTGTTCTAAATAATCCACTCTTTCCAGAGTGGCTTAACATGGGTCTTTGAGGCTGTGAGGACAAGCGATAACGAAGTGAACTTACGAAGTCACTCAGAAACGAAGGCACAGGTAGTCCTCGACTTACGACCAAGGTCGACCCCCTAAATTTCTGTTGCTAAGCGAGACAGTGGTTCGGTGAGCTCTGCCCCATTTTACGACCTTCCTTGCTGCAGTTTGTTAAAGCGAACCACTGCAGTTGTTAAGTTAGTAACACGGCCGTTAATTGAGTCTGGCTTCCCCCACTGACTTTGCTTGTCGTCAGGTCGCAAAAGGGGATCGCGTGACCCCTGGGGCCATGCAATGCAACCATCTTAAGTACATGCCAGTTTCCAAGCCTCTGAATTTTGATCACGTGACCATTCGGATGCTGCAATGGCTGTGTTAAAAATGGTTGTAAAGGTAAAGGTAAAGGTTCCCCCGCACATGCATGCTAGTCGTTTCCGACTCTAGGGGCCGGTGCTCATCTCCGTTTCAAAGCCGAAGAGCCAGCGCTTGTCCGAGGACGTCTCTGTGGTCATGTGGCTGGCATGACTAGACGCCAAAGGCGCACGGAACGCTGTTCCCTTCCCACCGGAGTGGTCCCTATTTTTCTACTTGCATTTTGTACGTGCTTTCGAACTGCTAGGTTGGCAGAAGCTGGGATGAGTAACAAGTGCTCACTCTGTTACGCGGCACTCGGGATTCGACCTGCCAAACTGCCGACCTTCTGATCGACAAAAATGGTCACGATCCCTTTTTTCCCCCCAGTGCCGTTGTAACTTTGAACGGTCCCCAAATGAACAGTCGTAAGTCGAGGGCTACCTGTACTAGACAATTTTACAGACAAAACACAAATTAGGTAGAAGGAAGAACTTTTATAAGGGTTGAAAGGCGATTTTCTTGCAGTCAAGGTGGGGGAAACAAGAGCGTTTCTTCGAGAATAATCAAGTCTGGGGAGCTTTTAATGAGACACAGTAAGTCCACGGGGTGCCAGAGGTGGCTTATCTGTTCTCCCCCACCATACCCCAAGGTCCACCTTCCTGGAAGTCCAGCCCACTGATGCTTCATCCCTGAATTTGTTCTGTGCTGCTGGGACCCACCACACGTGTGTTATGGAACCACTAAGATCAGCGCTTGTTGAGAAGGGACATGTCTGACCCAAGAAGACCACCCATCTCAGACAGCACCAAGGACCCCAAAGTCATCCTCCTCCTCCTCCTCCTCTTCCTCCTCCCTCCACACACCCCCTGCCTTCTAGCACTGAGGATGTTACCTAGTTGGCAGTCGAAACACGAGGACTGGGTCAGACGTGTCCCTTCTCAACAAGCACGGCCAATGTTAACAAGGGGCTTGTCAATCATGGTTTGAAAGGGCTTTGCTGGATAGGTTGCTTATTTTAACCAGAAAGAATAAATACAAGGATGTCTTGTCTTTTGGGGCCGCTCTCTTTTAAAGGAGCCCGTCTTTTTGTTCAGCTGAATAAAAAACGTAAAGCTTGGAGGCGACTTCTGGTTTCCTGTA
Source organism: Vipera ursinii (assembly GCF_947247035.1). NCBI lineage: Eukaryota > Metazoa > Chordata > Lepidosauria > Squamata > Viperidae > Vipera > Vipera ursinii. The sequence continues at coordinate 4,460,338 of NC_139516.1, read as the reverse complement.
TTTTTTAACCAGCAAAACCTCCGAACCTGCACATCGGGTTTTGGCGAGCCAGCCCTTTCCAACCATGACTGACAAGCTGTTGGTGGGAAGCCAGAGGGAGGGGCTGCTACCCATAGCCAGGATTAGATCTCTCACTCAGATTCAGTTTCCCCCAAACTCAGAAACTGGGATTGGCGTGGGAAGTGAGTTCAAGGCTTGACGCTGGAAACGATGACCATCAACCCTTTGGCATGGACATCCCATGCCCGAGAAGGGGAAGACGGCTTCTAGTACAAGGTTTCCCTGCCTTCTCAACATGGATAATTCCCAGAATTCCCCATCCGGCACAGTTGAGAAACGGTGGACTCCTGGACGTTTTTTAAGCTTGGTTGTTTTCTGGGCAGACGTTTCGTGACCCAATTGGGTAACAACATCAGTGCAAAACATCACTCCCTTCTAGCACTGATAATGTGACCTAGTTGGGTCATGAAACATCTGCAAGAAGGCCACCCATCTCAGAGAGCACCAAGGACCCCAAAGTCATCGTCTTCCTCCTCTCCTTCCTCCTCCTCTCCCGTTCTCTTCCTCCACCTCCTCCTCCTCCTCCTCCTCCTCCTCCTCCTCCTCCCTCCACACACACCCTGCCTTCTATCACTGAGGATGTTACCTAGTTGGGTCATGAAACATCGCCTAGTAAACCATGAAGCTCAGGGAGCACCAAGGATCCCACAATTCAACAATGAAAGGTTGAGAAACTCTGTTCTGGTCAATCAGACACCAAATTCCCCAAGCATCTTGTACTCTCCAATATTTTGGGGTACAATATTTTGGCGTGGAGCTCCAGCATAATCTGGAGACTGTCAGCCACCTTACACACAGCTCAGGGCTGGCTGCAACCACTTGATCCATCCAATTTCCTTCCTTGGTTCCTTACTCACAACTGTGGTAATCTTTCCCCGAATGTGAAGAAACAGTTTGAGGACAAAAAAACGTCTCTGACGCTGAAAAGAAGGAGGCGCAGAGCAAAAGTAGACACACTACCCTTGCTTGAAACAGACCAAGATTAGACTAAGAAATGTAGATGTGCAGACATACGCAGAATGCACAGTGCAGAAAAGCAAGACACACAGGGATGGGCCCGTTCAGCTGCCTGTAACTGGTATCCTTGGAAACGATCACAAAACCATCACAACGTATTGGTATTTCTCAGAGTTTGGGTGCCTTACAGCTAGCCCTCAAGTTACGAGCATGATTGGGATCACAATGCCTCTCAGTACGGCATGTGGTCATTAAGTGGAGCTGCACCCAATTTTACAACCTTTTCTGGCGTGGCGGTTAAGCAAAACCACATGGTCATTAACTGAATCACGCCGTTGTTCAGCAAATCTGGCTTCTCCCTTGGTCTCTGCTTGTCACTGAGCCCACTGGGGGAAGGTTGCAAGCTGTGATCACGTGACACACACACACACACACACACCCAGGATGCTGCAGCCGTCATAAATAACACCAGTGGCCAAGAGTCTGATTTTTGATCAAGTGATCGTGGGACGCTGTACCAGTTGTACGTGCGAGGATTGGTCGTAAACAGTGGTGGGATTCAACCGGTTCGCACAGCTTTGGCACAACCAGTAGCTAATTTCTTGTTGCCCAGGCCCAGAATGGACTTCTGGAAGCGGCATCCACCACAGAGAACTGGTTGTTCACCTATTTGAATCCCACCACTGGTCGTAAACCACTGTTTTCAGTGCAGTTGTATCTTTGAAGAGTTGCTAAGCCAACAGTCGTAAGTCAAGAGCTACCTGTCCTTGGCTCTCGAGGTGATCCCCTATGAGGACAGGCCACCCCTGAGAAATTCACATTCTGGAAGAACAAACTTAATTCCTAGAAGCAACACCCCCCCCCCCAAAAAAAATTAATAATTCCTAAAAACAGCATACAGTCGCTCCAAACTAATCCCTAAATATAGGGCTATAATAATGGCCTCCAAAGGGAGGGACAGGCCAGCATGTTGACCCAACAGGATCTGGGCGCTTCCCAAATCTCTGAAGACCTCCACCTTGATCATCTACAGCAGGGGGTCTTCAAACCTGGCCCTTTTATGACTTGTGGACTTCGACTCCCAGAATTCCTCAGCCAGACACCTGGCTGAGGAATTCTGGGAGTCGAAGTCCACAAGTCATAAAAGGGCCAGGTTTGAAGACCCCCCCTCCCCTACAGGGTCAAAACGTTTGTAGCACTTCACCAAAATACACATCTGCAGAGACGTAGTCCTCCACTTAAGACCGGTCACTTAGTGATCATTCGAAGTTAGGAGAGATTTCTGGGTTGCATCCCAGAAGCGAACGCCATTTTCTAAGCAGTTGTAAGGAAGTTGCGGTCACTCCAAAATGGCGGCTTCTGCTGGGACACAGCCGCATGGTCCAAGGATGGAGGGAGGGACTGTTCTGCTTCCCTAAAGCAGTCTGCGCAGTGTTGGGTAGACTGCATTAGAGACAGAGAAAGACACACACACCCCCATTCTTTTCCACAGCACTTTTCTCTCCGCCCCCTCCCCCCCCAAATCCAGTGGTGGGATTCAGCCGGTTCGCACCACTTCGGCAAAACCGGTAGCTAATTTTTGGTTGCCCAGGCTCAGGAACGGACTTCCGGAAGCGGCATCCACCGGTTGTTTGCCTGTTTAAATCCCACCACTGCCCAAATCGATTGCCTAATAGAGACTGGGAAATCTGATTTTTTTTTTTTTAAAAAAAAGCTAGCTTTTGTATAAATAATTGAACTCGACGATCCAGGTCCGCGCAGTTGTGACCGACAATCTTAAGACCTGTTCTTACGACGATAATAAATCCCATATCAAGTTGTTCTCATAAGCCCACGGAGAATCTCTTCTGGATGCTCTGCAGAATGTGCACCAACTTCATCTTCTCCAGGGCTTCCTTGACCATCTCCCACGCTCGCTCTTTCCCGTGCAGGGTCTTGAGCTGGAGCAGGTAGGCGTGAAGGTCCACCTGGAGCTCTTCGGGGGCCTTCTTCTTCTCTGTCCCAGGAGGACTTTGGGTGAGCTTACGATACAGACGCCGGAGCTTTCGCGGGGACTTGAGTTGGAAGGCTACAAAGTCAAGGGCGGCCTCGTGACACTCCCCAGTCCCTAGAAGAGAATAGAGCGGGTGGGGAACACATCAAATAAGAGATGCTGGGCATAAAGCATGCCACTTTGGAGAGCCAGTTTGGTCTAATGGTTAAAGCACCAGCCTAGAAAGTGACAGTGAGTTCTAGTGCCACCTTAGGCATGAAAGCCAGCTGGGTAACTTTGGACCAATCACCAGGAGGCGGTGAGTTCTAGTCTCGCCTTAGGCATGAAAGCCGGCTGGGTGACTTTGGGCCAATCACCAGGAGACGGTGAGTTCTAGTCTGGCCTTAGGCATGAAAGCCAGCTGGGTGACTTTGGGCCAATCACCAGGAGACGGTGAGTTCTAGTCTAGCCTTAGGCATGAAAGCCAGCTGGGTGACTTTGGGCCAATCACCAGGAGACAGTGAGTTCTAGTCTGGCCTTAGGCATGAAAGCCAGCTGGGTGACTTTGGGCCAATCACCAGGAGACGGTGAGTTCTAGTCTGGCCTTAGGCATGAAAGCCGGCTGGGTGACTTTGGGCCAATCACCAGGAGATGGTGAATTCTAGTCCCGCCTTAGGCATGAAAGCCGGCTGGGTGACTTTGAGCCAATCACCAGGAGACGGTGAGTTCTAGTCCCGCCTTAGGCATGAAAGCCAGCTGGGTGACTTTGGGCCAATCACCAGGAGACAGTGAGTTCTAGTCCCACCTTAGGCATGAAAGCCGGCTGGGTGACTTTGGGCCAATCACCAGGAGACGGTGAGTTCTAGTCTCGCCTTAGGCATGAAAGCCGGCTGGGTGACTTTGGGCCAATCACCAGGAGACGGTGAGTTCTAGTCCCGCCTTAGGCATGAAAGCCAGCTGGGTGCCTTTGGGCCAATCACCAGGAGACGGTGAGTTCTAGTCCCGCCTTAGGCATGAAAGCCAGCTGGGTGACTCTGGACCAATCACCAGGAGACAGTGAGTTCTAGTCCCGCCTTAGGCATGAAAGCCAGCTGGGTGATTTTGGGTCAATCACCAGGTGAATTTTAGTCCCGCCTTAGGCATGAAAGCCGGCTGGGTGACTTTGAGCCAATCACCAGGAGACAGTGAGTTCTAGTCCCGCCTTAGGCATGAAAGCCAGCTGGGTGACTTTGGGCCAATCACCAGGAGACGGTGAGTTCTAGTTCTGCCTTGTGTTTCTAACTTGAGGACTACCTGTAGTCTCGGGGGGGTGTGTCTTACCTGAGCCCTCCTCTGAGCCTTTCCCAGGTGTGCAGGAGGTGCAGAGGGTATCATGGAACCGGGTGCCAGGCACGTTGACCTGAAGGCCTTGCACGGAGCAGTTCTGGTGGGCCTGGCAGGGATCTTTGCTGGAATGGTTGCTGGAAAAGGTCCCCTCTGTACAAACTCTGCACTGGGTATCTTCTTGTGGGTTGCCTAGAAAAATGGAAGCAGAAAAGGAGGTCTCGTTTATTCTCAAACTGCTTTCAGTGGCTGCTGCCTTACAGACAGTTTGCAGGAGTTGGGGAACTTTATAAATGCACGTCAAAATAATAAAGTAAAAATTTTAAAATGGGAGAAGAGAACAGAAGGCAAGGGAGAAGAAGGAGAATGGAGTGGGGTGTAGTGGAGTGGAGTGGAATGGAGGGGAGAGGAGAGGAAAGGAGGAAGAAAGTGGATCAGGAAGAAAGGGAGAGAGGGAGAAAGGGAAGAAGGAAGGAAGGAAGGAAGGAAGGAAGGAAGGAAGGAAGGAAGGAAGGAAGGAAGGAAGGAAGGGATCAGGCTCCCAAACCCTAGAAAGACAGACTGTGATTCTTCAAATATCTTTATCGTTCCTCACCCACCGACAGAATCTTGCCAAACCAAAACAGGCTACCTGCCCTATAAAGCATGTACTCTGGGAACTGTTAGGGAGGATCCGTCTTCACCCTCTTTCTCTCACACAAACCTTTTGAACTGAATTGTGTCTTGCTCCTGTAGGATGCAACCCCTCCCTCCTAGAACTGCAGACTACACAGGAAAGAAGGAAGGAAGGAAGGAAGGAAGGAAGGAAGGAAGGAAGGAAGGAAGGAGGAAGGAAGGAAGGAAAGAGGGAGCGACGGAGGGAGAGAGGAAGAAGAAAGGAAGGAAAGAGGGAGGGAGGAAGAAGGATAGAGGGAGGGAGGGTGGGAGGGAGAAGGGAACGAAGGAAGAAAGAAAGAAAGAAAGAAAGAAAGAAAGAAAGAAAGAAAGAAAGAAAGAAAGAAAGAAAGAAAGAAAGGGAGGGAGGGAGGGTGGATGAAAGAAAGGAAGAAATGAATGAAGAAAGAAAGAGCGGGTGGGAGGGAGAGCGGGAGGAAGGAAGGAAGGAAGAAAGAAAGAGAGGGAGGAAGGAAGGAAGAGAGGGAGGGAGGGAGGGAGGGAGGGAGGGAGAAAGAAAGAAAGAAAGAAAGAAAGAAAGAAAGAAAGAAAGAAAGAAAGAGTGGGAGGGAGGGAGGAAGGAAGGAAGGAAGAAAGAGAGAGAGATATAAGAAAGAAAGAAAGAAAGAAAGAAAGAAAGAAAGAAAGAAAGAAAGAGGGAGGGAGGGAGAGGATGAAAGAAAGAAAGGAAGAGCGGGTGGAAGGGAGAGAGGGAGGAAGGAAGGAAGAAAAAAAGAAAGAGAGGGAGGGCGGGAGGGAGGAAGGAAGGAAGGAAGAAAGAGAGAGAGAGAAAGAAAGAGAGAGAGAGAGAAAAAGAAAGAAAGAAAGAAAGAAAGAAAGAAAGAAAGAAGAAAGAAAGAAAGAAAGAAAGAAAGAAAGAAAGAAAGAAAGAAAGAAAGAAAGAAAGAGAGAGAGAAATGACTCATCTTAAAGTTGCTGAGAGTGAGGAACACCAGTGAGAAGAGATGCCTCTTCAGCCTTCCCACCAAGAGATGTCAGCCTGTTCCTGCTCAATCCCAGTTCATGCCCCCCCTTCCCCACCCCCACCCCCTGGAGCAGGGTTGCTGACTCCCTGCCCTGGTACTTACCAGGCTTCAGCACTCCACTTCCCAACGGGCACTTTGAGTGCTTGATGCAAAAGAGCGACTCGGCATGGTAGCCCGGCTTGCACTTGCACACCCTGTTGTGGGTCTTGTTGCACGGCACCACCTCCACCTCCAGGCTGTTACAGCGGATGCTGCAGTACAAGCACCTGTCCAGGTAGTTCCAATACTCGGTGTAGTGCTCGTTGGCACACGGCTGGCACACGGTGGGCCTGTCCTCCGTGCAAGGCTTAGCCATGCTCATCCCAGGGCGGCACTTCTGGCACAGCAGCTTCTTATGGCTGTTGGGGTCTTTCCATTCGAAGGTGTGCTGGGAAGCATGGGTCAGAGCACTCCAGAGCAAGACACTCCAAATCACCCACTATTGATGCGGGGGGGGGGGGGGAGGGGAGGGGGAGGAAGGAAGGAACGTTAGCAGAGATTCCCAGATACAGGCCAGTCCTCGACTTACGACCACAGGGCAGCCCCAAGTTTCCCATCGCTAAGCAAGACAGTTGTCAAGCGGCTTTTGCCCCCCCATTTTACGACCTTGTTGGCTTTCACTTGTTAAGTGAATCACAGCAGTTGCTAAGTGAGTAACACGGTTGTTAAGTGAATCCAGCTTCCCCGTGGACTTTGCTTGCCGGAAGGTGGCAAAAGGGGATCACCTGATCCCGGAACGCGGCAACCGTCGTAAGTACGAGTCAGTTGCCGAGCGCCCGAATTTTAACCACGTGACCCCGGGGGATGCTGCGAAGGTTGTTAAGTATGAAAAAACGGTCGTAAGTCACTTTTTCCAGCGCCGTCGAACGGTCACTAAACGAATAGCTGTAAGTCAAGGGCTACCTACGTAAAGCACGCTTTTCGATTCTGGCAACTTTAAAATCTGTGGACTTCAACTCCCAGAATCCCCCTAGTCAAAGTTCTTGAATCAACAGGCCCTCCCAGCTTGCCCAGGTGGGACAGGTGGATGAAACTGAGACAAGACAGCATCTGGATACCCTTCAAGGTCAGCCCCATGTAGAGTGTATTGCAGTAGTCAATTTTGAACCTGACCAGGGCAGGTGTGACTGAAGAGTTTTTAGAGCTTCAGATCTGAAGACTCTAGGTGAGATGGGCGGCAAAATAAAATTAAAATAATAAAGGAAAATAATGTAAACCAACTCAAATAAACCCTGGTTCTGACTTGTCCTGCCTTTATCTTCCTTTTTTTAAAAACTTTTAGAGGGGTGGGCTTCCACATCCTTCTGATGGGGATAAAGCATTGTAACTGGGGTCCCTCAGCTCATTGGGCTGAGAACAAAGATTCCTAGGACAACCAGCTTAAAGGTCCATCTGAATGGAGACCCCAACATCTGTTTAGACACCCCTTTTTTTTTTTACTAAAAGCTCTTCCCCACTTGCATGGAATCATAATATTTCTTTTAAATGTGTGGCTCACAGTCCCATCTCCTGCTAAACGTCTCTGGAAATTCTCAGTCATCCAGGTCATACTTATCCCGAAGATGCTTTTTCAGGAGGCAACTGGACTTCCTTGTTTTTCCTTGAAGACGTTTCCCTTCTCATCCCAGAAGCTTCTTCAGGTTCTGACTGGACGGTGGGGAATGGAAGGATTTATACTCCTTGCAGACAGCTGGTCATTTGCATCCTTTTAGAGTCGTTGAGGCCACCTGGAGGTTTGGAGGTTTATCTGTGTTGTCCTTCTACAATAGTCCTTTCAGCAGTTCCAAGAAGGCTCCACACCCCTTTGCACCACTCAGGTGACCCTGAGGACACAGGTAAACCTCCAGGTGGCCTCAAGGACTCTCTAAGAGAAGGCAAATGACCAGCTGTCTGCAAGGAGTATAAATCCTTCCATTCCCCACCTTCCAGTCAGAACCTGAAGAAGCTTCTGGGATGAGAAGCGAAAGGTCTTCAAAGAAAAACAAGGAAGTCCAGTTGCCTCCTGAAAAAAGCACCTTTGGGACATCTCCTGCTAGTAAGAGAGGCAGTCATTAGTTCTCCAGAGTTTAAAAGTGCAGCTTCTCTTGGATTCTTAGGGCAGCCTCAAGGTGGATAACAGCTGACCGAGACTCTGTTTCCAAAGACTCGCGAACAAAAGCACGGGCCAGCCATTCAGACATTTTAGGTAAAGGTAAAGGTTCCCCCGCACATGCGTGCTAGTCGTTTCCAACTCTAGGGGCTGGTGCTCATCTCCGTTTCAAAGCCGAGGAGCCAGCGCTTGTCCGAGGACGTCTCCGTGGTCATGTGGCCGGCATGACTAGACGCCAAAGGCGCACGGAACGCTGTTACCTTCCCACCGGAGTGGTCCCTATTTTTCTACTTGCATTTTTACGTGCTTTCGAACTGCTAGGTTGGCAGAAGCTGGGACGAGTAACAGGCGCTCACTCTGCTACGCGGCACTTGGGATTCGACCCGCCAAACTGCCGACCTTCTGATCGACAAGCTCAGCGTCCTAACACACTGAGCCACCGCGTCCCTTCAGACATTTTACACCCAATTAATTTTTTGTTGACTCAGTGACGGGTAGAGAACAGCAATGTGGAACGCTGAGTGCTTTTAGGGAGCCCCAAGCATAAAAGCTGATAATCCTGTGTGGGGTTCATGATGCTCCTTAAGCTTGGTTGCTTTCTGGCAGACATTAGATTAAGGTCATAAGTATGAAGGAGTATGAAGTCTGCTGCTTTTTTATATGCAGTTGCTTACCCTGGCATTGTTGGTGGGAGTGTGTTTTCCTCTCTCTCTCTTGGTAGTTCCTTGATTAGGACATTGTTTTCTACTTGAGTGTTTGTCTGGTGTTAATCCCTGCTTATCTGGGTTTCTCGTTCTTATCTGGGTTTCTCCGAGCTTTGCTGTTTCCTTGCAGAAATTCCATTACCCAACTAGGTAATATTGGTATTAGAAGGGAGAGGAGGAGGAAGAGGAGGAGGAGGAGGAGGAGGAGGAGGAGGAGCAGGAGGAGGAGGAGGAGGAGGAAGACTGTAGGGTCCTTAGTGCTCTCTGAGCTGGGTTGTTTTCTTGCAGACATTTCATGACTCAACTGGGAAACATCATCAGTGCTAGAAGGGAGTGGGGTTTGCAGAGAGGAGGAGGAGGACGACGATGAAGACTATGGGGTCCTTGGTGGTCTATGAGCTTGTTTTCTTGCAGATCTTTCCTTACCTAACTAAGTAACGTCATCAATGCTAGAAGGGGACGGGGTTTGAGAAGCAGGAGGAGGAGGAGGAGGAGGAAGAGGACGACTCTGGGGGTCCTTGGTGCTCTCTGAGCTTGGTGGCTTTCTTGCAGACGTCTCATGACCCAACTAAGTAATCTCATCAGTGTAAGAAGGGAGTGAGGTAATAATAATAATAATAATAATAATAATAATAATAATAATAATAATAATAATAATAATAATAATAATAATAATAATAAAAAAAGTTGGAAGGGACCTTGAAGGTCATCTAGCCCAACCCCCTGCTCAGGCAGGAAACCCTATACCATTTCGTACAAACGGCTGTCCAGTCTTTTCTTACAAACTTGCAGTGTTGGAGCATTCACCGCTTCTGGAGGCAGGTTGTTCCACTGGCTAATTGTCCTCACTGTCAGGAAGTTTCTCCTTAGTTCTAGGTTGCTTCTCTCCTTGATGAGTTTCCATCCGTTGCTTCTTGTCCTGCCTTCAGGTGCTTTGGAGAATAGCTTGACTCCCTCTTCTTTGGGGCAGCCCCTGAGATATTGGAACACTGCTATCATGTCACCCCTCACCCTTCTCTTCGTTAAAATGGACCTACCCAATTCCAGCAACCGTTCCCTATATGTTTTAGCCTCCAGTCCCCTGATCATCTTTGTTGAAGTGACTTGACCTACCAATGTTTGTGGGAGAGTCCCTGGAGGTCCCTTCATTAGGCTATTGTTTACTCTTTAATTGTTTTTCTGAGTTAACGATTCCTTGTTTGAGATATAGTTTGCTATTTGCATTCAGTATCTAGTCAGGTAACGAAACGTCAGCAAAAAAAAACCCCAACCAGATAAGATGTGAAACCTGAATATTAGACTTTGTGATGAATTGGATAATGGGAATTTTGGTAACTCAAAATCTGGAAATTATAATCGATGAATGTTAAATTCAAATACTAACGGGAAATTAAAAATTGGGAAAACTAATTAGGACATGGACTGTCTATAAAGATCGAATGTTAAAATAAGTCGGATAGGTGTCAGCTAAAAACGATTGATTAATTAACGATTAAGAACGTTACTTTTATTCAACTGATATAAAGATTTGTATCGGTTTGAGTATGAGACAGTGAATGCTAAGGAGAAAAGAGAGGAAACATTTAATGTGGTGCTTTGAGGTTGGTATTAAAGATACTTGTGAGTTATTGACTTATCGGTTAACCCAGCTGCCATGTTGCTTCTTAAATACTTGGATGTAAAATTAGAAAATCAATTTTAAAAAAATTAAAAAACAAAAAAAACCCAACCAAGCTCAGAAAGCACCCAGGACCTCACAGCTCAACCCAGAACTCTATTTTCTCCTGTTCAATGCAACCCTGTGCGTTGCTGTCACACCCTGGATTTCAAGGTAAACTGCCACTGGATCTGCCTGCTCAATTTGGTACCCCAGGACTTAACGTTAGAGTAAATCAACGCGGCCGTTCGTTCAGTCCGCCTTGGAAACGCTTTCTTAACATTTCTGGTGCTGGTGATGACCTATAAAGCCCTAAATGGCTTTGTCCGGGATATCTGAGGGAACACCTGCTGCCGGCATCAAGCTCCCTTCGTCCTGTGCGCTCCCACAGGGAGGGTCTTCTCAGGGTACCGCCGGTAAAAGATTGCCGGCGGACAATACCCAGGGGGAGGGCCTTCTCTGTGGGTGCGCCGGCCCTTTGGAACCAGCTGCCCGTGGAGCTTAGGACTGCCCCTGACCTTCGCTCATTCCGCCGGGACCTGAAGACCTGGCTCTTTGAGCTCTCTGGCCTGGACTGAGAGTATTAATTGGGGTTTTAACTGTATTTTAATTGCAATTGGGTTTTTAGTTCAAGGTTAGTGCAATCATTTTAATTGTTTTTAATTTTTGTAATTTGTTGTATTGTTTTTAAAAAACCTTGTGAACCGCCCTGCGTCCTACGGGAGAAGGGCGGTATATAAGTCTAATTTAAATTAAATAAATTAAATTTCTTACCTGGCATGGGTTTTGCTTTTTCTTGAAAAGGCCGCCAGCCCGATTCATTTTCCAGAAACTCAAGGTTTGTGCAAACTCTACGCACGATGCAAATTTCCTTTTTTTTCTTTCCTTTTTTTGCAATTCTAGAGCGGGAAAGGAAGACAAAAGCAACGCATTATTACCTCAAGTCCTTTTTTTTGTCAAAGCAGGAAAAGATTTGCAAGAATGCTTCCACCTGAAAAAAAAATTTCAAACTGCGCTTACGGGTAAAAGCCGGCAGAAAGTTTCTTCACAACCCACACGCATAAAAACGCCCCGTCATCTTACCTCAGACAACGATTATGGTTGCAACTAAATTCAGTTTCCCTTTTTTTGGGGGGGGATTTATTAATGTGGAGCGGAGATTTGCTCTCTCACACTCCTCCTCCTGGGCTCACATGCGCACAGATGGCCCTCAACTGACAGTCGCATTTTAATGCCCCATTTTACAACCTTTCCTGCCACTGTTGTTAAGTGGATCACTGCAGGCGTTCAATTAGCAATATGGTTGTTAAGTGACTCTGGCTCCCCCCCCTTGACTTTCCTCATCAGAAGGTCACAACAGGGGGATCACTTGACCCCGGGGACGCTACAACCGTCGTAAATACGAGTCAGTTGCCAAGCGTCCGAATTTTGATCCATGGGGGGAATGCTGCAATGGTCATAAGAGTGAGAAACGGTCACAAGTCCCCTTTTTTTAGTGTCGTCGTAACTTTGAATGGTCACTAAATGAATGGTTGTAAGCCGAGGACTACCTGTACCATTGAGGTGGCTGGCTGTATTACTTTAATCAATCAATCAATCAATCAATCAATCAACTAACTAACTAAATAACGGATGCCCTGGGTGCAAACCCACAGCATCTGGAGCATCACTTGAATCCCGCTGGCATTGACAAAAATCCCCATCAGTCAATTGCAAAAGGCAGCTTGACTTGGAACTGCTTAAAGAAATAAAGCGCGAAAAGAATGAGATGCAATTAATTCAGAATTTTAAGGGGAACAGGAGGACAAGCAGCCAGGGTGGTGGTAAGGGAGCACCTGAATTCAGCCAGTTTCGAAACTGGTTATTATGGGAAATGCCCCTTCGAGGCTTCCTAAAATCCTGCTGCATTTGGTGGGGGGGGAAGGGTCTTTTAACATTTGCTGAGGGTCTCAGCTTAGAAGATATTCCAGAAAAATCTTCTGCTATCCGCAGCTCTCAGAGTCCTCAAGAACCAGCTGGCGGTTTTCCACCTGCCCAACAGCCTGTGATACCTTTAGCATCACTGAACAGCAACATTTGCCTATCCCAGGTCCTTGGAAAGAACTCAATCAGTGGACAAAAATGCCAGATCCAGTCTAAACCTCTGGCTGCCCTCCAGTCAGCAGAATTAGCCTGCAATACTGCATTTTAACCATTGCATCACCAGGGCTCCTGGTGTGAAAGAATAGAATAGAATAGAATAGAATAGAAGAATAGAATAGAATAGAATAGAATAGAATAGAATAGAATAGAATAGAATAGAATAGAATAGAATAGAATAGAATAGAATAGAATAGACAGATTGTAGAATACAATAGAATGGAATGGAATGGAATGGAATGGAATGGAATGGAATGGAATGGAATAGAATAGAATAGAATAGAATAGAATAGAATAGAATAGAATAGAATAGAATAGAATAGAATAGAATAGAACAGAACAGAACAGAACAGAACAGAACAGAACAGAACAGAATAGAATAGAATAGAATAGAATAGAATAGAATAGAATAGAATAGAATACAGTAGGATAGGATAGGATAGGGTAATGCTGCTTGGCAAGCCCAAGTTTAGGACATTTTGCACGCGCTGTGCAAGAAATGGGATTCTGATTGTGTATGTCTGTATGTCTAGCTACATATAGATATTATATATTATATAATATTATGTATTGCAGATTATATATTATATTAGATTACATATATTATATTTTAGAATTTTATACACACACACACACACACACACATAAGGTAAAGGTAAAGGTTCCCCCGCACATGCCTGCTAGTCGTTTCCAACTCTAGGGGCCGGTGCTCATCTCCGTTTCAAAGCCGAAGAGCCAGCGCTTGTCCGAGGACGTCTCCGTGGTCATGTGGCCGGCATGACTAGACGCCAAAGGCGCACGGAACGCTGTTACCTTCCCACCGGAGTGGTCCCTGTCTTTCTACTTGCATTTTTACGTGCTTTCGAACTGCTAGGTTGGCAGAAGCTGGGACGAGTAACAGGCGCTCACTCTGCTACGCGGCACTTGGGATTATATACATATACATATACATATACATATACATATACATATACATATACATATACATATACATATACATATACATATACATATACATATACATATACATATACATATACATATACATATACATATACATATACATATACATATACAGAGCCTTGGTGGAGCAGTGGGCTAATGCCTCCTTAAGTAACACCAGCTGCCTGCAATTAGTGCAGGTTCGCATCCCACCAGGCTCAAGGTCGACTCAGCCTTCCATCCTTCCGAGGTAGGTAAAATGAGGACCCCGATTGTTGGGGGCAATTAAGCTGACTTTGTAATAATGCCGCTTGGGGGGTGTATGAAAGCCCTAAGAAGCAGGCATATACATAGAATGAAGGCTACTGCTAAGCTTGTAAGCCGCCCTGAGTCTTCGGAGAAGGGCGGGATATAAATGGAATTAAAATAAAATAAAATAAATAAAATATACATATACATATACATAAAATAAAGGGAACACTTAAACAACACAATGTACTGTATTCAATAGTAGGATGTCTTATTTCTGTTCCCTTTATTTTTTTGAGCAGTATACATACATACATACACACACACACACACACACACACACACACACACATGCGCGCGCACACACACACATATATATACATATACACACACACACATTACAGATTATATACACACACAGACATACAGACACCTCTCTTTCTCTCTCTCCCCCTATCAATATAATATATCACATCGCATCACATCATATCACATATCCTATCCTATCATACACATCAGTTCAGGGAACAAAGAAAAGCAAGGTTGCAACCCTAGAAGACAAGGCTAATTTAAATTTAGATCTCCGGTAGAAGCAAAGCGAGACTCGTTTCTTTTTCTTTTCTTTTTTCTTTCTTCCTGCGCTTTCGGCTATTAGTCTTTCTCCACTTTCCCTCCCTCCCCCCGCCGCCCCCTCTTTTCTTTCGTCTGAATTTATACCTTCCTGCTTCTTTAGGGTCTTTTGACGAGTTTTGTTTTTTTAAATATCTAACGAAAGAAAGGCGTCGGGACCAGCCGATGCCCGAGGTGGAGGCAGCCCGGAGGGAGCCTCTTCCTCCTCCTCCTCCTCCTCCTCCTCCTCCTCCCCGAGATCCAGCCTGGCGCAACGCCCGGCCGGCCCCGCTGCCTTCCCCTCCCCTCCCGGCGGTTTACCTTCCAGTCGCCGGTCGCCGGTCCTGTCTCGCCCCTGTCCCGTCCGGGACCTTATATTGTGGACGCCCTCCTGACTCCACCTCGAAGGAGGGCGGTTACACCCTGGAGGATCGTCTTCGCGCCTGGGATCGGCGGGGGCTGCCCCCTGACACCCCCGCGACCCCTACACCGGCCTTGGGGGGGTGGGGATCGCGCGTGTGGAAGGCGGAAGCCGAATGGGACCCTCGGAGGACATCGAGTCGAGCCCCCCCTGCTGGGTCCACCTCGAAGGTGGAGCCCCCCACCCACCCACATACACACTCCCGCGACCCCTACACCGGCCTTGCGGGGGGGGGATCGCGCGTGTGGGAGGCGGAAGCCGAATGGGACCCTCGGAGGACATCGAGTCGAGCCCCCTGCTGGGTCCACCTCGAAGGAGGGGGCTAAAGGCCAGAGGATTTGTCTCCGCGTGGGATCGGCGGGGGCTGCCCCCCCCCCACCCACATACACACTCACGCAACCCCTACACCGGCCTTGCGGGGGGGGGGGGGATCGCGCGTGTAGGAGGCCGAAGGGTGAAGCCGAATGGGACCCTTGGAGGACATCGAGTCGAGCCCTCTGCTGGGTCCACCTCGAAGGTGGAGCCCCCCACCCACCCACATACACACTCCCGCGACCCCTACACCGGCCTTGGGGGGGGGATCGCGCGTGTGGGAGGCGGAAGCCGAATGGGACCCTCGGAGGACATCGAGTCGAGCCCCCTGCTGGGTCCACCTCGAAGGAGGGGGCTAAAGGCCAGAGGATTTGTCTCCGCGTGGGATCGGCGGGGGCTGCCCCCCCCCACCCACATACACACTCCCGCAACCCCTACACCGGCCTTGGGGGGGGGGATCGCGCGTGTAGGAGGCCGAAGGGTGAAGCCGAATGGGACCCTTGGAGGACATCGAGTCGAGCCCCCTGCTGGGTCCAGCTCCGGAGCTTCTTGGGACGGTCGGAAGCTCAGCAAACCTCGCCTTAGCCGCTTTCCCGGTTGGACTTCCCCGCGTGGTTTCGAGCCCTTGGGTGCGCTCTTCCTGACTTTTGGATCGGAAGCGATCTCTCTTTCCTTAACGGATTTTCCCCTGGATCTATTGGGTTTTCCTTACTGACATCGCATCCAAATGGTGGGCTTCTTAATCCGGGCTTCTCCCCCCCCCCCCCACTCCGTAAACAAGCACCCTGCGAGGTAGGTTGAGCAGAGATGGGCAGAAGTCCTAAGAGTGGCAGAATGGCAGAGTCACAAAGGACCTTGGAGGGCTAATAGGAACCCAACTAACTACTGTGGGAAAAATGTATAAATTTAAATAACTGCGTTATAGGGAATAATGTTAATTAACCCGTATCTCCAGAAAGTTACTGGAGTTAACAGAATAACAGAGTTGGAAGAAATGGAACGAAACGGAACAGAATAGAATTAACAAAGTTGGACCTTGGAGGTCATCTAGTCCAACCCCCTGCTCAGGCAGGAAACCCTATACCATTTCAGACAAATGGCTGTCCAGTCTCTTCTTAAAAACGTCCAGTGTTGGAGCATGCAGAGCTTCTGGAGGCAGGTTGTTCCACTGATTTAATTGTTCCAACTGTCAGGAAGTTTCTCCTTAGTTCTAGGTTGCTTCTCTCCTTGATGGGTTTCCATCCATTGCTTCTTGTCCTGCCTTCAGGTGCTTTGGAGACCAGCTTGACTCCCTCTTCTTTGGGGCAGCCCCTGAGATACTGGACCACTGCTATCATGTCCCCCCTCGTCCTTCTCTTCTAGACCTACCCAATTCCTGGAACCATTTATCCTATGTTTTAGCCTCCTGTCCCGCAATCATCATTGTTGGTCCTCTCTGTACTCTTTCTACAGTCATCTTTTTTTACATTTAAACCAGGTTAATGAAAAGCGGAGAGGCCCTCGCCGTGATGTCCCGTTGCCTGGAGGCGGTCCAGGTCTGGATGGGGAGAAACAGGCTTCGTCTCAATCCTGCCAAGACTGAGTGGCTGTGCATATCGGCATCTTGGGCTAACCAGACTATTCCATCTCTAACGATGGGGGGTGAGGTGTTACCCCCCCCCCCATTGATAGGGCTCGCAACCTGGGCGTCCTCCTGGATTCACGACTCAATTTTGAAGACCATATAGGAGCCGTGACCAGGGGGGCTTTGGCCCAGGTTCGCCTGGTGCGCCAGTTGCGACCCTATCTGGACCGAGATGCCCTACGCACAGTCACTCATGCGCTCGTGACCTCCCGTTTAGACTACTGCAACGCTCTCTACATGGGGCTGCCCTTGCCTTGAGGACCACTCGGAGGCTTCAGCTGGTGCAGAATGCGGCCGCGGGAGTTGTGATGGGGGTTTCCCGATACTCCCATGTAACGCCTCTTCTCCGCGAGCTGCATTGGCTCCCGGTTGCCCTCCGGGTGAGATTCAAGGTGCTGGTGATGACCTATAAAGCCCTAAATGGCCTGGGTCCGGGATATCTGAGGGAACACCTGCTGCCGGCATCAAGTTCCCTTCGTCCAGTGCGCTCCCACAGGGAGGGTCTTCTCAGGGTGCCACCGGTAAGAGATTGCCGGCGGGTAACACCCAGGGATAGGGCCTTCTCAGTGGGGGCGCCTGCCCTTTGGAACCAGCTGCCAGTGGAGCTGAGGACTGCCCCCGACCTCCGTTCATTCCGCCGGGGCCTGAAGACCTGGCTCTTCGAGCTCTCTGGCCCAGGCTGAGAATTTTAATTTTAATTTTAATTTTAACTGGGGTTTTATTTGTTCAGGGACGGATATAATTTTTTTAAATCTGTTTTTAACTTTTGTATTTTTTGTTTTAATCACCCTGTAAACCGCCCTGAGTCCTTCGGGAAAGGGCGGTATATAAATAAAATAAAATAAATAAAAATAAATAAATAAAATCCTAGCATCTTGCTTTGGGTTTTAGACTCCCTGGGTGACCCTTCTGCAAACTCAGAAGTTCAGTTAATTGAGTAATCCGATTAAGTATGATGTGGTTACAATAAATCAGGGTTTAAGATAGACTATAGAGGATGCATATTTTTGTTTTTCTGAGTCAGGAACAAGCCCAAATTATTTTATGAGTCTGAAAGAAAACTGTGGTTCACCCGACGGTGTTGCGGGGGCCGGGGACTTTTTGAAATCTGTCAGCAGAATTATTGCTTTGTGTTGAATTTTGATAGCACGGTCTTAAAAGAAGAACGACGCTGCAAAAAAATTGATTTGGCAGACCTAGGCAGTTTTTTGCAAGGGGCTTTACTCATTTCTGGCTCATTTCGTTCATTCATTCGTTTAATCGTTCAGTCAATTTATATAGCCAGCTGCATCAAATCAGCAACTCTGGGCGGTTACGAAGAGTTCAATCGAACTGAATCAAATCGAATCTCCAAAGAAGCTTTTTCAGGAGGCAACTGGACTTCCTTTTTTTTTTCTCTTTGAAGACGTTTCGCTTCTCGTCCCAGAAGCTTCTTCAGGTTCTGACTGAATGGTGGGGAAGGGAAGGATTTATACTCCTTGCAGACAGCTGGCCATTTGCCTTCTTTGAGGCCAGGGGTGTCAAACTGCTGGCCCGCAGGCCGGTTGCATCATGCAGAGGCCACGCCCACCCCGGCTCCGGCAATGTGACAAAAATTGTGATACGTCGAGTTTGACACCCGTGTTTTAGACCAGGGCTTTTCAACTTTTTCACCGATTGTACCACTTTTAGGGTATGGCAATATTCGAATATCACCCACCAAGGTGTCAAAAACTTGATGACCCCCCCCAAAAAAACCCCCCAAAAAAACCCTGTTCAAAGTTGCAATTGCACTGAAATGACTTATGACCATTTTTCACACTTATGACCATGGCAGCATGCCCAGGATGCTTGGCAACCGATGCTTGGATGATTGGCAAGTGATTGGGATGCTTGGCAACGGATTCATATTTATGATGGGTCACAGTGTCCCAGGGTCATGTGATTCCCCTTTTGCAACCTTTTGACGAGCAAAGTCAATGGCAGGGCTGCTATTGGTGGCCAAGTGCTAAGGCGGGATTTCCTTCCCTCCCTCCCTCCCTCCCTCCCTCCCTCCCTCCCTCCCTCCTTCCCTCCCTCCCTCTTTCTCATTCCCATCTCCTTCTGAAGGAAGAATTTGGAGGGGGGAAAACCCATATTTTCCCTCTTCCATATATTCATCAAACAAGGAAAAGCCTCCAGAGACAGAAAAGACAAGCCGTTGAGGGAACTAGCTTAAAAAGGCGTATTTCCCTTTAAGAATTATCTACTGGCTAGAAAGGAAAGTTAAGGAGCCGGCACTTAAGAAAAAAAAATGTAGTAAGTATTGGCTGCCAGCTAAGGCAGCCTCCCCCAAATGGCTCCATTCATAAGTAAAGGATTGCTACAGGCAAAATCCATTCAGGAGAAAAATACTTCAAAATCCCTTGCAGCAAAACTTACAGCTAACAATAGCAGAGCAACAGAAGCTAACACCAGCCATCCGCCAACTAGAAATTGCCAAACATTCCTTAAGAACACAAAGTCCACATTGCACTAATCGGGAAACCCTATATACCATCCCGGACAAACGGTTGTCCAGTCTCTGCTTGAAAAAAAAATCCAGCGTTGGAGCACCCACAACTTCTGGAGGCAAGCTTTTCCAATGATTAATTGTTCTCACTCTGATGAAATTTGTCGTTCGCTCCCGGTTGCTTCTCTCCTTGCTTCTCTCCCATCCATTTTTTTATTTTTTATTTTTTTTTAATTCCATTTATATCTCACCCTTCCCCGAAGACTCAGGGCGGCTTACAAGCTTAGCAGTAGCCTTCATTCTACGTATATGCCTGCTTGTTAGGGCTTTCACACACACACCCCAAGCGGCATTATTACAAAGTCAGCTAATTGCCCCCAACAATCTGGGTCCTCATTTTACCTACCTCGGAAGGATGGAAGGCTGAGTCAACCTTGAGCCTGGTGGGATGGGAACCTGCACTAATTGCAGGCAGCTGGTGTTTTGTCCTGCCCTCCGGTGCTTTGGAGAATAATAGGGCGACCCCCTCTTCTTTGGGGCAGCCCCTCAAAGACTCATGTCACCCCTAGTCCTTCATTTCTCTAGACTAGCCATACCCAGTCTCTGCAACCATTCTTCATCTAATGAAGAACGGACACTTTTGAAGGCAGCCAAGTCCACATTCTGGACAGAGAGGACTGCTAGCTTGAAAGAGGGGTCAAAGAGTCATCCTACATTATGAAGGAGAGCGATATGACACCACTCATCTCCTGTTTACAACACAGTCCTTTCAGCAGTTCCAAGAAGGCTCCACACCCATTTGCACCACTCAGGTGACCCTGAGGGCACAGATAAACCTCCAAGTGGCCTCAACGACTCTCAGAGAGAGTACTAACGACCAGATGACTGCAGGGAATAGAAATCCTTCCCTTCTCCATCCTTCAGCCAGAAGTGAAGAAGCTTCTTGGTTGAGAAGCGAAACATCTTCAAGGTAAAACAAAGAAAGTCCAGTTGCCTCTTGGGGGGGGGAAGCACCTTTGCGTTTTCCTTATCACCTAACATCTGTTTCTTTCATCATATGCTTTGTAGTTCTTTTGTTTCTCATCCTGGTGATGGGACGTGAGATCTTTTGTCAGAACGGATTGGAGCCATTGTAGATCATGGCTGAGGTGTTAAGACTAGAGGCAGTGACAGGTTTTATTTCACCTTCAACCTTTGAAGCTCAGTAGGGATTTAAGTGACAGATTTTATTTTCCTGGGCTCCAAGATCACCGCAGACGGGGACTGCAGCCAAGAAATTAAAAGACGCTTCCTCCTGGGGAGGAAAGCCATGGCAAATCTAGACAGCACACTAAAAAGCAGAGACGTCACCCTGCCAATAAAAGTGTGTATAGACAAGGCCATGGTCTTCCCAGTTGCAATGTATGGCTGTGAAAGCTGGACCGTAAGAAAGGCTGAGCGCCAAGGAATGGAGGCCTTTGAACTACGGTGCTGGAGAAGACTCCTGCGAGTCCCTTGGACTGCCAGGCGATCAAACCGGTCAGTCCTAGAGGAGATCCACCCTGACTGCTCTTTAGAAGGCCAGATCCTGAAGCTGAAACTCAAATCCTTTGGCCACCTAACAAGAAGGAAGGACTCACTGGAGAAGAGCCTCATGCTGGGAAAGATTGAGGGCAAGAGAAGAAGGGAACGACAGAGAATGAGGCGGCTGGATGGAGTCACTAAAGCAGTAGACGTGAGCCTAAATGGACTCCAGAAGATGGTAGAGGACAGGAAGGCCCGGAGGAACGTTGTCCGTGGGGTCGCGATGGGTTGGACACGACTTCGCAACTAACAACAACAACAAGGGATTTAAGGTTACTCACCTCCTGTCAATCCAGGTGCTCCATCTGATCAGCCAACAAAGATGAGCAGGGGAAGTGAGGCTAAAACGTATGAAGAGTGATTAGAGGAACTGAGTATGTTTAGTTTAATGAAGAGAAGGACTAGGGGTGACATGATAGCAGTGCTCCAATATCTAAGGGGCTGCCCCAAAGAAGGTAGTGTGTGTTTGTCAACCTATTCTCCAAAGCACCTGAAGGCAGGGCAAAAAATAATGGATGGAAACTAATCAAGGAGTGAAGCAACCTACAGTGAGGCAAAAGGAAGAATTTGATCCCCCACTGAGAAAGAAATGATCACTCTATAATTTTAATGGTAGATTTATTTTAAGGGGGAGGAACAGAATAACCAAAATAATAATAATAATAATAATAATCTGGAAAAAGGCATTTCAAAAAAAGTTACAAATTGATTTGCATTTTAATGAGTGACATCAGTATTTGATCCCCTATCAATCAGCAAGATTTCTGGCTCCCAGGTGTCTCTTTATACAGGTAACAAAGTGAGATGAGGAGCACTCTCATAAAAGGAGTCTTCCTCATCACAGCTGTTACCTGTATAAATGACACCTGTCCACAGAAGCAATCAATCAATCAGATTCATGAACTCTCCACCATGGCCAAGACCAAAGAGCTTGTGTCAGGGACAAGACTGTAGACCTACGCAAGGCTGGAATGGGCTACAAGACTATTGCCAAGCAACTTGGTGAGAAGGTGACAACAGTTGGTGCGATGCTTCGCAAATGGAAGAAAGACACAATAACTCTCAATCTCCCTCGCTCGGGGGGGCTCCATGCAAGATCTCACCTCGTGGAGTTTCAATGATCATGAGAACGGCGAGGAATCAGCCCAGAGCTACACGGGAGGATCTTGTCAATGACCTCAAGGCAGCTGGGAACAAAGTCACCAAGAAAACAATGGGTAACACACTACGTCGTGAAGGACTGAAATCCTGCAGCACTTGCAAGGTCCCCCTGCTCACGGTGGCTTCACCTGCAAGAGCCTTGGTGGAGCAGTGGGCTAATGCCTCCTTAAGTAACACCAGCTGCCTGCAATTAGTGCAGGTTCGAGTCCCACCAGGCTCAAGGTTGACTCAGCCTTCCATCCTTCCGAGGTAGGTAAAATGAGGACCCAGATTGTTGGGGGCAATTAAGCTGACTTTGTAATAATGCCGCTTGGGTGTGTGTGTGAAAGCCCTAATAAGCAGGCATATACATAGAATGAAGGCTACTGCTAAGCTTGTAAGCCGCCCTGAGTCTTAGGAGAAGGGCGGGATATAAATGGGATTAAAAAAAAAAAGTTCCTAGCCCCTCTCGTCTTAAGTAAGACTAGCCAAGCAGCAACCTCCTACAACGGGTAAACGGAGCTTTCTCCCCGTCTGCAGGAGTTCTTGGCGTTCTCTGAGCTTGGTTGTTACTTATGCTGCCGATGTTACTTACGTTGGGTCATGAAATGCTTCCAAGAAAACAACCAAGCAAGGATTCCACAGTCCTCCTCCTGCTCCTCCTATTCCTTCTCCTCCCCTTCCACCGGCTCCTCCTCCTCCTAGCAAACCCCATTCCCTTCAAGCGTTGATGACATTGTTGGGTCATGAAACATCTGCAAGGAAACCACTAAGTTCAGAGAGCACCGAGGGGCCCTCATTTCAACCCCAAGCTACAAATATTCCCCTTTATTGGTACCACCCAACCAGTATAGAAACAAATGGCAGGAATAGCCAATACTCCAGAAGATAGGCTTAAGATACAGAAGGATCTGGAGAGACTCGAACACTGGGCACTATCTAACAAAATGAAATTCAATGGTGAAAAAAGTAAGGTTCTACACTTAGGCAGGAAAAATCAAATGCATAGGTATAGTATAGGTGGTACCTTGCTCAATAGTAGTAACTGTGAGAGGGATCTCGGAGTCTTAGTAGACAATCACTTCAATATGAGCCAGCCGTGTGCTGCAGCTGCCAAAAAAGCCAACACAGTGCTAGGCTGCATTAACAGAGGGATAGAATCAAGATCAAGTGAAGTACTAATACCACTTTACAATGCTTTGGTAAGGCCACACCTGGAATATTGCATCCAGTTTTGGTCACCACGATGTAAAAAAGATGTTGAGACTCTAGAAAGGGTACAGAGAAGAGCAACAAAGATGATCAGGGGGCTGGAGGCTAAAACATACAAGGAACCGTTGCTGGAATTGGGTATGTGTAGTTTAATGAAGAGAAGGGTGAGGGGTGACATGATAGCGGTGTTCCAATATCTCAGGGGCTGCCCCAAAGAAGAGGGGGTCAAGCTATTCTCCAAAGCACCTGAAAGCAGGACAAGAAGCAACGGATGGAAACTAGTCAAGGAGAGAAGCAACCTGGAACTAAGGAGAAACTTCCTGACAGTTAGAACAATTAATCAGTGGAACAACCTGCCTCTAGAGGTGGTGAATGCTCCAACACTGGAGGTTTTTAAGAAGAGACTGGACAGCCATTTGCCTGAAATGGTATAGGGTTTCCTGCCTGAGCAGGGGGTTGGACTAGATGACCTCCAAGGTCCCTTCCAACTTTATATTATTATTATTATTATTATTATTATTATTATTATTATTATTATTATTATTATTATTATTATTGTTGTTGTTATTATAAATCCCTTCTAAAGGAGAGCTGGATGCTTCATTCCCCCACCTGAACATCAGATGATGGTGCTGGTAGAAGTGAAGAAACTCGAAAACGTCATCCGCCCCTTCCAAGAGATTTGGACGATGTAAAAAAAAAGTGGAGGAGAATGGTCTTCACATCCAAACAATGTGGGAGATCACCCAGCCCAAGAGCATCCTGAAATGGATGGACTAATAAAAGAGGATATTTGCAGCTCAGGGTTGACATCTGGGGGTCCTCGGTGCTCTCCGAGCTTGGTTGTTTTCTTGCAGATGTTTCACGGCCCAAACTAGGTAACATCGTCAGTCTAGTTTGGGTCATGAAACATCTGCAAGAAAACAGCCAAGCTCAGAGGGCATCAAGGACGCCTCATGAGACAATGTTTCATCACAGATGTTGGCCATCGTGCCAGCCTCAGGGCCTTGTGACCATGAAGAGCTGGGGGGGTTCAGACGACTGAGACAGCATTCTTTGAAGCTGGGGCAAAGTGAGGAGAAGGGCAATCTGGCCGGTCTTAACTGTGTTGCAAGAGAACTGGGGACAGTTCCTGTTTTCAGGATTACTCTTGGGAGGGACGGCCAGTCAGATGTGCTCGGGGAAGTATGTGAGCGGAACAGGAGGACACAGACCAGTTAACTTTAAAGTCTCCCCCATGATCACAAGGAATTTCCCTGCCCGTTGAATAACATGAAGGCAACATTTGTAGCTCAAGGCAAGAACTGTGGGATCCTTGGGGCTCTTTGAGCTGGGTGGTTTTCTTGCAGACATTTCGTCACCCAACTAGGTAACGTCATCAGTGCCAGAAGGAAGAGGAGCTTGCGGAGAGATGGAAAAAGAGAGGGAGGAGGAGGAGGAGGACTGTGGGGTCCTTGGTGCTCTCTGAGGTGGGTTGTTTTCTTGCAGATGTTTCATGACCCAACTAGGTAACATCCTCAGTGCTAGAAGGGAGGAGGAGGAGGAGGAGGAGGAGGAGGAGGAGGAGGAGGAGGAGGAGGAGGAGGACGACGACTGTGGGGTCCTTGGTGCTCTCTGAGCTTGGCGGTTTTCTTGCAGACGTTTCATGACCCAACGAGGTAACATCCTCAGTGCTAGAAGGGAGTGGCATTTGCTCCCTGTTTATATACTAGTGGCTTGGTGGGACAACCGAGGAACTACCAGCTCAGACAAGCAGTATACAACAGTCTCATCAAGGAACTACCAAGAAAACAACAGTTGACAATTGTTCTAACTGTCAGGACGTTTCTCCTTCGTTCCAGGTTGCTTCTCTCCTTGATGAGTTTCCATCCGTTGCTTCTTGTCCTGCCTTCCCATTTATAACGCTGACTTACTTGGCTATCTACCGGTGAATGGGAAGTTCAAAGCAGAGACTTCCAACCAGCAGCAGTACCGGCAGCGTGGAATCTGAGCTAGCTGGTTAGAGAAAGAGACTTGTCTTTATGGACGATCCCTTTTTCTTCTGGATGGCTTTTGAGAGACATGGAGAAACTTCCTGACTGTTAGAACAGTTAACCGGCAGAACATCCTGCCTCCAGAAGTTGTGAATGCTCCAACACGGGAAGTTTTTAAGAAGAGACTGGACAGCCATTTGTTTGAAATGGTATAGGGTTTCCTGCCTGAGCAAGGGGGTTGGACTAGATGACCTCCAAGGTCCCTTCCTTCCAACTTTCTTCTTCTTCTTCTTCTTCTTCTTCTTCTTCTTCTTCTTCTTCTTCTTCTTCTTCTTCTTCTTCTTCTTCTTCTTCTTCTTCTTCTTCTTCTTCTTCTTCTTCATTATGTCGTATCCCTCCCACTCTGCTGAGAGAGGGCTGTTCAGTTTTGATCTAGATGGTCTCTTGGACCCCTCTTTCCAACCTCTGTCCAAAATGTGGTCTTTGTCGTCTCCCGAAGAGTGGCCTTAGTCTTTCCAATGCAGATGGACGGCTGAATCTTCTCTTGATGGGATTGTTCTCCCATGTTCCTTACAAAAGGAATAACAAAAGAGTACATGTCATCCTGGACTTATGACCCGACTGGGCCCAAAATTTCTGCCGCTAAGTGTGCGATATTTGTTAAATGCTTTTGCCCTGTTTTATGACCTTTCCTGCCACGCTTCTTAAGTGAATCATTGCACTTTGTCGAGTTAGTAAGACAGTTGTTAAGTGAGTCTGGCTTCCCCACTGACTTGGCTTGTCAGAAGGTCGCAAATGTTGATCACAGGACATTGCAGTCATCATAAATATGAGTCAGCTGTGAAGGTTCATAAATGTGAATCAGTTGTCAAGCTTCTGAATGCTAATCACGTGACCATGGGGTTGCCACAATGGTCACGAGGGTGAAAAATGATCATAAGTCACTTTTCCCCCCCAGCGTCGTCGAAACTTCAAATGGTCACTAAATGAACTGCCGTAAGTTGAGGATCGCCTGCATTCCTTCTGTAATGCATTCCTGATCTTTTAAGTCTTTTTCTTGTTTTGTGACACATCTGTCTGACTCATTTGCAGTATTTGAAGATTTAAGGAGATGACTGGCCCTCTTGTTTTGGCATGGACGTGCTTGCAGGCACACTTCCAGAGGAATTCATGTAACCTAATTTGATTGGCCATCAAGTTCTAAAATATTTTTTAAAATCAGTTGAACATCAGGGATATGGTTTCTAGGCTTTTGACAGAAAAATACTCAAGAGGTTACTCATGCCTTGCTAACCCTCCAAGATTGTGTTGCAGATGATTCAGAATTAAGAAACGTTATTTGAATTGCTGCTTGCACAAGTGATTTGCTGTTATTCTTCATCAATATGCAGATGTCCAGTGAGTAATTTGAGAACCGTAAATTGCCTTGCGATTTTTGTAAAGGATGAACCTGAGGCAAGATGCAAATAAATCGTTCTAATTTTTTACGTGTGTTTTCCCCATGACGAAACAGTAAAATATTTCCCTAATGTTTAAGGACTAAAATTTGCTCTTTTTTTTTAAGTGCTTGCTGAGCAATTTGGGTGGAAGGAAAGAAAATTTATTCCAAATCTTGCAAAACAATTTTGGTGTGTCCACAGGCCGTTTGGAATTCTAGTTTAGATGTCGAACTAAGTTATCTTTGATTTTTATCTGCTTCCTTTGAATTTCTAGGAGACCCTGGTGGGAGATAGTTGAATGGATACAAGTAATCCTCGACTTATGATTGCAATTGAGCCCAAAATTGCCGTTGTTAAATTAGTTGACTCTGTCTGTCAGAAGGTTGCAAAAGGGGATCACGTGATCCCGGGAAACGGCAACCGTCGTAAAAGTGAATCAGTTGCCAAGTGTCTGAATTTTGATCATGTGA
Source organism: Vipera ursinii (assembly GCF_947247035.1). Lineage (NCBI taxonomy): Eukaryota > Metazoa > Chordata > Lepidosauria > Squamata > Viperidae > Vipera > Vipera ursinii. Next base: position 4,433,334 of record NC_139516.1, on the reverse strand, counting down.
TCATGGGGATGCTGCAGTGGTCGTAAGTGTGTAAAATGGTCATAAGTCACATTTTTTCAGTGCCCTTGTAATTTCAAATGGCCACTAAACAAACGCTTGTAAGTTGAGAACTAGCTGTACAGCAAAGAAATCTTGTTATTGGTACTTATGGACAATCAAGTAGAAGAGACTGACGGCCCATTGATTTAATTGTATGTTAGCTGCAGCAAGATTATTGTGATGGAAAAATAATGAAATTCCCAGAGTTGGAGGAATGGATAGTGAAAATGACAAGAATTTGTAGCAATGTCAAAACTGAGCTGTCTGGAGATAGAAAAAAAAATAAAAGCAAAATAAAAAACTTTTCTAAAAGACTGGAAATCTTGTGTGGACTTTTTGCTGTCAGAAGAAAAACCACAGATTGATGATTTATGGATTTCAAGATTAAAATGGACGTGGATTACATACAGACGCGGAAGAGACATACAGTATCTAAGTGGGAGAAAAGGCTGCAAGAGTGTAATAATCTGTTGAGAAGGTTGCAAATCATCATATTTCTAACTTTAATCTTCCTTCCTTCCTTCCTTCCTTCCTTCCTTCCTTCCTTCCTTCCTTCCTTCCTTCCTTCCTTCCTTCCTTCCTCCCTCCCTCCCTCCGTCCCTCCCTTCTTTCTGCTTTTATTCTGTGAAAAATTCTTGACACATATAAATGAAAAAAGGAGAGGGTTGTTTGGTAACCTAGATATTCGTTCCAACAGTAGAGAATCTACTTAGAGCTATTCTTGGGTTCTTGCTGTTTTCCACGCTGTGCAGTTTTCTTGCAGGCATTTCGTTACCAGCTAACATCTTCAGGAAGACACCAAAAGCCCAGCAAACATTTGCCTAAGTTTTGGTCCCGGTTCTTTCACACTCAAGAGAACTTTGCATGTTCTGATTGCAATGCTATTTGTTATTTTCAAGCACGGCTGGCCTTTTGTGCAGTCTTTTCCTTAATTGTTTTTTTTTAAAAAAAGAGGCAAAAGGCGCCACAAATGTTGTGGGTGGTGGAGGGGGGAAAGACATGGAGAAGGACAGCGAATGCCTCGGTTATATAAAGATGACACACGAACCCAATCACTGTGATGGAACTTGCATCGTGACTCCAAAATGAAGTTACTACCCAGTGTTTCTCAACCTTGGCAACTTTAAGATGTGGGGACTTCACTTCCCAGAATTCCCCTGCTAGCAAGAGTGAATAATAATTTATTTTTATTTTTATTTTAATTCCATTTATATCCCGCCCTTCTCCGAAGACTCAGGGCGGCTTACAAGCTTAGCAGTAGCCTTCATTCTATGTATATGCCTGCTTATTAGGGCTTTCACACACACCCCAAGCGGCATTATTACAAAGTCAGCTTAATTGCCCCCAACAATCTGGGTCCTCATTTTACCTACCTGGGAAGGATGGAAGGCTGAGTCAACCTTGAGCCTGGTGGGATGCGAACCTGCACTAATTGCAGGCAGCTGGTGTTACTGAAGGAGGCATTAGCCCACTGCTCCACCAAGGCTCATAATAATAATAATAATAATTTTTATTTATTTTATTTTATTTTATTGGATTTGTATACCGCCCTATTCCCATAATAATAATAATAATAATAATAATAATAATAATAATAATAATAATAATAATAATAATAAGAAGAAGAAGAAGAAGAAGAAGAAGTTGGAAGGGACCTTGAAGGTCATCTAGTCTAACCCCCTGCTCAGGCAGGAAACCCTCTACCGTTTCAGGCAAATGGCTGTCCAGTCTCTTCTTAAAAACTTCCAGTGTTGGAGCATTCACCACTTCTGGAGGCAGGTTGTTCCACTGGCTAATTGTTCTAACTGTCAGGAAGTTTCTCCTTAGTTCCAGTTTGCTTCTCTCCTTGATTAGTTTCCATCCATTGCTTCTTGTCCTGCCTTCAGGTGCTTTGGAGACCAGCTTGACTCCCTTTTCTTTGGGGCAGCCCCTCAGATACTGGAAGACTGCTATCATGTCACCCCTCACCCTTCTCTTCGTTAAACTAGACATACCCAATTCCAGCAACCGTTCCCTATATGTTTTAGCCTCCTGTCCCCTAATCATCTTCGTTGCTCTTCTCTGTACCTCCCAGAATTTCACCTCCCAGAATTCCCCTGCCCAGCATGGGTCGATTTCACCTCCCAGAATTCCCCTCCCAGCATGACTGAATGTCAGCTCCCAAGTGCTGGCTGGGGGATTCTGGGAGTTGAAGTCCACACACCTTAAAATTTGGTAAGGCCGAGAAACACAGTCCTGCCCATCACTGTCCTGCCCAGATTGTTGGGGGCAATTATGCTGACTCTGTAATAATGCCGCTTGGGGTGTGTGTGAAAGCCCTAATAAGCAGGCATATACATAGAATGAAGGCTACTGCTAAGCTTGTAAGCCGCCCTGAGTCTTCGGAGAAGGGCGGGATATAAATGGAATTAAAATAAAAATAAATAAATAAATAAATAAAGCCGGGTGGAGGGTCAACGCAGCATCCAGAGACATGGGAGAAAGTGTGTTCTAGTCAGTGCCAGACCAAGGGAAGAGGTAAGAAGTCAGGATTGGCTGGACAGCTGTGTGAAAGTGAGAATCCACTTCTACAAAAGGCTTCTGGTCTGTAATTTTCTAGGGAGTTCCCAACCCTGGACCCACCAGGTGCAAAACGGATCATTTTCCTCAAGGTAATCAAGATCGCTAGGTGATTTCTAGTTTCTTCACAAAAAGCCCTATCAGGTTTTGTAGCCTCAACACCTTTTGGTTTTGGCCTTCTGCCTCGTCATTTCCTTGTCTGGCCTTTTTCTGGGGTTTCCCACTGATTTCCTATCAAGCTAAGCACGGAGTTAATTTTCCTGAGTTCAGCCACTGTTAAGTGCCCCCTCCGAGGAGCACACAGGCTGATTCTCTGCACAACAGTGTGAATGTGCGCACGACTGCAAGGCTCCATCTTCCTCCCCTGCTGACCCCAACGAAGTCTGCCTCCCAATTCAAAAGAGTATCTGTTTTTATCTCCCCCACAAGACGTATTTCTTTGTTATGTTTAAAAATAACAAAAGGCAGGGAACAACAGATTCCGGCACATCTTCCCCACAACAAACCTGTGAGGTGGGTTGGGCTAGGAGAGAATAACTGCTCCAAAATCACCCAGCTGGCTTTCACGCCTAAGGCGGGACTAGAACTCACTGTCTCCTGGTGATTGGCCCAAAAGGCACCCACCTGTCTTTCGTGCCTAAAATGGGACTAGAACTTACCGGCTCCTGGTGATTGGCCCAAAGTCACCTAGTCTGCTTTGATACATAAGGCGGGACTAGAACTCACCGGCTCCTGGTGATTGGCCCAAAAGGCACCCAGCTGTCTTTCGTGCCTGAAATGGGACTAGAACTTACCGGCTCCTGGTGATTGGCCCAAAGTCACCTAGTCTGCTTTGATACATAAGGCGGGACTAGAACTCACTGTCTCCTGGTGATTGGCCCAAAATGCACCCAGCTGTCTTTCGTGCTTGAAATGGGACTAGAACTCACTGTCTCCTGGTGATTGGCCCAAAAGGCAGCCAGCTGTCTTTCATGCCTGAAATGGGACTAGAACTCAACAGTTTCCTGGTGATTAGCCCAAAGTCACCCAGTCTGCTTTGATACATAAGGCAGGACTAGAACTCACCGTCTCCCGGTGATTGGCCCAAAAGGCACCCAGCTGTCTTTCATGCCTAAGGCGGGACTAAAACTTACTGTCCTTCTGGTGATTGGCCCAAAATCACCCAACTAAGTGGCTTTCGTACCTAAGGTGGGACTAGAACTCACCATCTCCCGGTTTCTATCTTGGTGCCTAGACCAAACTGGCTCTTTAAGTAAAATGAGGTCAGGCTATTCTTTTTCTCTGGGCTGTCAAATGGCTCTCGGTGTGGGAAAATGAGCTGATTTTTAGGAGGTGCTAACCTAAAGACAAATGAAATAAACAGTGACAACCAGCAAGACAGAGGAGACGGAGCCAGTGCAGAGAAGAGCAACAGATAATTAGGGGACTGGGGGCTAAAAAGGTATAAAGAATGGGGTTAGACTAGAAGATCTCCGAGGTCCCTTCCAATTCTGTTACTTATTATTAAGACAGCATTTGCAATTTTGCCTTGACCGGTCACACCAAATATCTACCTGTTCTGTACCAGCCTGCTACCGGCCCTGCAGAAAAGGCAGGGACAACCCCTTTTACAAGAAGGCAAGAGGCTGGAATTACACCTGCCAAATTTATTACTACAAAAACAAATGGAACAAGACAAACCAAGAAACAGGAGGTTTAAGAAACATGAACTATCCGAGCGGTTGCCTTCAGCAAACCAGCCCTCCCCACACATTCCCCTTATATAGAGTTCAGGGCGTGGCTTCTCTCTGCCTCCTTCCGAGGAGCCCCATTGCCTTCCTCCTACTTGACTGCCTCCTGCGTCGGGCGTCCTTGAACAGGGCCAGCTGTGGGTCATCTTCATTCACGCTGTCAGGCTCACACAGCTGGGTCTCCGTGGTGACCAAGTGGGAGGGGCCTGGCTGAGGGCTCTCATCAGCAAGATCTTCAACCCCCTCAGCAAGGTCTTCAACACCCCCCTCCTCCTCCTCTGAGTCGTCCGACCCAACTGCCGAACCCACAGGCTGACCCTGAATCACAACACTACCTGCCAGAAGATCAGTAGACCGCTTGTTCCCAACCAACAGGCAGATGAGCAGGAAAAGGGGGCGCAAATTAAAGCCCAAATTATGGGGAAGGGTCTGGAGGAAGAACCCTCCTCAATCGAAAACCCCCACGAATCAAATTCAACAGTGATGGGGAGTTTGTCCCTCTTAATCCAGCCCAAGCACAGAAGGTCATCTCAACTAACTTCCCCAGCAGAGAAAATAACCGTTCATTCCAGATTATGAAAATTACAGCATAAGGTTATTTAAATTCTGGACAAGGGGCAGAGATGGGAACTGCGCTGCGTATTCATATAGGGCTAGCTGGGTTTTCTAGCGCTGATTTAAACTGCAAGTCTGCGGTTTGGAAAGCATGACATTAGATAGTCGGGCAGTCAAATGCAAACTGAACATTTTTCCCCCCTGTCCTGAACTTGGCTACCCCCATTTAAATCAGACATTTCAATCTGAGGGTCAGGCGGTGCAAAACCCCTTCAGAAATCAAAATTTTCTAGGTGCTTTGCAAACAATTTTTTTTTAAAAAAAATGCAATTAAATGGGGGAAAGAATGAAAGACGGAGAAGCGAACGCCCATTCAGACAACTACAGATAACCCTCAACGTACAACAGCTCATTCAGCGACGGTTCGAAGTTACAACGGCACTGAAAAAAGTGAATTATGACCATTTTTTCACACTTAACGATTGTTGCAGCCTCCCCGGGGTCACATGATCAAAATTTGGATGCTTGGCAACCAGTTCATATTTGTGACGCTTGCAGTGTTTCCGGGGTCACGTGATCCCTTTTGTGACCTTCTGACAAGCAAAGTCAACGGGGAAGCCAGATTCACTAAACAACCAGGTTGCTAACTTCACGACTGCAGGGATGCACTTAAGAACTGGCAAGAAAGGTTAAAAAAAAATGGGAGAAAACTCACTTAACAAATGTCTCTGTTAGCAGTAAAAAGTTTGGGCTCTACTGAGATCGTAAGTCGAGGACTACCTATACGCAATTTTAATTAACTTTTAAGGTCAATTTTAAACTACTTTTGTCTCTGCGTGTTTTTTTTTTAATGTTCCGTTTTTATGTTTTTAATCCCTTATTCGTACACCGCCCAGAGTCCCTTTGGAAGGAAGGTGGGCAGTTGCTAAATAATGAGAAATAAAATATAATAATGAATTAATCATTTATGAAAAAAAGGGAAAAGCTGGAGGAATGGAGGCTGATCTCCGCCTCTGGCTTTAATTACCTGCATTGCCAGAGCTTAATATATATATAAGGTAAAGGTAAAGGTTCCCCCGCACATGCGTGCTAGTCATTTCCAACTCTAGGGGCCGGTGCTTATCTCCATTTCAAAGCCGAAGAGCCAGCGCTTGTCTGAGGACGTCTCCGTGGTCATGTGGCCGGCATGACTAGACGCCATAGGCGCACGGAACGCTGTTACCTTCCCACCGTAGCGGTCCCTATTTTTCTACTTGCATTTTTACGTGCTTTCGAACTGCTAGGTTGGCAGAAGCTGGGACGAGTAACAGGTGCTCACTCTGCTACGCGGCACTCGGGATTCGACCCGCCAAACTGCCGACCTTCCGATCGACAAGCTCAGCGTCCTAACCCACTGAGCCACCGCGTCCCTTTAATATATATATATATATATATATATCTTAAAATAGGAGTTTTAGAATAGGAGCTGGAAGGGACCTTGGAGGTCTTCTAGTCCAGCCCCGCTTGAACAGGAGAAGCTATACTTATGTCTATGGAGAGTCTCAGTCATCGAGGTCCTGGTTGTCCCAAAAGTGCTTTTTCAAAAGGTAACTGGATTTTGTTTTATAGCATAAAACAAAGTCCAACTGCCTTTTGAAAAACCACCTTTGGGTTAAAATAGGATCCTTAAAGTTAGCTGATTCCTGGACAGCTATGCATCACATAACAGGGGGGGGGAATTAATTAAAATTAAAAACAATTTGCAGACTTTTAATTGGTGTAATGAACAGTGAGTTTCTTTTTTTTCAGACATTCAAGCTTCCGTTTCACTTTTTATAAGTCTTGTAAAAGCAGACAAATCTTTGTCATTGGCCCTGGATATAGAGAAATCAATTCAAAGAGATATTTGAACATTCTCCAAGTCTGAGGGTTGCAGCTGAGGATAAAAGTATTAAACAAGTTGCCAATAAAAACTTCAACATGCATGGGGAATATTCCAATTTAACTGCAATTTCCCCTCCCCCCCGCCCAACTTTGATGTTTGGTCCATGGCAGCAAGGAACAAATTATATGTTAGCAGTTGTGGGTTTGACTTTTTTCTCCTTTGATTTTCTTTCACAATATAGTGATTTTTGGCAACCAGCAATTGCATGATTGTGATGATGTCGAACAGTCATTTCCTTCTAGAAAACTTGCATTTAATACTCAACTTGGATGATAGTGCCAGATTGATTTTCCAGGAACAGAGGGAGATGTGAAGAGTCAGCCTTGTCACACTCAGCAATTCTTGAATTCAAGAGTGATGGCCAAATCAAGGCAATTGTCCTAGCAGGCACATATCAGTGTATTTTCTTCCAAAAATCTCTTTGCACACTACCCTTAAGGCAAGGTTTTCCAAACTTGGCAACTTTAAGACGGTGGACTTCAGTTCCCAGAATTCCCCATGGCTGGCTGAGTTGAAGTTGCCAAGGTTGGAAATTTGCCTTAAGAGTAGGCAAGGAATTCTGGGAGTTGAAGTCGAATTTTGATCATGGGAACAGGAGACCACTGCAACAGTCATGTGTTAGGACTGCTTGTAAATCACTCTTTTCAGCGTTGGTGTAACTTTGAATGGTCGTTAAGTCAAGGACTAGCTTGTATGAACGAACAGCAAAAATGGATAACTCTATCAACCCTTGGGGATCAATGCTGACTACTTTAACAAATCGTATTATTAAAAAAATCAATCTAATGCAGATGCTTGACATGTTCAGATTCTTCAAGCAGTCCTAATAGTTGCTGTAAAGGAAGGAAAAAAATGTGCCTAATCTAACTAATTTCAATTTGATAAGGTCACTAAATAAAATTCTCACATATATTATGCCTAGACATTACATTACAAATAGATGGGGAAGAAATGGAGGTAGTGACAGATTTTATTTTCCTGGGCTCAAGATCACTGCAGATGGGGACTGTAGCCAAGAAATTAAAAGACGCTTGCTCCTGGGGAGGAAAGCCATGGCAAATCTAGACAGCACACTAAAAAGCAGAGACGTCACCCTGTCAACAAAAGTGCGTATAGTCAAGGCTATGGTCTCCCCAGTTGCAATGTATGGCAGTGAAAGCTGGACCGTTAGAAAGGCTGAGCGCCAAAGAATTGAGGCCTTTGAACTATGGTGCTGGAGAAGACTCCTGCGAGTCCCTTGGACTGCAAGGCGATCAAACCGGTCAGTCCTAGAGGAGATCAACCCTGACTGCTCTTTAGAAGGCCAGATCCTGAAGCTGAAACTCAAATCCTTTGGCCACCTAATGAGAAGGAAGGACTCACTGGAGAAGAGTCTAATGCTGGGAAAGATTGAGGGCAAGAGAAGAAGGGGACGACAGAGAATGAGGTGGCTGGATGGAGTCATTGAAGCAGTAGGCGTGAACTTAAATGGACTCCAGAAGATGGTAGAGGACAGGAAGGCCTGGAGGAAAGTTGTCCATAGGGTCGCGATGAGTCGGACATGACTTCGCAGCTAACAACAACAACAACAACAACAAGAAGAAGAAGAAGAAGAAGAAGAAGACATTACATAACACACATACTCCTCTTACGACCACAATCGAGCCCAAAATTTCCATCGCTAAGCAAGACAGTTTTTAAATGAGTTTTGCCTAATTTTACAAGCCTTCTTTCAACAGCTGCAGCCGTTAAGGTAGGAACCAGGTTTTTAAGTGAATCTGGCTTCCCTATCGACTTTGCTTGTCGGAAAGACACAAAAGGGGATCCAATGACACCGGGACACTGCAACCGTCATAAACAGTACTTTTTAAAGTACTGTTGTAACTTTGAATGATTCCTAAACAAATGGTTGTAAGTTGAGGACTGCTTGTATTCAAATTTGGACTATTCAAAGTAGAATAGAATAGAATAGAATAGAATAGAATAGAATAGAATAGAATAGAATAGAATAGAATAGAATAGAATAGAATAGAATAGAATAGAATAGAATAGAATAGAATAACAGACTTGGAAGGGACCTTGGAGATCTTCTAATCGAATCCCCTGCTCAGGTAGGAAACCCAATACCATTGCAGATAAATGATTGTTCAATTTCTTCTTTAAAACTTCCAGTGTTGCAGCATTCACAACTTCTGGAGGCAAGTAGTTCCACTATTTAATTGCCAACTGTCAGGGAATTTCTCCTTAGTTCTAGGTTGTTTCCACCCGTTGCTTCTTGTCCTGCCTTCAGGGGCTTTGGAGAATAGCTTGACTCCCTCTTCTTTGGGGCAGCCCCTGAGATATTGGAAGGCTGCTATCCTGTTCCTCCTCGTCCTTCTCTTCATTAAACTAGACATACCCAATTCTAGCAACTGTTCCTTATATGTTTGAGCCTCCAGTCCCCTGATCATCTTTGTTTTTCTTCTCTGTACTCTTGAGTCTCAAACATCTTTTTTATATCGTGGTGACCAAAACTGGATGCAGGATTCCAAGTGTGCATTATCTTTCATTATTTTTCTATCCAATAGGGTAATTGGTTCCTGCTGAACAGAAATAGGCAATGAAAAAATTTTAAACATAAATTTTCATATGTACTTTCATGGAAGCATAACAGTACAGTTATACTAAGACTAGGTGGATAATTTAAACATGTGGTTCACAAAGTCACAGCCTAATTATAGAAAGCAACATATATGCAAAAAAAAATATTACAGCACATATCCAGACATTTCAACATCTTGTTCTATTTTAGGATCTTCATGTCATTCAAGGGCTTTTGGTCTAATTTTTCTTCACACCCGATGTCTAGCTTATTTTGAGGAAGATTACTCAATATTACTACAAGGATGTGTAACTTCTTTCGATGTATTGCACAGTCACCTTCAACCTGAAATGTTCTGCTATGCCGCTTCTTGGCAAAAGCCTTTCCATTTAGCTCATGAACCCAGCCAAGGTTGATTCATCTAACACAGGCATAAGTGGTTCAAGCATGGTTGAGTAAACCAGGCAGGTATACATCAGTGATCTCAGATATTTAGGGCACTTTCCATTAAATATGTCATATCTCATCTTGGTGAATAAAGAATTAGCATTATATTAGGACTAATGGTACCTAATTCTGATTAACTGATTGATGACTAGATAACAGAATAACAGAGTTGGAGGTCTTCTTGCCCAACCCTCTGCTCAGGCAGAAAAGATAGGTAAGATAAAAGATAAGATAATTGATAATGACTATAACAGACAGATAATAGAGAGATAGAGATAAAGAATAGATCTATGACTATATAAATATATAAAATAGGTTACTATATAAAATAGATGATACGTAAAAACAGTGCTTTTTTGTAAAAGAAAAAGGTGCCGGAACTCACACATGTCATACAACCCGCCTTGCCTACCCTACAAGGTTCCATCCAAAAAAAGGTGCCGGAACTCCGTTCTGAACATTCTATGAGAAAAAAAGCCCTGCATAACAATATAGGAGACTGTAAAATAGATAAATGACTATATAATCTATCTATCATCTATCTATCTATCTATCTATCTATCTATCTATCTATCTATCTATCTATCTATCTATCTATCTATCTATCTATCTACCTACCTACCTACCTACCTATCTATCTATATCTATCTATCTATCTATCTATCTATCTATCTATCTATCTATCTATCTATCCATCCATCCATCCATCCATCCATCTTATCTATCTAGATCAGGGGTAGGCAACCTTGGCTCTTTTATGACTCGTGGACTTCAACTCCCAGAATTCCTGAGCCAGCCATGCTGGCTCAGGAACTCTGGGACTTGAAGTCCACAAGTCTAAAGGGGGCCATAGTTCCCCATGCTGGCTCAGATATTCTGGGAGTTGAAGTCCACCAGTCATGAGGGGGCCATAGTTCCCCCACGCTGGCTCAGGAATTCTGGGAGTTAAAGTCCACGAGTCATGAGGGGGCCATAGTTCTCCCATGCTGGCTCAGATATTCTGGGAGTTGAAGTCCACGAGTCATGAGGGGGCCATAGTTCACCATGCTGGCTCAGATATTCTGGGAGTTGAAGTCCACCAGTCATGAGGGGGCCATAGTTCCCCCACGCTGGCTCAGGAATTCTGGGAGTTGAAGTCCACGAGTCATGAGGGGGCCATAGTTCTCCCATGCTGGCTCAGATATTCTGGGAGTTGAAGTCCACGAGTCATGAGGGGGCCATAGTTCCCCATGCTGGCTCAGATATTCTGGGAGTTGAAGTGCGCCAGTCATGAGGGGGCCATAGTTCTCCCACGCTGGCTCAGGAATTCTGGGAGTTGAAGTCCACGAGTCATGAGGGGGCCATAGTTCCCCCACGCTGGCTCAGGAATTCGGGGAGTTGAAGTCCACCAGTCATAAAAGAGCCCAGGTTGCCTACCCGTGATCTAGATAATAGAGATAAAGAATAGATGACTATATAAAATAAATGTAGATAACTATATAAAATAGGAAGACAGACAAATTACAGTGTCTTGCTCTGTAGGGCTTCTCTAGAGAAGACTTAAAATATAACAGCGTTTTCTGAAAGCAATCATGAGGCCAAATCACAAAAATCAAATTCAGGAAAGTACAATCCTAGCAAAATGTAATAACTATTATCTGCAGAATTACTGTATTTGAAAGACAACAATAATGTATAAATCAATTTAAAGGGGGGAGAAAGACAAGTAATTGTTACCTACCTGATGGTTAATGATTGTGGATGTTTCCATCTATAAGAATATGGTTGTTATTATTATTATTATTATTATTATTATTATTATTATTATTATTATTATTATTATGACCCAGATTGTTGGGGGCAATTAAGCTGACTTTGTAATAATGCCGCTTGGGGTGTGTGTGAAAGCCCTAATAAGCAGGCATATACATAGAATGAAGGCTACTGCTAAGCTTGTAAGCCGCCCTGAGTCTTTGGAGAAGGGCGGGATATAAATGGAATTAAAATTAAATTAAAATTATTTGTTGGAAAATCAGTTGTAGATCTGCTCTGGAGAAGTTAACAGCATAGCATGCGAAACATTATTACGGGGCTTAAATCAGAAATCATTCTACCAATAAAATAATGATAATATACTTGTGTAGATTAAAAGAGCAATAGATTCTGGAAAATGAAAAAAAAGGGAGCAAGAGAAAACTAATGTTAACTTTTAAAAGTTAAAAAAATGAAACCTTTTTTGTCTAATAATAATAATAATAATAATAATAATAATGATGATGATGATGATGATGATGATGATGTTGTTGGAAGGGACCTTGAAGATCATCTAGTCCAACCCCCTGCCCAGGCAGGAAACCCTCTACCATTTCAGGGAAATGGCTGTCCAGTCTCTTCTTAAAAACTTCCAGTGTTGGAGCATTCACAGCTTCTGGAGGCAGGTGGTTCCACTGGTTAATTGTTCTAAGTTGTCAGGAACATCGGCAAAATGTCCAGGCTGCCTTTGAAGTGAACAGATTCTACTTAAGACCTGTGGATTTCAACTCCCAGAATTTCCCAGCCAGCCATGGTGGCTGGGGAATTCTGAGAGTTGAAGTCCACACGTCTTAAGCCATCAAGTTTAGTGGGACAGTCAAGGTTGCTTTGAGTTGATGTCATGCCTCAGATACCCCAGCAGATGGCAGCACATGGTTGACTTGAGTCTAGCCTGGGAAAATAAGCAAGACACAGCCTTGGGGGAAGGGGGCACCCCACCTGCACCCCAATATCCCTGGTCGGTTGGCTAGACTGTAAAGTCCCAAAAGCCAGGCAGTGTGAGTTACTTGAATACCAATGGCAAGAAAACTGACCTTAACAAAGGTGCTTTAGTCTTAAAGCTCACCACCTTAGTCTACAGATAGTCCTCAACTTACGACCACAAATTGGGAACAGAATTTCTGTTGCTAAGCAAGGTGGTTGTTAAGTGAGTCACGCTTGAGTTTATATGATCTTCTTTGGCTATGGTCGTTAAGCGAATCACAGGTTGCAAATGGGAATCCCATTGCCCCAGGATGTCGCAATCTTAGAGGCCTATTGCCAAGCACCTGATTTTGATCACGTGCTGATGGGGGTGCTCTGAGGGTCAGAACTGCGAGGACTAGTTGTAAATCAGTTTTTTTTCCCTTCAGCACTGTTGTCCACGCTGCAACGAATTTGACCTAAGGCTAAGCCATTTCTACTTGGTTTTCAGTTGCCACGGTATGGGAGGGGGGGATGTGTGCTTTTAAGGTTAGACAAAATAATGAATTGTCCCGTGGGAACCAAGGTCATTGCTGATTGCATTTTGGTGGGCTACAGTTTTTAGAAAGCCCATGCAAATAGTTAATTGAGGAATGTGATTTATGACATCGTGCTGGGTGGGAAGTTCAAGTTTGCAACATTATAACCTTTGGGAGGGAACTTGGCTCACTTTTGATGAGGATATTTGTTGTTGTTAGGATATTTGTAGCCAATAAATAAATATGTTCTTTAAGGAAACTTCCTGCCTTGGAGTTGTTTTTACTGGTCTCATCTATCACAACCATGACAGCTGTTCCAAGTTCAGACAGTTGCTAAGCACGTGACTGTAAGTTGAGGACTATGATGCATATCGAACTACAGGTCGCTCTTGACTTATGATCACAATGGAGTCCAAAATTGCTAAGTAAGGCAGTTGCTAAGGGAGTTTTGCCCCATTTTCCAACTTTTCTTGCCACGGTTGTGAGGTTGATCACTGTGGTTGTTAATAAGTGAATTCGGCTTCTCCATTGACTTTGCTTGTCAGAAGGTCGCAAAAGGGGACCACGTGACCTCGGGACACTGCGACCATCATAAACATGAATCAGTTGCCAAGCATCTGAATTTTGATCGCATGGGGATGCAGCGGCGGTCGTAAGTGTGAAAAACCATAAGAAGTCACTTCTTTTCGGCGGCGTTGTAACTCCGAACTATCGCTAAATGAATAGCTGTAAGTCGAGGACTACCTGTATCCATTTTAAGTCTCAGTGGGTTAGGACGCTGAGCTTGTCGATCAGAAGGTCAGCAGTTTGGCAGGTCGAATCCCGAGTGCCGCGTAACAGAGTGAGCACCTGTTACTCGTCCCAGCTTCTGCCAACCTAGCAGTTCAAAAACACCTAAAAATTCAAGTAGAACAATAGGGACCACTACGGTGGGAAGGTAACAGCGTTCCGTGCGCCTTTGGCGTCTAGTCATGCCGGCCACATGACCATGGAGACGTCCTTGGACAAGCGCTGGCTCTTCGGCTTTGAAACGGAGATGACCACCGGCCTCTAGAGTCGGAAACGACAAGCACGTATGTGCGGGGGAACCTTTACCTTTACCTTAAGGTAAGACATGAAATAGTTCCTCAAACGAAGAAGCCGAGAATCACCCCTGTTTACTGCAACATTTCTACAAGAATCCACTCTTTGTGGGATTTTAGTTTTACAGCACTTTTAATTTCATCCTGCTGAGCACCTGATTTTTCTTCCTAACTGCTGAAGGTAGGAAGGATGAGTTGTTCACCGTGATCAATCGATCCTAATCTGATGAGCCAACAGTTTTATAGAATTGCTGTCTTGATACATGCTGAAATGTGGTTAGGTTAGATTACCTGTTTCAAAAAAAAACACCAAAAAACCCCACCCAAACGCCTAATTTTTTAAAAAATTTCCAGCCTCGTCTTACAATTAAATTAAGCAGCCTTTGGGACTTTACCACCATCAACTTCCACACTGTGCTCTTCTAGCAATTATGCTGACCGTGTAAGAATCAGCTCAATCGTCATTTATTTCTGAAACAGCCCCACGCTTGTTAATGAAGTTGAATTTCTGCAAACAGTTCTGGGGTTTCCAGGTTAACAGTCCGATGCCTGCGGTATGCGAGCATCAACTTTCGAAAGTCAGTCAGATCGTGCAGCCAACCCAGTGCTTTTTTTTGTAAAAGGAAAAGGTGCCGGAACTCACACATGTCATACAACCCGCCTTGCCTACCCTACAAGGTTCCATCCAAAAAAGGTGCCGGAACTCCGTTCTGAGCGTTCGATGTGAAAAAAAAAGCCCTGAGTCAACCTTATCCCACCATCTTGATCGATTGCTGCCATTCGGCCCTTCTTGGGGCTTCCCTTGAAGACCGCGCCTGATCCTCACGTGCTGTAAAATGCACCCGTGGGAAGCAGGGACCCCTAGGGGTGCCAGCTGTTTCCCAAGCCTCGTTCCAGGTGTTTGGTTGGAGTTTGAAGGGTCAAAGGTCTGCCTCCTCCGTGGCTGAGGAACCGGTCTGGATCTTTTAAAAGATGTGCTTGTTGGCTTTCTGCTCTGCGAAATGATTTCCTAAGAAAAGGAACTTGGCGCCAGCCTCCTTTGTCTTTAGGGATGGATTTTTCTGTTTAGCAAGGCTGCTTCAGTGGTAATTAATAGTCGATTTGGCTGCTTGAAAGCATAGCTTTAAAAAAAAAAAGCGCCAGCGGTTCAACCTACTGGAAAGTGGTGGCAGCAGACCTTCCTTTTGATTTGTGGCTCCTGTTCCAAAGGTGATTTTCCACGAGGCCACTGGACTTCTTTGTTTTTCTTCCAAGCCGTTTGGCTTCTCATCCAAGAAGCTTCTTCAGCTGTGACTGGATGGAGTGGGAGGGGAGGGGGGAAGAGCTGAAGAAGTTTCTTGGATGAGAAGCCAAACGTCTTCAGAGAAACACAAGAAATTCCAGTGGCCTCATGAAAAAGCACCTTTAAGGATAACTATGACTGAGAATCTCCGGAGACGTGTGGTGCCTGTTCTTCAGAGGCGGTATTTTATTTTATTTTTTTAAAAAAATGTGATGATGCATGAAACCGTAGCTTTTTTTTAACCACTGTGAGTTTACTTAAGTCACAATTGACCATAGATTGGCCACTTACTAAAGAAGATAGTTGAAACTAATTATATGGAGCCAGTTTGGTAAAGTGGTTAAGGTGCTGCTCTAGAAACTGCGAGACAGTGGGTCCTAGTTCCGGAGCTGCCCCAAAGAAGAGGGAGTCAAGCTGTTCTCCAAAGCGCCCGAAGGCGGGACAAGAAGCAACGGATGGAAACTCATCAAGGAGAGAAGCAACCTGGAACTAAGGAGAAACTTCCTGACTATTAGAACAATTAATCAGCGGAACCACCTGCCTCCAGAAACTGTGAATGCTCCAACACTGGATCTTTGTAACAGATCCAAAGCTTCAGTTATCGCCAGCCTATGGCTTAGTCCTCGACTTACGACCCATTGCTTAGCAACCATGCAAAATTAGGGCAGGCCCCCAAAATGGGAATTTTGACCTGGATTTAAAGTCCTAATGTCCATTTCTCCTTGTGTGTGCTTAGCAACCAGCCTGGATTTGCAGCATCCTGGGGTCACATGACCACAATTGAGGACATTTTCTTTTCCCTGACACTGGCACTTGCTTCCAGTTTCTGGCAAATGCTTCCCCTTAATGACCACTTTACAATCGCCAGGTTCACTTAACAACTGCCCCCCCCAAAATGTTATAAAATCAGGCACAGTCATGACTTACAACCCATACCATAGGCTCACTCCAATGGTCAAGGACAGGGGTAGGCAGCCTTGGCTCTTTTGTGACTCATGGACTTCAACTCCCAGAATTCCTGAGTCAGCTTGGCTCAGCTTGGAAACCTCTCCCTTTCCCTCAGCGTGGCTGGCTCAGGAATTCTGGGAGTTGAAGTCCACGAGTCATAAAAGAGCCAAGGTTGCCTAACCCTGGCCAAGGAATACCTGTATGTTCAGGTCTGAACAGTCAAGATGAAAAAAAAGGGAGACACTCTACTCACTGTAGCCCATCAGCTCTCCCCCGGGGGCTTCTGCCACAATAAAGTACTCTGGCCAGTGAGCCAAGTATTGCAAGTAAAATGGAATTCCATACTGTGAAGGGTTTTAGGTTAAGGAAAGTTTATCTCGACCAATGGGCATTCAAGGACAAACTATGCATCAACAAAAAAAAACCTGCCTGCAGAAGCTGTGAATGCTCCAACACTGGAAGTTTTTAAGAGGAGACTGGACAGCCATTTGTCTGAAATGGTATATAGGGTTTCCTGCCTGAGTAGGGGGTTAGACTAGAAGACCTCCAAGGTCCCTTTCAACTTTATTATCATCATCATCATCATTATTATATTTTATTCATAAAACATGAACTTCAGTCAACTGAACACTCAAATTGACTGGGACTAACGGTTGACACGGGTTGCTGCCAGCATCCTAGGCATCAACCAGGTATCTCCTTAAAATGTAAGATGTTCCAAGTAGCACAGTTTTTTGTAGCTTTGCTGGAGTGATTGCAGGAAGCTGCAATTTCTTGATGTATTTTGCAAAGTTTTTGGACATAGTTCCCAGTGCCATGATGACAATTACGCGTTTCATCCATAATTGTGCAGTTTCAATGGCATTATATTATTATTATTATTATTATTATTATTATTATTATTATTATTATTATTATTATTATTATTATTATTATTCATCGCACAGTCAGCCAGATGTTCAGACTGGATCTGGCATTTTTGTCTACCTATCAAGTCCTTACCAAGGACCTGGGATAGGCAGATGTGGATGTTTGATGGTATTACAGATATCGTTGCAGGATGGAAGCAGTTCCTAGTAAGGCCGCCTTTTGCAATTGACTAATGGGGAATTTGTCAATGATGATGATGATATTATTATTATTATTATTATTATTATTATTCCCACATTAGGCATGAAAGCCAGCTAGGTGAATGTGAGCCAAACAGCAGGAGATTGTGAATTCTAGTCCCGCCTCAGGCACAAAAGCCGGCTGGGTGACTGAGCCAATTGCTTTCTCTAAGCCCAGCCCACCACACAGCGTTGCGGTTAGCAATAGCACTTAGACTTATATACCGCTTCACAGTGCTTTACAGCCCTCTCGAATTGGTTTACAGAGTCAGTATATTGCCTGCAACCATCTGCGTCCTCATTTTACCAACTTCAGAAGGATGGATGGCTGAGTCAACCTTCAGGTGGTCAGGATCGAACTGCCGAACTGCTGGCAGTCGGCAGTATTAGCCTGCAGTACTGCATTCCAACCGCTGTGCCACCAAGTTGTGGGAAAAACAGGAGGATGATGAAGGAATTAGAATACTGTCTTGAGTTACCTATAAAGTAATAAAGGTGAGATAAAAATCTACTAAATAAATAAGTAACAGAACATGTCATTTATTGGAAAAATACGAATATTGTTAAATAATTGAATAAAAATAATAAGATTGGTATTAGACAGATCAAAGGCAGGCAATCCATAGGCCCCAGAACCATTTTGCTACTCTGTGTGAACAAACAGTATTTCAATAGTGTCTTTTTTTTTTTAGTTTTAAAATACCAAACAAAGGCTAAAATAGATACGGAGATAAAAAGGTAAAGGTTCCCCCGCACATGCGTGCTAGTCGTTTCCGACTCTAGGGGCCGGTGCTCATCTCCGTTTCAAAGCCGAAGAGCCAGCGCTTGTCCGAGAACGTCTCCGTGGTCATGTGGCCGGCATGACTAGACGCCAAAGGCGCACGGAACGCTGTTACCTTCCCACCGGAGTGGTCCCTGTTTTTCTACTTGCATTTTTAGGTGCTTTCGAACCGCTAGGTTGGCAGAAGCTGGGACGAGTAACAGGCGCTCACTCTGCTACGCGGCACTTGGGATCCGACCCGCCAAACTGCTGACCATCTGTTCGACAAGCTCAGCGTCCTAACCCACTGAGCCACTGTGTCCCTAGATACGGAGATAGATGTGCTAATTTTGACAAACTCATGAAAAATAGCAAAAAAAACCCAAAACCAACCCATGGATTTGGTTGCCACCATCCTTGAGGGCCTAAAGGAAAGAAAGAAAGAAAGAAAGAAAGAAAGAAAGAAAGAAAGAAAGAAAGAAAGAAAGAAAGAAAGAAAGAAAGAAAGAAAGAAAGAAAGAAAGAAAGAAAGAAAGAAAGAAAGAAAGAAAGATTTCACTGAAAAAAAGAAGTTGACAATTTCCAGTACAGGTAAACTGATGACAAAGTGAAGGATGCTGCATGTGAATGGTACATTTCAATTCCTTGACAGATTAAAAACCATTTCTTTTTGCAAACCATCTCCCTAAAAGGTGATATAGCTGGGGGGAAAAAAAAGATATTTTCCTGTCAAGGAACTCCAGCTGAACTTTCGCTATAAAAACCGGATGGAAAATTCACGGCTGACAAAACTCAAAACTCCTTTTTTTTAAAAAAAACAACAACAAAGCTTCTTCCAAAACAAAGTCTATTTTTTAAAAAAATTGACTAGAAACAAACAGCCCTTGTGATTTCCACAAAGTAACGGGGAAATGTGATTGCCAACTTTTTTTTTTGATGATAAGACTCTTCCGTATACAATGGTTTCTTTTGAGTGATATTCCAGCTACTGCAATTACAGTATTACATTCCTTCTTCTGCTTTTATTTTCTTAAAGTTGATTCTACCCAGGTCCTTCAAAGCCCTTTATTGTTGATCCAGACAGCAGGATGGTGAATCATGGATTTATTCAGTACCATATTAAGAGAGGACAAGCCTGCAGATTTAATCAGATTTATTTTTTCCCCAGTTTACACCAAAATGAAACACAGAGAAAAAAAACCCCAATTACGCAGAGAAGTACAGGGCTCTTAAAAACAATAATTTAAGATGCTGTGATGTTTCAAGCACAACCTGGTGTTCAGTCTGTTGTACAGAACACAGAATAACCCAGTTGGAAGGGACTTTGGAGGTCTTCTAGTCCAGCCCCCTTGCTCAAGCAGGAGAACCTATACCGTTCTGGAGAAATGGTTGTCCCAATTTCTTTTTAAAAGCCTCCAATGATGGAGCACCCACAACTTCTCCAGTTCCATTAATTGTTCTGTCAGGAAATTTCTCCTTAGTTCTGGGTTAGGGTTTTGGCTTGTTAAGTTCCATCCGCTGCTTCTTTGTTCTGCCTTCTGGGGCTTTGAATAGGTTTGACCCCTCCTTTCTGTGGTAAAGGTAAAGGTTCCCCCGCACATGCGTGCTAGTCGTTTCCGACTCCGTTTCAAAGCCGAAGAGCCAGCGCTTGTCCGAGGACGTCTCCGTGGTCATGTAGCCGGCATGACAGGACGCCAAAGGCGCACAGAACGCTGTTACCTTCCCACCGGAGTGGTCCCTATTTTTCTACTTGCATTTTTTACGTGCTTTCAAACTGCTAGGTTGGCAGAAGCTGGGACGAGTAACAGGCGCTCACTCTGTTACGCGGCACTCGGGATTCGACCCGCCACACTGCCGACCTTCTGATTGACAAGCTCAGCGTCCTAACCCACTGAGCCACCGCGTCCCTTTCTGTGACAGCACCTCGAATATTAAAAGACTGCTATCGTGGCATCCATAGTCTTTCTCTTTGTTACACTAGACATCCCCAGTTCCTTCAACTGTTCATCTTACGGTTTAGCCTCCAGTCTCCTAATTCAGGGCTTTTCAACCTTTTCACCCATTGTACCACTTTTAGGACATGGCAACATCCGAGGACCACCAGTCGCCTAGCAAGGTGTCAAAAACCTGATGACCAAAAAAAAAAAAAAGGAAAAAAGTGACGAAGTACAGGTAGTCCTTGACTTACGACAGTTCGCTTAGCGACTGTTCGAAGTTACAATGGGACTGAAAAAAGTGCCCCCCAAGCCACAGTCGAGCAAGACACCTGCCTGCTCGCCTGGCGGCACTCTTCCTCCTATCCGAGTTTTTCATTGTTGTGGGCATTTCTGTTGAGGATTGGCAGCGGGGGTGGGATGGGGGAGGTTGATTTTTATTTCCCCCATCTGCTGGGTGGTTGCAGCAGGTTTGGGTTACTTCACATGATCCTGGGACAGTGTGACCATCATAAATATGAATCAGTTGCCAAGCATCTGAATGTAAATCACAAGACCCTGGAGACGCTGCAACATTCCAGCTGATCGGCACTTCTCCTGGGCTCAGCGGAAGCGCCAGGATCAGCGCCGAGCTACAGCTGGAGACTGGCGCTGATCCTGGTCCTTCCACTGAGCCCTGACAGCCCTGCAGCCATCTCTTGCTCAGGCTTATGCGGTGCTGTCATTCCCCTCCTCCGGTACCACTTTTCTAGGATGGTTGCGTACCACCTACCAGGTGCCACTGTACCACAGGTGGTACCCGTACCACTGGTTGAAAAGCCCTGTCCTAATTATCTTAGTTGCTCTTCTCAGCACTCTTTCTAGAATCACATCTTTTTTTTTTTACATCGTGGTGACCAAAACTGGACGCAGGATTCCAAGTGTGTGGCCTTACCAGTGCAATATAAAATACTATCACTTCATGTGAACTTGATATTGTAGGAAGTCAACCCCCACCCCCACCCCCACCTAGAGAATGAAATATTTTGGGGTATATTAAAAGAGGCAGGATAGAATATTTCCACAGAAGGAGAAATGGAGGGGGGAAAAAATTTCCCCTTTCCTCAGACACAAACCTCCATCTTTGTTAATGGAGATTTGGTAATCCATTCAGGAAGACTGGGGCACGCTATTTATAATGGGCGGAGGTGCGCGCGTACCTCCGCGCAAACGGGCAGCGGCGCCGCTCTTTGAGAAAGCTGCCGCGGCACGTTTGCAGGCTGCCGAAAGCGGCAGCTTTGCAGACGGGCCGTCGCGCAACCGGGAACTGGTTCCATCACACATAAAAAAAATGGCAAGCGCGCGCGTCCACGCATGCGCAAGAAAAAACATTTTGCGCATGCGCAAAACTTTTTTTGCGCATGCACGTGCATGGACGCACGCACGCGGCTCCCACTTTTTTTATGTGTGATGGAACCGTTTCCCAGTGGCTCTTTTCCTTTTTCAGGTTGCCGACCCCTGGCCTAGCCCATTTATGATAGCGTGACGTTTTGTAATTTTTCATTTTTGCAGATGAGTGGGACGCATTTTCTACCAGCGGAACATTATATATATATGTATACGCATAGCTGGTAGGAATGTGGGAAGTGGATGTGGGGAAAAAAGTAAGAGATGTTGAGAATTACAGGTAGTCCTTGACTTACATTCATTTAGTGACCATGCGAAGTTGCAACAGCGCTGAAGAAAATTGACTTATGACCGTTTTTCACATTTACGACTATTGCAGCATCCAAAATTCAGATGCTTGGCAACTGACTCATATTTACGACAGCTGCAGGGTGTCCAAGGGTCATGTGACCAGCTTTTACAGCCTTCTGACAAGCTAAGTCAATGGGGAAGCCAGATCCACTTAACAACCATATTAAAAGAATAAAAAGAATAATAGAGTTGGAAGGGACCTTGGAGGTCTTCTAGTCCAACCCCCTGCTCAAGCAGGAAACTCATACCATTCCAGAGAAGTGGCTATCCAGTGATCAAAATATACTTCACTGATCATTGTTGGATTTATGTAATTTATTCAAAGGTCTTGTTTTAAGGATAATGCACAAGGATAATAAATGGTCAATAAATTCAAATGCAATCCTAACAATTAAATCACTATGTCAGCCAAAACATTCACAAATCATCCTTGGTAAAAAGCCAATCCTGAAGTTATTATTTATTTATTATTTAAATTTATATACCGCCCTATTCCCGTAGGACTCAGGGCGGTTTACAGGGAAAATTAAAATACATAGTATACAAAATAAAAATCAATTAAAACTATTAATTAAATTACAGTCCCTGAAGTTAAACTAAAAGCCAATTAAGTTAAATTAAATTAAAACCCCTCAGTCTGGGCCAAACAGCTCGAAGAACCAGGTTTTCAAGTCCCGGCGAAATGAGCGAAGGTCGGGGGCAGTCCTGAGTTCCGTGGGAAGTTGGTTCCATAGGGCCGGCGCGCCCACAGAGAACGCCCTTCCGTTGGGAATAACCCGCCGGCATTCCTTAACCGGTGGTACCCTGAGAAGGCCCTCCCTGTGGGAGCGCACAGGACGATGGGAAGTTGATGCCGACAGCAGGTGTTCCCTTAGATAATCCGGACCCAAGCCATTTAGGGCTTTATGTGCCCCCATTCTAAAATAAACAATGGATCACATAAACATAGAGGCATCATTTAGGTTCTTTCTGCTTTTTCATCACTGCCTCAGCGATTTCACTTAACAACGGTGGCAAGAAAAGTTGTAAATGGGGCAAAACTCACTTAACAAGTGTCTCACTTAGCAACAGAAATTTGGGGGGGTCAGTTGTTGTTGTAAGTCGAGGACTACCTGTAATTTATTCCTTTGTTTAAAATACATGCCTATCCAGATCCCGTGGCAATTCAAACTAATGGGACTTAGTGGCAGCTTCATTTAATTCCTATTATAAGGACGGCAAAATAAAAAATAATAAAAATAAAAAAAAGTGAGAGGTGATTCTTCAGAGACAGAATCGAAAGCGCCACGCAGAGTCCATATTAGAAAGTCCTTTTTAATTTTCCCATAATAAAGACAATAGGCTTTGTGGTACCTGGCCTCGCTGCAAAGATCATTATTAGAAAAAGGATAACAAAACGTTAACTCTGATTTAAACGCCGTCTGGACCGACCGAAACGGACAGGAGCACTTCAGTGGTTCAAATATCTGGAGAATGCTAATGATGAAAACCCTGTGGCTTCTCTTAAGAGAAGAGGAACCCCAAGGGAACAGGGGTGGGGGTGGAGGGTCCAGAAAGGTGACTTAAAATAACTTGCAATATTTTTTTTTAGTTCCTCTTTCACACAGACCAGCTGGAGCAACCCACACAAGTCTGTGGATCCCATTGAGCATCTCAAGTATTCACTCTACTTGTCTTTCACGGGGGGATCTGGCCAGTAAGATACGGCCAAGTGTCTTCTCTTGGTATCCGCTTGACATTCTGGGCACTTCTTGGCAAGCTGTGTGGGGAAACACAAGAGCAGTCAAAATATGGCACTTTCCCCCCAGGATCCTTGATGCCTACACTGTTTAAGACGGTGAATTAAAGTCCAAATTATTTTTTTGTATTCTGCCTTTATTATTTTTACAAATACCTGAAGGTAGTGAACATGCCTTCCTCTTCCTATGCCAACCCCCTCCCGCCCCAAACAACAATCCTGTGAGGTGGATTGGGCTGAGAGAGAGAGAGAGAGGA
The DNA here is from genome assembly GCF_947247035.1 of Vipera ursinii. Classification (NCBI taxonomy): domain Eukaryota; kingdom Metazoa; phylum Chordata; class Lepidosauria; order Squamata; family Viperidae; genus Vipera; species Vipera ursinii. The sequence goes on along the minus strand of NC_139516.1, from coordinate 4,409,440 downwards.
ATTGGCCCAAAGCCACCCAGTTGGCTTTCATGACTAAGATGAGACTAGAGCTCACCATCTCCTAGACTGGCCCAAAGTCACCCAACTGGCTTTTGTGCCTAAGGCAGGACTGGAACTCCCCATTTAATTAGCGCAGGTTCGAGTCCCACCAGGCTCAAGGTTGACTCAGCCTTCCATCCTTCCGAGGTAGGTAAAATGAGGACCCAGATTGTTGGGGGCAATTAAGCTGACTTTGTAATAATGCCGCTTGGGATGTGTGTAAAAGCCCTAATAAGCAGGCATATACATAGAATGAAGGCTATTGCTAAGCACATTGATTTGTGCTTCTTAGATTGTAAGCCGCCCTGAGTCTTCGGAGAAGGGCGGGATATAAATGGGATTAAAAATATATATATAAATAAATGCCAGTCAACACAGAACTTTCCGTGCAGGCACCTGGTGATCCCTTGTTACATTTGGTACCAACTCCAACCTCCAGACAATTGTGTAAGTACCACAGAAGTAGCCTCTGTTTTATGTTACATTGTACGGACTAGTACAGTAGATACGGCACTGACGTTGTGGCTGGCTGTTGCAATTGCTTATCTTGATTAGGAGACTACGCCTGGCAAAACCTTCCATTCCCACTCATTCTAAACTAGCCTTTCTAAAATAGTTTTATCTTGGTATGAGAAACTTTAGAAATAAGACCAGTCAAAGGGATTATTCTGACCACATACCAACCTCTGTGGGTTTCTGGTTAATGATGATAAGCATGAAAGAGTCATGCAATGTTATGTCTACTTTGGCTTCCTGGATTAGCAATCTTAAATCCAAAAACTCAGGACAGCTTCTTGCATTGGTGACCTCACAAATTCCCAAACTGCATCCAGCCAAAGGGCAAGGTGACCACTTGAGTTTCCTGTTTCCCTTCTTTCTTTCCAATCTCAACACTGTTTGGGTTTCCTTTACTAGCGGGTACAGATCTGTGGCCACCACCAGAGCCAATTTTAGTGCCTTTGACCTCCCCTCAACCATAATGTCTGAGACATCTATCTCCCTTTCCAGAAAACAGCGGTCACATTTTTGAAATATGGTTAAACCAACTTGAGGTTTGACGCTCCATGTCGTTTGTGTTCGCCCCGTATTAAGGGAAAATAATGTGCATTTGAAGGAGCCAACTGGTGCTTTACAAGGAACACAAAACTTCTATCCTAAATTTATTCTACACTTCTTCAAGGACAATTTTCACAAGGAAGCATCTGTCAGAATAATAATAATAATAATAATAATAATAATAATAATAATAATAATAATAATAATAATAATAATAGAAACATATACATCAATATTTATGAACTAACACAAAGTATCAGGAAGCTTTAGGCTGCATTAATAGAGGGATAGAATCAAGATCATGTGAAGTATTAATACCACTCTATAATGCCTTGGAATACTACATCCAGTTTTGATCATTGTGATGTAAAAAAGATGTTGAGACTCTAGAAAAAGTGCGGAGAAGAACAACAAAGATGATTAGGGGACTGGAGGCTAAAACATACAAAGAACGATTACAGAAATTGGGTAGTCTAGTTTAATGAAGAAAAGGATGAGGGGGGACAGGATAGCAGTCTTCCAATATTTGTGGGGCTGCCCCAAAGAGGGAGACAAGCTACTCCTCAAAGCAGAACAAGAATTATTTAAATTCTATTATTTAAATTCTATTCTATTCTATTCTATTCTATTCTATTCTATTCTATCCTATCCTATTCCATTCCATTATTTAAATTCTATTCTATTCTATTCTATTCTATTCTATTCTATTCTATTCTATTCTATTCTATTCTATTCTATTCTATCCTATCCTATCCTATCCTATTCCATTCCATTATTTAAATTCTATTCTATTCTATTCTATTCTATTCTATTCTATTCTAATTCTAATTCTAATTCTAATTCTAATTCTATTCCTATTCTGTTCTGTCCTACTCTACTTTTACGCTTTCAATATTTTATTGTATACCATCCAGAATACCTTTCTGGTGGAGATGGATGGTTCTTAATATGATAGATAGTTAGAGATAGTTAGATAGATAGATAGATAGATAGATAGATAGATAGATAGATAGATAGATAGATAGATAGATAGATATAGATAGATACGGTAAATGAATGGATGGATGGATGGATAGACAGACAGACACCCTGAGGTATTTGTAAAAATAATAAAGGCAGGATACAAATAAATAAATAGACAAAAATAAATCAGCTGACGCAATTTAAGACCAAAGGGGAGAAAAAAATGAAAACGAAAGCTAACCTTCAAGGCATTCTCCCAACATTCGTTGCAACATGTGAAGGAACACTGCTGGCATTTAAAGGGCACACCATGCTTAGAACCGCATTTAGCACACGTATAGCCACCTAAACAGGGAAAAGGAAGAAGAATGAAGTGGCTTTCACACCAGACCAATCCTTTGACCTCGCAGCAGATTCTTTCCTCCGCTCGAGCACTTGAAACACAGATGAAATGCCAGTCAGGCTTCACTTGCCAATAAAGGAGAATCTCTGTGGCTCAGGGTTGAAATGTGGGCTCTTTGATGCTCTCTGAGCTTGGTGGTTTTCCTGCAGACATTTCCTTACCCAAACGAGGTAGCATCGTTAAGTGCTAGTGTTGACGACGTTACCTAGTCTGGGTAATGAAACGTCTGCAAGAAGACAACCCAAAGAGAGCACCAAGGACCCCACAGTCTTCCTCCTCCTCCTTCTCCCCACTCCCTTCTAGCACTGATGATGTCACCTAGTCGGGTCATGAAACGTCTGCAAGAAAACCAGCAAGCAAAGAGAGCACCAAGGGCCCCTCCCTACTTCGCTTGCTTAAAGATAATTGTTTTCAGGTTGCGGAACCAAACAGAAGTTTCATGTTGATCTTGACCAGAGGGCCCAAATATGGAAAGATCTCTAGCGCAAAAAAGATGGCAACAGGAAAAGCTACCTACCCATCTCCACCCGACAACCAGAATCAAAGGGAAGTTTACATTTTTGTAATTCAGCCAAAGGAACAAATGTCAACCAAGACTGATCAGACAAGTTCTCAGAAAATAAAAAAGGTTTTCAGTCATTTGCTGAGATGGGCAGTTATAGAAATCAACCCATCAAACCCATCGCCGCGGCCTCAAAACACTCCTTTTTCAACCGGCTGACCTGGACTGGCAGGGATTTAATTATGTTTAATTTTTATTTTAATTATGTTTACAATTTTTAACTCTATTTTTAATTTTTAATTTTAATTTATTGTACAGAGGCCTTTAATTTTAATTTTATCTTAATTTCTGTATTTATTGTATATTATTGCTGTTAGCCGCCCTGAGTCCTTCAGGAGATAGGGCGGGATATAAGCCCCATTAATAAATAAATAAAATAAAACAAACTTCACAACAATATTCTGGCCTAGAAGAGTTTAGTTTCTGCCTTTCCTTTCCTTTCTTTCTTGTGTGTGTGTGTGTGTGTGTTTTAAAAATATTTATTTTAATTTGTAGGACTTGATTTATCAGCTAGCCTGAGAGATTTCAGTCGGGATAAAAAATAATAATAATAAATAATTTGATTACCCCCATTGCAAACTGATGTACTAAACTGAATAAATCCAAATACCCCAAATCAACTTCACAAGGATAATCTGATCTACATATAGCGGTGGTGGTGGTGGGGAATTATTTGATCCCCTGCTGATTTTGTACGTTTGCCCACTGACAAAGAACTGATCAGTCCGTAATTTTAATGGTAGGTTTATTTTGAACCTTTCTTGTCAAAGTACAACCAAGTATACGTTGAGATTGGCTGAGCCTCCCTTCGTGCCCCCACCCCCAACTTACAGTGACAACAAACCCTCCATCTTATTACATCGTGTGAGCTAATTGCACAACGCACCGGCCTTGCAAGTCAATTGTGCATAAAGTTTATAAAATTATTTCCCGTTCAAAAGCCTAACCGCCCATGGATAAAAGCTGTTCTTCAGCCTGGCTATACTCCTGTATCTCCTACCTGACGGTAGGAGAGTAAAGAGGTATCGACCAAGGTGTGAGTCGTCCCTGAGGATTTTCCTCACTCTTCCAAGGCAGCGGGCCCTGGCGAGGTCATCCAGTGGTGTCAGGGAACAGCCCACAATGTCTTGTGCTGTACTCACCACCCTCTGTAATGCTTTCCTATCCGCGGCTGTCAGACCAGCATACCAAACCACAATACAGTACGAGAGGACGCTCTCTATAGTAGACCGGTAAAAGAGGGTCACTAGCCGTTGTTCTACCCTGTTCTTCCGCAAGACCCTGAGAAAGTGGAGTCTCTGTTGGGCCTTTCTGGCCACCTGGGTTGTATTAACTTTCCAGGTAAGATCTTCACAGAGGTGGACTCCCAGAAATTGAAAGGAGGAAACTCTCTCCACACAATCCTCCCTGATGTAAAATGGGGCTGGTTCCTCCTTTTTTCTCCAGAAGTCTAGCACCATCTGTTTCCTCTTGCTGATGTTCAGGTGCAAGTTGTTCTCTGGGATAGTTTTTGTACCTCCCCCCGGAACGCTGTTTCATCCCCACCTGTAATAAGACCCACTACAGTGGTATCATTTGCGAACTTAATGATCGCACTATTGGGTATTATCACAGATACCACCGTTGTAGATATTAAATTGATGTTGAATTTAATTACGGCAGCGAGACTTTTAGTGGCGCAATATTGGAAGAAGGAAGAACTGCCGACTATAGAAGAATGGACTTTAAAAGTTTCTAACTTGGCGGAGATGGCAAAGATTTCAGCATACTTGAAAGAACAATTGCAACAGAGATATACCGTGGAGTGGAAGAGATGGATAGATTATATTCAGAATAAATATGGGACTAAAAAGTTTCACTTAGCATTTGAATAAGTAGCGGATTTATATGATGTATAATTAGCTTGTAGTTATTTTATTAAGAGTTAAAGTGCGATAGAATTTAATATCTTATTGTTGTTTGCATATTTTAGATTATGTTTGTTTGTATTTTTATACCCTGTATTTAGCTCTGGGAAGTCGGGGAGGGGGAAGGGGAGGGGAGGGGAGAGTTGGGGAGGTTTGGGGAGAGGGGAGGGGGAGGGGTTTTGTATTCAAAAATGTACTGTAAAACTTTTCAATTAAAAAAAATGATCGCAGTAGATGGGTCGGACGATACACAATCGTATGTGTACAGTGAGTACAGGTAGGGGCTAAGCACGCAGCCCTGTGGCGAGCCGGTACAAAGCTTCAGGGGGGGTGGATAAAACAGACCTGACCCTCACTGTTTGTAGCCGGTCCCTGAGAAAGTCTTTAATCCAATCGCAGATGGAGGAGGAAAAATTCAAGTGAGTCAGCTTTTCAATAAGGATGCTCGGCAAAATGGTGTTGAAAGCCGAGCTGTAATCAACGAAAAGCATCTTGACATAACTTCCAGGTTTCTCAAGATGACTTGCTACAGAGTGTAGAGCAGTAGCTATGGCATCATCTGTCGACCTGTTCCCCCTGTAGGCAAATTGATGTTTGTCGAAGCCCGGTGTTTATTTTAACAGTGAGACACAACAACAACAAAAAACCCAGTCATAACTGTTTTTGTGTAAAGGCATTCGTTTCATTTCTTCTTCGTCACCCAATGGAGACTTTAATCTGCTTTGCAATATATAATCTGCAACCTTCCATCTGTAGTTCCCATGTACAGGAACCCCTTGGCTTACAACCAAAATCGAGCCCAAAATTTCCATGGCTAAGCGAGAGAGCTCTTGCGTGCGTTTTGCCCCATTTCATGGCCTTTCTTGCCACCGTTGTTAAGCCAATCACTGCAGATGTTAAGTTAGTAACACAGCTGTTAACTGAATCTGGCTTCCCCGTGGACTGCACTGCAACTGTCATAAACAGAAGCCAGTTGCCAAGCAACAGAATTTTGATCACATGACCACAGGGACACTGCAGTGGTCACTAAGTGTAAAAAAAATGGCCATGAAGTGACTTTTTTTCAGAGCGATTGTAACTTTAAATGGTCACTAAATGGCTGTAAGTCAAGGACTGCCAGTAGCTGATAAGCCTTCTTTAGAACGGTGTTTCTCAACCTTGGTTGCTTTATGATATGTGGACTTCAAATCCCAGAATTCCCCAGCCAGCCATGCTGGCTGGGGGATTCTGGGATTTGAAGTCCACACCTCTTAAAAGGTTGAAAAAAATGGATTTAGAGAGAAGGGAACTTAATCTACTTAATCACGGAACCACTGACTGGTTCAAAATTGGGGAAGGAGCCTGGCAAGGCTGTATACTGTCGCCCTGCCTATTTAACTTATATGCAGAGCACATCATGAGAAAGGCAGGGCTAGATGAATCAAAAGTTGGAATTAAAATTGCCGGGAGAAATACCAACAACCTAAGATATGCAGATGACACCACTCTAATGGCAGAAAGTGAAGAAGAACTAAAGAGCCTCTTGTTGCGGGTGAAGAAGGAGAGTGCAAAAGTTGGGTTGAAACTCAACATTAAGAAAACCAAGATCATGGCATTTGGCCCTCTCAATTCCTGGCAAATAGATGGGGAAGAAATGGAGGTAGTGACAGATTTTATTTTCCTGGGCTCCAAGATCACTGCAGATGGGGACTGCAGCCAAGAAATTAAAAGACGCTTGCTCCTGGGGAGGAAAGCCATGGCAAATCTAGACAGCACACTAAAAAGCAGAGACATCACCCTGCCAACAAAAGTGCAGATAGTCAAGGCTATGGTCTTCCCAGTTGCAATGTATGGCAGTGAAAGTTGGACAGTAAGAAAGGCTGAGCGCCAAAGAATTGAGGCCTTTGAACTATGGTGCTGGAGAAGACTCCTGCGAGTCCCTTGGACTGCAAGGCGATCAAACCGGTCAGTCCTAGAGGAGATCAACCCTGACTGCTCTTTAGAAGGCCAGATCCTGAAGTTGAAACTCAAATACTTTGGCCACCTAATGAGAAGGAAGGACTCACTGGAGAAGAGCCTCATGCTGGGAAAGATGGAGGGCAAGAAAAGAAGAAAGGGACGACAGAGAATGAGGTGGCTGGATGGAGTCACTGAAGCAGGAGGCGAGAGCTTAAATGGACTCCAGAAGATGGTGGAGGACAGGAGGGCCTGGAGGAACGTTGTCCGTCGGGTCGCGATGGGTCAGACACGACTTCACAACTAAACAACAACACTTAATCAAAAGACACCCACCACCTATTGGAGAGAGAGGAAGGCTGTCATCGTCTATGGATTTTCGTAATCTGCTGGCCCCTCTCTCGATTTCCTGTGGGTCTGGATTTTGGAGCTGCTGTGGTGCTTCATTCTTGGAAGAATCTGCAGAAAATATTACATAATCACATTGCCAAGAACATACGGGACTCCATTCAGACAGCTCTCCCCACACACACTCCTGTGATATCTGTACAACCTCTCCAAGAAAATTTGCTTTAATTATTACTAAAAAAAAGCAGAATTACAGAAATCTTATAGGTGAAATAAATCAAGGTTTAACTGTCTTGCAGAATTCCAATTGGCACGATTCAGTTAGCCCCTTCTGATCTGCAGATAGGAAAGACGTATCCGATGGGACTGTCAATTTCTTAAATGTTTTCATAGCAATAGCAATAGCACTTAGACCCGTGGTGGCGGACCTATGGCACGTGTGCCAGAAGTGGCACGCAGAGCCCTTTCTGTGGGCATGCGCGCCGTCGCCCCAGTCCTAGGCCTTCAGCTGGGTTGTATAAAACCTTTTCGCTTTAGGCCTCCGCTGGCGTGTGGGGAAAAAAAAGATTCAATCAATCAATTTTAACTTCTCATGGGAAAAAAGAAAGATCTTGCAAAGTTGGAATTGATTGATTGAACTTTTTAGTCCCACTCAGGCTGCCATTACCACCGCACTCATGCCCACCCAATGGGCCACGCCCACCTGGCACCCAATGATACATAAGTGGGTTTTGGGTTGTAGTTTGGGCACTTGGTCTCTAAAAGGTTCGCCATCACTGACTTAGACCTATATACAGTGCTTTATAGCCCTCTCTAAGCGGTTTTACAGAGTCAGCCTATGGCCCCCAGCAATCCGGCTCCTCATTTTACCAACCTTGGAAGGATGGAAGGTTGAGTCAACGGTGAGCTGGTCAGGATCGAACTCCTGGCAGCATTCTACATTCTATGCACTGTGCCACTGGAGCTCTTTTATGGTTTTATGGAGTCATGCAAGTGAGATGGGCAGTATAGAAATTTGATAAACAAATAAAAGGCCAGATCCTGAAGCCGAAACTCAAATCCTTTGGCCACCTAATGAGAAGGAAGGACTCACTGGAGAAGAGCCTCATGCTGGGAAAGGTTGAGGGCAAGAGAAGAACGGGACGACAGAGAACGAGGTGGCTGGATGGAGTCACTGAAGCGGGAGGCGTGAGCTTAAATGGACTCCAGAAGATGGCAGAGGACAGGAAGGCCTGGAGGAACATTGTCCATGGGGTCGTGATGGGTCGGACACAACTTCGCAGCTAACAACAACAATAAAATAAAATAAAATAAAATAAAATAATGAGAGTATCATGATATGCTTTTGCCATCCCATTCCTTCCTCAGTTGGGGCTAACTAAAAGGGCCCCCATGTTGCTATTGGTCCTCTCTCAGCCCAAACTCTACATCATATGCCTAATTTCTAGGCATCTCTACTAAGTTACTAAGCACAGGTAACATTTCTGTTGCTAAGTGAGACAGCTGGTAAATGAGTTTTGCCCCATTGTACGACCTTTCTTGCCACGGTTGTTAAGCAAATCACTGTAATTGTTAAGTGAGCAACATGGTTGTTAAGTGAATCTGGCTTCCTCATTGACGTTGCTTGTCAGAGGGTCGTAAAAGGTGATCACATGACCCCGGGACACTATATCTATCTGGGCTAATGCCTCCTTAAGTAACACCAGCTGCCTGCAATTAGTGCAGGTTCGAGTCCCACCAGGCTCAAGGTTGACTCAGCCTTCCATCCTTCCGAGGTAGGCAAAATGAGGACCCAGATTGTTGGGGGCAATAAGCTGACTTTGTAATAATGCTGCTTGGGGGGGGGGGGCGAAAGCCCTAATAAGCAGGCATATACATAGAATGAAGGCTATTGCTAAGCACATTGATTTGTGCTTTAGATTGTAAGCCGCCCTGAGGTAAGGTAGATAAAAAATAAATACGAGCCGGTGGCCAAGCATCCGAATTCTGATCCTGTGACCGTGGGGATGCTGCAACGGTCGTTAAGTGTGAAAAACAGTCACGAGTCACTTTTTCAGAGCCGTTATAACTTGGAACAGTCACTAAACCAATGGCTGCCGGACGAGGAGTGTCTGTGTGCAGCAGTGTGATGTTTCCTTATAGAGGCTTTGAGCTTTCTTTAGCCCACTTTGCTAAATTTGCTGTAGGGATTTGACTCATCATTCTGAAATCCACCCGGCGTTCCAAGGTTGACAGATAAGTGTGTAATGTTCTACAAATCCAGCTAATGAAAGAAAAATCTGTATTAAGAATGACACCACAGTACGCTTCCCAGGAAGGTAAAACTCATCTGTTGAGTATTCTGGGTTGTTGTTGTTGTTTTTTTTAAAATATATATATATATATTTCAAATGACGACGCAAGCAATATTTTAACGATGAGTGTGGAAGTGCCAGTAAAAGAAGCACTGAAAATTGTCAGGGCGTTGTGCAGCGTAAAAGTTCTTACCAAGGCAATCTTCCTTTTTGTTCTCCTCTGGGAAAGCCATGCCAGTCAGCTCTCCGCACATCTGTAGGAACCGCTCCTTGTGATGCGGGCGGACGAAAGGAGCGAAGCCTATCAGAAAAACAAAGCAGCAGGTCACTTCCAAGGAAAAAAAACAAGAACATGTCTCATCTTCTCAGACAAATAGTCTATATGGAGATTCTCTTATCAGCCAGGTCATGGTTGTTGTTGTTTTTTGTCCCCTAAAAAGGCAACTGGATTTTCCTCCTGTTTTCTTGGAAAGCGGTTTTTTTTTTTTTGCTTCTCTTCCAAGAAGCTTTTTCAGAACCAAAGGAGTTTCTCGGATGAGAAATGAAATGTTTTGAAATAAAATACCAAGAAATTGTAGTTGCCTTGAGGGGAAAACAAAAAAATAAAACAAACACCCTTGGGACAACCAAACAAGGGAAGACTTCTCAGGTCCAAATTTTTTTTTTTTTTTTACACAGTAGAAAGACGAATGAAAATAGGAGCAAAGTAGGGGAGGAGGAAGGGAAGAAGAAAAAGTGAAGGACAAAAGGGACAGAAGGAAGAAAAAGGCATTGACCTCTTTAGCGCAGCAGCGTAAGATAATGCAATACAGCCTCAACCTTTACGCAATACAGGTAGTCCTCGACGTACGGCCGTCACTGAGCCCAAAATTTCTGTTGCTCAGTGAGACTCTTGCGAAATGGGTTTTGCCCCATTATTTGACTTTTTTTTTTTGCGCGCCACGGTTGTTAAGTGAATCCCTGCACTTATTAAATCAGTAACGGGGTTGTTAAGGGAATCTGGTTTCCTCGTTGACTGTGCTTTTCAGAAGGTCATAAAAGGTCATCACGTGACCCGCCCAGGACCTGAAACGTCGTAAATAGGAGTCGGTTGCCAAGCGGTTGAATTTTGATCACGTGACCAGGGGATGCTGATGCTGCAACGGTTGTAAATGTGAAAAATGGTCATGTCACTTTTTTCAGTAATGTTGTAACTTTGAACCGTCACTAAATGAACAGTTGTAAGTGTGAGGACTACCTGTAGTATATACTACTAGCCATTTCTGTAACGACAGCCTATCTCAGCGATGGCGAACCTTTTAGAGACCGAGTGCCCAAACTGCAACCCAAAACCCACTTATGTATCGTTGGGTGCCGGGTGGGCGTGGCCCATTGGGTGGGCGTGGCCCATTGGGTGGGCGTGGCTGCGGTGGTAACGGCAGACTGGGTGGGACTAAAAAGTTCAATCCATCGACTCCAACTTTGCAAGATCTTTTTTTCTCCGCGAGAAGTTGAAATTGATCGATTGATTGAACCTTTTTTTTTTTTTGCACACGGCAGCCGAGTCCTAAAGCGAAAAGGTTTTATAAAACCCAGCTGAAGGCCTAGGACTGTGGCGACGGCGCGCGTGCCCACAGAGAGGCTCTGCGTGCCATTTGTGGCACGCGTGCCATAGGTTCGCCACCACCGGCCTATCTAAATCAGCAGAATTCATAGCCAAAGTTTCTTTCTTTCTTTTCTCCACCTCAAGCACAAAATCCCAAAGTGGTTTCCAAGTGGAAACAAAAGTCAGCTTTATTCTCTTCTTTCACTAGGGCAGGCAAGTTCGCCATCTCTCCCAACTCCATCACTTTTTCCAGCCAGTCGTCCATTACAGAAATTAAAATATCTTTCCATGTTCATACACAGAGCCGTGCTGTTGCTGTCAGCACGTATTAACGACAAAATTCCAAATTCTTTCTTTTTTTTAAGTTCTTTGCCCATTAAGCCTAAAAGACAAGCCTCTGGTTTTTATCTTTATATTGGCTTTAAGAATCGTCTGTATTCAGATGTGAATCTTACTCCCAATTTAAAACCAGGAACAATCAGGTGACTGTATCCATCAAGCTGTGAGGCTAACAATGCCTCTCCCAACAGTGCTTCTAAACTATGCGTTTAAGATTTATGTAGAATATGGCCTTGAGAGGTAAAATACAGGTAAAGGTAAAGGTTCCCCCGCACATGCGTGCTAGTCGTTTCCAACTCTAGGGGCCGGTGCTCATCTCCGTTTCAAAGCCGAAGAGCCAGCGCTTGTCCGAGGACGTCTCCGTGGTCATGTGGCCGGCATGACTAGACGCCAAAGGCGCACGGAACACTGTTACCTTCCCACCGTAGTGGTCCCTATTTCCCTACTTGCATTTTTTTTACGTGCTTTCGAACTGCTAGGTTGGCAGAAGCTGGGACGAGTAACAGGCGCTCACTCTGTTAACGCGGCACTCGGGATTCGACCCTCCAAACTGCCGACCTTCCGATCGACAAGCTCAGCGTCCTAACCCACTGAGCCACCGCGTCCCTACAAAATACAGGTAGCCCTCGATTTATGAACACAATTGAGACCAACATTTCTGTTGTTAAGCGAGACATTTGTTAAAGTGCGTTTTGCCCCATTTTACGACTTTCCTCGCCACAATTGTTAAGTGAATCACTGCACTTTGTTAAATTGGTAACACAACTATTAAGTGACTCGGGCTTCCCCATCGACTTTGCTTGTCAGAAGGTTGTAAAAAGGGGATCACATGACCCTGGGAAAATGGCAACGGTCGTAAATAGGAGTCAGTTGTCAAGCATCTGAATTTTGATCCTGTGACCGTGGGGATGCTGTAATGGTTGCAAAGGTGGAAAATGGCCATAAGCCACTTTTTTCGCTGACGCTGTAACTTCAAAGGGTCACTAAGCAAACTGTTGTAAGTCGAGGACTACCTTTAATGTGTTTTTTTTTAAAAAAAAAATTGCTGAAATGACAGAATTACAGTCACGAATGGGTTAAAACCACAGCATGCTCTCTTTGGAAGGGCGAGGTTGAAATATGAAAATATGGGACAAAATGTGCCTTTCTCTTCCTGACTGAAAACCCAAGTTTTCTGGAAAATTGGAGAAATTTCCTCCCCCGCAAAAAAGAGGTCAACATGCAGAAAGGGGGGGGGGGAGAGAGAATCGGTCCGTGATGAAGTGTTTCCCTGTAACTACAGATTATTGGCTCTTAGGGCATGTGACATCATCCATTCATTCCTTAGTTAAGAAACCATAATATTAGCAGAAGGAAGATGACAAATATCCTTATCTTTTTATTAAGCTAGTTAAAAAAAACAACAACCCGCAAACTTCAAGAGGAAAAGATCGGCCCAGTCTTTACTACTAAGTGAATCATGTGTTCTGAAGAAACTGAAAACGAAGCCATTGTTAAACAGCGAAACGGTCTTCCGAGAACAACGGCGAGCTGTTCCTTGCTGGAGTTTTTCCAACAAGACCTAGGTGGCTCTTAAGTTGACTGCTAGTCTTTCTCAACCTTGGCAGCTTGAAGAAGGGTGGACTTCAACTCCCAGAATTCCCCCGCCAGCCTAGCTGGCGGGGGAATTCTGGGAGTTGAAGTCCATCCTTCTTCAAGATGCCAAGGTTGAGAAACACTGTGCTAGGTTATACATCCCTCTTTCTCCATCTCAGCCACGGGGGGACTTCCAACTCCCAGAATGCCCCGCTGAATTCTGGGAGCTGAAGCCCACCCGTTTGCAAGCGGCTAAGGTTGCTGAGAAACACTGCTTTGGTGGAATCCTGCACGGGCTGTGCAACTGTTCAGTTTTGGAAGAAGCAGCATTTGCAAAACTAGAGAGGGGTTCTCGTGGGCATTCGAAAGAGCTGGTCTAAATGGACCCTGAAGCATTGCACGGTTTTATTATAAGGTCCTTCCTGTGCCTGTATCCTGTGATTCTAGTCACCTGTTGTGATTCAGTGTCAGCCTGTGCTCCCAGCAGCTGAGTCCGAGGAATCTGAGGAGGAGGAGGAGGGGTTTGGAGAGCCTTCGGTGTTGGAGGGAGGCTGATGCACTGCAGGACTCTCAGCCTGGCCCCTTCAGTTGTGTTCCTCATGAGGCTCAGCTGTGTGAGGAGGAGGTGTGGGACTCAGAGGAGTCACAGCTGAATCTGTTCAGAGACGCTAGAAGCAGAAGGCAATCCAGCAGAGCCGAGCAGAGCCGAGCAATGAGGCAACTCAGTGAGAGGAGGAGAAGGCAGTGAGAAGCCACGCCTTGGGACCGATAATAAAAGGGGAAGGTGTGGGCGGGGCTGGTGGCTGAAGGCAACCGTTCGGAGACATTCTAAGGGAATCCTGGTCTGTTCTGGCTACTTCTGTTTAACTCTTGTTTGTTGACTCTTGTCTGATATTTCGATTCATTTCATTCATTGTCTGATATTTCGATTCATAATATTTTGTTGCTTTTTTTGTTTGAACTGTAAGTAAATTTGGGTTGGGTTTTTGCAGCCCATTGACAGTAAAAAGGAAAATAAGGTGTTGTCCCTAACACACAAACAGGGCCGGTCATAGGCTGGAACAGAACATCACCTTCAGCTTTGTCAGACTTTGCTTCTCCTCTAACAGGGATTTTTGAGCAACCATTGAAGCGCAAGAGAAAGAGGGAAGGAAGGAGGAAAGGCAGCCCGCCATATGTGATTCCCTCCCAGGGGTTCTAAACAGCCTTTCAGAGAAGGTGCCAAACAGAGCATTAACAATCAGCACCTCCCTTTTTCTGTTGTGTCTCTTAAAAACAGTAAGATTACAAACAGAAGAGGACATTTGTAGTTTGGGGCTGAACTGGAGGGGTTGCCGAGCTTGGTTGATTTTTTGCAGATGTTTCATTACCAAATCAGGTAACATCCTCAGTGCTAGAAGGGAGTAGGGTGTGTGGAGAGGAGGAGGAGGAGGAGGAGGGGTGCGCTCTGAGGTGGGTTGTTTTCTTGCAGACGTTTCATTATCCAACTAAGGAACATCCTCAGTGCTAGAAGGGAGGAGGAGGAGGAGGAGGAGGACTGTGGGGTCCTTGCTGCTCTCTGAGCTTGATCATTTGCCTGCAGACATTTCATTCCCGAAGTAGGTTACATCATCAGTGCTAGAAGGGAGTAGGGTCTGTAGAGAGGAGGAGGAGGAGGAGGAAGAGGAGAGAAGAAGGAGGGGTACGCTCTCAGCTTGGTGGTTTTCTTGCAGACGTTCCATTATCCAACTAGGTAACATCCTCAGTGCTAGAAGGAAGTAGGGTGTGTGGAGAGGAGGAGGAGGAGGAGGAGGGGTACACTCTGAGGTTGGTTGATTTCTTGCAGACGTTTCATTATCCAACTAGGTAACATCCTCAGTGCTAGAAGGGAGTGGCAACTGTTCTAATTCCCTTTTAGCACTGATGATGATTCAGTTGTGTTTGTTTTTGGTGGATTCTATGGGCCAGGTCTCTTCACATCTTCAGATCTTGCACTACTTCTTGGAGTTGTTCTATGCTGTGGCTGGTGTCAGCTTTCATGGTCTTTAGCCACTGTGTTCTTTGATGGCCTGGTTTTCCTTTTATCGCTGATAATAATAAGAATAATAGAATTGCAGGGGACCTTGGAAACCCTATCCCATTTCAGACAAATAGCTGTCCAGTCTCTTCTTAAAAACTTCCAGTGTTGGAGCATTCACAACTTCTGGAGGCAGGTTGTTCCGCTGGTTAATTGTTCTAACTGTCAGGAAGTTTCTCCTTAGTTCTAGGTCGCTTCTCTCCTTGGTTAGTTTCCATCCGTTGCTTCTTGTCCTGCCTTCAGGCGCTTTGGAGAATAGCTTGACTCCCTCTTCTTGGGGGCAGCCCCTGAGATACTGGAAGACTACTATCGTGTCCCCCCTCGTCCTTCTCTTCATTAAACTTCTTTCTGATTCTTCTCAACATAATTCCTTTCTCCGGTGAATTCCCCCGCGTGACATGGCCGAAGTCAGTGAGACGCAAGTTGTGTGATTTTTCCTTCCAGTGACATGTCTGGTCTTATGCGCTCTAGGACTTCTTCGTTGGTCACCTTTGCTTGTCCAGCACCACAGTTGAAATGAGTACATTTTCTCCCTGTCTTGCTTTTTTTTAAGATCCAATCACCGATGACAACTCAGAAAACAACTAAGGGCCCATACTACGAATAAGCAGAAATAGCCTCCTTTTTGCTTTATTTGTAAAGGTAAGGTAGATAAGCTTTAATTAAAGAGCCCCAATTTGGGTGATATGTAGTCAGCAGGAGACACCTGTCTGTCTTCACACTGAAAGGCATACTGTCAACGCTGCTCACGTGGTTGGATGCTCTTGCTTTGACAACAGATGGAAACGTAGCCATCTTTTCTCTATCGCTTTTAGAGTTCGTTGCTGCTGGGAGGGGGAATGTGGATGAGAGTCCAGCTAGCCATAACAATAATAACTCAGCCGTGGGAACCCAAGGTCACTGGGCCCAGAGTTGATTCAGCTGGGGAGATAGCGCGCATGCTTCAAGTTAATTGGGGAATATATGATTTATGACTGTTAATTGGAGGAGGGAATTGCACTTTGTTACTTTGTACCTAAGGTAAAGGTAAAGGTAAAGGTAAAGGTTCCCCCGCACATGCGTGCTAGTCGTTTCCGACTCTAGGGGCCGGTGCTCATCTCCGTTTCAAAGCCGAAGAGCCAGCGCTTGTCCGAGGACGTCTCCGTGGTCATGTGGCCGGCATGACTAGACGCCAAAGGTGCACGGAACGCTGTTACCTTCCCACCGGAGTGGTCCCTATTTTTCTACTTGCATTTTTACGTGCTTCCGAACTGCTAGGTTGGCAGAAGCTGGGACGAGTAACAGGCGCTCACTCTGTTACGCGGCACTCGGGATTCGACCCGCCAAACTGCCGACCTTCTGATCGACAAGCTCAGCGTCCAAACCCACTGAGCCACCGCGTCCCTCTTTGTACCTAGGGGAGGGGAATTCAGTTCTGGCTTCGATTATGTAGTGCCGATATTTTATTTCTCGAATAAAAGATTCTTTAAGGTTAAAAAAAATATATCTCCAAGTTCTTTTGAAGAGTTTCATCTGTTGGAACCATGACACATACATGGTTTACTCGCGGTGATAATTCTAAAAATTGTCTCGGACTTCTTCCTTCCTGAAAACCTTCCTCCACTGAAATTTTCAGACCACTAAAACAAACAAAGCTACAAATACTGCAGATCATAACTGCAGACAAAATGCTGTCATCATCTCCACTTTAATTTTAAGTATGTTAAAAGCACTATTTCTTCCTGTACTTTCAGGGCAGCCGAGTACAGACTGTTGACATAAAACATTGGCGAGGAATTCCTGCTTCAACTCTTCCACTGGAGTGCACTGGAAAACCCGTTTGGTTTCCTTTTGAGTTGAAATGTGGATTTCTGTTCAGGATTGGCTTCCTCTTCCATACAGTCTTAATATACGGGGAGGGGGAATGCAACATTTTAAAGGTTCTGTTAATAGGCCCTGTTATAAAATCACCTTTCCTAAGGAGGTCCAAGAAAAACCTTTTCCATGATGGCTCTCTCCCTGTGGAAAAGCAATCACCCAGAAACAAGATTGACCTTACCTTGAAAGACCCCAAAGAGATGCTTTTGCTAATGGGCCTAGGGATCCCAGACAGATACAGAGTAACAGATTAATAGAGGTGAAAGGGACCTTGGAGGTCATCTAGTCCAGCCCCCTGCTCAGGCAGGAAACCCTATACCATTTCAGGTATTTTAGAATACCTTGCCGACCCAAATACAAGCCAAACCTTATTGCCTGTTTCAGCCTAACCTAAGGCCATCCACAGGCTGTAGTCGCAACTGTGACAACTCATATTTGTGTAAAATTTTTTGGATTCCCTTTAATTCTTTGTTAGCAATCCAAAAAACTTTACGCACAAACACACATGTATATATGTGTGTCTGTGTCTCTGTGTGTGTGTGTGTATGTATATATATATATATATATATATATATATATATATATATATATATATATATATATATATATATATATATATATATATATATATTTGTTTTCGTAGATTCTCGCGGGTGTCTGTATGTGTAGATCTAGAGTCTCGGGTTTCTTCCCGCGTTCCTTTCATCTTCAGAAAGTTGTGGCGACGTTTCGACGAAATCTCATCCGTCATCATGCCATTTGGAAACCAGCATTGATAGAGAAACGAATTTCAGCAAACAAGGATTTAAAAAACCAACAAACAACCCCAAATGCCACCAGCCCCAGCAAGACTCATCCACACCCAGAACAAAAACTCTCCCACACAAAAGACAGAACAAGTCAAGCAAAAGTGCCATCACCCAAACAGAAGAACGCACACACGAACCTGACTGACCCATACCAGAGATACATAGCAGGTCCTCGAACTCGGAGCCAAACCAAAGCTCTGGAGGCCACTACACAGCCCACTCCTCAGGACACCAAATCACAACACTCAGGATATTACAACACAACAAAAAACCCCACCCATTCAGAACACACCCCACCCAACCAGAAGACAGCCACGCCTCCAACCAATCAGAAGACAACCACACATCCACCCAATCAGAAGACAGCCACGCCTTAGAACACAGCCCCACTGGCAGTTGGAAGGAAAGGAACAGACAGACCACGCATTGCTCCTGAAAGCAGCAGGAGGAACACTCCGGCCTGATGATGACGGATGAGATTTCGTCGAAACGTCGCCACAACTTTCTGAAGATGAAAGGAACGCGGGAAGAAACCCGAGACTCTAGATCTACATATATATATATATATGTGTGTGTGTGTGTGTGTGTGTGTGTGTGTGTGTGTGTGTGTATGTATATATGTATGTGTGTGTGTGTGTGTGTGTATATATTCTTAATAAATAAATAATAAATCGAGACATCTATTTTAGTGCTTTACATGGCAGGGTTTATCCATTTCCTCTCTTGAAAGTGTGGGGAAAAAGAGCTTGCAGCAATTATCGCCTGAGAGGATTCCAAAGACTTTGGGGCCTTTTGTGACTTGGGATCAACCCTGACTGCTCTTTAGAAGGCCAAATCCTGAAGCTGAAACTCAAATACCTTGGCCACCTAATGAGAAGGAAGGACTCACTGGAGAAGAGCCTCATGCTGGGAAAGATGGAGGGCAAGAGAAGGAGGGGACGACAGAGAATGAGGCGGCTGGATGGAGTCACTGAAGCAGGAGCCGTGAGCCTAAACGGACTCCAGAAGATGTAGAGGACAGGAAGGCCTGGAGGAACGTCGCCCGTGGGGTCGCGATGGGTCGAACACGACTTCGCAACTAACAACAACAAGTGACTTGGTATGCTTCACTTAAGGTCCTTAGGTGTGTTGACTTTTTTCAGGAGATCCTCTCCTGTATCTCTGCTCTGATCTGCCACGTTCTTTTGCTTCTAATAATAAGAAAGCCTGAAAACAGTACAGACAGTCCTTTACTTACGACCACAACTGAGTCCAAAATTCCTGTGGCTGAGCGAGACAACTGTTAGGTGAATTCGGCCTGATTTTACCAAACTATCTTGCTCACGGCTGTTAAGGGAATCACTGCAGTTGTTCAGTTAATAAGATGGTGGTTCAAGGCTTCCCCGTCGACTTCGCTTCGTCAGAAGGACTCGAAAGATGATCACGTGACCCCGGGACACTGCAACTGTCATCAGGAGGAGTCAGTTGCCAAGCGTCTGAATTTCAATCACGTCACTGTGGGGATGCCACACAGTTTATTTATCTTATTTATATCCTGCTTTTGTTATTAATTTTTTTAATTAACAGCCCAAGGTGATGAACATATTTAGTACACCTTCCACCTCCTAATTCCCCAAACAAAAACCACCCTGTGAAGTGAGTTGAATCGAGAGTCAGAATAATTGGCCGAAAGTCACCCGGCCGTCTTTCAAGCCTAAGATGGGACTAGAACTCACCATCTCCTGGGGACTGGTCCAAAATTACCCAACTGGCTTTCATGCCTAAAGCAGGACTAGAACTCGCGGTCTCCTGACGATTGGCCCAAAGTTACCCAGATGGGATTTCATGGCTAAGGAGGGACTAGAACTGACAGTCTCCCAGTTTCTAACTTGGTGTTTTAACCGTTAGATAAAAAGGTAAAGGTTCCCGCGCACATGCGTGCTAGTCGTTTCCAACTCTAGGGGCCAGTGCTCATCTCCGTTTCAAAGCCGAAGAGCCAGCGCTTGTCCGAGGACGTCTCCGTGGTCATGTGGCCGGCATGACTAGATGCCAAAGGCGCACGGAACGCTGTTACCTTCCCACCGGAGTGGTCCCTATTTTTCTACTTGCATTTTTTACGTGCTTTCGAACTGCTAGGTTGGCAGAAGCTGGGACGAGTAACAGGCGCTTACTCTGCTACGCGGCACTCGGGATTCGACCCGCCAAACTGCCGACCTTCTGATCGACAAGCTCAGCGTCCTAATCCACTGAGCCACCGCGTCCCTTAACTGTTAGATAAAACTGGCTTTTTCGGTTGGAAGGGGGAAGAGATCTTTCTAAGAGGCAGGAAACATCTTACAATTTTCTGGCACAGAAATAAAAGAAGTCATGAATTAATGACTAAGGGAGTGGAGAAATCCATCCGACAGCCTGTTGTGCTGATCCCTAGATATTATTTGTGAAACCGAAATGCCTTTTTCGAGGCTTATGTAATGTTGTTATATCCATATCCTCTGGCCTCACTTATTTGGGTTATGTCATGTGGGAAAATCCACTAGGGAAAGCCATTATGTTTGGAAGAATTAGCGGTAAAAGGAAACGAGTTGCCAAAAGACATGGTGGCTGGAAAACTTTAAAGCTGACACCGGGCAGAGCCTAAAACATTTCGAAGAGACAATGCAAGATCGGAGGATGTGGGGAGAGACGTGGCCCACAGAACTGCCAAGACTCGGACGTGTCTGAATGGATACCATCATCGTCATCATTACCATTACCATCCTTATCGTCATGATTATCACAATCATCCACATCCTATTTCCAAATTACAGGACCATATCCCATCACTTTAGGGGAATTTGAGGGAAAAAGAACTTGTGCAATTTCCAAACAGCCTTACCAAAGCCATTTCATTTTAAATTCAAATCAAGGGATAATGCAGAAACAGGAAATTAGGAATAATAAGACAGGATATTTTTCACATCTGATATAGTGCAGAGGAATGCAAGAGTGGACAGAAAGACAAAAAAAACAGATCCCTCTTTGTGCACATACTATGAAGATCTACTGATTTCAACAAGTTCATAAAATTTGTCAAGCTCAACTCATTCTGGTCCTTAACTATAATAATTGCTAGCATATCTTCAAGAAGATGGAGCCTGTCCTATTTCCTTTTTATGAGGCTTGACAAACTTCACAGAGGAAAAAGAAACTTTCAACGATTCATTTAGTGACCGTTCAAAATTACAACATCGCTGAAAAAAGTGACTTATGACCATTTCTCACAGTTACGACCCTGCAGCATCCCCCCATGGTCACAGGATCAAAATTCAGATCCTTGGTAACTGGTCCATAATATTTCCAGCGTCCCGGGGTCACACGATCCCCTTTCGTGATCTTCTGACAAAGCAAAGTCAACGGGAAAGCCAGATTCACTTAACAACTGCAGTGACTCACTTAACAACGGGGGCAGGAAAGGTGCATAAAACGGGGCACGACTCGCTTAACCTAGGTTTCACTTAGCAACCAAAAAAAAATATAATTGGGCTCAATTGCGATTGTAAGTCGAAGGCTACCTGTGCCGAACGGGAACCATTTCTAATGCCAAAGCAATGCCAACCAAAAGTTAAGAGAGCTAAGGCACAGTTTTCACAGCTGGGTGAGAGAATACTGGAATTCGTGAACTAATTCACTCAGGACCCAAACACTTCCTCGCCAAGCAATCGACATCCGGATAAGCAGAAATTAACCAATTTAATTCTTTTTACGATGGTTCTTCACCCGGAGTTACTGTCAAGATTAATTCTAGGCCAACAATCAAACCATAAACAGCACCCCAATCAAAGAACTAACAATTCAGGCAAACCAGTCAACAGTAAATCATAGCCTAGTGAAGGGATTACCTAGAACACTCCCACCAACACTGACAGAGCAAGCCACTAGCCCAGGGGTCAGCAACCTGAAGCAGTGAAAGAGCCACTCGGAACCGGTTCCCTCACAAAAGGAAAAACTGGGAGCCGCAAAAAAAATGTGTGCGCATGCGCGTACATGCGCGCATGCGCAGAACAGGGTTTGACCGAAGAGTGGAGCCAAGGCGAGATAGGCACTTACCCTGCATATTTGAATTGATTGGTTGAACTTTTTTAGTCCCACTTTTTTTTTTTTGGACTGCACATGGTAGAGGACTGGGAGCCGCAGGAGACGGCTGAAAGAGCCGCATGTGGCTCCGGAGTCGTGGGTTGCAGACCTGTGCACTAGTACAAAAAAGGAGAGCAACCTGAAATCACTTCCAGCCCTGATGATGTTACTTAGTTAGGTAGCAAAATGTGTGCAAGAAAACAGCCCTCAGAGAGCACCAATGACCTTAGTCTCCTTCCTTCCTTCCTTCCTTCCTTCCTTCCTTCCTTCCTTCCTTCCTTCCTCCCTCCCTTCCCTGTAGCCACCCATCATAAAACAGTAACTCTGGGTGACAAACCATCATAAAAACAAATTGGTTAAAACACAATACAGAAAAGAAATTGAATACAAGTAGCAGCCAAGAGATATTATAAGGCATCCGTGTCAACATAACCAGGAAATGGGGCCTTTCACACACTTGGCCCATCCTAATCCGACTGGTTTTCAAGGGCTTCTGAATGGCAAACAGGGTCAGGGGCTATCCTAATCTGAGGAGAAGGTGATCCCAAGTCTGCATCAGGATGACTAAATCAGGAGCGTTCAACCTTGGCCACTTTTAAGACTTGTGGCTTTGAGACAGCATGGCTGGGGAACTCTGGCAGTTGAACTCCACAAGTCTTAAAAGCTGCCATGGTTGAACGCTCCTGATTGAATAATCCAATCGTGACTGATGTTTGCTTAGGGTAGAAGGACCGACCGCCTGAGAGGATTCCTCTGAGCTTTCTCTATTCCCGTATAGAAATACTTGGGACTTCTGCAATTAATTACTTTCAGATTTGTTTTGCCGCCAGAATTTAGCAGTTGCCGAATTCCTTGGGGAAGGCAATGTTCCTCCCACCACGTGAACCATAATGCCCTTGACCTAACAAGGTATGGACACAGTTCGTTGTTATTAACTGCGAAGTCGTGTCCGACCCATCGCGACCCCATGGACAACGTTCCTCCAGGCCTTCCTGTCCTGTACCATCTTCTGGAGTCCATTTAAGCTCACGCCTCCTGCTTCAGTGACTCCATCCAGCCACCTCCTTCTCTGTCGTCCCCTTCTTCTCTTGCCCTCCATCTTTCCCAGCACCCAATGTTGGGAATGATGGACACAGTTCAGCTTACTCTAAAAACAGCCAGAGAGGCACTTACGTTGTAGAAGGTGAAAATTCTCTGGCTTTTCCGTAGTGAGGCCCACCACCACAGGTAACATTGAGTCGTAGTCGCCTGTCTTCTTGTAGTCGAGGAGTGCTGACCTAAAGGTATTAAAGCCGGTTTTGTCCAGGGACGTCTTGAGGTCATTCAAATAAGCCGACAGACGTGTCTGTTTGTCATTCTCCTTTGCGGTACTGAACAAACTTCGGGGGCAGTCATCAGACACCTTGGCGCTGCTTTCTCCTGAGACAGAACACAGAACAAAGTCTCTAAACACGGCGGGGAAACCCAAGTTACCTGGGTTCATTTGGACCTGCGGGTTTTTGTGGCTACTTCTCGGAAATAACTGAGCTCTGAACACAGGTAGCCTTCGACTTACAGCCTTTTTGTTCAGAGATCCTTTAAAACAGACATGTCAAACACAAGGCCCGGGGGGGCTGGATCCAGCCCGGGAAGTGGTTTCACGCGGCCCGCAAAGCCATCCTGGAAACAGTGAGGGAACGGCCCCCGCTGCCTTGGCCCTGGCCCAGAGACCTTCCTTCTGCCAGAGACCCTCAGATCTGTCCCACTCCTGCCCAGGCCCCCATAGGCACCCTTGATGCCAACGATGTAGAGCTGGCTAAGGCCACCCAGTAGGCCATATGCACCCTAGCCACGCCCACCCAGTAGGCCACGCCCACCCAGCCCCTTGAGGGGCAACCGCAATGCTGATGCGGCCCTCAATGAAATTGAGTTTGACACCCCTGCTTTAAAAGGTACAAGGGAACTGAGAGAAAACAAAAAAAAAAGACTTATGACTGTTTTTCACACAACCACTGCAGGAACCAGAGGGTCACGTGATAAAAATTCAGATGCTTAGCAACTGGTATGCATTTAGGACAGGGGTAGGCAACCTCGGCTCTTTTATGACTCATGGACTTCAACTCCCAGAATTCCTCATGGAGTTGAAGTCCATGAGTCATAAAAGAGCCGAGGTTGCCTACCCCTGATTTAGGACGTTTCGAATGACCCGGGGTCATGTGATCCCCTTTTGTGACCTTCCGACCAGCAAAGTCAGTGGCGGAAGCCGGATTCGCTTAACAATCGTACGACTAGTTTATCAACTGCAGTCGATTCCCTTTCACAAACTGGCGAGAAAGGTCAGAAAACGGGGCAGAATGCACTTCAACGCGTCGTCTTGCTTATCAACGTGAGCTCAATAGTGGTCGTTAGCCGAGGACCACCGGTAAATGGTTCTTGGATGTTGCAGGGACGGTAATGGGAGTCTTGACCCTTTGGAGTGGGAGAAGACTTCTAAGGTTACTACGGAAAGATAAAAGCAAAGAGACGGGTCCTCAAAACAAAGCAAGGTTCAGTCTTTTTGCTGGAGGTACAAATGACCAGACTAAAATAATCATATCGAATTGTTACTCTGGATCGAGTTCCCTGGAGAAGACAAAAGGAAAATTGTCAAGAAGATGGACTTGATTACAGCAGTGATGGATGCACTGTTAAAGAGCTAGGAGACGGACATATCATCCTGGAGAAGGTGTATCTGCTAAGAGATGACACCAACTTGATGGCACATAATCAGTTAATCCTGATTCTAGGTGTGGTCTTCATTAAGTTTAATCCAAATATTAAAAGGTAAAAGTTCCCCCGCACATGCGTGCTAGTCGTTTCCGACTCTAGGGGGCCGGTGCTCATCTCCGTTTCAAAGACGAAGAGCCAGCGCTTGTCCGAGGATGACTCGGTGGTCATGTGGCCGGCGTGACTGACACGAAAGGCGCACAGAACGCTGTTACCTTCCCACCGGAGTGGTCCCTATTTTTCTACTTGCATTTTTAGGTGCTTTCGAACTGCTAGGTTGGCAGAAGCTGGGACGAGTAACAGGCACTCACTCTGTTACGCGGCACTCGGGATTCGACCCGCCAAACTGCCGACCTTCTGATCGACAAGCTCAGCGTCCTGACCCACTGAGCCACCACGTCCCTTAATCCAAATATATCAGGGGTCAAAACACTAAGTAACTTTAAGACTTGTGGGCTTCAACTCCCAGAATCCCCCAGGCGGACTTCAACTCCCAGAATTCCCCAGCCAGCGCAGCTGGCTGGGGAATTCTGACAGTTGAAGTCCGCCTGGGGGATTCTGGGAGTTGAGGTCCACAGGCCATAAAATTGTTAAGTTTGGACACCCGGATATACTTGGGTTAAAATAAAGGCAGGCCACTCGTAATCCATGCAGCTTGTAGAGCAGAGATGTTACAGGAGGAAAGTGAGGGATGCCTATCATTGCATGGCTGCATTCTGGACCAGCTTAGCTTCCTGGTAGTCTTCAAGGATAGCCCCGTGTAGAGTATGTGGCAGCAATCCAAGCTAATCCTGGACCTTTTGAATTCTAAATTAAGACTACTACCTAACAGCAGTTTTCCCTGGTAACATGGTAACCTCTTCGTGATCTGCTTGGTTTCCCTATATCGGAATATCCGGAAAGCGCATATTCTAGCTGGGTGGCTTTGGGCCCATCACCAGGTGACGGTGAGTCCCACCTTAGGCATGAAAGCTGGCTGGTGACTTTGGGCCAAGTCCCTCCATCTCTTTCAACCCAACCCACCTTACAGGGTTATTGTTGGGAAAAGAGGAGGAGGAAAGTGTACAATGCCCTTTCTGCCACCCTGAGTTGCTTATAAAGTAATACAGGGGGAATAAAAAGCAAGCAAACAAATAAATATTTTTTTTTTTTGCTGGGCAGTACGTCAAGCCCTAGGAAATTAGGCGAGATGGAGGAAACGAGAACTTTGCAGATTTTGGAAATGTGTGAAACATTGAAATTAATGTTATTTCTTTTGAGTCTCCCCTCTTTATTGTTCTTGGAAAACCCAGACTTGCACCCCTTTACATCCTCCTTAGCAACTTTATTACTGTTTTCTCCAGGTTGCTGTGCATCATCAGAAGCAGCTTTTGCATTTTTCAAAGCAGAAACCAGAATATAACGCAATAAATTTTCTCATTGTAAAAGCATGTGCAATCCCATTACCGAGAAGCAGACTCGCCCTCTTACATTAGTAAACCAGAAGTGAGAATTATTGCTCCGAGCTACACACGCCACATTTGTTAATCTAGATTCAAAGTAACAGAAATACTTCATTTCCTGCTAAAAGAATTACAATTCTCTGTTTTGAACTCCACACTGGATGACTAATGAGCAGCAGAAGGGTAAAAAAAAATATTCCTTACCTGGGGCCTAAATCTTCAAAAGAGCATTTATAATAATAATAAAATTGGAAGGGACCTTGGAGGTCATCTAGTCCAACCCCCTGCTCAGGCAGTCCCTCTTTCTCCCAATTCAAAGTCTTATTTAGCTTCCATCCCAGTGTGAGTACGTGACTGAATACAGTTTTAACGATGAACTGGAAATGAAAAGCGCCCTACAGATATTATCAGGAACTTTATTTAAGGCGTACCTTTTGCATTTAAATCAGCCGTCAGGTGGGATCCGCCTTTGTTTAAATGCTGCACGGAATTAAGCTGTTTGGTGGAATCTTCCAAAAAAGTAATTTTCTTCTCACATTCCCGTCCTAAAATCAAAGAAAACCAGATAAGAGATACTGGCTGGCTGGCTGAAGGAGGGCAAAGCTTGAGAAGCGATTACCACACTGGTCCCCAAACTTTGCAGCTTGGCGGCCCAGCCTGTCCCAAGGGAGGTATGTTTGTGGCAGGAGCACACGCACAACTCCATTTGTTTGAGTGGCGGCCGCATGGTCCCTCCGCTCACGTGAATACAGCGTGCGAAGGTGGAGGGTAGAGTAGAATAGAAGGGAGCTGGAAGGGACCTTGGGGGTCCTCTAGTCCAGCCCCCTGCTCAAGGAGGAGAACCTATATACCCGTGGTGGCGAACCTAGGGCACGGGTGCCAAAGGTGGCACGCAGAGCCCTCTCTGTGGGCACGCGCGCCATCGCCCCAGTCCTAGGCCTTCAGCTGGGTTTCATAAAACCTTTTCACTTTAGGCCTCCGCCGCTGTGTGCAAGAAAAAAAAAAGGTTCAATTGATAAATTTCAACTTCTCGCGGGGGAAAAAAAAGAAAAAAAAAAGATCTCGCAAAGTTGGAATTGATGGATTGAACTTTTTAGTCCCACCCAGGCTGCTGTTACCGCTGCAGCCACGCCCACCCAATGGGCCACGCCCACCCGGCACCCGATGATACACAAGTGGGTTTTGGGTTGCAGTGTGAGCACTCGGTCTCCAAAAGGTTCGCCATCCCTGCCCTATACCATCTCGGATAAGGTACCTGCGCTTGAGCACGAAGCTCCACTCGTGTGAGCAGCAGGCACTTCAGCTCGCGCACGAAGCTCCCCTCGCGTGCCCCTCTCTCCCGCATCCTGGTTTCGAACAGGCCATGGCCTGGTAGTGGGCCGCGGACCGGGGACCCCTGGTTTAGCAGCAAAAACAACAAATGCATCCGAACACCGAGGGTCATAAAACCCTCCCAAGAAATAATTCAATTAGCTGGCGGTAACAAAGCCATACTCCCCAGGCCAGATAGGCAACAGATACATATTTTAAGTTAAGTAGAAATGTTATTATTGATTTATTATTATTTATTAAATTGAATAACGACACTCATCTCGCTATTAAGCCACTCTGGGCTGTTTATAGCAGAGATCCCCAACCTTTTGGGCACCAGGGACCGGTTCCGGGGAGAGAGGTTTGTCCGGGGTCCTGAGAGTGCGTGGTTTTCTGTGCTGCCTGCATCCCACGGATGGGGCTATCCTTGTTTGTGTGGACCGATTGCTGGCATGCCACGGACCAATACTGTGCTGATTCCTCGCCAGCCAGTGGATCTGGCTGCTGAGTCTGAGGAATCAGAGGAGGAGGAGGAGGAGGAGAGGGGGGGGCCTGGAGTGACATCAGAGTCAGAGGAAGGCTCTGAGGAGCTCCGAGACTTACAGTCGGAAGCTATTAAAACTTTAAGCATGGAAGCTGCAGCATTAATACAAACAGATTTATTGACAGCGGCTGACAGCAGGTGGGAGGAGAAGTTCCTGGGAAGATTCAGGTCCATTTAATCCCAGGGATTTTATCAGTTACTGATGAAGAAAATGGGCAAAGAAACCTAGTCATTTTTTTCCTTGTTAAGGTGGATTTGCTTTCTTTTGAGAGAGCTTGAAAGAAATGCCTCCACAGAGGCAGAAAGCAAAAACTGGTTGGAAGAGGACGCTCTGTTCTGGCGAGAGCATTGTTACTCTTTTCCTGGGAAAGGGGTGGCTTCTGTGAAAAATACATTTCAGTGCCGCTGGAGCTGCCAGTTGGCCTCACCTGCATTTTCAGCCAATAACAATCTATCTTCTTGCAGAAGGTTGTGCTCAGGTTTGTATCCGCAACCGACTCCGGTCAGGGAACGGCAAGCTTCGTCAAACTGCTTTTTGTGCTGAGGCCGAATAAACTGGTAAAACTCTGGCAAATTTAAAAAAAGAAAAAGAAAAAAAAGAAGGAAAGACGGTGACAGAAGTTAATAGGGTCAAACGCTGGCCCCGTTTCTGCCAAAATGCAGAGTGCATTTCAGCAGGTGGAAATCCAGCACTGTGGTTAATGATGCAAACTTGGTTAACGATTCAGTGTATATCACACCTGCCACAACTTAAACCTCTAGGTAGAAACGATCCTTGGCTCCCTTTGTTGAGAAAGGTATAGTTCAGAGGTAGGCAACCTTGGCTGTTTTATGACTCGTGGACTTCAACTCCCAGAATTCCTGAGCCAGCATGGGGCAACTATGGCCCCCTCATGACTCGTGGACTTCAACTCCCAGGATTCCTGAGCCAGCATGGCTCAGCTTGGAAGCCTCTCCCTTTCCCCTCAGCGTGGCTGGCTCAGGAATTCTGGGAGTTATTTATTTATTTATTTTATTTATTTAGATTTATATACCGCCCTTTCCCGAAGGACTCAGGGCGGTTTACAGGGCATTTAAAAGAAAGTCAATACAAACGTTAAAACAAATTTAAAAAGATTAAATAAAACCCTGAGAAAAATAAAAAACCCAGTTAAAATTAAAATTAAAAAATTCTCAGCCTGGGCCAGAGAGCTCGAAGAACCAGGTCTTCAGGTCCCGGCGGAATGAACGGAGGTCGGGGGCAGTCCTAAGCTCCGCAGGCAGCTGAAGTCCACGAGTCATAAAAGAGCCAAGGTTGCCTACCCCTGTTATAGTTTGTTAAGAGATCAAATGTACTGGAGTATTGCAAAGCCAGAACTGAGAATCGTGCCCCAAATCCCTAAGTTCTGCTTTTCCCTCCCTTGACTGTCTCTCACTGCCCAACCCTGCGTAGCCAAGGCAAGATGTTCTCCTAACGGTCCAACTGCAGTTTGGCATGCAGCTCCCTCTTCCTTCCAGCTGGGTGACCTTGAGGCAGTGTCTACAGAAGGCACAACGCTTACTTCCATTTCCCCAAGCATGCCCTCCTTTCATTACCCCCTCCCCATAGTTCATGGCAGTCCGTCACCGCATAGCATTGAAGCACAAGCAAGCACAAGGTGACAGCTGACAGCGTAGGAGTGGCCTATCTGCCAGTGGACCTCCCCCTGCCCTCCCCCCCCCGAACACACATCTTAAGGCTGTTGCCGAAATGGGCAAAACAATGGTTTTTCAACAGTAGTTTTGTTGTTTGGGGACGAAGGTTAAGACAGGTCTGTGAGTCCTCCGGGAGGCATAATGCATCTCTTTCTACCTTAGTTCAACAACTGGTTTTTGCCTTCAGCTGTCACTTAAAAGTCCTTTTAATTGGCAGTATCTTCAGGCTCCACAAGGAGAACTTAATTCACCAAAAAAGCCAGTTTGGTGTGCTAGGAGGCTGTGAGCTCTAGTCCCGCCTCAGGCGTGAAAGCCAGCTGGCTGACTTTGGGCCAATCACCAGGAGATGGTGAGTTCTAGTCCTTTCATAAGCATGAAATACAGCTGGGTATCTTTGAGCCAGTGATTCTCAGAGGGTGTGTCAGAATCCATTTATATCACATTCATAAATGTATGTTTAAAACATTATCCCCCCCCCATGGATTCTGCCATCTCCCGAGGAAGGAGGAGCGCATGTGGATTCAGCCTGCCTTAGGTTATTCCAAAGACCAAGGGAAACCTTTTGAATTGGGGGAACAAAGGGGAGGGTTAGGGAAGGAGGCATCTGGCCTGTGTCTCCATTTGAATCTGTAAAGGAAGAAGGCAATAACCGTAAAGATTCGAAGTTCCCTTTTTCCCACGAAAGGGATGACACGAAGTAAAATGATGGGGGGCTGACCAAATGGGGTTGAGGGAAGGGGGGTTGAACCGGGAACCCTTTATAAAGTTTCAATTTGTAAAACAATACCAAGTCCTGTCTTGTATTTCCACAACCAAGCATGTCCTAGTAAAAAATTCCTTTTGGACTAGAACTGACTCCAAGAGGTTTTTTTTCCTAAAACGTGGATTGGGGTGGGTCCTGACAGAGTGATTGTGGGAAAAATAGGAACAGGAACAGGAGATACATTCGTTAGGTTGGACTGTATCTGTGTTAAGTGTATCTCTGTGTTACTATATATCATATTTATTAACATAGTAATTAATATTATTTAAGAAAATATTATAATAAATAACAAATGCATACGAAGCCAGAATTGAGAAGAAAGCAACAGACAGCAAACACCACTTCTACAAAGAAGCTGGAGAAACAGCGGATTTCCTAGTTTCTTTCTGCCTGCTGCAACAGTGTCACACAGACTTACCACAAACAATGGCATGACAAAGTAGCAACAATAGTAAACGGAAAGATCTGCAAGAAATACCCAGTTGTCTGCAAGCAAGAACTGACGGGACCCCAAAAAGAAAAAAAAATAAGCTAAATTGCTCTGGGACTTTAGAATTCAGATAGACAAGCACTTGCCATATACAATGGTGGAGCAGTGGGCTAATGCCTCCTTAAGTAACACCAGCTGCCTGCAATTAGTGCAGGTTCGCATCCCACCAGGCTCAAGGTTGACTCAGCCTTCCATCCTTCCGAGGTAGGTAAAATGAGGACCCAGATTGTTGGGGGCAATTATGCTGACTTTGTAATAATGCCGCTTGGGGTGTGTGTGAAAGCCCTAACAAGCAGGCATATACAGTGCATAGAATGAAGGCTACTGCTAAGCTTGTAAGCCACCCTGAGTCTTCGGAGAAGGGCGGGATATAAATGGAATTTTTTAAAAAATGTCAAACTGAACAAGTGTCGATAAGAAAGACAAAAAGAAAGTCTGGATAGTGGGCCTGGCAGTACCTGAAGACAGCGGAAGAGGAGAGAAAAGGACTGGAGGAAATCACAAAATACGAAGATCTGCGAATAGAAGCAAAATGACTGTGGCAAAAGAAAGCAAAGATAATACCAACTGCAAGCCCCAAAACACCTGGAGCATCACCTGAATGCCCTCGGCATTGACAAAATCCCCATCAGTCAATTGCAGAAGGCAGCTTACCTTGAAACAGCTGACATCCTGGGGCTTGATGGGGAGATAAAAAGGTGATTATCTAGTTCAAACATCTGGCTGGCTGAGCCACCAACCGTAATAATTAAAAAAAATTATTCTGTGCGCTAGCCATAGCGGTTACTGCGCCTGCTGCAGTACGTGACACCCTTGTTAGAAACCATAATCCCCTAACACTGTAGCTACAGATGCAGATGCAATCAGCAGAAGGAAGCCTTTGGAACTATATTTAAAAAAACCCAACAAAATATTAATCAAAGTATTAACAAAAGGAATGCAAGTACTATTGAATCCCTCTTTGTTATTCATACATACTATTGCTACAAGACAAACCTGGGCACTTCAAATACCTCGCATTAGGACGTGGGTGTTTTGGTCTTCTAAGAAAAGTCCACTCAGCTGAAATAACATAGCATTGAAATCGTGTTTTCTTTTGTACTGATGGAGGGTTTCTGAAAATACATCAAAATTTTGCTGGCTCAGAGATTTCTTCACTGCTGTCATAAAAGCAACAGCTCTAGCTGTCTTGGGGTCCGAAGAATCAGGTACCCCACTAGTTTGCTGTAAAATAAAAAGAGAGAGAGAGAGAGAGATCATTCCCCTGCCTCTCCATATATGCCCAGATTTTTTTAGCCATCTTCATTTTAACTATTTTTTTTCCTTCCCTTTAAATATCTTTACTGTCTAAATCCCCTCCAAATATTTCCCAGAACGAATTTCAGAATTCCAATTGCTACTATACTTATTTTGTTTTATTTTTATTTATTTCTATCCCACGGTTATTATTTTTACAAATAACTCAAGGCAGTGAACATATGAAACATACCTTCCTCCTCCTATTTTCCTTACAACAGCCCAGTGAGGTGGGTTGGGGGGAGAGAGAGAGAGAGAGAGAGAGAAAGAGAGAGAAAAAGAAAGAAAGAGAAAGAGAGAGGGAGAAAGAGACAGAGAGAAAGAGAGAAAGGAAAGAAAGAAAGAGAAAAAGAAAAAGAGAGAAAGAGACAGAGACAGAGAGAGACACAGAGAGAAAGAAAAAGAAAGAAAGAGAAAGAAAGAGAAAAAACGAGAGACAGAGAGAGAAAGAAGGAAAGAAAGAGAGAGAGAGAAAAAGAAAGAAAAAGAGAGGGAGAAAGAAAGAGAGAAAGAGAAAAAAAGAGACAGAGACACACAGAGACAGAAAGAAAGAGAAAAAAGAGAGAAAGAAAAAGAAGGAAAGAAAGAGAGAAAAAGAGAGAAAAAGAAAGAGAAAGAGGAAAAAAAGAGAGACAGAGAGAGAGATTGGCCCAAAGTCATCCAGCTGGATTTCATGCTTCCAAGGCAGGACTAGAACTCCTGGTCTGCTGGTGACTGCCCCAAAGTCACCCAGCCAGCTTTCAGGTCTAAGGTGAGACTCGAACTCATGGTCTCCCACTTTCTAGCCTGGTGCCTTAGCCCAGAGGCCCCCAACCTTTTAGGCACCAGGGACTGGTTCTGTGGGGAGAGGTTTTTCCACGGATCGGAGGGGGTGCGATTTCGTGTGCTGCCTGCATTCCATGGATGGGGCTTCGCTTGTTCCAATGGCCGAGTTTCTGGTATGCCGTGGCCCGGTGCCGGTCTTTGGACCGGGGGGCTGGGGACCTCTGCCTTAGCCAAGAGACCAAACTGGCCCTTAATTTATCTCTTACGCCCTAGTGAATATTTTAAATGTTATCCTTACTTCTAATCTTGCAGGCATCTGTATTCTGTGAAGAATGGCCTAGTTAAGACTTGAAGAAGGAAGAAACTTGTGGAATGTTTTGAGCATTTTCTCTCTGATGAGACATTTTGAATCTACTTGAGGCTGCTTTTTTCCTTAAGGCCCCAAATAGTTCCTTGTGGAGACAAGTAGATTGCAAACAGCCAAGATTACTAGGAAACGCTACCCTGAAGTAAATATGAGTTCAGGCAGATGAAAGGAACTCTGGGTCCTTCAATTCAAGCTTGTCGAATCATGCCAGCTATGATTCTCCTGAATTTCACCAAAATAAAGTCTGCTTCACCAAAATAAAGTGTGCTTCAAAAGCAAAACCATGTAGAGTTCATGGCGGTAGTCTTACTAGGTCCTCAACAGTGGAACGGCGGCTTGCCTTCGGAAGCTGCGGGTGCTCCATTACTGGAGGTTTGTAAGAAGAGATTTAAAAGCCTGTATCTAAAATGGTATAAGGCAGGGATAGGCAACCTTGGCTCTTTTGTGACTCGTGGACTTCAACTCCCAGAATTCCTGAGCCAGCCACGCTGAGGGGAAAGGGAGAGGTTTCCAAGCTGAGCCAGGCTAGCTCAGGAATTCTGGGAGTTGAAGTCCACGAGTCATGAGGGGCCCATAGTTCCCCCATGCTGGTTCAGGAATTCTGGGAGTTGAAGTCCGCAAGTCATGAGGGGGCCATAATTTCCCCCATGCTGGCTCAGGAATTCTGGGAGTTGAAGTCCGCGAGTCATGAGGGGGCCATAGTTCCCCCATGCTGGCTCAGGAATTCTGGGAGTTGAAGTCCACGAGTCATGAGGGGGCCATAGTTTCACCATGCTGGCTCAGTAATTCTGGGAGTTGAAGTCCACGAGTCATGAGGGGGCCATAGTTCCCCCATGCTGGCTCAGTAATTCTGAGAGTTGAAGTCCACGAGTCATGAGGGGGCCATAGTTTCCCCATGCTGGCTCAGTAATTCTGAGAGTTGAAGTCCACGAGTCATGAGGGGGCCATAGTTTCCCCATGCTGGCTCAGTAATTCTGAGAGTTGAAGTCCACGAGTCATGAGGGGGCCATAGTTCCTCCATGCTGGCTCAGTAATTCTGGGAGTTGAAGTCCACGGGTCATGAGGGGGCCATAGTTCCCCCATGCTGGCTCAGTAATTCTGGGAGTTGAAGTCCACAAGTCATGAGGGGGCCATAGTTCCCCCATGCTGGCTCAGTAATTCTGGGAGTTGAAGTCCACGAGTCATGAGGGGGCCATAGTTCCCCCATGCTGGCTCAGTAATTCTGGGAGTTGAAGTCCACGAGTCATGAGGGGGCCATAGTTTCCCCATGCTGGCTCAGTAATTCTGAGAGTTGAAGTCCACGAGTCATGAGGGGGCCATAGTTCCTCCATGCTGGCTCAGTAATTCTGGGAGTTGAAGTCCACGAGTCCTGAGGGGGCCATAGTTCCCCCATGCTGGCTCAGTAATTCTGGGAGTTGAAGTCCACAAGTCATGAGGGGGCCATAGTTTCCCCATGCTGGCTCAGTAATTCTGGGAGTTGAAGTCCACAAGTCATGAGGGGGCCATAGTTTCCCCATGCTGGCTCAGTAATTCTGGGAGTTGAAGTCCACGAGTCATGAGGGGGCCATAGTTTCCCCATGCTGGCTCAGTAATTCTGGGAGTTGAAGTCCACAAGTCATGAGGGGGCCATAGTTCCTCCATGGTGGCTCAGTAATTCTAGGAGTCGAAGTCTCTTTGAACCCTCTTTCAAACCAGCTGTCTTCTCTGTCCAATATGGACTTTGAAAGAGTGGCCTTTGTCTCTTAAATGCAGGTGGAGTGCTGATCTTGTCCTGAAGGGTTTGTTCTCCTATGTTGTGTCATGAGTATATGAAGTGGTTGTTTTGTTTCCCCAATGTACAGATCTGCACATGGCTCACTGCATTGTACTGCACATACCACTTTGCTCAGTTCGTGTCTTGGGTGTTTTATCCTTGGGGTGGTCAAGCTTCTGCCTTAGTGTATTTGTAGGTTTGAATTTGAATTCCTTGGACTGCAAGGCGATCAAACCGGTCAGTCCTAGAGGAGATCAACCCTGACTGCTCTTTAGAAGGCCAGATCCTGAAGCTAAAACTCAAATACTTTGGCCACCTAATGAGAAGGAAGGACTCACTGGAGAAGAGCCTAATGCTGGGAAAGATTGAGGGCAAGAGAAGAAGGGGACGACAGAGAATGAGGTGGCTGGATGGAGTCACTGAAGCAGGAGGCGTGAGCTTAGATGGACTCCAGAAGATGGTAGAGGACAGGAAGGCCTGGAGGAACGTTGTCCATAGGGTCACGATGGGTCGGACATGACTTCGCAACTAACAATAACAAAAGGTTTGAATTGTGCACGTATGTTGTGTTGGCTGAAGATCCTCCTGAGTTTTTCCGACATCCCTGCAACGTGTGGAATGACAACGTTGCTTTGTTTACTGTCCTCTTCATTGTCTATTATGGAGGAGCAACTGTTGGATCTATTTCGGGGATTTGACGAAGGCCCACTTGGGAAAGGCCCACACATTTTAAGGGATTCCATGATGTGTTTTAGTTCTTTTTCTTTCCCCATCTTTGTTGTTAGGTGTCCAAATAATTGTCCTTAGCCATACCAACCAGACAAACACAGCTGCTGACTTGCGTCACATGCTGATTATGTTTATTTGCAGCTTAGTGTGTGCAGTAGTGCAAAATCTAACCCATTGGGCCAGCTGATGGTTCAGTGGAGAGGGAGCGACGACGATGAGGAATTTGATTCAAGAACCTAACAAAACAAGAACTACAAGAGAACTACAGTTGCGGCGGAAAAATATTTTGCTTAGTGCTGAGGATCAAGCAAATTCTTGTAAGTACTTGGAGCATTAAGACATGGGCTACAAATAGTATATGCAGAAAGCTAGCATAAAATATTTAGAAGGAAGCTAGGAAATTGTCATGTTTAAAAGGAAACAAAACGTAACACACTTGTTTGTACAGTCACTGTTTCCTACAGACAAAGGAAAGGGGATGGAATGAGTACAACAGCTTTGGAATATCGGTAGTTCTCGACTTAACGTCCGCAACTGAGTTGAAAGTTTCTGCTGCTAAGTAATACAGTGGTGAGTTTTGCCACAGGGCTTTTCTTGCCACAGTTGTTAAGTGAATCATTGCTAAGCTAGTAACATGGTTACTAGCACGTTAAGTGAATCTGACTTCCCCATTGATTTTGCTTGTCAGGTCACAAAAGCTGATCACATGACCCTGGGACACTGTTGTCATTGCCAACCATCTGAATTTTTGCTCACGTGACCGTGGGGATGCTGCTGCAGTCACAAACGTGAAAAACGGTCATTAAGTCACTTTTCTCAGTGCCACTGCAACTTTGAACAGCCGCTAAATGAACTGTTGTAAGTTGAGGACCACCTGTAATAAACATTGTGTAAAAGCCAGGCTCTTATGGACAGAGGTGACCCTATAAAGCAAGGCTTTAAGATCTGTGCATTTCAACTTGGTGGAGCAGTGGGCTAATGCCTCCTTAAGTAACACCAGCTGCCTGCAATGAGTGCAGGTTCGAGTCCCAGCAGGCTCAAGGTTGACTCAGCCTTCCATCCTTCCCAGGTAGGTAAAATGAGGACCCAGATTGTTGGGGGCAATAAGCTGACTTTGTAATAATGCCGCTTGGGGTGTGTGTGAAAGCCCTAATAAGCAGGCAGATACATAGAATGAAGGCTATTGCTAAGCACATTGATTTGTGCTTTAGATTGTAAGCCGCCCTGAGTCTTCGGAGAAGGGCGGGATATAAATGGGATTAAAAAAAAAACCTCCCAGAATATCCCAGCCAGCATGGGAGTTCTGGGAGCTGAAATCCACAGGTCTTAAAAGTTGCCAAGGTTGAAAATCCTGATATAAACAAGATTAAAGGCTGTAGGAGGAAAACACCTTTCCTCCACAACAGGTTAAGAGATTGTGAGAATGGGGGAAGTGGGGGGGTGTGTGTCATCTTTTTACATCCTTTTATAGCCAATTCAAGTTCCACATACCAAACCGCTGACTATCTTGATTTTCTTCCTGCCACTGCCTTTCTGCTGATCCATCATTTTTTTTTCATACTGAAGGGACAGAGTTGACAGACGCTTCGCCTATAAAAGGAACAAGGTTGATAGCAAAGGTAAGCAATTTTTCAGAGATAATTCCAGGAGACCACAAAAACTGATTTGTCACTAAATCCTACAGTCGGTGGGCAAAAAAAATAATTTGATCTGCGGGAAGACCCTTGAAGTGAAGAACAAAGCATTTATAGCTGATAGTTGTAATTTATTTCTTTGTTCATTCATTCATTCATTCATTCATTCATTCATTCATTCATTCAATATTTATATTTATATACAGGTAGTCCTTGACCACAATTGAGACCCAAATTTCTAATGCTAAGCAAGACAGCTGTTAAGTGAATTTTGCCCCATTTTATGACCTTTCTGGCCAAAATTATTTAGCGAATCACTGCAGTTGTTAAGTTAATAACACAGTTGCTAAGTGAATCTGGCTTCCCTATTGACTTTGCTAGTGAGAAGGTCGCAAAAGGTGATCACATGACTCCGGGACACTGAAACCGTCATAAATACATGCCGGTTGCCAAACGTCTGAATTTTGATCACATGGCCATGGGGGGGGGGGAAATGCTACAATGGTCACTTTTTCAGAGCTATGTAACTTCAGATGATTACTAAATAAACTGCTATAAGTGGAGGACTATTTCTTTGCGGCTCATCTGGGAGGCTTACAGCACAGCATTTATAGTGCTTTATTCTTATTATATTCATATTGCTGATTGCTTTATTCTTTTTAACATTATAAGCCACATCCAGAATCACCTTGTGGTTGAGATGGGTGGAAAATAAATTTAATAAATGAAAAAATAAATAAAGCATAAGCAGCGGAGGTGATTTAAGACAGAAACCCATGATTTGAGCAAGTGGGATTTCCCTCCTGAGAAATAAATGCTGACACTTAAGTGCCAAAGAACAGTCAAATTGTTCATCTCACACATCCTCTCCATGTTAAAAAAAATACAACCAAAACACTTGAGCGAGTACAGAAATTACTAGAAAGAAATCCAACTCAGAAAGGAAAAAAAAAGCAAAAGGTGAAACAGCAGAATCAAACATTTCTCAACTAAGCTGTACGATTAGCAGTGCAGCTAAGAAGAAGTATGCCGAGGTGGGGTGTGTGTGTGTGTGTGTTCTGCTTCTTCTGCAAATGTTTTAATCCTTAATCCATTTGTGAATCAGAGTTTTGTACTAGTTCAAGGGAAAGCAACCCGCTCCTTTTAAACTCTAACATTAAATCACAATATTGCCCAAGGGTTCAGGATGCCCTTACAAATTTAGAAAACTATTGTTGATACTAAAATATCTTCAATCAAATGGAAGACTCACTACGATTTATTTAGTGACTGTCCAAAGTTACAAATGGCACTGAAAAAGTGACTTACGACCTTTTTTCACATTTATGACTGTTGCAGCACCCTATGGTCACGTAATTAAAATTGGGATGCTTGTAATTGGCATGTATTTATGACGGTTGCGTGTCATGTGATCCACTTTTGCAAACTTCTGACAAGCCAAGTCCATGGGGAAGCCAGATTCACTTAAAAACCGTGTTAGTAACTTAACAACTGCAGTGATTTACTTAACAATTGTAGCAAGAAAGATCATAAAATGGGACAAAATTCATTTAACAACTGTATCATTTAGGAACAGAAAATATGGGCTCAACTGTGGTCATAAGTCGAAGGCTACCTGCATAAAAGATTTTTTTTTTTAAAAAAATATGTATTTGATTTATTTAGTGCAGCATCTAGGTCAGGGGTATCAAACTGCCGGCCCACGGGCCGGACGCATCATCCGGAAGCCACGCCCAACCCATTTCCGGCAATGGCAAAACAGTCCCGATACGTCTTGCGACGTCACGTGACATCACGGGTTTGACATGTCTGATCTAGGTCTTTCCCAAACACAAACTTCTCAAAACAGTTTACAATGAAATAAATATTATACCATGACTCATCCAGTGGTGGGATTCAAAGAGGTGAACAACCGGTTCTCTGTGCGGATGCTGCTTCTGGGCCTGGGCAGCAAAAAATTAGCTACCGGTTCTGCCAAAATGGTGCGAACCGGCTGAATCCCACCCCTGGACTCATCCTTCAATTTCAAGAGTTTTAAGGAAGAGAAAGGGAAAGAGAATGCCTGCCTTGCTTAATAGGTCAACTTCAGCCACCCAAATAAGCTCACTGAAGGCAGTGCCAGCTGGGGACCGCGGAAATTTAAGAGCAACGTATTTAGAGAACTGTTTATGAAAACTGACTTAAGAGTTACTGGAAAGATCACAGTATTTCCGGGTATCAAATTCTTGGCACTGAATGCATGGGAGTTCAAGTAGTTGTTAGAAGTGGACATATGACTAGGCAAAAATCTTCTAATTTCGGCACTATGCGGCAAGTGAGGTTCCTAAACAACAGCTAGAGCCAATCTTGAAAAATCAGCAGGGCAGACTTAGAAATTAATAATTAAGTTAACAATTTAGGTAATCCAGATCTGTTTTATCATCCATCCATCCACCCACCCATCCAATGTATTCATCCATCCATCCACAGTATCTATCTCTCTGTCTGCCTAATTTTTAAGACTCTATCATCCATCCATCTATCTATCTATCTATCTATCTATCTATCTATCTATCTATCTATCTATCTATCTATCTATCTATCTATCTATCTATTTATCTATCATCTATCTATCTCTATCTATCTATCTATCTATCTATCTATCTATCTATCTATCTATCTATCTATCTATCTATCTATCTATCTATCTATCTACCTACCTACCTACCTAATTTTTAAGACTCTATCTGTGTCTGTCTGCCTAATTTTTAAGACTCACTCACTCACTCACTCACTCTATCTATCATCCATCCATCCATCCATCCATCCATCCATCTATCTATCTATCTATCTATCTATCTATCTATCTATCTATCTATCTATCTATCTATCTATCTATCTATCTATCTATCTCTATGTATTTGTCTAACTATCTGTTTAATTTTTAAAAGATACCCAGGGCATCTTCCAAAACAGCCTTTAAAGCATGAATATCGTTGTGAGAAAACTCACAGAAAATTAAAGGCAGGAGAAAGCTTATGTTTATGTCACTGCCACCCACATCACAGAAATTCTATATAAAGGAGACCTAAATGCGCTCGGCCAATCCAGCGCCTGTGCATACCGATTCCTCTCCTGGCCAGCATTTCTCCTGGTTTGTTTCATTACAGCTTTTATCGTTGTGCTCCAGGGCATCCAAGAGGCCTGCAGGCTGCCTTCTGGAAGAGGATGATGGGCCCTGCTCATAGGCCATGTATGCCCCGGCTTCTCCGTTACCTGAGACAAGAAACAGAGCCTGATCAATGCATTTCAAATAACATTGTTTCTTTGTATTCTACTAAGGCAGGGGTCCCCAACCTTGCCAACTTTAAGACTTGTGGACTTCAACTCCCAGAATTCCCCATTCTGGGAGTTGAAGTCCACAGGTCTTAAAGTTGGCAAGGTTGGGGACTCCCTGTACTAAGGGACAGGAAGTGAAGTGAAAGAGGAGCAGATCCAATCGGTCCAATATGTTAAGAATATGTTAAGATATTTAATTTAATTCCTGGAGTAAAGCGTATAATGGGCCAGGACACACAGTGGTAGTTGACCGATTGGAGAGGGCGGGCTCCTGCGTGAGGCAATCTGTGCTGGGATTGGTTGTTTTGGGTGTGGAGGGGGCATTTCCCTCCACATGCAAGAGAGAGAGTTGAGTTGCACTTGTGTGTGCACGCTGTCCACCTCTCGTGCAGCCCAGTTCCAAATAGGCCATGGCCGTGGGGGGTTGGGGACTCCTGGTTTAAAACAGTGAATCGTAAAAGTCACGGAACCAAAAGTAAATGACAACACAAGAAAAACCAATTATGGTAAGAGCAATTATTTATTTTATATTTATTTTTATTTTATTAAATTTATATACTGCCCTATTCCCGTAGGACTCAAGGCGGTTTACAAACATACAAAAATTAAAATCAGATTAAAAATTAATTAAATCAAGTCCCCAAAATTTAAACTAAAACCCAATAAAAATTAAAACCCCTCAGCCTGGGCCAGACAGCTCAAAGAGCCAAATACCCCCTTCCCCCCAAGCACAAGAATATATATATATATATATATATATATATATATATATATATATATATATATATATATATATATATATATATATATATATATATATATATATATATGGATCTTTGGTTATTCGGGTTTTTCCCCGCGTAGAACTAAAGGTGTAGGGGCGACGTTTCGACGGAATCCCATCCGTCATCATCAGGCTGGTGGCCTCCTTAACTCCCTTTCACATATATATATACACACACACACATACACACATACATATATATATACACATACACACACACACACACACACACACACATATATGTGTGTGTGTGTGTGTGTGTGTGTATACATATATATATATATATGAAAGGGAGTTAAGGAGATAATAAGGATTTGGGGACCTGACAGAAGTGCAATAGAAATAAAGCAAATTATCTGCTGCCTTAGACAAATGGCTGTTGAATGACCTTTTGTAGCCCATTGCTGAGCTGGGTCCTAGCTGGCACGGAAGATGTTACCTAGTTTGGTAATGAAATGTTTGCAACAACCAAGCTCAGAGAGCACCAAGGACCCCTCATTTCAACCCCAAGCTACAAATATTCTTGGTTATTGGTAACACAATTATGAAGCATGCAAATGGAATGATTTGGTGTACATTGTGTACAAGGCCACAATATAAATTAATGGGGCTGAATAGCCAGGAATGTTTCATCTGTTGCAGGATGTCTCAGAACTTGAAAGACTAAACTTTCCATGAATAAAAAAAGGCAAATGAAACAGCTGGACCAAGCCAACATGCAGTTATTTTGAAACTGTGTCTCATGCAATGTCATTGTTACACTGGACTTTACAAAAGGACACAAAATTAACACTTGCATGTCAGGAACTGTATCACTGTTGCTGTTTGCTACACTTAGTTTGTTAAGATTTTTATCTTGCCTTTATTATTTTTATAAGTAACTCAAGGCAGTGAACTTACCTAATATTCCTTCCACCTATTTTTTCCACAACCAAGCTGCATTGGGTGCTGGTTAGCTTCTGGGTCCAATTCAGTGTGTTGATAATGGCCTTTAAAGCCCAACTTGGCATGGGGGCTAGGTTACCTGCAATTTCTCCTTAGTTCTAGGTTTCTTCTCTCCTTGATGAGTTTCCATCCGTTGCTTCTTGTCCTGCCTTCGGGCGCTTTGGAGAAAAGACTGACTCCCTCTTTTTTGGGGCAGCCCCTGAGATACTGGAAGACTGCTATCATGTCCCCACTTGTCCTTCTCTTCATTACATACCTAATTCTAGCAACCGTTCCTTATATGTTTTAGCCTCCAGTCCCCTAATCATCTTTGTTGCTCTTCTCTATACTCTTTCCGGAGTCTCAACATCTTTTTTACATCGTGGTGACCAAGACTGGATGCAGTATTCCAGGTGTGGCCTTACCAAGCCCTTGTAAAGTGGTATTAATACTTCATGTGATCTTGATTCTATCCCTCTGTTAGTGCAGCCTAGCACTGTGTTGGCTTTTTTGGCAGCTGCAGCACACGGCTGGCTCCTATTTAAGTGATTGTCCACTAGGACTCCAAGATCCCTCTGGACTGGTCAAGGGAAGAGGGCCAGGTAAAAGAGTGGGGAAAGTGTAACTTTTGTGTGGAAATCTTCAGATCCAGCTTTACTTTCGCTGCAACCCCTTAATTTTAGTAAAAGAACCTAACCCTTCAATCAAATGCAATTGAGGGCCTTTCTTTCCCACATGTCCAAGCAAGGGCAGGTCTGACAAAGGGTAATGAAGATGAGATGAGAAACAGGCTTCAAAAGAAGGGACAGCTTAATAATAAGATACAGGGACGTGGTGGCTCAGTGGGTCAGGACGCTGAGCTTGTCGATCAGAAGGTTGGCAGTTTGGCGGGTCGAATCCCGAGTGCCGCATAGCAGAGTGAGCGCGTTACTCGTCCCAGCTTCTGCCCACCTAGCAGTTCGAAAGCACCTAAAAATGCAAGTAGAAAAATAGGGACCACCACGGTGGGAAGGTAACAGCGTTCCGTGCGCCTTTGGTGTCCAGTCATGCCGGCCACACGACCACTGAGACGTCCTCGGACAAGCGCTGGCTCTTCGGCTTTGAAACGGAGATGAGCACCGGCCCCTAGAGTTGGAAACGACTAGCACGCATGTGCGGGGGAACCTTTACCTTTAATCTTTGCTTACAACCATTCACTGAGTGATCATTTGAAGTTGCAACAATGCTTTTAAAAAAAAGGCTTATGACCGGTTTTCACACATTTGCAGCATCTTATGATTAAAATTCTGGTGCTTTTGGCAACCGGCATGTATTTATGATAATTGCACTTGTTCCGGGATCATGCAATCGCCATTGGTGATCTTCCCAGCCGGCTTCCAACAAACAACGCCAAATGGGGAAAGAGATTTGCTTAACAACTGATGATTCACTTAACGACTGCAGCGATTTGCTTTACCCACTGTGGTCAAAAGGTCATAAAATGGGGCAAAACTCACAATTGTCTTGGTTAGCCGTGGAAATTTTGGGCTGAATTGTGACTGTAAGTTGAGGTCTACGTAAAGCACAAGATTACAAAGAGAGAGGAAGGCAAGTAAAATCACTCTTTCCCCCCCCCCTCGAAGAAGACCCTCATCTATGTCTTCTTTAATGCCCTACATGGCATGGTTCCGGAATACCTTGGTGAGCACCTGTGGCCGGCGTCAACTTCCCTCCGCCCAGTACGCTCCCACAGAGAGGGCCTCCTCAGGGTACCACCGGTCAAAGAATGCCGACTGGTGGCCCCCAGGGGGAGGGCGTTCTCTGTGGGTGCGCCGGATCTATGGAACCATCTTCCGGTCGAGCTCCGGATGGCGCCTGATCTCCGCTCCTTCCGGCGCGATCTTAAAACCCATCTTTTTGAACAAGCTGGCCTGGCCTGATGGGATGGGGTTGGATTTTATAAATGGATCTTAACTTTTAATCTGTATTAATTTATTACGGGCACTGTTGTTTAATTACTTTTTAATAATTTTTAATTTTTGTATCTTGTTTTTATGTATTGCCCTGTTCACTGCCCTGAGTCCTTCGGGAGAAGGGCGGTATACAAATTAAAATAATAATAATAATAATAATAATAATAATAATATAATAATAATAATAAAAATAATAATAATAATAATAATAATAATAATAACTGCCTTGCTTAGCAACAGAGGTTTTAAGCTCAATGATGGTTGCAAATGGAGGACCTTCTGTACTCGGGTTTCCAGAAATACTGTACAGGTAGCCCTCAGCTTATGATCACAGCTGAGCCCAAGACTCCTGCTGTTAATCCTAACCACCTTTCTCGCCACAGTTGTTAAGTGAAGCACTGATGGTTAAGATAATAGCACGGTTGTTAATTGATTTGGCTTGTCAGAAGGTCACAAAAGTTG
Organism: Vipera ursinii; assembly: GCF_947247035.1. Taxonomy (NCBI): domain Eukaryota; kingdom Metazoa; phylum Chordata; class Lepidosauria; order Squamata; family Viperidae; genus Vipera; species Vipera ursinii. Next base: position 4,364,667 of record NC_139516.1, on the reverse strand, counting down.
ATCACGTGACCCCCGGACACTGCAAACGTCATAAATTATGAGAAAACTGCCAAGCGTCTGAATGTTTGTTCCCGTGACCATGGGGATGCCGCCAGGGTCGTTAAGTGTGAAAAACGGTCCCAAGTCCCTTTTTTTCAGTCCCGTTGTAGCTTTGAGCAGTCATTAAATGAACTGTTGTAAGTTGAGGACGCCTGTACATGTTAAAGAGAGGGATATACTGACCGATCCGCTTCCTTTTCAGACTAGGAACGTGGTCTTCCAAGACGCTGGCTTTGGGCCCAGTAGGGAACTGCTTGCAGGGAGCAAAAGACGACGCAGAGGGAGATTCATTGTCTTCTGCAGTGACAGAAGAAGAAAGATGGCGAGGAGGGGGCGCCCCTGGCATCTGTGCAGAAATGAGAAACATTACATTATAGGGAGACAATTTTATTTCTTTTTTAATATAGATTTTATTAGTTTTTATAGGGTTAGGGATAAGGTGGGGTTGGGGTTAGGGTTAGGGTTGGGGTTTTTCCAAATAACATTTTCAATATTTAGCAAACAGCATAGTGTCTGGGTACATGTATTTAACTAACAATAATAGATATAGTCGGCAGTTTGGCGGGTCGAATCCCGAGTGCCGCGTAGCAGAGTGAGCGCCTGTTACTCGTCCCAGCTTCTGCCAACCTAGCAGTTCGAAAGCATGTAAAAAATGCAAGTAGAAAAATAGGGACCGCTACGGTGGGAAGGTAACAGCGTTTCGTGCGCCTTTGGCGTCTAGTCATGCCAGCCACATGACCATGGAGACGTCCTCGGACAAGCGCTGGCTCTTCGGCTTTGAAACGGAGATGAGCACCGGCCCCTAGAGTTGGAAATGACTAGCACGCATGTGCGGGGAAAACTTTACCTTTAATAGATAGAGTTAATTATCATAAACAATATGTTAAATTAATCACAATAGCCTCCTTCTTACCAAGATATGTTCAAAATTACCTATCACGTTCCTTTCTCTCTGACTCATTTTTCTAGCCATTGATAGAAATTATCCCATGTTCTAAAGTACACGGAATCTTCTCTTTAATCTTTAGTCAACCTATCCATTTCTGCACACTCTAGAATTTTCTTAATTAGTACTTCTTCAGTTGGTAAGTTTTCCTTTTTTCAATGTTGGGCAAATACAATTCTTGCTGCTGTTAATAGGGGTAGTATTAGATATCTGCAATCTTTCTCAGAATTGGCTCCTATTATTCCTAACAGAAATAATTCTGGTTTAAAGTCTATTTATTTTTTAGTCATTTTCTCCAACCATAAATGTATTTTAACCCAAAATCTTTTTGCTTTGGGGCGCGTCCACCAGATATGATAATAACTATCTGGTCTTTGTTGGTATTTCCAACAGCTGTTTAAAGTATTCTTAAACATTTTTGCTACTCTCCCTGGTGTCATATGCCATCTGTAAAACATTTTTGGTAAGTTTTCTTTATATGGCACTGCTTTAGTTAATTTAATATTCCTTTCCCGTAACTTTTGCCAATCTTCTAGGGAGATGACTTTCAAATGACCAACACAGGTAGTCCTTGACTTACAACAGTCTAGTTAGTGACCATTCAAAGTTACAAAGCCACTGGGGGGAAAAAGCGACTTACGAATGTTTTTCAATGCTTACAACCGCCGCAGCATCCCCGCGGTCATGTGATTAACACTCACATGCTTGGCAACTGTTTCATGCTTATGACCATCGCTGTGTCCCCAGATCACGTGATCATCTTTCGATAAACAAAGTCGACGGGGAAGCCAGAGTCACTTATGACCACCGCGGCAAGAAATGTTGTAAAATGCGGGGAAACTCTCTGGACAAGGGTTCCACTTAGGAACAGGAATTTTGGGCTGAACGGTGGTTGTAAATCAAGGACTGCTTGCAGTCACAACTTTGGGAGGGGGGGGGCAGGGAAGTAGCAGTAACAGGAGAGAGCAAAGCCGAATGGAATGCTAACCAGCATTTTCTGTCCTCTGCATTCAGAGGGGTGGCTGAAATTGTTGGCAATGAGGCAGGAGACTTGAGAAACTCTAAAAAAGCTCTAAAAAGGGGGGGGGGCAATCCAGAAAACTACAGCCTGCATGTTCTAATACAGAAGATGCCACTGCTGCGTCGTTTTTTGCCTCTGGTTTGTTATTTTTGTACCTAAAGCTGTTTATATTTATAATTTTTTTTTGAACGGGAAGCTGGTCTGAGTCACTGCAGAGTGAGATGGGTACCATGTAAAATGTGATCAACGAATATTATAAACGAATATTTTGCCATACCCTTACTTCTTTTTAGAAACAAAGGTCTTTCTGGCATCGAGATATTACCTAGTTTGGGCAGTGAAATGTTTGCAAGAAAACAACCCAGTTCAGAGAGCACCAAGACCCCACTGTTCTCTTCTTCTCCGCAAACCCCACTTCAATTCTAGCACTGATGACGTTAACTTAAGTTTGGTAAAGTTTGGTAATGAAACGTCTGGAAGAAAACAACCCAGGTCAGAGAGTACCAAGGACTCCTCATAAATCTGTTATCAAATACGGTATTACTGAATACAGCTGCTCAAGGCCATTTGTTGTTGTTAGTTGCGAAGTCGTGTCCGATCCATTGCGACCCTATGGACAACATTCCTCCAGGCCTTCCTGTCTTCCACCATCTGCTGGAGTCCATTTAGGCTCACGCCTCCTGCTTCAGTGACTCCATCCAGCCACCTCATTCTCTGTCGTCCCCTTCTTCTCTTGCCCTCAATCTTTCCCAGCATTAGGCTCTTCTCCAGTGAGTCCTTCCTTCTCATTAGGTGGCCAAAGTATTTGAGTTTTAGCTTCAGGATCTGGCCTTCTAAAGAGCAGTCAGGGTTGATCTCCTCTAGGACCGACCGGTCTGATCGCCTTCCAGTCCAAGGGACTCACAGGAGTCTTCTCCAGCATCATAGATCAAAGGCTTCAATTCTTTGGCGCTCAGCCTTTCTTACGTCCAGCTTTCACTGCCATACATTGCAACTGGGAAGACCATAGCCTTGACTATACGCACTTTTGTTGGCAGGGTGATGTCTCTGCTTTTTAGTGTGCTGTCTAGATTTGCCATGGCTTTCCTCCCGAGGAGCGTCTTTTAACTTCTTGTTTGCAGTCCCCGTCTGCGGTGATCTTGGAGCCCAGGAAAATAAAATCTGTCAAGGCCATTTAGTGGTCTTTTATACAGTAGGTCTATACAGCGATGCTCCCCCTTCAGATATGACAGTCTTCTACCGTCCCTTCTTTTAATGTCTGATCAGAAACTTCACTCAGGCCTTCCTGCTATGCGTATTAGAAAATGAATGTTTTATTCATTTTATGTAGTTATTACGTTTATATGCCACCCATCTCACCCATAAGGAGATTCTAGGCAGCTTGCAAAGGGTGACATGCTCGTTTCAATCGATTGTTTTCAGATATTATTTTAGTACATGAGTTGTTACGCATTTTAAAATGTTCTCTTGGAAACTGCTTTGAGATGCTTTGGCATTAGAATTGGTACGTATGCACACAGACTGTATCTTGGCAGTAAATAGGAATCTCTCACTTATAAAACATAATGATCTGATAGCTTGCAATTAAATTTAGTTACATAGTTACAGAAGACTTCTAAGGGATTTTGGAGGTCTTCTAGTCCAGGGCTTTTCAACCTTTTCACCCATTGTATCACTTTTAGGATACGGCGACATCCAAGCACCACCAGTCGCCCAGCAAGGTGTCAAAAACTTGATGACCCCCCAAAAAAGGAAAAAAGTGATGAAGTACAAGTAGTCCTTGACTTACGACAGTTCGCTCAGTGACTGTTTGAAGTTACAATGGCACTGAAAAAAGTGCCCCCCGAGCCACAGCCGAGCAAGACACCTGCCTGCCCGCCCGGCGGCGCTCTTCCTCCTGTCCGAGGTTTTCATTGTTGTGAGCATTTCTGTTGAGGATTGGCAGCGGGGGTGGGGTGGGGTGTGTTTGGTTTTTATTCCCCCCCCCAATCTGCTGGGTGGTTGCAGCGGGTTTTGGTCACTTCACATGACCCTTGGACACTGTGACCGTCATAAATATGAATCAGTTGCCAAGCATCTGAATGTAAATCACAAGACTCTGGAGATGCTGCAACATTCCAGCTGATTGGCGCGTCTTCTGGGCTCAGCAGAAGCGCCGGGATCAGTGCCAAGCTCCAGCTGGATCGTGGCGCTGATCCTGGCGCTTCCGCTGAGCCCTGACAGCCCTGCAGCTCCAGCCGTCTCTCGCTCAGGCTTGTGTGGTGCTGCCACTGGTTCAGCTCATTCCTCTCCCCCGCTACCACTTTTCTAGGATGGCCATGTACCACCTGCCAGGTGCCAATGTACCACAAGTGGTACCCGTACCACTGGTTGAAAAGCTCTGTTCTGGTCCAACCTCCTGCAAAAACAGGAGACCCTAACTGTTTCAGACAAATGGGTGTCCAGTCTCTTCTTAGAAACCTCCAGTGTTAGAGCACCCACAACTTCAGGAGGCAGGTTGTTCCACTGGTTAATTATCCTCACTGTTAGGAAGCTTCTCCTTAGTTCTAGGTTGCTTCTCTCCTTGATGATTTTCCATCCATTGTTTCTTGTCCTGCCTTCTGGTGCTCTGGAGAATAATTTGAACCCCTCTTTTTTGGGGCAGCTCCTCAATTACTGCAATACCGCTATCATGTCGCTCCTGGTCCCCCTTTTCTCCCGATTGGCCATACCCAATTCCTGCAACTGTTCCTTCCTGTGTTTTAGTCTACAGGCCTTTAATCATCCTGGTTGCTCCTCTCTGCAATTTTCCCAAAGCCTCAGCATTTTTTTTCATAACGCGGTGAACAAAACTGGATGCAATATTCCAAGTTGAAATTTTAGAATTTCAACCGTGGAAACAGGTTAATCTTCCTGGAGTGATCATAGCCATCTTGAATTAACTGGAGGTGTTTTTTTTGGGGGGGGGGCGCTAAGGTTCACCATCGTACTGAGCCTTGTATTCCTGCATTGATTGGTCAGGGGGGCAGGCATAAACAGAGTTAAACAGGCAGGACAGTGAACTCATGAGAAAGTAATGAAGTCGGCGAGACTTGCGTCAACCGCGAGAAGGGTGAGCGTCAGTAAAACAAATAAACCAAATGTGAGGGAATATTCAAACTGTTCTTGAAAAGAAACATCCATTTGCCATCAGAGGAAATTTCAGCTCTTAAAACGGGCGCAGCAACTGCGTAATTGGAGCAGTTCTTAAAAGAGTTATTTATTTATTCCTAGGAAAAAGAATGTCCTGCTCTGCCAAATTCCCACTTGAGAGAATTCCCTAAAAATAAAGCTATCAAGCCACTACAAAACAGATCAGCTGTGCTGATTCACTCCAAGGACTGAACTCAGTCCCCAATTCAATTGACTGACTAGATCGGGGGTGTCCAACTTGCAACGCCACGTGACGTGTCGTGATTTTTTCCCCCATTGCTGGCAATCGGGTAGGGGCGGTTTCGGCATGACCCATGGGATGGCAATCTGACACCCCTGGACGAGAAAGTCTATGGAAATTCTCCATCATTCAGGTCCTGGTTGTCCCAAAGGTGCTTTTTCCAAAAGGCAACTGGACTTTCTTGGGTTGTTTTTTTCAGGAGCTGAAGAAGCTTCTGAGATGAGAAGCAAAACATTTTTCAAAGGTAAAAACCAAGCAAGTCCAGTTGCCTTTTGCGATAACCAATCGGATGAAACAGCCATCTCAAGTCAAATGAATTACAAAATGGGACCCAATTGTTATCCTAACAGGCTTGGAGGTAAAATTCAGAGGAGACCCTTGCACCCGAGTGGGTGATCGAAAAGTGTTTGGATATATTTTATATTGTTAACTAATCCAAAGGCCTTTGAACTTAAAATTACCAAACAAAATAATTTAGTGTTTCAACCAATTAGGAGGCCTTGGTCCTTCCCTGACCTTGGTAATTTACTTGCAGACGTTTCGTTACCCAAACTAGATAACATCATCAGGGCTAGAAGAGAGTGGAGGTTTGTAGAGAGGAGGAGGAGGAGGACTGTGGGGTCCTTGGTGCCCTTTGAGCTTGGTTGTTTTCTTGCAGATGTTTCATGACCCAACTAGGTAGCATCACCAGGGCTAGAAGAGAGTAGAGGTTTGTGGAGAGGAAGAGGAGGAAGAGATCTGTGGGGTCCTTGGTGCCCTCTGAGCCTGGTGGTTTCCTTGCAGACGTTTCATTATCCATACTAGGTAGCATCACCAGGGCTAGCATCAGTGGACTAGCACGGATGATGTTACCCAGTTTGTTAATGAAACGTCGCCAAGAAAACACCCAAGCTCCGAGAGCACCAAGGACCCCTCATTTCAACCCTGAGCTACAAATACCTATTTCCAAAAATCTCCTTTGACTCCTCCCTGTTACACTGGAAGGCATCCAAACACTTTTGTTAAAAAGGTATTAGGTCAAACTGACAATAGCTGCTGATCCTGAAACTGGATCAAGATTCCAAAAAAAAAAAAAAAAAAAAAAGGCTGCGGACAAATGCTTTAAATGTCTGACGTCCTCACCAAAGCAGAACCTCAGATAATTTGGTGACTTTCTCCCCCCACCCTCAAGGTGTTGCTGTTTTATTTTTTTTATTTATTTTTATTTTATTTTAATTCCATTTATATCCCGCCCTTCTCCGAAGACTCAGGGCGGCTTACAAGCTTAGCAGTAGCCTTCATTCTATGTATATGCCTGCTTATTAGGGCTTTCACACACACCCCAAGCGGCATTATTACAAAGTCAGCTTAATTGTATACTTACAGACTGTTGGAGAGTACGGAAGAATTGAGAAACGTCCCTGATAGCATGTCCAAAGTTTTCATAGGTTTTAACGTGCGGGCGGACCCAGGAGGGCAAGTTGGCTTTTGTATCCGTCTGCGTGAACCTGTGGGGAATTGAAGACTTATAGTCAGCCCTGACAAGAAGATTACAGGTAATCCTCAACTTACGACCACAACAACCCCAAATTTCAGCTGCTGAGCGAGACATCTGTTAAGTGACTTTTGCCTCATTTTATGACCTGTCTCGTCACCGTCGTTAAGTGAATTACCACCACTGTTACTAATTTAAAGCTGAACACTGAGTTTGCTTGTCTGATGGTCAAAAAAGGTGATCACGTGACCCTGGGACACCGAAATCAGTATAAATAGGAGCCGGTGGCCGATCGTCTGAATTTTGATCACATGACCACGTATGAAAAATGGTCGTAAGTCATCTTTTCCACCCCCCCAGGGCTCCGTTATAAATTGAGAACTACGTACGTTCCTAACCCTTTCTTACAATATATTCCCAAGGTATTTTAGAAAGGGAATGGAATTGGCCGAACGCTTGGCGCTCTTTGACTGCCATTAATGAAAAGAAGCACTTCGAAACCTGTACTTGCGAAATATTACAAAAACCTTAAAATTTAAGAGTTAAAAACTGCTGCCTTGGGTTTTTTCTAATAAAAGGCCTGGGGGCTAAATTGTATGATGAACGACTGAGGGAGCTAGGTATGCCTAGCACAGGGGTAGGCAACCTTGGCTCTTTTATGATTTGTGGACTTCAACTCCCAGAATTCCTGAGCCAGCCATGCTGAGGGGAAAGGGAGTTTCCAAGCTGAGTCATGCTGGCTCAGGAATTCTGGGAGTTGAAGTCCGCAAGTCACGAGGGAGCCTTAGCTCCTCCATGCTGGCTCAGGAATTCTGGGAGTTGAAGTCCGCAAGTCATGAGGGGGCCATAGTTCCCCCATGCTGGATCAGGAATTCTGGGACTTGAAGTCCATGAGTCATAGAAGAGCCAAGGTTGCCTACCCCTGGCCCTAGCATATCATAGAAAAGGATTAGGGGGGACACGGTAACTATCTTCAACTACTTCAGCAGCTGCCACACAGAAGAGGGGATTTGATTTATTCCCCAAAGCAGCAGAGGGCAGAAGTTATGGGTGGAAGCTTGCTAAAACAGTGATCCAACCTAGTAGTAAGGAGAATTTTTTTGAACACAGAGCAATTGATCAGTGGAATAGCTTGCCTCACAATCTTGTGGGTGCTCCATGACTGGAAGTTTTCAACAATAAACTGGGCAACATGTGTCTGGGATGAGCAGGGGGTTAGACTAGGCCTCTGAGGTTACTTCAGGCCCTAGGATTCACAAATCCTCTTTCCCATCCCCATTTGGCAGAGAATCTTCCCCACAGCTTTTTTTTTTTAGTACAGGTAGTCCTTGACTATAGAGTCCAAAGTTTTTGTGGCCAAGTGAGACATTTCTTAAGTGAATCACTGCGGTTGTTAAGTTAATACACAGTTGTTAACGGAATCTGGCTTCCCCATTAATTTTGCTTGCCAGGAGGTTGCAAAAGCTGATCCCGTGAGCCCAGGCGTGGCAACCGTCATAAATATGAGTCAGTTGCCAAGCGGCCAAATTCTGATCACATGACCATGGGGAGGCTGCCATGGTCATAAGCGTGAAAAAAAAGCGTCATAAGTCACTTTTTTCCAGTGGTGTTGTGCCTTTGAACGGTCAGTAAATGAACTGTTGTAAGTCAAGAACTACCTGCGCAAATATATCTGATCTCTACATTCAGTAGATGAGAAGGAATAAGTTAGCATTAATGGTAGAAAAGTCCACTGGGAGGTAAAGACACCTTTGGTCGCAGAGGAAAATGGCGCCATAATCTTGCCGATGTCGGATAACTCTTCCGATAGCTTGGTTCACGGCGCGAGAAGCCTGCTGCTTGTACCAGGTGCTTCCAGACAAATACTAAATATGGCGGAAAGAATATAGCTGTCATGGTTCCGACAGATGTGAAAACTCTTCAAAGAACTTCGAGGCGTTGTTTACCTTAAAGAATCTTTATTCGAGTAGCATAGCATCGGCACGTACATAGTCGAAGCCAAAATCCTAATTTCCCCTCCCCTGAGCACATAGTATCAAAGCACAATTCCCTCCTCCAATTAACAGTCATAAATCACATTCCCCAATTAGTTTGAAGCTCGCCATTTCTTATCATCTCTTATTTCAATAACCTTGGTTCTCACGCTAGGTTCAGCCTTATTGTGTCTAGCTAGACTCTCAGGCACATTTTCCACCCACCCCTCTCCCCAGCATCATCGAACTCTAAAAGCGAAAAAAAAGAAAATGGCTGCATCTCCATCTGTTGCCAACGCAAAAACATCCAATGTTAGCAGTGTTGACATCAGCTTTATTTTACAGAGCTGTCTTCTGTTTTTTTAATTCCCAGCCTTTACAGAAAAAACAACAACAAAACAGAAAAAGGCCAGGCAAGGGTTTAAAAATTTCATCCGTGCTCCATCTTACGAGAACAGCTATGTCAGTGTTTTAATCTATAGTTAGTCAGAACAGGGGAAAGTTGCAGGCCCAGTTCTGGCAAATTACTTAAACCGCTATCCAAAACAAAATCCCAATTAAACCTAGCAACATAAAGGAGCTTGTCACGTATTTGATGTGTACATCATTCTGTCTAGACTGCAGACAGATGAGAAGACTGTGATTTACTGGTAGGCTTCCATAATAATTGAAGTGGAAAACAAGATTGTCTGTTTCACATGTAACAAGGGCAATAGCCACAAACTACCCCAAATATCCTACCAAAATGATGAGTGCTAAGAATGTTTACGAGCTCGGTTCATTCCGTTTGGAAAGCATTCAGCAACAATGCCTGTAGCCCAAGAAATCAAGACAGAAATCCATACGAAAAGAGGGGAAAGAACAAAATCCAGATTTACCAACTCAAAAACAGGCAGGATATTCCTGGTGGAGTCCAACGAGGCCATTGCAAGGTCAAAAATGGAATGTTTTGGAAGAAAACATTTCAAACTTTGACATGTTTTCTGTGATCAAAGCAATGTCTCTTGCCTTACCTGCCTATTGGCATCTTTTGTCTTCATCTCATCCAAAAATTGCATCTTTAACATGATCCTGGGGTCTTTGAGAGGGGGATATGGAAGCCCAGTGATGATGACGCCTCGTCCATTCTTATCAGCAAAGTCCAAACCTTCGCTAGCCTGAAGGCAAATCATGTGTTTTATCAACATGTCTACAGGAAATCAAGGTGCTGCCTCATATTGCATCATACACTCAGAATTTTTTGACAGGTGGGGTGGCAGCTTAGTCCTGGTGGCGCAATGGCTAAATGCAGTATTGCAGGCAAACTGCCCACAGCCTGGAGTTCGATCCCGACTGGCTAAAGGTTGACTCAGCCTTCCATCCTTCCGAGGTCGGTAAAAGGAGGACCCAGGTTGTTGGGAACAACATAGTGACTCTGTAAACCAGAGTGCGCTGTAGAGCATTGTAGGGGTGGTGTATAGGTCTCAGCACTATTGCTTACGTTTAGATCCTAAAGGAAATCAACCCCGACGGTTCTGTGGAAGGACAGATCCTTAAGTTTAAGCTCAAATACTCTGGCCACCTAATGAAAGGACAGGACTCCTTGGAAAAGACCCCGATGTTGGGAAAGATGGATTTTATTTTACAGCTTATTCACCAGAGACAAATTCCTTGTGTGTTCAATCACACTTGGCCAATAAAGAATTCTATTCTATTCTATTCTATTCTATTCTATTCTATTCTATTCTATTCTATTCTTCTATTCTATTCTATTCTATTATTTTTTTATTCTATTCTACAATCTGTTTATTCTATTGTATTGTATTGTATTTCTATTCCATTCTATTCCATTCTAATTCTAATTCTACTCTACTCTTATCCTCTGTTCTGTTCTGTTCTTAGCTTTGCCCGATTTTGAGGGCTCCCGAGAGTTCTGCAGAGGTCAATGAAAACCTGCCATCCAAAGAGTTAATAACTGTTTGAGTCTTTAGCCTCCTTCTCACACCCTGGACGGTACCTCTTTACTCTCCTACCATCGGGTAGGAGATATAGGAGTATAGCCAGCCGCAACAACAGGCTGAAAAACAGCTTTTATCCGTGGGCTGTTAGGCTTTTGAACGGGAAATAATTTTTATAAACTTTATACAGAATTGACTTGCGAGGCTGGTGTGTGGTCCAATTAGTTCACATGGTGTAATAAGATGGAGGGTTTGTTGTCACTGTGAGTTGGGGGGTGGGAGCACGAAGGGAGGCTCAGCTAATCTCAATGTATACATGGTTGTACTTTGACAATAAAGGTTCATTCATTCATCCTTGCTGTTTGCTGTTCAGTTGCTAAGTCATGCCCGATTCTTCTCGAGTCCATGGACCACAGCATGGCCAGACCAACCCCCTGTCCTCCACTTTCTCCCGGACTTTGCCCAAATTCATCTTCATCGGGACAATGGCACGATCTAATCATCGCCTCCTCTGTCGTCCCCTTCTTCTCTTGCCCTCCATCTTTCCCAACATCAGGGTCTTCTCCAATGAGTCCTCCCTTCTCATTAGGTGGCCAAATTATTTGAGCTTCAGCTTCAGCATCTGTCATGGTTCCGATGAGCTCCGAGGCAAGAAGTTTCCTTAAAGCACATATTTATTTGGCTACAAAGTATCAGCACGATCAAAAGTGAAACCAAGACTGAAGTTCTCTCCCAAAGGTTACAATGTTACAAAGTGGAACTTCCTGCCCCAGTAATATGTCATAAATCACATTCCCAATTAACTACTTGTGTGGGCTTTCTAAGGGAAGTTTCAGCCCGCCAAAATGCAGTCAGCAATGACCTGGGTTCCCACGGGACAATTTATTGTTCTGTCTAAACTTAAAAGTATGTCCCCTCCCCCCTTCCAATTCTGTGGCAACCAAAAACTGAGTGGAAACGGCTTCAGCCAAATTCGTTTGTAGCGTTGACACTGTCCTTCTAAAGGACAGTCAGGGTTGATTTCTTTCAGGATCGACTGATTGGATCTCCTTGCAGTCCGGGGGACTCTGAAGAGTCTTCTCCAGAACCACAATTCAAAAACAAGCCCCCTTGCACTCTTTTGGCAATCAGACGATGACTTCCAGTGCATGCAAGAGAGCAGTGTGTCTCAATCTTGGCAACTTTTAAGATGTGTACACATCTATTCCCAGAATTCCTCAGCCCACAAGCTGGCTGTAGATCGGAGGAAATGCAATGTGTGCAAAATAAGCCACACGCAAAGCCTCAGGTGGTACTATGCAGTCGATGTCGGCTTATCCGGCAAAGTTAATTGGAATTGTACCTGATTATTATTTGGACAGGAGAACACTGGCGCTAGTTTTTCAAACTTGGCAGTTCTGAGATGTGTGGAGCACTTACCAGAAGTGCTGGCTTGGAAATTCTGAGAGTTGAAGGTCACCCATCTTAAAATTGCCAAGTTTGGAAAAAACACTGCTATGGAACATACTCAGGTTTATGCTGACCTATATAGCTTGAATATAAACCGCTCTCATTCTAGAACTTTACGATTCTGGATTTTGAACTGGGACAGGATCTGAATTTTAAAAAGTAACAGCAGTCACAATATATATATATATATAATATTTAAATACTGTATATAATTTGAACGGCACGTACCTTTCCCCGGCACACAGCCAAGAAAATAGCACCATTTGATTTGGGGCAGACAACCTTTTCATAATAGGCATCCATAACCTAGGGGAGAAATTAAATTAATTCAAATGAAAAGATTAACAGACTGTACTTTTATCTAGCAAGAATACATGGGATAATTTTAGAATCCTGTTTTATGCTTCACTCATCGTGTGTAATTAAACAAATAGAACCATCTCTCATTGGAAAACACCCGCAGATATATTCATGCAGAAGCTGAATGACATCACTTTCCAAGGAAAATTTTTTAAAAAAACCACGCTTATTATTTGTGTCCGTTATGTTTTGGGAAGCTACGTGCAAGGCAATACATACTTTAATTATTTCGTGCTATAGATGCCAATAAAGGAAATGCATGAATTAGGAAAAGAAGACACCAATGATTTCATTAAAGAAATGCGAATTCACTGAATTGTGGCCTCATAGAGATGCTCATGATCAGTGGATATGTTTATCAACAAACTAATGTCAATTAAGGGGAACGATGGCTCAGTGGTTAAAGACATGGAGGTTGTCAGCTAGTCCCTAGTTTGGGTAATGAAACATCTGAAAGAAAACAAGCTCAGAGAACCCCAAGGACACCATGCACTGTTCTTTCTGGATACACCTAGTTAGTCTCACTAGAACATTAACATCATGCACTGTCTAAAGGGTCCTGCATGTGCATTCTCCTCAGAGTGAATCCAGATGAAGGAAGATATTTTATTCCAAAATGTACTTAGTTCTTTTGGAAGTATTTAAGAAATAACATTAATTCTGGAACGGCTGCATCCAAAAGAGAGTACCATATTTTCCGGCGTATAAGACAACTGGGCATATAAGACGACCCCCCCCAACTTTTGAGATGATTTTCAAGATTTTTCGTCTTATACGCCGGAAAATCAGCGAGCCTGGGAAGGCACACCCTCCCCTCTCATTGTGCAGGAAGCAGGGCAGGCTGGCATCTGGCGGGAGCCAGCAGGGCAGTCCTGCGCACGTGCGTGCTCCCTGGCTGTTAAGGAGCACTACTTAGCAGCCGGGGAGTGCGCACGTGTGCAGGACTGCCCTGCCGGCTCCCGCCCGACGCTCTTCCCTCTTGAGGCAGCATCGCTCCCCGGCTCCTAAGGAGTCCTCAGGGATGCTGCCTCAAGAGGGAAGAGCGTCGGGCGGGAGCCGGCAGGGCAGTCCTGCACACGCACTCCTTAACAGCCAGGGAGCGCGCGCGTGCGCAGGACTGCCCTGCCGGCTCCCGCCAGACGCCAGCCTGCCCTGCTTCCTCCACAGTGAGAGGGGAGGGCGTGCCTTCCCGGGCTCGCTGATTTTCCGGCGTATAAGTCGACTGGGCGTATAAGACGACCCCCCAACTTTTGAGATGATTTTCATGGGTTAAAAAGTCGTCTTATACGCCGGAAAATACGGTAATAAAAAAAGGGTCTGATTATACCAGCAATTACAGGTCCTCTCTGTAACTTTCTGTGTTGGAAAAAACTGAAAAGCAATCAGCAAGGTATGTTTGCATGAAAAAGCTAGGAATTCACTTCAAGTGCAGGTAGTTTTCGACATGCAATTGGTTCATTTAGTGACCGTTCGAAGTTGCAACGGCACTGAAAAAAGCGACTTGTGGCCAGGATTTTACTTACGACCACTGCGGCATCCCCACGATCACGTGATCGGATTTGGGGCACTTGGCAACTGGCATTGTATTTATGACCGTTGCACTCTCCCAGCGTGATGCGACCCCCATTTGTAACCTTTCCAGCTGGCTTCCAGCAACCCAAGTCAATGAGGCAAGCCAGATTCGTGTAACAATCACTGATTCACTTAGGAACTGCAGTAATTCGCTTAACAATTGTGGCAAAAAAGTCGTAAAATGAAGAGAAACTCATTTAACAAGTGCCTTCCTTAGCAATGGAAAATTTGGGCTCAGCTGCGGCCACAGGTTGAGAACTACCTGTTAATTTATTTATTAGCATTAATTCATGAAGAAAATTCATATGGCTGCTCAACTCACTCACAGTGACTCCAGGTGACTTACAAAGATAAAACTCAACAAAACTCAATCAACACACACACACACACACACACACACACACACACGCACACACGCACACACACAGACACCCTGGCAACGACAGTCAGATCAGCCACGTTATGGGCACCATACCACTCTGGGATCCCTAGGCCAGGGGTAGGCAACCTCAGCTCTTTTGTGACTGGTGGACTTCAACTCCCAGAATTCCTGAGCCAGCCATGCTGAAGGGAAAGGGAGAGGTTTCCAAGCTGAGCTATGCTGGCTGAGGAATTCTGGGAGTTGAAGTCCACAAGTCATGAGGGGGCCATAGTTCCCCCATGCTGGCTCAGGAATTCTGGGAGTTGAAGTCCACGAGTCATGAATGGGGCCATAGTTCCCCCATGCTGGCTGAGGAACTCTGGGAGTTGAAGTCCATGCGTCATAAAAGAGCCAAGGTTGCCTACCCCTGTTCTAGGAAACTCTATCCAGACTCTTTTCTCTATTCAATATGTCTAGGACTACCTACTTGAACAGGGGGCTGGACTAGAAGATCTCCAACCCTATTATTCTACATTATATGCTCTAGTTCTGGGGTCTCCAAGCTTGGCAACTTCCACTCCCAGAATTCCCCAGCCACCTATGCTGGGGAAACATATAGGTCAGGGGTAGGCAACCTTGGCTCTTTTATGACTCATGGACTTCAACTCCCAGAATTCCTGAGCCAGCATGGCTCAGCTTGGAAACCTCTCCCTTTCCCCTCAGCCTGGCTGACTCAGGAATTCTGGGAGTTGAAGTCCACGAGTCATAAAAGAGCCAAGGTTGCCTACCCCGGCTCTAGGCCTACTGGCAGAACCGGGTCTTCTGGGGCAGGGATAGGCAACCTTGGCTCTTTTATGATTCGTGGACTTCAACTCTCAGAATTCCTGAGCCAGCCATGCTAAGGGGAAAGTGAGAGGTTTCCAAGCTGAGCCATCCTGGCTCAGGAACTCTGGGAGTTGAAGTCCGCAAGTCATGAGGGGGCCATAGTTCCCCCATGCTGGCTCAGGAATTCTGGGAGTTGAAGTCCATGAGTCATAAAAGAGCCAAGGTTGCCTACCCCTGTTCTAGGGCTTTGTGAAAGCGTGTCACGGTGAGGGCCAATCTCATCTCCTTAAGGATGATGCCAAGAGAGGGGACCCGTCACATTCCATGCCTCCCTGCTCTGGTGGATCCAGTAGATGTGGCTGGGGAAAGTTGGCCCTTCAAATAACCCAACTGCAAGTCATGCAGGGCTTCAAGGTCACAACCGGCACCTTGAATGGGCAGCCAATGCAGATCCTGCAAGAGAGGTGACACATATGCAAATCCAGGCTTACACAAAACCATTCAAGCCACCTGTCAAACTCTACAGACGAATTTGGCTGAAGCCATTTTCCCTTCGTTTTTTGGTCGCCGCAGGATGGGGGGGGGGGCGTATGTGTGCTTTTAAGGTTAGACAAAAAATAATAAATTGTCCCGTGGGAACCAAGGTCATTGCTGATTGCATTTTGGCAGGGGCCACAGCTTGGTTAGAAAGCCCACACAAGTAGTTAATTCGGGGAACATGATTTATGACACATTGTTGGGGTGGGAAGTTCAACTTTGTCACATTGTAAACTTTGGAGGGGGAACTTCAATCATGGTTTCACTTTTGATCCTGCTGATGCTATGTAGCCAAATAAATATGTTCTTTAAGGAAACCTTTTTCTTTTTTACTGGTCTCATTGATCGGAACCACGGCACCACCGCATTATGAAGCAACGGACACGTCTGGATATTTTTCCAGGGCAGCCCCATGTAGAGTGCATAATAAAAGCGAAGTCCTGCGTTCTTCCCGCTTGCAAGTAATCAAGATTGGAAAACACCACATTAGTTCCCACTCCTTGTGAAACAAGCCCTCCAAAAAAAAAATTAAACTACTGAAATCTATTTGCGACTAATGTTGTAATAATATATTAATCAGTATTTAACTAGAGAGGATAATTATGGGTATAATGTCCTTTTCTAATGCACCTTTATAATGCTTCGATTGTTTTGTGTTTTGTGGGGTTTTTTTTTTGTCCTTTTGGAATTTTTTTTGAGTTTTGTATTTTGAATTTCAACTTTGTTTTTAATAATAATAATAATAATAATAATAATAATAATAATAATAATAATAATAATAATAATAAAAATAATAGGAAAACACTGCTTTAAACTAAGAGTTGCTACCGTTCATGATAACTGATCAACTCATATTAGCCCTGGCCTCTTCCAGCTGCAATAAGAAATTCATCAGTTATTGGTAGGGCAATATTGTGAGGTTATTGGTAGCGCAATATTGGAAGAAGGACTGCCTGCCTACTATAGAGGAGTGGATGCTTAAAGTGTCAAATTTAGCAGAAATGGCTAAGATTTCTGCTTACTTGAAGGATCATTCACAAGAAAGATACATTTCGGTTTGGAGAAGATGGATAGATTATATTCAGAAAAAATATGGGACTAAAAAGTTCCATTTAGCTTATGAGTAAATTTTAGATTGTTATAATTTTTTTTATAAGTTGGATATTTTAGAGTGTTTGTAATTATGTTATAGGCGGGTTAAAGTGTATTATGTATTTGGTTATTTATATAGTCGATCAGTGTTAGCTAGATTACGATTACTATATATTTGTAACCCTGTAACCAGCTTTGGGAAGTGGGGGAGGGGGAGGGGGGGGTTAGGGGTTAGGGGATGGGATAACATTGTAACCTTTATAAAACTTTTGAATAAAAAAAAATTCGTCAGTTGTGCTGAGCAAAAGAAAACAGAAAAATCTCACACAAGGTCCAAAAAATACAAAGAACACATAATTCTTTCCCTGTTCCCAAGGGACAGTGCCTTCACTCTTACTGAGTAAAAATAGCTTTTTTTAAATAACTCAGCATTTACTAATCCAGTGTTTTCCAAAAAATGATGATATAGTGACCATGGCCCCAAACCATGTAGCCTTTAGTTGGCAACCCCCAGAATGGTGGGTCACGCATCGGTTGCCCAATACCCCCATTAGCCCACTGACTGGGTTTGCAAAATTCATTGCGTCACCAACAATCAAAGAAGCTGGTTTTTGTATAATATCCACAACCCCCCCCCCAAGAGCTAAGTGAGATTTAAAAACAATCTCAAACTGGCGGGATTTTACCTGATCTTCTAAATCAGAGGTAGGGAACTGTGGCCCCTTTATGATTTGTGGACTTCAACTCCCAGAATTCCTGAGCCGACCAGTCCACAAGTCATAAAAGGGCCATAAGCTCTCTACCCTTGTTCTAAATAAATAAATAAAATGACCTATAGAGTCATTTTTGTCCTGTTATATTAGCCCAGGCTGGATGCGTTGTGCCGAAACCGCACCCACCCCATTGCCGGCAATGGAGGAAAAAGTCGCGATACGTCACAACACGTCACGCGACGTTGCAAGTTTGACACCCCTATATTAGCCCATCCCATCAGGTCAGGCAGAGATGGTATGGTGGACTCAACCAAAGAAGTCCAACTGGCGGGGGTTCAGGAAGACTGTCGACATTGCTCCCTTCCTATGGAACAGTCTCCCTCTTTCAGGAAAGGTGTAAAAAGATGGTTCTGTGGCTGTGACGACTCTCCTAGATCTCTCCAGGTGTCAGTTTGGAGGAGGATGAACCAGTCCTGGGCACGTCAGGAGGGGAGGAGTTGGTCAATGGCTCTCAGCAGCTGGCTGAGAGGGCATTGGCTGAAGCACAGCTGCAGCAGGACAGCCCCGAGGCTTCAGGTGGGGGAAGTGTGCCGCTGCAGCTGGCCAGCGATGAGGGGAGGAAGTGCTTTCTGCACCTGATTCCAGAACAGGTAGGGCAGAGAAAAGGCAGGAGCAGTGAAGGTCAGCCCAACTACTCGTGAGGAGGCAGCCCTGTCCCTCTCAATGGGCTGCATCAGAAGCTGGCTATTTAGCCAGCAGACAGATGGAGATGAGGTTGGAGATAATGCGTTCCATGCCTAGCTGCCTGTTTCTTGGTGGTTGTGATCGCTGCCTTGCTTTGGATCGACTCCACACCTTGATTTTGGATTGTGCCCTGTGAACTCTTGACTTTTCTTTCTCTTGTGTGGTGGATTTAATTTTGCCTGGTAGATTTGTCTTGTTTAGGGAACTTTCAAGTGCCTTGTGGAGTCATTGGCCATTGCTCTATGGCAGGGTTCTTCAAACTTGGCCCTTTTATGACTGTGGACTTCAACACCCAGAACTCCCCAGTCAGCATGCCTGGCTGAGGAATTCTGGGAGTTGAAGTCCACAAGTCAAAAAGGGCCAAGTTTGAAGACCTGGCTGAGGAATTCTGGGAGTTGAAGTCCAGAAGTCATAAAAGGGCCACATTTGAAGACCTGGCTGAGGAATTCTGGGAGTTGAAGTCCAGAAGTCATAAAAGGGCCAAGTTTGAAGACCCCCTGCTCTATGGACTATCATCGGTCTGCTTTTGGCTAGACTTAATTGGGACAGTCTGGGTTTTTGGTGAAGGCAGCTGCTGGGGAATATTAACAAATTGCTATGTATGTGAGTGAGTGAGTGAGTGGGGACAGCACACTGGCTTTGTGTCTATGGAGATTCTCAACCATCCATGTTATGGTTGTCCCAAAGGTGCTTTTCCAAAAGGCAACTGGACTTTCATGGGGTTTTCTTTGAAAACATTTCGCTTCTCATCCAAGGAATTTCTTCAGTTTTGAAGAAGCAGAACCCCGAGCACCTTAAGAGAATTGAAAAACATTATCCAGAAGACTTGAGGAGGACTTGTCCGTGCACTCTTTTATGATCAATCTCCCCTCAAGGGCCAATTCTGGGCGGATCTCTTTCAAGAGTCGTCTTGAGGCATAACCCTTATTGGAACCTCAAAGCATTAAACTATCATCATCTAATATTAGGAATATATTTTGGCTCACTTACATTTTACATCTTTCTGGGCCAAATATTTTTCTTTAGTCAGCAAGCCGAGGGTAAAATTTATGAAAGCTGCTGAATCCATCACTAAGCCAATTAGTAAGGAAATCTCAAAGGGAAGTGATGGTGCGAGGGCTCTGAAAGAAAAGTAATTTCTTAGGGGGAAAAAAACCCACAACAAATTACGATGAAGTCTGACTGACCTCTGTGAACGTTCCTTTATGCCTCGGTTCTACAAACATGGGCTTCAGTGCTTCTATTTTTCTTCCAATATCATGGGCCTGGCAGAGCAGAGACAGAAGAGATGAGATTAAAATAAGAATAGGGAGGACTCCCCCATCGTGTAAGGGAGGGCTCTCCAAACCTGGCCACTTTAAGACTTGTGGACTTCAACTCCCAGAGTTTCCCAGCCAGCATGTCATGGCTGGCTAGGGAATTCTGGGAGTTTTTCGAGGAACATAAAACAATAAGAGTTGAAAGGGACCTCTTCAAAGCCTCCAGTGACGGAGCACCCATAACTTCTGAAGGCAAGTTGTTCCACTGGTTATTTGATCTGTTAAGGAAGTTTCTCCTTAGTTATAAGTTGCTTCTTTCCCTGACTAGTTTCCATCCATTGTTTCTTGTCTTCGGGTGCTTTGGAAAATAGGGTCACCCCCTCTTCTTTGTGGCAGCCCCTCAAATATTGGAACACTGCTATCGTGTCACCCCTAGTCCTTCTTTTCTCTAGACTATCCATACCCAGTTCGTTTCAGCCTCCCACCCCCGAAACATCTTTGTCGCTCTTCTCTGCACTCTTTCTAACGTCTCAACATTTTTTTTTTATAATAAGGTGACTAAAACTGGATGCAGTATTCCAGGCGTGGTCTTACTAAGGCTTTATAAAAAGATAAAAGGTTCCCCCACACGTGCGTGCTAGTTGTTTCCAACTCTAGGGGCCGGTGCTCATCTCCATTTCAAAGCCGAAGAGCCAGGGCTTGTCCGAGGACGTCTCCGTGGTCATGTGGCTGGCATGACTAGACGCCAAAGGCGCACAGAACGCTGTTACCTTCCCACTGGAGTGGTCCCTATTTTTCTACTTGCATTTTTTACGTGCTTTCGAACTGCTAGGTTGGCAGAAGCTGGGACGAGTAACAGGCGCTCAAAGTGGTACAAATACTTCATGTGATCTTGATTCTATCCCTGTTAGTGCAACTTAGGGTTGCATTAGATTTTTTGGCAGCTGCCGCACAAGGCTGGCTCATATTTAAGTGATTGTCCACTAGGATTTCTGGCTGAGCAAGGGGTTGGACTAGAATCAGGGTCAGCAACCTGAAACAGTGAAAGAGCCACTCGGAACTGGTTCCCTCACAAAAGGAAAAACTGGGAGCCGCAAAAAATGTGCGCGCATGGGTGTACATGTGCATATGCACAGAACAGGGTTTGACTGAAGAGTGGAGCCAAGGCGAGATATGCACCTACCCTGCATATTTGAATTGATTGTTTGAATTTTTTTAGTCCCACTTTTTTTTTTTTTGGACTGCACATGGCAGAGGACTGGGAGCCGCAGGAGACGTCTGAAAGAGCCGAATGCGGCTCTGGAGCCGCGGGTTGCAGACCTGTGGACTAGATGACCTACAAGGTACCTTGCATCATCATCATCATCATTATTATCCCTCTCACAGTTACTGCTGTTGATTCAGATTTCACCTAATCTGTATTTGTTTTATATTTGCTTTTCTCTACACGGAGTTTCATTTTGTTGGATAGGGGCCAGTGAACAAGTCTGTCAAGATCCATCTGGATCTTAAAAGCCTATCATCTAGGGTGTTTGCTATTCCTGCCAGCTTAGTGTCATCTCCAAATTTGATGAGTGACCCTTCTAATCACTCACCTAAGTCATTTGTGACTTCAACTCCCAGAATTCCCCAGCCAGACTGTTGAAGTTGAAATCCAAAGTCTTAAAGTTGCCAAATTTGGAGACACCCCCCTCCTGATCCAAGGGCTAGTCTGTTCCCCAAAGTAGAAACCTACTCTCCAATATTCCAGGTTTTTATTCATGATCGGATATGAAGGAAAAAACACCAGGAGTCCATTTGGTATTATTCGGACAAGATTAACTGCAATAAAAAACAGAGAGTAGGTTAAACCAGTTTTACCTGACCTCAGTACTGAGATAACATTTGTTTTTTTAAATGCCTTTGGACATTCCTCTTCTGATCTACAGGCAATCCTCGACTTACGGCCACAATTGGGACCAGAATTTATGTTGTTCAGCCAGACAGATCAATCCAGGGATAGATAGATCCATCATCCATGGGGTTGCAATGGGTCGGACACGACTTCGCAACTAACAACTATCCATCCATCCATCCATCCATCCATCCATCCATCTATCTATCTCTCTCTCTCTCTCTCTATCTATCTATCTATCTATCTATCTATCTATCTATCTATCTATCTATCGTCAACAAAAGTGCGTATAGTCAAGGTTATGGTCTTCCCAGTTGCAATGTATGGCAGTGAAAGTTGGACCATAAAAAAGGCTGAGCACCAAAGAATTGAGGCCTTTGAACTCTGGTGCTGGAGAAGACTCCTGCGAGTCCCTTGGACTGCAAGGCGATCAAACCGGTCAGTCCTAGAGGAGATCAACCCTGACTGCTCTTTAGAAGGCCAGATCCTGAAGTTGAAACTCAAATACTTTGGCCACCCAATGAGAAGGAAGGACTCACTGGAGAAGAGGCTAATGCTGGGAAAGGGTGAGGGCAAGAGAAGAAGGGGACGACAGAGAATGAGGCGGCTGGATGGAGTCACTGAAGCAGGAGGCGTGAGCTTAAATGGACTCCAGAAGATGGTAAAGGACAGGAAAGCCTGGAGGAACATTGTCCATGGCGTCGCGATGGGTTGGACACGACTTCGCAGCTAACAACATCCATCCATCCATCCATCCATCCATCCATCCATCCATCCATCTATCTATCTATCTATCTATCTATCTATCTATCTATCTATCTATCTATCTATCTATCTATCTACAGGCTGACTCTGTAAACCACTTAGAGAGGGCTGTAAAGCCCTGTGAAGCGGTACATAAGTCTAAGCGCTGTTGCTCTCCGTTTCCTGCCTCACTGGGTGGAGCAGGCCAACATATTGGGACAAAGGCACATACAGATGTAAATGCAGAAACCACTGCATTATATGACATCAACTTGTAAGGTCCCCTTGAGTACTCTGGACTGACAGCTGCTTTCCAAGAGTGGTTCCCAGAAACAGATTTTAGAGCCCACCAGCTCTTGAAGAATCACCAGTGGCAGACACGGTGAAGGCCATGTCAGCGTTTGGGGTTAGTTTCCTCCTTCAACCCTCACTTATTCTGCTCCTTGAGCTCTGTGCCCTATCAGCTGCATGTTCTGAACCAGCCCTCTTCTAACAAACCCCTTATCAGAAAGAAGAGACTGGAGAGCGTCCAAGGCTAAAAGGCTTCTGCCAAGATTTAATTACGCAGTTAACAAAAACACTAGAGCTTGTCTTCTCAAGCGGAAAAGTTGCTTTCAGCAACCAGCCCCTCCCCAAACACTCCTTTTATAGAGAGCTCAGGGCGTGGTCTCCCTGTGCCTCCTCCCGAGGAGTCCCATAGCCTTTCTTTGTTTGTTCCTGCTCGACTGCCTCCTGCGTCGGGCGTCCTTGAACAGGGCCAGCTGTGGGTCATCATCCTCCGCACTCTCGGGCTCACGCAGCTGAGAAGAGGTCCCCGGCTGAGGACTCTGCAAAGCCTCCAAACCATCATCAGCCGGTTCGTCTCCCTCCTCCCCCTCATCTGAGTCCTCCGATACGTCGGAGCCGGCTGTCGGACCCACAGGCTGGCCCTGAGTCACAACACTGCATGGCGGCATTCAGTCCTGATGTCATGGTTCAGACAGACAATTTAGCACCATGAACTGGGCATGGAAAAGAGATTCCAAACAAGCCCGTTTCATCGCTTGCTCAGGACTTCCCTCTGCCCAGAAGCTAACCAAGATGTTCATCTGTAGAGTTGACACCTGACTTGCACCCGGATTCTTTTCTGCCTTACCTATGGTTTTCCCAATGGCAGACAGACATTCTTCCGTAAATCTGTAAATAAAAGAGAGAAGGGATCCCATCAGCACGCAGCTTTCAGGTGTTAGGACAAAGGTCGTAAATTTCCGGGAAAAATGTGCTAAAACTGCTTTCCACGTACTCAAGCTTCGACTGGCATGTGGGAACACGTTTACACGATGGCTGCAATTAAATCCCGTCTTCAGTTAAAATTCAAGAGAGGAAATTATAGAGGAGTCACTCAAGCTACGCAGCAAAAGAAGGGCAAAACAAGACGTTTCGTGCAGAGTGAGGAGAATTAAATGTAGGAAAATGGCAATGCTGCCAATGTAACTAGTTCAACTGGAGAAATCTTAAGCATCAGAAATGGCTTGGTTTAGGGCAGGGATGGCGAACCTTTTAGAGACCGAGTGCGCAAACTGCAACCCAAAACCCACTTATGTTGGGGGCAATTAAGCTGACTTTGTAATAATGCCGCTTGGGGTGTCTGTGAAAGCCCTAATAAGCAGGCATATACATAGAATGAAGGCTACTGCTAAATTTGTAAAGCCACCCTGAGTCTTCGGAGAAGGGCGGGATATAAATGGAATTAAAATTTAAAAAAAATGTGCCGGGTGGGCGTGGCCCATTGTTGGTGGGGGTGGCCCATTGGGTGGGCATGGCTGCAGTGGTAGCGGCAGACTGGGTGGGACTAAAAAGTTCAATCAATCAATTCCAACTTTGCAAGATCCTTTTTTTTTCCCCGCAAGAATTTCAAACTGATTGACTGATTGAACCATTTTTATTTTATTTTTTTGCGCACGGCAGAGGCCTAAAGCGAAAAGGTTTTATAAAACCCAGCTGAAGGCCTAGGACTGGGGCGACGGTGCACGTGCCCACAGAGAGGCCTCTGCGTGCCGCCTGAGGCACGCATGCCATCAGTTCGCCACCACGGGTTTAGGGGTTGGCTATGTGATTTATTTAAAGCAGGGGTCCCCAAACCCCTGGGACATGGCCCACTACCGGGTCTTGAGCCGTTTGGAACTGGGCTGCGGAAGAGGCAGGCAAGCACACACGCATTCCCACTTTGCACAAGCATGACTTGTTTTAGGAGCTGTGCATGAAATTCTTCTATTAGCTTTGCTGCTGTCCTAGGGGGAAAAATTCTCTTATTGTCAATCAGCTGCATTTAGATCACAGAAAAAGTGGCCTGGTCTGGCGTGGCTGAGAGGCTAGATTGTGGCTAGCAAATCCATTTACAGTATTTATATCCATAAACCTGAAGTATCTCTTTATTTCAGCCCCGTCTGGGGATGAGGTTGGGGGTAACGATACAGCTCTGTAGCAATTATCTGCTTCATTTTGATACTTGTATTTATTTGAGCTCAATACAATTGTCTGTGGATCAATTTAAATGGGGGACCTGAAGACCTGGCTCTTTGAGCTTTCCGGCCCAGGCTGAGAGTTTTTAATTGGGGTTTTTAATTGGGGTTTTATATTTTTCAGGGATCAAACTTAATTATTTTTAATTGTTTCTTAACTTTTGTATTGTATTGACGTTTTTAAATACCTTGTAAACCGCCCTGAGTCCTACGGGAAAAGGGCGGTATATAAATTCAATAAACTTAAACTTAAACAGAAATATCAGCGGAGTCCTGATGGATTGTACCTTTAGTTCAACAGCCTGTCCTTACAATGGCCAGACATAATGAGCTGTGAGAACAATATGAGAGACAGAAGAAAGAGCTACAGCCTACACCACAGTCAGTTTGAATCCAAAACCAGAAAATGTCATTTGAGAAAATATTTTCAGAATTGACCTCTGGAACTTTAAAAGGTCTGTTACTCTTCAGTTGACGATAAAAGGAGCATTAGTTGTTGTGACATGGGTTTTCTTGTTTAGACTACCTCGAAGGACAGTCACAAAGGGACTTCCCAAGGAAAAGTCCACTAGTCTCTCAGCAGACAAGTTCACAGGCAGCTCCATTATCGTCAAAGTGAAGAGTCGCTGTTCCCCATCACCTCATTGATTGCGCCAGTCTTTTTGGGACGTCTGCACCACATTTCACAGTAGTAAATCCCAAAGTTGACGTATGTCTTGTGTAAAGAAAAAAAAAACTTCCTTTATCTGGCCAAAGTCTTCCACGATCCAATTTTATTGGGTGATCTCTAATTTTTTTTGGCAAGGGGAAATAGCTTCTCCTTCTCCATTTGATCCAGACCAGACCTAACAGGTAGTCCTCAGCGAGTTTTGCCCTGTTTTATGACCTTTGTTGACAGAGTTGTTAAGCGAATCGCTGCAGTTGTTAAGTTAGTAACACAGTTCTTACGTGAATCGGGTTTCCCCGTTGACTTTGCTTGTCAGAAGGTCACAACAGCGCATCACATGACCCCGGGGACGCTGCAACTGTCATAAATTTTAAAATGTTTTCTAATTTTAATTTTATTTATTTTATTGGGGCTGTTAATTGAATTCTTTTTAACTTTTGTATTGCTGTATTTTATTGTTGTTAGCCGCCCTGAGTCCTTCGGGAGATAGGGCGGCATATAAGTCCCAAAAATAAATAAATGAATAAATGAATGAATGAATGAATGAGAGTCAGTTGTCAAAGGTCCAAATGTAAATTATGTGACCGTGGTCATCAGTGTGAAAAATGGTCATAAGACACTGTTTTAAGGGCCACTGTAACTTTCAACGGTCAATAAATGAACGGTCGTAAGTCAAGGACCGCCTGTAATTTTGCAGCCCTCAACTGTGTCCCCTCTACTTCTTTTCTAGAGTAACGCCCCCACCCCCCAAATGGCACAATCTCTCCTTGTAGGGAATCGCTCCGGCCCCTTGACCGTTTTAGTTGTCTTCCTCTGAACCTTCCAGGGGTCTTCAAACTTGGCTTTTTTATGACTCATGGACTTCAACTCCCAGAATTCCTGAGCCAGCATGGGGGAACTATGACCCCTTCATGACTCGTGGACTTCAACTCCCAGAATTCCTCAGCCAGCATGGGGGAACTATGGCCCTTCATGACTCGTGGACTTCAACTCCCAGAATTCCTGAGCCAGCATGGGGGAACTATGGCCCCTTCATGACTCGTGGACTTCAACTCCCAGAATTCCTGAGCCAGCATGGAGGAACTATGGCCCCTTCATGACTCGTGGACTTCAACTCCCAGAATTCCTGAGCCAGCATGGGGGAACTATGGCCCCTTCATGACTCGTGGACTTCAACTCCCAGAATTCCTGAGCCAGCATGGGGGAACTATGACCCCTTCATGACTCGTGGACTTCAACTCCCAGAATTCCTCAGCCAGCATGGGGGAACTATGGCCCCTTCATGACTCGTGGACTTCAACTCCCAGAATTCCTCAGCCAGCATGGGGGAACTATGGCCCCTTCATGACTCGTGGACTTCAACTCCCAGAATTCCTGAGTCAGCATGGAGGAACTATGGCCCCTTCATGACTGGTGGACTTCAACTCCCAGAATTCCTGAGCCAGCAAGGCTCAGCTTGGAAATCTCTCCCTTTCCCCTCAGCATGGCTGGCTCAGGAATTCTGGGAGCTGAAGTCCACGAGTAATAAAAGAGCCAAGGTTGCCTACCCCTAGTATAGTTCGTTAAGAGATCAAATGGTCTATACCTGGTCTATACCTTCACTACATGTAGTTCTCAACTTACAACCAGTCTCCAATCTTCGCTTTTTAGCGAAGGTTGTTGAGAGTGTGGTGGCGCATCAGCTCCCTCTGTTCCTGGAGGAAACTGATTATCTTGACCCGTACCAATCGGGTTTCAGGCCTGGGTACAGCACGGAGACGGCACTGGTCGCGCTGGTGAATGATCTCTGGCGGGCTCGGGACAGGGGTCATTCCTCTGTTCTAGTCCTATTAGACCTCTCAGCGGCTTTCGATACCATCGACCATGGTATCCTGCTGCGACGTCTCAGGGGGTTGGGAGTGGGGGGCACTGTTTTGCAGTGGTTCTCCTCCTACCTCTTGGGCCGTTCGCAGTCGGTGTTGATGGGAGGGCAGAGGTCTGCCCCGAGGTCTCTCGTTTGTGGAGTTCCTCAGGGGTCGGTTCTCTCTCCCCTCCTGTTCAATATCTATATGAAGCCGCTGGGTGAGATCATTCGTGGTTTTGGGGTGGGGTATCATCAGTACGCCGATGATACCCAAATTTTTCTTTCCACCCCAAACCAACGCAGTGATGCCCTCGACGTGATGTCCCATTGCCTGGAGGCGGTTCGGGTTTGGATGGGGAGAAACAGGCTCAGACTCAATCCTGCCAAGACTGAGTGGCTGTGCGTACAGGCATCTCGAGTGAACCATTCTATTCCATCTTTAACGATGGGGGGTGAGGTGTTACCCCCCGTCGATAGGGCTCGCAACTTGGGTGTCCTCCTGGATTCGCGGCTCAGCCTTGAATATCATACAGGAGCCGTGACCAGGGGGGCTTTTGCCCAAGTTCGCCTGGTGCGCCAGTTGCGACCCTATTTGGACCGAGATGCCCTACGCACAGTCACTCATGCGCTCGTGACCTCCCGGTTAGACTACTGCAATGCTCTCTACATGGGGCTGCCCTTGAGGACCACTCGGAGGCTTCAACTGGTGCAGAATGCAGCCGCGCGAGTTGTGATGGGGGCTTCCCGATACTCCCATGTAACACCTCTGCTCCGCGAGCTGCATTGGCTTCCGGTTGCCCTCCGGGTGAGATTCAAGGTGCTGGTGATGACCTATAAAGCCCTAAATGGCTTGGGTCTGGGATATCTGAGGGAACACCTGCTGCCCGCATCAAGTTCCCTTCGTCCTGTGTGTTGTGATTCAGGGTCAGCCTGTGGGTTCGGCAGTTGGGTCGGATGACTCAGAGGAGGAGGAGGGGGGTGTTGAAGACCTTGCTGAGGGGGTTGAAGATCTTGCTGATGAGAGCCCTCAGCCAGGCCCCTCCCACTTGGTCACCACGGAGACCCAGCTGTGTGAGCCTGACAGCGTGGATGAAGATGACCCACAGCTGGCCCTGTTCAAGGACGCCCGACGCAGGAGGCAGTCAATTAGGAGGAAGGCAATGGGGCTTCTCGGAAGGAGGCAGAGAGAAGCCACGCCCTGAACTCTATATAAGGGGAATGTGTGGGGAGGGCTGGTTTGCTGAAGGCAACCGCTTGGATAGTTCGTGTTTCTTAAAGCTCCTGTTTCTTGGTTCGTGTCTTGTTTGTTTTTGTAGCTATAAATTTGGCAGGCATTCAGCCTCTTGCCGTTTGTAAAGGGGTTGTCCCTGCCTTTTCTGCAGGGCTGGTAGCAGGCTGGTACAGAACAGTGTGCGCTCTTCTCAGGGTGCCGCCGGCAAAGGATTGCCGGCAGGCAACACCCAGGGGGAGGGCCTTCTCTGTGGGGGCGCCTGCCCTCTGGAACCAGTTACCCGTAGAGCTTAGGACTGCCCCTGATTTTCGTTCGTTCCGCCGGGACCTGAAGACCTGGCTCTTTGAGCTTTCCGGCCAGGACTGAGGATTTTTTAATTTTTTAACTTATTGTAATTGGGTTTTTAATCAGAGATATAGGGGTTTTAGATTTTAATCAAGGAAAATTTAATCTATTTTAATTGCTATTAATTTTTGTATTGTAATGTTGTTTTAATTGCCTTGTGAACCGCCCTGGGTCCTACGGGAGAAGGGCGGTATATAAGTTTAGTAAATAATATTAATATTAATTTGTTTAGTGACCATTCCAAGTTACAATGGCGCTGAACAGGGTGTATAACCTTTTTTCACACTTACGACCATTGCAGCATTCCCCAGGGTCAAAACTTAGCCGCTTGGCAACTGACTCGTATTTATGACGGTCGCAGTGTCCCGGAATCACATGTTCCTCTTTGCAACCTTTTGGCAAGCAAAGTCAGGGGGGGAGGAGGGGGGGGAAGCCAGATTCGTTTAATGACCATGTTGCTAACTTAACAACGGCACAGGTTCACTTAACAATTGCGGCAAGTAAGGTCGTCAAATGGGGCACACCCTACTGAACACACCTTCACTTAGCAAACAGAAATTTTGGGGTCAACTTTTTGTGGTTCATAGGTCGAGGACTACCTACCGTATATATATCCTTTTTTGAGGTGTGGCAGCAACCAGAATCGTACGCTTTATTAGAGGGGCCAGTCTCCTCCTCCAACTGAGAGTCGTGGAGTTTTTCAGAGCCTTCCTCTGACTCTGATGTCACTCCAGGCCCCCCTCCTCCTCCTCCTCTGATTCCTCAGACTCAGCTGCCGGATCCACTGGCTGGCGAGGAATCACAACACTAATACAGGTAGTCCTCGTCTTACAACTGTTCACTTACCGACCATTTGGATTTATAACGGGAGTGAAAAAAGTGACTTGTTAACCTTTTTCACATGACCGCTGCAGCGTCCCCATGGCCACGTGATCAAAATTCAAACTCCGGGCAACCGACTCATTTTTATGACGGTTGCCTTGTCCAGGGGTCTCGTGATCACCTTTTGCGCCCTTCTGGCAACCAAATAAATGGGGAAGCCAGATTCATTTATCAACCTTGTTACTAAACTTTAACAACTATAGTGATTCATCTAAAATTGTGGCAAGAAAGGTCATAAAGCGGGGCGAAATTTCACTTAACAACTGTCCCGCTTTAGCAAGAGAGGTTTTGGGCTCAATTGCGGTCGTAAGTCAAGGACTGCCTGTCTGCGGTTAACCTTTTCCTGCAGCCCATACCCACAGTGTCAACGGCTTCGCCGAACTGCTCATCATTTGGGCACTGGGGTGCATTTTGTGTCTGTCTTGTGGGGATGACGCCACAAAGTTTCCAAACCTTTTACTCAAGGGGAAATGAGGGCTGGCCCTGATCCCAAACCAAAGACGCTCTTTTGACTTCCTGATGCTGTGTGTCGAAGAAAAACAAGAGTGGTAAGCACTCAGCGTCAAGGAAGTCAGATATTCAGTAAGGCCTGGAGTTAAAATGGGTAATGTCTAAATGTAAAAAGTATTCATATAAATTTAAGAGTCAATCAAATAGCTATGGAAGGAATTAAAAGACCAAAACACCTAGCCAGCAATCAGTGCCCAGATAAGCAGAGATTAACAGCAAGATCAACACTAGACCAACAGCCAAATTGTAATCAGGGAAACATTCAGAGAGTTAACAAACAGGCTATTCAAGGATTCTCCAAGAACGCTTCCACCTACCCCGACTGGGCAAGCCACTTATCTTTATGTATCAGCAAATCCCCCTCCTGTCTAGCACTGATGCTGTTACCTAGTAGGGTAATGAAATGTCTGCAAGAAAACCAAGCTCAGAGAGCACCAAGGACCCTACCTCCTCCTCCTCCTCGCAAACCCCACTCCCTTCCAGCACTGTTGCTGTTACCTACTAGGGCAGTGGTGGCGAACCTATGGCACGCGTGCCAGACGCAGCACTCAGAGCCCTCTCTGTGGGCACATTTGCCATGCGCCAGAGATGGCAACCGTCCCTCTTCAAGCAACCGCCCGCTAACTCGCCGAGTTCCCACGTGGCTGGATGCATCCCGGCACGGCTGGTTCCCCCCGTCCCGTCCCTCCTGGCCTCGCATGCTCTCCTTTTCCTGGGCACGACCCACTGCATCTCCTCCTCAGCTGTCGGTCGGCCATCCAGCTCAGAGGCAGCTTCTTTGAACCTCTGGCGGTGGGCAGCGGAGCCCCAGAGTGTGCCGGGCGAGGGGCCAGCAGGCTGTGGCTGGTGATGGACACCGTTGGCCCCCATGCACTTGCTGGCTTCTGTCTGCGAGGGCCGATGATGTCAGACAGCAGCTGCCCCAGCCCTTGCCTTGCCCCATGGCAATGGCACCCCCGCCCTGCCTTGCCTTACCCCGCAGGACGAGACTCCTGCCTACCGCCCCACCTGCCAGAGATGCCCTGGATCTCCTCCATCCCTGCCCACCACCCACAGGTGTCCCTCCCCACGAGCAACATTAAGGTGACCACGCCCACCTTGGTCACACCCACCCAATCTGCCATAACCACCACAGCCACGCCCACCCAGTGGGCCATGCCCACCTGGCGATAAATAAGTGGGTTTTGGGTTGCAGTTTGGGCACTCGGTCTCTAGAAGGTTCGCCATCACTGTAGTAGGGTAATGAAAATGTCTGCAAGAGAGTATTACAGAGCCCGCAGTTCCACGCTAAGCTTAAGATATTCTCTTCTGTTGGTTAAAATGTATAGCCATGATAACTATTATGTGTAAAGCACTTATATCGGTACGTATTTCTCCTTGAATGCTTAAGTGAACGCTTGAATGCTTAAAAAGTTTGGGGGATACCAAACAGGAAATAATTCATTACCTTTTATCGTAAGTGGAGCACAGCAAACCTCCATCTGGTCCCTTGGGGATGATTCCTACACAAATTTGATGTTTATCGATCACATGTGGGTTTTCCAGACACACTGGGAACGGTCTAAAGAAAAGGAGAAAGTCAACATGAGGTAATCGACGTATTATGGAGATGAGCTCCATGGCTTAATGCTTGTCTATTTAGTTCCTGAAACCAGGCAGAGGAGAAGGCAGCCACCCGTAGGTTCTTAAGAAATCCAGGAATCTGCGGTACCATTGCAGGTGGCCCTCGACTTACAACAGTTCGTTTAATGACCATTCCAAGTTACAGTGGCTATTGAAACAAGTGACTTAACGACTGTTTTTCACACGACTGTTGCCGCATCCCCAGGGTCATGTGACCAAAATTCACACACATGGCCATTGGTTCACATTTATGACAGTCGCAGTGTCCCAGTGTGTGTGTGTGTGTGTGTGTGTGTGTGTGTGTGTGTGTGTGTGAGAGAGAGAGAGAGAGACGTGATCCCTTTTGGTGACCTTCTGACAAGCCAAGTCAATGGAGAAGCCAGATTCACTAACTAAACAGCTGCAGGGATTCACTTAAAAGAGGTGGCAAGAAAGGTTGCAAAATGGGAGAAAACTCACTTAACAAATTGTCTCAGTAAACGGAAATTTTGGGCTCAATCGTGGTCCTAATGACAAGGACTGAGTGTATATATTCATTAATTCATTCCTACAGTCTCCTCAATTATGCGCACTGTTTCCTGGCAGGAAGGATGCTAACATTTTTCACACAAAGAAAAGAGAATTCCTTTCCCTAAGGAAGTTGTTTGTTCCCAATGACATTATTTATTACTTGCATCAATTGTAATCTCCATCCTGACACTTACCAACATTCTGTTCTTATTATCCAGAATAATAAAAATAGAACAGGAAGGGGAGAAAAAAAATCTTTTTCCAAGTATATCATGCAGATAATTGGCCGGGGTAGTACATGATGACTTGAAATGGACATTAATTTTTCTAAAATAATGCGGTGTAGAAATAGACTGAAATCAGTCCAAAGCAAAAAAATTGGTGCTTCAGACTTAGGTGCTGCTGCAGAACATCTGTTGAGATTCATACAAAATTATCACAGCCTTCACATCAAATGGAACAACTTAAAATTCACATTGTGTATGAGTTAATGAGAGTTACCTTGCCAACAAAGGTGAGGAGTCAAAGCTATGGTTTTTCCAGGAGTAATGTATGGCTACGAGACTTGGACCACGTGGAAAGCTGAGCGTGGAAGAATCAGTGCTTTCAAATTATGGGCCTGGAGAAAATCCTTGAGAGATTCCCTTGGACTGCAAGGAGATCCAACCAGTCAATCCTAAAGGGAGTCAACCCTGACTGTCCTTTGGAAGGACAGATCCTGAAGCTGAAGGCTCAAATAATTGGGCCACCTAATGAGAAGGGAAGGGACGCGGTGGCTCAGTGTGTTAGGACGCTGAACTTGTCGATCAGAAGGTCAGCAGTTTGGCGGGTCGAATCCCGAGTGCCACGTAGCAGAGTGAGCGCCTGTTACGCGTCCCAGCTTCTGCCAACCTAGCAGTTCGAAAGCACGTAAAAAGGCAAGTAGAAAAATAGGGACCACTACGGCAGGAAGGTAACAGCATTCCGTGCGCCTTTGGCGTCCAGTCATGCCAGCCACATGACCATGGAGACGTCCTCGGACAAGCGCTGGCTCTTCGGCTTCGAAACGGAGATGAGCACCGGCATGTAGAATCGGAAACGACTAGCACGCATGTGCGGGGGAACTTTACCTTCACCTTTAATGAGAAGGGAGGACTCTGCCGAGAAGGTCCTGATGTTGGGAAAGTTCAGGGGTCTTCAAACTTGGCTCTTTTACGACTTGTGGACTTCAACTCCCAGAATTCTGGGAGTTGGAAGTCCACAAGCCATAAAAGGGTCAAGTTTGAAGACTTGTGGGAAAGATGGAAGGCAAAAGGAGAAGGGGATGGCAGAGGATGAGATGGTTAATTAGGGTCATTGATACAATGGACATGAATTTGGGCAACCTCCGGGAGACAATGGAGGACAGGCAAGGCTGGTGTCCTGTTGTCCATAGGGTCATGAAGAGTCAGACATGACTTAGTGACTGAACAATGACAACAACATATAATAGTCCCGTACAATAATCAAGTTTAAATGCATCTCTATTCTATTCTATTTCTATTCTATTCCATTCCATATTTTCTATTCTATTCTGTTCTGTTCTGTTCTATTCTACTCTACTCTATTTGAAGGAGATGAGCAGTCTAGAAACATGAAAAACATACGAACAAACCAGAATAATCACCTAGGGGCCTTTTTTAACTGGCTGTCCATTAATCCCGGTAAGTAAACGTCTGCTTAAAGTTGAATGTTGATCTTTACAATTCTTTCTATTGTTATCTGCATTTGAACCCAGAAATTTCTGGCTTTTTTTTAACAGGCATGATAAGTCCACTAAGGCATGATAAAATTGTCAAGCGTTCAATGACATTTCCGGACACGACAAAACTGACTGTTGGCGAGCCACGTTCGAGTTCTATCAAGTGCAAACATAGCCATAACGGCGGGTGGGCAAAAAGATTCCTTGACAATCGCAAAAGAAAATGAAATGCATTGTTCTGTAACAGGAATTGGGGAGATAATGACAACCGTGGAAAATCCCTGAGTTTTTCCTTTTCGGTATCCCTACTGTCAAGATTATTCTGATTCCCAGGGGAAATGCCAAACAACTGTTTCCTTTACAGAGTTAATTTTTAGTCTGGAGGCCGATCTGCCACACCTTGCCCTGGAAGACCGGGGAATCTCCCACTTTCAAAATCTTCAGGAAGCTTTGAAACCGGTTTCCTGGAAGATCTTTAAAAGTCTCGGAATTGAGGCTGGAGAGCTCCTAGGGCCAGAAATTTTACATTAATTGGAAAGTTTTATCCTTAAACATCTGGGTCCCTAACGTTCTTTTTCAAGAGGCAACCGGACTTCCTTTGTTTTTGTTTTTCCTTGAAGACATTTCACTTCTCATTCAAAGAAATGAGGATGAGAAGTGAAACGCCTTCAAGGAAAAACGAAGTCCAGTTGCCTCTTGAAAAAACACATTTGGGACAACCGTGACCTGGATTATTCAGAACCTCCAGAGATACTTAGATATAAACCATATTTGTTTTATTGTAGGTCGCCATCGTGTGGGGACCCAGGAGAGCAGCGGTTCTATTGAACATTATTGATGGATGTGAGAATACTATGGATTCTGGATTTTGCTGTATGGGTTTTTTTAATGTTTTTTTCTTTATTTATTTGCCTCCCATCTTTATTATTTTTTACAAACAACTCAAGGTAGCGAACCTGTGCAACACCCCTTCCTCCTCCTATTTTCCCCCACAACAACCCTGTGAGGTGGGCTGGGCTGAGAGAGAATGAATGACCAAAGGTCTTCCAGTTGGCTTTTGTGCCTAAGGCAGGATTAGAACTCACAATCTGCTGGTCCAAAGTCACCCAGCCAGCTTTCTTGGCTAAGGCGGGACTAGAACTCATCGGCTTTCTAGTCTGATGCCCTAACCGCGAGAGTTGTCTTGGGAGTTTCCCGGTACTCCCATGTTACACCTTTGCTCCGCGAGCTGCATTGGTTACCAGTTGTCTTCCGGGTGAGGTTCAAGGTCTTGGTGATGGTTTTTAAGTCCTTACATGGCATGGGTCCGGAATACCTCGGGGATCACCTGCTGCTGGCGTCAACTTCCCTCCGCCCCGTGCGCTCCCACAGAGAGGGCCTCCTCAGGGTGCCTCCAGTCAGAGAATGTCGGCTGGTGGCCCCCAGGGGGAGGGCCTTCTCTGTGGGCGCTCCGGCTTTGTGGAATCAGCTGCCGGTTGAGCTCCGGATGGCACCGGATCTCCGCTCCTTCCAGCGCGGGTTAAAGACCCATTTATTTGAACAAGCTGGCCTGGCCTGATGGGGAATTACTTAGGGTTTTAATACTTATATATATTTTTTATTGTTTTTTATTGTGGGCAATAATTTAATTCTTTTTTAACTTTTGTATTTTTGTAGTTTTAAGATATGCCCTGTTCACCGCCCTGAGTCCTTCGGGAGAAGGCCGGTATAAAAATTTAAATAAATAAATAAATAAATAAATAACCACTACACCAGGGGTAGGCAACCTTGGCTCTTTTATGACTCGTGGACTTCAACTCCCAGAATTCCTGAGCCAGCTTGGGTGTTGGATAGGGATTGGTGGGTGAGAGGCTTGAATGAGGGATTGTAAGTTGCATGTTTTGCTTTAGTGCAAGGCATTTAATATTTCTGGTTTTAATATATTTAGGCACTGTGCTTTATTATTAATATTTATTTATTTATTTATTTATTTTATTTAGTTATATTTATATACCGCCCTATTCCCTGAGGACTCAGGGCGGTTTACAGGGAATTAAAAATCCAAAATACAAAAATTAAGAACAAATTAAAAAGTATTAAATTAACCCTGTAGTCAGTTAAAAAGAACCCCAAATTAAAAATTCTTCCTCAGTCTGGGCCCGAGAGCTGAAAAAGCCAGGTCTTCAGGCCCCGGCGGAATGATCGGAGGTCGGGAGCAGTCCTCAGCTCCACCGGCAGCTGGTTCCAGAGGGCAGGCGCTCCCACTGAGAAGGCCCTATCCCTGGGTGTCACCCGCCGGCAATCTCTCACCGGCGGAACCCTGAGCAGACCCTCCCTGTGGGAGCGCACTGGGCGAAGGGCGTTTGATGCCGGCAGCAGGTGTTCCCTCAAATATCCCGGACCCAGGCCATGTAGAGCTTTATAGGTAATAACCAGCACCTTGAATTTCACCCGGAGGGCAACCGGAAGCCAATGCAGCTCGCGGAGTAGAGGTGTTACATGGGAGTATGGGGAAACCCCCATTACAACTCGCGCGGCCGCATTCTGCACCAGTTGAAGCCTCCTTCTTTTCATTGCTGCTTGGGAGATTCGCAGAGCTCAGCACAAGATGGTCAGCTTCATTTGTTTCTTCGTTTGTTTGTTTTCTTTAAATTGATAAAATATGAGATAAATATGCATCCCAATAAAGCGTCCCCGGGTGGCTTATAGATGGTAAAAAGATAAATAGAAAAGCAGTTAAAATTTTTAAAAATATGCACATGTAATTTTTTTTAAAGTAGACCTCTGTATTATTCATTTACTTGATTGTGCCTCCCTTGTTTATTTTTATTGTTTTATTCCTTTGTTATTGTTTTTTTTTAGCTTTTTTATCTTTCCCCCCCCTTTGTTATTGTTATAAGCCACCCAGAAATAGCCCCATAGCAAGAAGGGCAGCAAATACATTTTAACACACAAACAAGTAAATAAATACAGACCGTTCAAATAAGTAAATATAGAGCCAGTTTGAATAGAGGCAGTTTGGTCTAGTCCAGGGGTAGGATGGTCGCGTACCACCTGCCAGGTGCCAATGTACCACAGGTGGTACCCGTACCACTGGTTGAAAAAGCCCTGCCATAGGGTAAGGGCTCCTAGGGAAAAGCTCCCATAATGTGGTGGAATGCAGTCTGGATTCCCAGAAGGGAGGGGCTGTCTGGTGGGCAGGAAAAGGGTTAAGAGAGGGTATACCTATAGCTATTGCAGATTCAGGTAGTCCTTGATTTACGACAACTGAGCTCAAAATTTCCGTTGCTAAGCGAGACAGTTGCTAACTGAGCTTTGCCCCGCTTGACAGCCTTTCTTGCTACAGTTGTTAAGAGAATCGCCGTGTCATGGCTCCGACAAATGCAGTACTTCAAAGAACTTCCAAGGCATTGTTTACCTTAAGGAATCTTTTATTAGAGTTGCATGGCTTCGGCAGGTACATATAGGGAGCCAAAATCTGAATTCTCCTCCCCTGAACACATCCTATCAAGCACAATTCCCTCCCTTAATTAAACGTCATAAATCACATTCTCCAATTAGTTTAAAATGCAAACTTACCCTCCTGTTTAACAGCCCGCCCAGTTCTTATCTTCTCTTATTACAAACAGTCCTGAGATACGTTCTCCCTACCCCTCCCACCCCCACCCAGCGTCCACTAATACCTAACTCTAAAAGTGATATACGAGTTAAAGGAAGGCTACATCGCCCTACGTTGTCAAGCAAGAACATCCAATGTTAGCAGCACTGACACACTGCAGAGTTGTTAAGTGAATCTGGCGTCCCTAATGGACTTGGCTTGTCAGACAGCTGCAAAAGATGATCACATGACCCCGAGACACTGCAGCCATCATAAAATAAACAGCCAGTTGCCAAGCATCTGAATTTTGAGCACGTGACCATGGGGATGCTGCA
Organism: Vipera ursinii; assembly: GCF_947247035.1. NCBI lineage: Eukaryota > Metazoa > Chordata > Lepidosauria > Squamata > Viperidae > Vipera > Vipera ursinii. The sequence continues at coordinate 4,326,571 of NC_139516.1, read as the reverse complement.
ACAGTCATTAAGCGTGAAAAACGGTCACAAGTCACTTTTTTCACTGCCGTTGTAACTGAATAGCAATAGCAATAGCACTTATATACCTCTTCACAGTGCTATACAGCCCTCTCTAAGCGGTTTACAGAGTCAACCTCTTGCCCCCAACAATCCAGTTCCTCATTTTATCGGCCTCGGAAGGATGGAAGGCCAAGTCAACCGTGAGCTGGTCTGGATCGAACTCCTGGCAGTGGGCAGAGTCAGCCTACAATGCTGTCTTCTAACCACTGAGTCACCAGGGCCCTTCCTTCCTTCCTTCCTTAGGACTTAGCAATAGCACCTAGACTTATATACCACTTCACAGTGCTTCACAGCCAAGCAGTTTACAGAGATAGCATGTTGCCCGCAACAATCCGGGTCCTCATTTTATCGACCTCGAAAGGATAGAAGGCCAAGTCAACCTTGAGCCGGTCAGGATCAAACTGCCAAACCTCTGGCAGTTCTATCCACTGCGCCACCACGGCTCTAATAAATACATAATATTGTTGCTGTTGCTTTGGCTGCAGCTGCTGCTTTTATGTGCAGTTTGGGGTCACTTTGACTGAAGTGGTCTATAAATTATTTTTTTTAAAAAAAATCAATTCAAAAAGGAAACAAACAGGACTCACATCTGCATCTCCAAAGCGAAAGAGGAAAGCGGGGTTAGGGTGCCACTTGTCAGAATGATGGTACGGACGCCCTGACGAACCAACTCATGCATGCTGTACCCAGGGCTGAAACACCAGTAGCTCAAGATCTTCCCTGTATCAAATGAATACCAAGACAAAATGTTAGAGAAGGGGGGGGGTCTTCAAACTTGGCCCTTTTATGACTTGTGGACTTCAGCTCCCAGAATTCCTCACCCAGCATGCCTGGCTGAGTAATTCTGGGAGTTGAAGTCCACAAGCAGGGGGTCTTCCAACTTGGCCCTTTTATGACTTGTGGACTTCAGCTCCCAGAATTCCTCAACCAGAATTCTGGGAGTTGAAGCCCACAAGTCATAAAAGGGCCAGGTTTGAAGACCCCTGTGTTAGAGCACCGTCAAGTATCAAATTAAAGAAGGTAATTACTTGCATGCTTTTACATGGCCAAGTGTCTGTAAACCTGGAGTGACTTCATCTTCCTAACCTGCTTAAAAGGTAAAAAAGGTAAAGGTTCCCCCGCACATGCCTGCTAGTCGTTTCCGACTCTAGGGGCCGGTGCTCATCTCCGTTTCAAAGCCGAAGAGCCAGTGCTTGTCCGAGGATGTCTCCGTGGTCAAGTGGCCGGCATGACTAGACGCAAAAGGGGCACGGAACGCTGTTATCTTTCCACCGTAGTGGTCCCTCTTTTTCTACTTGCATTTTTACGTGCTTTCGAACTGCTAGATTGCGTTTAGTTCAACCTAACCTGCTTAGGATGAACTAAAAGCAATCGTTTTCCACTTTTTCTGTGGCCCACCTCAGATCTGTACAACAGTGGTGTCCCTGATGTTCTCTGGCTTGGTTGCTTTAAAACATGCATTTCATTATCCAACTAGGTAACATCATCAGGGGCTGCCCCAAAGAAGAGGGAGTCAAGCTATTCTCCAAAGCACCCGAAGGCAGGACAAGAAGCAATGGATGGAAACTGATCAAGGAGAGAAGCAACCTGGAACTAAGGAGAAACCTCCTGACAGTGAGAACAATTAACCAGTGGAACAACCTGCCTCCAGAAGCTGTGAATGCTCCAACACTGGAAGTCTTTAAGAAGAGACTGGACAGCCATTTGTCTGAAGTGGTATAGGGTTTCCTGCCTGAGTAGGGGGTTAGACTAGAAGACCTCCAAGGTCCCTTCCAACTTTATATTATTAAAAAGGTAAAGGTTCCCCCGCACATGTGTGCTAGTCGTTTCCGACTCTAGGGGCCGGTGCTCATCTCTGTTTCAAAGCCGAAGAGCCAGCGCTTGTCCGAGGACGTCTCCGTGGTCATGTGGCCGGCATGACTAGAGGCCAAAGGCGCACGGAACGCTGTTACCTTCCCACCGTAGTGGTCCCTATTTTCCTACTTGCATTTTGACGTGCTTTCGAACTGCTAGGAAGGCAAGCTGTTCCGCCTGATTAATTGTTCTCACTTCTTAGGAAGTTTCTTCTTAATTCCAGGTTGCTTTATTCCTTGATGAATTTCCACCCATTGTTTCTTGTCTTGCCCTCTGTTGCTTTGGAAAATAAGTTGACACCCCCCCCACACACACACACCCTCTTCTTTGTGGCTGCCCCTTAAATTGAGCAACAAATTTGATAGGGCAATAAACTTCAAAATTCTGGGTTCTGTTCCAAGAATTGCTACGTGCACGCCTTATCCATTGTAATGCTTCTCTGCAATATTCACAAAACATTTAAACAGAACCCAAAGACAAACAATGAAGTTCTTTTCTCTTTTTCCAACGAAATCTGTTTCTGAACTGTAATGTTTATAAGTGTTCCTGAAATTAAGGACAAAGCCCGTTTAAGTACAAAGAGGGGGATAAAAGGCAAGCGTTGCTCCGGAAAAGCAACGGAAAGTAATTCCCTGCAGAGAAAACTCAGTTCGTGGAATATGCCTCATTGATCTTTGACAGCCCTATTGTCTTTGTAGTCATTACTTGATAAGTACCCCTGAATCGCCTCTCTGGCGTCACAAAGCTCACCATGGCTTATATGCAATCAAATATTTTTGCTTGCTGTTGCGTAGAGTCGCAACCCTGGTGGATTTAACAATTCAATCTGCCCCTTATTCTGGCGCATCTCTCTCTCTCCAGAGCTACTACTACAGGTACCCCTTGACTTAGGACCACGATTAAATCCAACATTTTTGTTGCAAGTGAGGCAGTTTGTTCAGTAAGTTGTGCCTCCTTTTGTGACTTTTTCTGCCGCAGTTGTTAAGGGAACCGCTGCAGCAGTTAATCAGGCAGTTGGTTAAGTGAATCTGGCTTGCCCTATTGATGTTATTGTCAGAAGACGGTTGGGAAAGTTACAAGTGGGGTGTGTGTGTGTCAAATGACCCCAGGACAATGTAATTGTCACAAATGCATGCCGGTTGCCAACTGCCTGGATTTTGATCACGTGAGGACACTACAATGGCTGTAAGAGTGAAAAATGGTCATAAGTCACGTTTTTCAGTGCTGTTGTAATTTTGAACAGTCACTAAACAAACCGTTGTAAGTTGAGGACTGCCTGTAGCCCAGTTCAGATTTCAGTGGAATAGTCTCCAGGTCTCTGCTGCAAATGCAGCTGGGGAAATTAATCTATAAGTCAGGGGTCCCCAACCCCCAGTCCGTGGACCAGTAACGGCCCGCAGCATGCCAGCAACCGGTCCGCACAAACAAGCGAAGCCCCATCCGCAGGAGGCAGGCAGCACACAAAACCACACACCCTGCGGTCCATGGAAAAACCTCTCTCCACATAACCGGTACCTGGTAACTAAAAGGTTGGGGACCTCTGCTATACAGTAGTGGCCAAAATTGTGGCAACCTTTTGGGGAAAGTATACAGTAGAAATGCCACCCGTGGTTAAGTTTCCACCCATTTTTCTTCTAATTTCTTTCTAACTGTAGCCTTATTCACTTAAAAACACTATTTTACATTGCTTTCTGGGCGAACAGTCAACTCTTGGCACTGTTGCTTTAATTTTATTACGATTTATAAGCTCGCTAAATGGAAGAACACACACACACACACACAAACCCCAACCGACTTGATAGCGATCACATAACACACTGACAAATGTCCTTCCTCTCAGCTTCGATACATGACATCAATAACCGGATCCTACTGTGATCTGATTGGCTCGTTGCCAAAACAAGGTGACACCCGATTGGCTCTTAAACGCTCGTGCTCATTGGCTACAATCGGATGAAGGAAAGCTACCTGATCTCAACCTAAGCAAGTTGTGCTTCCTTTTTTCTGGTTATTCGGCTATAGCTTTTCACAGAATACAGTACAGATAATTGAACAAACTATGCTGCGTTACATTCTTGACTAAATTATCTTTCCGTTGATATTTTATGGTACTACTCCCCCCCAAAAAAAGTGGGTTTATTAGCCATCGAACCTCAAATGTACACTTTTCCCAAAAGGTTTCCACAATTTTGGCCACTACTGTAAGTGATACGTGGAGGGAACTGACCCCATTTCAGGGGTGTCAAACTGGCGGTCCATGGGCCGGATGCGTGACGTGCAGGCCACGCCCGTCCACCCCCGGCTCCTCCAAGGCAAAAAACGTTGCGATACGTCACAGCAAGTCACGTGACATGATCGAGTTTGACACCTGTGCCCTATTGGATCAGGTTGAATAGGTAGATAAGTACAGAAAAAATTATCTCGAGGTCCAGACCCATATAGGGCAGGGGTCCTCGACCCCTGGGCTGCAGCCTGTTCGGAACCGGGCTGTGCGACTGGCACGTGAGCCCGTGTGTGTGTGCGCGGCTCCACTTGCGCAAACGACGCATTGCCTTCCCCTCATGTGGATCTATCCCCTCTTCCCCCTCTCGAGAGCTGGGCTGCCAAGCTGGGGACCGCTGATATGGGGCAGGGGTCCCCAACCCCCGGTCCGTGGACTAGTGTAGGACCGCAGCATGCCAGCAACCGGTCCGCACAAACAAGCAAAGCCCCATGTGCAGGATGCAGGTAGCACACAAAACTGCGCACTCTGCGGTCCGCGGAAAAACTGCTCTCCACGGAACCGGTCCCTGGTGCCCCAAAGTTTGGGGACCATTGATGTAGGACGCTAAAAGGGGACCAATCAGGTGTGGAATCACACCGCAAGCCAACAGCCCAGCTCCCAATCCTGCAGGGTGACCGGAGTATGCTGCAGTACATTGTCCAGGCCATCACTGGCTGGGGAATTCTGAGAGTTGAAGTCCACCCATCTTAAAACTTGTCAAGCTTCAGAAACATTGCTGAGATGTTCTTCCGGGTCGCGTTGTAGTTCTCCAAACGATAGGTAAGCGGGGTTGTGAGCAAAGCTTCTTGGTCCAGGAAAGGACACAACTGGCACACAAAATCATGCAGAAGCCCAAGGAAGGAACAGCCTCCAATACAGGTAGTCCTCGAATTACGAGTGTTCATTTAGTGACCGTTCGAAGTTACAGCGGGACTGCAAAAAAGTGAGCTGCGACCGTTTTTCACGCAACCATTGCAGCATCCCCGTGGCCATGTGAACAAAATTCAGACGCTGGACAACTGGCTCATATTTAGGACGGTTGCAGTCTGTCCCCTTTGGCGACTCTCCGATCGGCAGTCAACAAGGAAGCCCGATTCACTTAACAACCGTGTTGCTCACTTAACAACTGCAGTGATTCACCTAACAACCGTGGCCAGAGAGGTCGTCAAAATGGGGCAAGATTCACTTAAGATCCGTCTCGCTTACCAATAGAAAATTGGGGCTCAGCTGGCTTCGTACGTCAAGGACTAGCTGTGCTTGCCTCAAAGGTGCTTTTTTGCAAAAGGCAACTGGACTGTTTCTGCCCGAGGAAGAAGAAGACGTTTCGCTTCTCATCCAAGAAGCTTCCTCGGTTCTGGCGGGATGGAAGGAAAAGGGGATCCCATCATCCAGTCACAACTGAGGGAAGTTTCTTGAATGAGAAGCGAAACGTCTTCTTCAAGGAGAAACATAGCCCAGTTGCCTTTTGAAAAAGCACCTTTCAGACAACTAGAACCTGGATAATAATAATGATAATAAAGTTGGAAGGGACCTTGGAGATCATCTAGTCCAACCCCCTGCTCAGGCAGTAAACCCTATACCCTTTCAGACAAATGGCTGTCCAGACTCTTCTTCAAACTTCCAGTGTTGGAGCATCCACAACTTCTGGAGGCAGGTTGTTCCACTGGTTAATTGTTCTAACTGTCAGGAAATTTCTCCTTAGATCTAGGTTGCTTCTCTCCTTGATTAGTTTCCATCTGTTGCTTCTTGTCCTACCTGAAAATCTCCGTAGACATTTAGCCTCCAATAGTGTCCATCACAACGACATGCTAAGTTAACAGCCAAATAAATTGACCGCTATAGTTTACGCCAAGCTGTAACATGTTTAACCTCCCAAGTTACCGTTTTTTTTAGTTGGCAATGAGCTCCACGTATCGGTCTTGGGCTTCCATTTTGTATTACTGTCATCGGGATGGATATGGACCTGGGTAATTAGGCAGAAGAAGATAACGTCAAAGAACAGGAGATGAACCTGAATGTCTAAAAGGGGTCTATGCTTCCGTAAAAGGAGTGCGAACCACCATCTAGTACAAGTTGCATTCCACAAGAGGTTGTTAGGTCCATTTCTCCAATTAATCGTCAACCAAATCTTTAGAGTTTACAATTCCCATCCTTCCAAGTTAAGAGATGACAAACTTGGGAGTCATCGTAAAGGAGAATTTCAGTGATCATGCTAAAAATCCCTAAACTAAACAGACATTTTCAGGGGAATTAATCTGTCAGCTTGAACATGACAAGTTAGAAGGCCAAGGATTACTGACAAGCTGGGGAAACACCGTGGAGGTTGAACAAAGCTCTGGAAATGAAAACAACTCCTAAAAAGAAGCTATGTTTATGAAAAGCTGTCTCTTTGTTTTTCAAAAGCCCACAGGTTTTTTTTTGGCTCTGCTGCATTACATAATAGTTTTTTTTTATTTGTATCCCCCACTTTACTTTCATAAATAAAGCAACAAACGTACTTACTATTCCTTCTTCCTCCTATTTTCCCCACAACAACCCTGTGAGGTGAACTGGGCTGAGGGACAGTGCTGGCTCAGGAATTCTGGGAGTTGAAGTCCACAAGTCATAAAAGAGCCAAGGGTCGCCTACCCCTGGCCTAGGCCTACGCCGCTTTCTGACTTCTGGACTTCAACTCCCAGAATTCCTGAGCCAGCCACGCTGAGGGAAAAGGGGGAGGTTTCCAAGCTGAGCCATGCTGGCTGAGGAATTCTGGGAGTTGAAGTTCACAAGTCATAAAAGAGCCAAGGCTGCCTAACCCTGAACTAGACCAAAATGCTTCCCTAATGCCTGAATGATCTCATTCAACCAGTGTTTCTCAACTTTCGCAACTGTAAAATATTTGGACTTCTTAATTCCCAGAATTATCCTAAAGTTGCTAAGGTTGTAAAACCACTGCATTAAGTTGTGTTATATGCTGGACCCAAACAAATGCTTACAGTTGCCTAAACCAATTAATGAGATCACTGCTGTCTCCAATAAAATGCATTCTCTGCTTTAATCTGTAAACAGTAGTAGTAAATGTTTCCATCTTTGGCTTTGTTTTTAGCCTCCAGCTTGGTCAATGAATCAATTTCCAGTGTGGTTGTGTTCTGGTTTTTGGTTTAAACTGCGAGCATTCTTCTATAATAGAATTAAGTATCTGGAGGGCATCAGATTGGGTAAACGTTCAGAGAGATTGTAAGGGCTGTCAAGAAATAGGATTGCATTTTAGGAAAGAGTTAGCTTAGAGCCAGCTATATCTGGTAGCTAGGGCACCAGGCTAGAAGCCAGGAGACGGTGAATTCTAGACCCATGTTAGGCATGAAAGCTGCTGGGTGATCGTGGGCTGATCACTAGGAGGCTGCGAGTTCTAGTCCCACTTTAAAGGTAAACATGCGTGCTAGTCATGTCCGACTCTAGGGGCTGGTGCTCATCTCCGTTTCAAAGCCGAAGAGCCAGCACTTGTCCGAGGACGTCTCCGTGGTCATGTGGCCGGCATGACTAGACGCCAAAGGCGCACGGAACGCTGTTACCTTCCCACCGTAGTGGTCCCTATTTTTCTACTTGCATTTTTTAAGTGCTTTCGAACTGCTAGGTTGGCAGAAGCTGGGACGAGTAACAGGCGCTCACTCTGCTACGCGGCACTCGGGATTCGACCCGCCAAACTGCCGACCTTCTGATCGACAAGCTCAGCGTCCTAACCCACTGAGCCACCGCATCCCACTTTAGGAAGTACTAAAAAAAATCTTTTTAAAAAACCCAGTGTGGTTAAACTGAAGAGCTCTGAAACCTGTGCTTTCCATTTCCTTAAAATGTAGCAGCCATTTAAGCTTAATCTAATTTAAGGTGTTCTATTTAGGTGCCGCTTGACTCCAAACAATGCTCGCTTAGCCTATTGAAATCGCACAAGGATTCGAAATCACACTTTGATTTTCCAGCAGCTAAAGCACGTATCACTGCCTTACAAGGGCGTTACTTACCTTATAGTATTTTGATGTCCCTTCAGATGGCCCAAAATTAAAAAGAGTCTACAATAGAGGGGGGGAAAAAACTAGAATTAAATGGGTGACAAATCCAGCCACATTTCTAGCAGGTTGTTTTTTTTTTTAAAAAAAATCTATATTGTGTTTTCATTGCTTGTAAACTGCCTGGCTGTGAGCGAGAAAGCAGCTACACAATTTTTTTAAAAATAAATAAATAAAACAAATGCCTTTCCCTTATCAGCAAAAAAGGATTTCAGTATGATCTTATGATTTTGCTGGGTCTCTGGTTTGCCTTTCATGGCCTTAACTCAACAATCCGACTGAAAGCATGGCGAACTAACAACGTTTAAAAGGTGCACTTTTTAAAGCAGTTTTGTTGCTGTTGTTCTTGTTGCTGTGAGTTGCGAGGTCGTGTCCGACCCATCGCGACCCCACGGACAACGTTCCTCCAGGCCTTCCTGTCCTCTACCCTCTTCTGGAGTCCATTTAAGCTCACACCTCCTGCTTCAGTGACTCCATCCAGCTGCCTTATTCTCTGTCGTCCCTTTCTTCTTCTCTTGCCCTCCATCTTTCCCAGCATTAGGAAAAAGTAATTAATAGCCAGCTTGGGCTAGTGGTTAAGGCACCAGGCTGAAAGTCAGAAGGCTTAGGCACAAAAGCTGCCCTGGGTGACTTTGGGCCAGTCACCAGTAGACCAAGCTAAATCCAAAAGCGCTAGCCATCAACAGGCACACAGAAACAACATCTACTACAGGAAGGAACAAAGGCACAAACACAGATTAGGTGAGACCTGGCTCAAAAACAGCAACTGTGAGAGGGACCTCGGAGTCCTAGTGGACGATCGCTTGACCATGAGCTGGCCGTGTGCAGCAGCAGCCAAAAAAGGCTAATACAATCCTGGGTTGTATAAACAGAGGGCATAGAATGCAGATCACACGAAGTATTAGTACTGCATTATAAAACCCTAGTAAGGCCACACCTGGAATACTGCAGCCAATTTTGGTCACCTTATCACAAAGAAGATGTTGAGAGTTTGGGGAAAATTCAGAGAAGAGCAACTAAGATGATCCAAGGCCTGGAGGCTAAAACATACGAAGAACGGCTGCGGGACTTGGGACTGGCTAGTCTGAAGAAAAGAAGAAATAGGGGAGACAGGATAGCAGTGCTCCAGTATCTGAGGGGATGCCACAAAGAGGGGAGTCAAATTATTCTCCAAAGCACCAGAGGAACGAGGACGAGAAACAATGTTTGGAAACTGACCAAAGAGAGAAGCAACCTGGGATTAAAGAGAAACTTCCTGACAGTGAGGACAATCAACCAGTGGAACAGCTTGCCACCAGGAATCGTGGGCGCTCCATCACTGGAAATTTTCAAGAAGAGACTGGACAATCACCTGTCTGAGATGGTATAGGTCAGTGGTGGCGAACCCATGGCACGCTTGCCAGAGGCGGCACTCAGAGCCCTCTCTGTTGGCACGCGTGCCACCGCCATCAGCAGTAGGTCCATCAGGCTGCCACCGCCGCCCAGAGCAGGAGCCCCACCCAGCACAAAGGAGGCAAAGCTGCTGACTAGCAAGCTCGAGTAGAGGTGGTAGAACAGAGGTCACCAACCACTGTCGATTGGTGGACTGGAAGAAAAGGGAGGGGCTGCAAATGGGGCGGGGCTAGTGCCTGTTTGATACTAACTAGCCCTGCCCTGTTCTTGTGTGGTGCAGCGCCTTGTATCTGCACCCCATGGTGTGGCGGTGGCCATTTTTGCGCCTTGCAGCACGGGGGCCCAATTCTGCGCCCCCGGGTTTTGCGTGCCAGAGGCGGCACTCAGAGGTGCCTCCCTCCCCCCCCGCCCCGAGGGCATTATAATGCTGATGCGGCCCTGGCACTTTGCAATATATAAGTGGGTTTTGGGTTGCGGTTTTGGCACTCGGTCTCTAAAACGTTCGCCATCACTGGTATAGGTTCTCCTGCTTGTTAGGCATATGGTGTTAGCCTACAATGTTGGGTTGAAAATATATTAACCATAATGCTATGTCTTTAAGAAGTTAATTGGCCAATGGGTGTGTAAGTGTTCTCATGGCCATAAGAGGAAGCTAGGAACGTAGCTTCTCTCTCTCTCTGAATTCACTGATCACTACTATTACTGTTTTTGCTCTGCTGTTGGTTTACTACTGTTGTAACCTGAACTGTGTATTGACCTCTGGACCGGTAAGAAGACTTTGTAGCTTGGACTGTTGCTATTGTTTATGACCTGGACTGTTTATTTTTTGACTGTGCATTTTTGTTCTTACACCACCTCAAAGTAAAATATTTTTTGCTTTTAGAACTCAGTGTACTCCTGTGTGTGACTTTTACTACTCTCAGTACCCTTCCTTGTCTGTGCAACTCTTTGGTAGCACAAGGAGACCTCTGCACAGCAATCTGCACAGCAAATTCCTTAACACTGGTTATGGGCCCAGGCCTGTACTGAGAGTTAGTACACACAGTATTCCTAGCTGGGTTTGTGTTAGTTATTTGGTGTAAAATGGCACAGGAACTGTTGTCAGGCATCTCCTGGATAACCCGGTTGGATGGGACAAACTATGTTTCCTGGTCCACGAAATGCTGCTTGCTTTTGCGCAAGGAAGGACTATGGACTGTTGTAAATAACCCACCAGATACTACTGCTTGGGATCCAGATGACGAAGAGGATGCAAAGAAGTTAGACAACGAAGCAATGAGAAAGCTCTTTGCATTATTGGGCTAACACTGAATGACCAGCAGCTTGTCCATATTCGTGGTGAGGAGTCTGCTGCTAGGTGTTGGGATGTTTTGCGAAGGCTTTATGTTCGAGACAGTGTGGGTGCACATATACACCTTACACGTAAGCTGTTTAGGGCTCGTCTGCAGAAGAATGGAGATATGCTGACCCATTTAAACTACATGAAGGCAACTTTTCAAGAGCTTCATGAAAAGGAGCTGATTTTTTCAGAGTTGCATCAGGTCTACATCATTCTGTCATCTTTGGATGAGAGTTATGATGGGTATGTTTCTTCTTTGGAAGTCCTGACCAGAGAGGAACTGACACTGACTAACATTACTGGGAGACTGCTGGAAGAGTCCAGGAGGAGGCGTGACAGAGACCAGCTGAGAGAGACACAGCCACAAGAGGAGCAGCCATTTACCACTGCTTACAACGTCAAGAAATGTTATTCTTGTGGGGCAAAAGGGCATATAGCCAAATTCTGTAGAAAGGGAAGAAAACAGAATGTGAATAGCAGTGGGAAGGCTAAGAAGGGCATTGGTTTGGCTATTTCTGGTGAATCAACATCCAGAAATAATGAATTGTAGGTTGTTGATAGTGGGGCTTCACAATGCATTACTAAAGTGAAAAAGAGGTTTGTTAATATGAAAAACAGCAACCAATATGTTTCACTAGCCAACGGTTGGAGGATGAAGGCCTCTGGTGAAGGTAATTCCTATTGTCCATGCATTGATGAACAGTTACCTATGTTATATATACCTAAACTAAGATTCAACCTGTTATCTGTAAGGGAATTGGTTAAAGTTGGGTTTGTGGTAACATTCAGAGGGGAGCAATGCACTATTGAAAGGAATGGATCCTGTGTAACTGCTAATTTGAAAAATGGTTTATTCATTCTCACAAGTAACCAGGTTAGTACAGTTAAAGCTAACTCAATATGTGAGAACAAGAAGCCACATGATGAGTGTATACATTTATTGCATAGGCGGTTAGGGCATGTAAACTTTAACTCACTACGTAAAACAGTTGAGTTAATAGGAATTAAACTGAAGCCATGTAGTAAGTATTTGAATTGCAATGCCTGTAATCAGGAAAAGAGTAAGGCAACTTCTGCAAACAGGTTAAACGGCTTCAAAACAACTGTTCCTTTGGAAGTTGTGTTTACTGATTTAATTGGACCCATGAAGCCAAGTTTAGGAGGGTCATGTTATATTTTAAGTATATTGGACCACTACTCTCGTTATGGTTTTTGTTATCTGCTTAAGTCAAAGGCAGACACTTTCCAACAATTTGCAAACTGGCTGAAGTTTGTGGAGAGAAAAACAAAGAGAAAGGTTCAGTGTATAGTTACTGATAATGGTACTGAATTTACAAACAAGCGTTTTGTTGATATGTTAGAATCAGCTGGCATTGAGCATAAACGTTCAGCCCCTTATAGGCCTCAACATAATGCTTTTGTTGAGAGACGTGGGCAAACGTTACAAGCCATGATGAGAACCATGTTAAAAGATTCTGGCTTAACAGATAGACTGTGGGGGGAGGCAGCAAAATGTGCAAACCATGTTCTGAATATAGTTGTTAATACTTCTACTGGTAAAATACCATACACAATATGGCATGGTAGAAAACCAAACCTTGATTACCTGCACACGTTTGGCACCCCAGCTTGGGTCCACATTCCTGCACAACTCAGGAGTAAAGGCCAACATAGGGCTAGGCAATTATACTTCGTAGGTTACGAAGCTAACCACAGATCCTATCGTTTCTGGGAACGAGGCACAACTAATGTATATAACAGTGCGTGTGCAAAATTCCTTGAGCACGTTGGTTGGGATAGGTTAGAGCAAGAAACTGTTAATACTGATCCTCTAGTGTTTGAGGACTCCTCTGATAACATAACTAGTAATGATAATATATCTCCTGTAAATATAAAAGATGAAGAGGAGATAGGGGAGATAAAAGATGAAACAGAGGAAGGAAAGGAGTCAGAAATTCAAAGCCCTGTAATTCCTTGGCGTTCAACGCGCATCAGACATCCACCTGATCGCTATGAAGCTAGTATAGTATGTCAAGTTAGTGTAGAGCCATCTAACTATGATGAGATCAGGATGTATCCTGAAAAGAAACAGGCATCATGGAAAGCTGCAATGAACAGGGAGTTGAAGTCTTTGCAGGATCTTAAAGTTTATGAGAAAGCAAAACTGCCACCTGGTGAGCAAGCTATAGGTTGCAAATGGATATATAAGATAAAGAAGGCTGTAGATGGGACTGTTACCCATAAGGCACGTTTGGTTGCACAAGGTTTTGCCCAAACTACTGAGGATTATGACGAGGTGTTTGCACCCAGTCTGAGGGCAACTACTTTAAGTCCATTAGACAAAAGCACATAAGCTTATCTACAATAGAGGCTGAATTTTCATGTCTATCAGTGTTATGTACAGAACTGCTAGTGTACAAACAATTATTGTTAGATATGGGTTTAAATGTAAATGATCCATTTATTGTGTATGAGGACAATCAAGCTGCAATAAAGATGGCAAATAATGCTGCAGTAAGAACAAGATCTAAATATACTGATTTTCGTTATTTAAATGTCAGACAATGTGTCAAAGAGAAATTAATACAGCTAGAGTATTGTTCATCTGATATAAATATTGCAGACCATTTTACGAAGGTACAAAGTGTTGTGAAACACAACGCTAATTGTGAAAGAATGTGCATAAGATTGTAAAAGTTATATATTATTCTACCCAAAGGGGAGAATGTTAGGCATATGGTGTTAGCCTACAATGTTGGGTTGAAAATATATTAACCATAATGCTATGTCTTTAAGAAGTTAATTGGCCAATGGGTGTGTAAGTGTTCTCATGGCCATAAGAGGAAGCTAGGAACGTAGCTTCTCTCTCTCTCTGAATTCACTGATCACTACTATTACTGTTTTTGCTCTGCTGTTGGTTTACTACTGTTGTAACCTGAACTGTGTATTGACCTCTGGACCGGTAAGAAGACTTTGTAGCTTGGACTGTTGCTATTGTTTATGACCTGGACTGTTTATTTTTTGACTGTGCATTTTTGTTCTTACACCACCTCAAAGTAAAATACTTTTTGCTTTTAGAACTCAGTGTACTCTTGTGTGTGACTTTTACTACTCTCAGTACCCTTCCTTGTCTGTGCAACTCTTTGGTAGCACAAGGAGACCTCTGCACAGCAAATTCCTTAACAAGGGGGCTGGACTAGAAGACCTCCAAGGTCCCTTCCAGTTCTATTCTATTCTATTCTATTCTATTCTATTCTATTCTATTCTATTCTATTCTTTTCTTTTCTATTCCATTCCATATTTTCTATTCTATTCTATTCTAATTCTATTCTATTCCATATTTCCTATTCTATTCTATTCTGTTCCATATTTTCTATTCTATTCTATTCTATTCTATTCTATTCTAATTCTATTCTACTCTATTCTATTCCATATTTCCTATTCTATTATATTCTATTCCATATTTTCTATTCTATTCTATTCTATTCTATTCTATTCTATTCTATTCTATTCTATTCTATTCTAATTGTATTTACTCTATCCTACCATTCAAGAGACAATCAAAAAGCTAAAAAGGAAAGAAAAGGACCGAAACGCCGCACCAGCATCCAACATCCAGATAAGCAGAGATTAACACCAAAATTAATATTAGACAACAATCAAGCTGTAAGCAATACCCCAATTCTAGGAACTACCAACTGAGACAAACAATCCAACAATAAGAACGCTCCCACCAACACCATTAGGGCAAGCCACTTGTAGAGAAGTGGAGAGCAAATCCCATTCGCTTCTAGCACTGATGGTACTACCTAATCAGGTAATGAAGCGCCTGGGACAGGGGTGTCAAACTGCTGGCCCACAGGGCCGGATGCGTCGCGACAAAACCGCGCCCACCCCATTGCCGGCAATGGGGAAAAAGCTCTGATACGTCGCGCAACGTCACGTGACGTCGCGGGTTTGACATGTCTGGTCTGGGAGAAACCAACCAAACTCAGTGAGTACAAGGGACCCTAAAGTCCAGCCCTGAGCTACAAACATTCTCTTGTATTGGTATGGATGGTTTTCCTGGTAAGCTTTCTGACTTCTGGCAAAAGCCATTCCTTTTTTAAAACTGTGATCTGAGGGTGATTCACATCAGTCTGCTCGTCCCAAAGAGGCTTTTTCACGAGGACCGGCCGTCTGCAAGGAGTATAAATCCTTCCATTCCCCACCCTCCAGTCAGAGCTGAAGAAGCTTCTTGGGGGAGAAGCGAAACGTCTTCAAAGAAAAGCCAAAAAGTCCAGTTGCCTCCTGAAAAAAGCCGCTTTGGGACAACCCTGATATTGATGCCTCTCATCCTGATTAGACGGCAGAATTGCAGCCACCCCTGACTTCTATTGGGGGAATGGGGACCATTAACCCTTGCACATCTTACGGTTCCTCTTCGGTTTCCAACAGATGCCTCAGGAATTTCCCAGTCCTCGACTTAAGAAGAGTTCATCTGGTGACCGTTTGTCAGAATCCATTTATATCACATTCATAAATATATGTTTAAAACATTATTTTCCCCCCCCCCCCATAGATTCTGCCATCTCCCGAGGAAGGAAGAGTGCATGTGGATTCAGCCTGCCTTAGGTTATTTCAAAATCTTTTGAACTGGGGGAACAAAAGGGAGGGTTAGAGAAGAAGGCATTTGGCCTGTGTCTCCATTTGAATCTGTAAAGGAAGAAGGCAATAACCATAAAGATTCGAAGTTCCCTTTTTCCCACAAAAGGGATGACACGAAGTGATGGGGGGCTGACCAAATGGGGTTGAGGGGAGGGGGGTTGAACCGGGAACCCTTTATAAAGTTTCAATTTGTAAAACAATACCAAGTCCTGTCTTGTATTTCCACAACCAAGCATGTCCTAGTAAAAAATTCCTTTTGGACTAGAACTGACTCCAAGAGTTTTTTTGTTTTCCTAAGACGTGGATTGGGGTGGGTCCTGACACCGTTCAAAGCTAACAGCGGCACTGAAAAAAGTGACCTCTGACCATTTCCCACAGTTGTAACCTTTGCAGCATTCTCACAATCATGTGATCAAAATGTAAATGCTTGGCAACTGGTTCCTATTTATGACCGTTGCAGTATCCCAGGGTCACGTGATCCCCTTTTGGGACCTTCTGACAGGCAAAGTTGTCGGAGCATGCACAGTCTTACTGCACTGAGGTAACCCGGGAGTAAATGCAGTAAACCGTGGTTTGTATTTAATTATTTATTTATTTAATTAAATTTTTATACCGCCCTATTCTCGAAGGACTCAAATGGTGCTTTGCATTACACTATCTACAATATATGCTAGGAACAAAATACATACACGGGGTCATTCAGCACTTACAGCAGGAAACGGACGAGAGAGGAAGACTCCAGCAAGGCCTTCCCTTTTATACTCAGGCTCTTAAAGAGACACAGACCCTGCTGGCTCTTAAAGGGACACAGACCCTGCTTGCTCTTAAAAAGACACAGATCCTGCTGACTCATTCCTATCATTGCATCATCCACCTTACATTACATCAGCTGGTTAGCCTTTAAATCATTACCCTGACAAAAGTCAATGGGGGAAGCCAGATTCGTTTAACAGCTGTGTTACTAACTTAACGACTGCACTGATTCACTTAACAACTGTGGCAAGAGAGGTCGCAAACCTCACTTCACAAATGTCTCACTTAGCAACAGAAATGTTGGGCTCAATTGTGGTCGTTAAGTCGAGGACTACCCGTAATCTAGTAGGCAGCATTATTTTGGGCTGTGCGACTGAGTAGGATCCTCCTGCCAGCCCCCTTGGTGCTATTTTTGATCAGCATTCCGAGACTAACTCGCTGGATTGTTTTTATGGACCTTTTTCCTACTGCAGGGTGTAAGCTGCTTACGGCCATATAAACAGATGGCATAAAAATTGTTGGAACTAAATAACGGGCGATAATTTTTGCTCCTGCTGTGAAATCCTTTTACTATTTTCATTTTAGCATGATGTAAAATGGTAATGAGGATGATCAAAGCAGCCAGCCCTTGGGGGGAGACTGAAAGAACAGAAGTACAGAAAAGAAATGATTTTATGCAAAAACAGATGATTAAACTCTCGGAAAAGAGACTGATTCTTAAACCAGGTCAGTTTCACACCCAGTAGCTCTGTTTCCATAGCTTGCTAAGTTTGTTTGAACCTTGGTTATGGTTTTTGAAGAGGTAGTTCTTGCTCAGCAATTGTACAGGTACAATTACAACCATAATTGAGCCTAAGATTTATGTGGCTAAGCGAGATAATGATGAAGTGATTTTTTTTTGCCCCGCTTTACCACTTTTCTTGCCACAGTTGCTAAGTGAATCGTTGCAATTGTCACCACCCCGGTTGTTAAGTGAATCTGGTTCCCCACTGACTTTGCTTATCAGGAGGTCGCAAAAAGTGTTTACGTGATTCGGGGACACTGCAACCGTCATAAATACGAACCTGTGGGCAAGCGTCCAAATTTTGGTCATGTGACCATGAGGATATGGCAACGGCCGTTAAGCCTGAAAAATGGTCGTGCCGCTTTTTTTTTTCCAGTGACCGACTTCGATCGGTCACTAAACGAACTGTTGTTAAGTCGAGGACTACCTGTAATTGGAACCGGGAACTCCATTGCGTGACTGCACCGTTGTGGGACCGCAGTTGAGCCACTGCCGCCTGCCGTTCTTAGGAGAAGCCCGCACGGTGGCAGCATCCCAAAGTCACGTGATGGCTATTGGAGACCTCCAGACGGCTTCCTCATCGATTTTGCTTGTCAGAAACAAGCGCTGAAGATCACAATAAGGCAATCATGTGACTGCGGGGCACTGCAATGTTGCAATTGCCAAGTGGTCTGCAAGCGTCTGAATTGCAACCGCAGGACTATGGGGATGCTGCGAAGGCCACAACTGCGAGGACCATCCTAAGCCCCTTTCATTCAGCGCGGTTGTCATTTTGAACGGTTGCTTTGCAAGCGGATGTTAAATGAGGCCTAACTGTACTTATGCCGGCTTAATTAGTTTAGGTTTTAATGAACTGAGCAAACCTAGAAAATGAGTAAATTTGAGAACCAGGCCAAGCACGCACTGTACCTTCAATGCAACTACCAGATAGGAATTGTGGAGCCACTGGATTTGCAGTTAATCATGCTAATGCAGTTAATAAAATCTTTGAACTTTTGCAGATGAGAAAAAGCATAGTTTAATCAGAATAGAGCTGCTCAGACTGGAAACCCTATACCCGTGGTGGCGAACCTATGGCACCCATGCCACAGGTGGCACGCAGACCCCTCTCTGTGGGCACGCATGCCGTCGATCCAGTCCTAGGCCTTCAGCTGGGTTTTATAAAACCTTTTCGCTTTAGGCCTCCGCTGCTGTGTGCAACAACAAAAAAAGGTTCAATCAATTTCAACTTCTCACAGGAAAAAAAAAGGTCTCGCAAAGTTGGAAATGATTGATTGAACTTTTTAGTCCCACCCAGTCATGCCCACCCTATGGGCCACGCCCAACTAATTGGCCACAACCACCGAATACACCACGCCCACCCGGCACCCGACGATACACAAGTGGGTTTTGGATTGCAGTCTGGGCACTCAGTCTCTAAAAGGTTCGCCATCACTGCCCTACACCCTTTCAGACAAATGGCTGTCCACTCTCTTCTTACAAACTTCCAGTGTTGGAGACCCACAACTTCTGGAGGCAAGGCATTCCAATGATTAATTGTTCTCACTGTCAGGAAGTTTCTCCTTAGTTCCAGGTTGTTTCTCTCCTTGATTAGTTTCCATCCAGTGACATTTGTCCTGCCCTCTGGTGCTTTGGAAAATAGGTTCGAACCCCCTCCCCCCTTCTTTGAGGCAGCCCCTCCAAATATTGGAATATTGCTATCATGTCATCCCTAGTCTTTCTTTTCTCTAGACTAGCCATACCCAATTCCTGCAACGGTTCTTCACACGTTTTAGTTCCAGGCCTTTAATTGTTGCAATGAAACAGCTACTTCTGGTTTTTTTTTGTTTTTTGCTAATGTATACTTCTATCTCTGTGTTATGTACCTAAACAGGGGTTAAAAGCAACTTGATGGCACATAATCAATCCATCAATCATGGATGTGTTATAGTAGAGAGCACCATAGAGTCTAAAGCACTTTTTTTTCCCCAAATACAGCAACTTTTTAAGATGTGTGGATTTCAACTCCCAGAAACCCTGGCCAGGACATATTGGAAGCGCAGACATTTTAAGGTTGCTGAGTTTGGAAAAACGCAAAGAGTGTATCTCTTTTACCGTATCCTAATTAATTCAATGAAAAGTAAAGCTTGGAGAGTCACCTAGTGGTGGTTAGGAAAATATCAAGAACGATGAACATCAAAAAGAAATATATATTTTTAGGTATTGAATTCAAGAACTAAAAGTTTACCTGAATTACATCTATAAATTTATGCAGTCCAGCAGTGTTAGTGACTGTCCCAGAACCTAGAATATATATATATATATATGAAAACAGTATTTCTATATATCCCTCCAAATATGCACATTATAAGCATACCTTGAATGCACTGTTTCCCCATTGTGTTATTCACTACCATACGTACAGCAGGTTTAGAAGATGGCGTTAAATAAAATTATCTAAGATTCTGAACACTTTTTCACAATGTGAACCAAAACCTCCTCCAAAGATTGGCAATCAATGATAACTTTTAAGAGAAGAGGGTCCTTGGTGCTCTGTCGGCTTGATTCTTTTCTTGCAGACGTTTTATTACGAAACTAGGTAATGTCATCAGTGCAAAAGAAGTAGGGAAATCAAATATGCAGGTCATTTCATGGAGGTTTCTTGGTGACAATATGGAAACAGTTTGCAAGGTCTTCCAAGGTGCTACTTTGACTATCCAGTCTAGCCTACTGCCCTAGAGTTTCCTGGTGGTCTCCTATCCAAGTACTAACCTGGACTGACCATAAGTGCTTTCCAAGACAACAGAACAAGAGATTTGGAAGAGACCTTGGAGGTCTTTTAGTCCAACTGTCTGCTCAAGCAGGAAACCCTATACCATTTCAGACCAACGGTTTGTTGTTAGCTGTGAAGTCGTGTCCGACCCATCGTGACCCCATGGACAACGTTCCTACAGGCCTTCCTGTCCTCTACCATCTTCTGGAGTCCATTTAAGCTCACGCCTACTGCTTCTGTGACTCCATCCAGCCACCTCATTCTCTGTCGTCCCATTCTTCTCTTGCCCTCAATCTTTCCCAGCATGAGGCTCTTCTCCAGTGAGTCCTTCCTTCTCATTAGGTGGCCAAAGTATTTGAGTTTCTGCTTCAGGATCTGGCCTTCTAAAGAGCAGTCAGGGTTGATCTCCTCTAGGACTGACCGGTTGGATCGCCTTGCAGTCCAAGGGACTCACAGGAGTCTTCTCCAGCACCATAGTTCAAAGGCTTCAATTCTTTGGCGCTCAGCCTTTTTTATGGTCCAACTTTCACAGCCATACATTGTAACTGGGAAGACCATAGCCTTGGCTATACGCACTTTTGTTGGCAGGGTGACGTCTCTGCTTTTTAGTGTGCTGTCTAGATTTGCCATGGCTTTCCTCCTGAGGAGCAAGCGTCTTTTAATTTCTTGGCTACAGTCCCCATTTGCGGTGATCTTGGAGCCCAGGAAAATAAAATCTGTCACTACCTCCATTTCTTCCCCATCTATTTGCCAGGAATCAAGAGGGCCAGATGCCACGATCTTGGTTTTCTTAATGTTTAGTTTCAACCCAACTTTTTCACATTCCTTCTTTACCCGCAACAAGAGGCTCTTCACTTTCTGCCATTAGAGTGGTATCATCTGCGTAGAGCAACGGTAGAGGGTCTAACTTCTTCTTACGATCCTCTAGTGATGGAGCACCCAAAACATCTGGAGGAAAGGCATTCCACTGACTGTTTTTACTGTCAGGAAATTTCTCCTTAGTTCTAGGTCACTTCTCTCCTTGATCAATTTCCATCTATTGCTTCTTATTCCACTCTCGAGTGCTTTGGAGAATAGCTTGACTCCCTCTTCTTTGGGGCAGCCCCTGAGAGATTGGAAGATTGCTGTCATGTCACCCCTCGTCCTTCTCTTCATTAAACTAGACAGATCCAATTCCAGCAACCGTTCTTTGTATGTTTTAGCCTCCAGTCCCCTGATCATCTTTGTTGCTCCTTTGAACTCTTTTTTGTATTATTCAGTCAGCTGCTATACCCTACTGAGGCACGTGAAAATTTACATGGAAAATGTAAAGAAGATTGCAATGCACACTGTGAGACTAGGGTGAAGCTGCCATACCTAAAGATGAAGCAGGGTGGATAAAAAGCCGGGAATGTGGTCTAAAGGATCCCTTTGGGAGCTATTATTTCCTGCCCTTATTTTTATAAACAACTCAAGGTGGCAAACATGCTTAATACTCCTTCTTCCTCCTATGTTCCCCACAATAAACCTGTGAGGTGGGGTGGGCCGAGAGTGAGCGATTGGCTCAAAGTCACCCAGCCGGCTTTCACGTCTAAGGCAGAACTAGAACTCATTGCCTCCTGGTGATTGGCCCAGAGTCACCCAGCTGGCTTTTATGCTTAAGGTGGGACTAGAACTCCCAGCTTCTTGTTGCTTGGCCCAGAGTCAATGTTTTGTGCCCAAGGCAAAACTAGAACTCGTGGAAAGAAAGGGGGGGAAAATGTCACCTGAACCAGGCAAACAAACTTGGGCCTGATCACCTGGGAAACCTTTTCCCCAAATCCCATTAACAGCTACCAAATTTGTCAGTCAACAAGGCAAGAGTTGCTGCCAGTCTTGTGAATAAACAAAGCAAGGTTTTTTTTTGGAGTGGGGGGGGGGAATAAAAGGGGTCCAGAAGCCCACCCACTCTTTGAGTTCTCTTTGGATCCAGACTGGGTCGCTTCTGTTCCTCTGATTAGTGTCTGGCAGCCTAGTTGAGGCAGGAGAAGAAGCAACGGATGGAAACCAATCCAGGAGAGAAGCAACCTAGAACTAAGGAGACAATTCCTGACAGTGAGAACAATCAGTCAGTGGAACCACCTGCCTCCAGAAGCGGTGAATGTTCCAACACTGGAAGTTTTTAAGAAGACACTGGACAGCTATTTGTCTGAAATGGTATAGGTTTCCTGCCTGAGCAGGGGGTTGGACTAGATGACCTCCAAGGTACCTCCCATTTTTTTATTATTATTATTACTATTATTATATTTTGTTGTTGTTATTAAATGCCCATTCAAAGTTACAATGGCACTAAAACTGATGACCAGTTCTCACACCTTTGACCACGACAGCATTCCCTACAGTCTCGTGATCAAACTTCTGGTGCTTGGCAACCGGCGTGTATTTAAAATGGTTGAGGCATCCCAGGATTCTGGGATTGTCATTTGCAATCTTCTGAAGCAGCTTCTGACAAGCAAAAGTCAAAGGGGGAGAGAAGCCCGAATCATGTGCTTCACTTATCAACTGTATGGAGTCGCCTAACCACCATGGCAAAAAAAAAGTCACAAAATGGAGCACGGCTCCCTTGACAGTTGTCTCACTTAACAACAGAAACGTTGGGCTTGATGTGATTGTAAGTCGAGGACTATCTGTAATAAACTATTAAGCCAGCTACTCCCACCCATCCACCCGGACGGCTTCTTTTTTTTTTTTCTGAGCTGACCAGAACAGATGAGGCAAAATTATTACCTTTCACAATCCCTATATTAAATTTTTTCCAAACTTTTCCACCCTCCTCGAGATATTTTTCCCCCCCGTCTCCTTAAAAGTGAGGTCTTATACTTACGGCCAGCTAAATACTGCACAATCTGTTCCAGTGATTCACGGAGAGAATTCTGAGTTTCGTACGTGATTTGAGCCTTTGCGAACAAGTCAAATATGTAGCTAGAGATTCAAGCAGAAACATACTGTTAAGGAGGTATTTTTAGTACATCCTGAAAGGAAGCAGCAGCCTTCCCATCTCTGTGGGATGAAAAGCATGCTGTTATTCCTCACTTACCAAATCTGATTTTCTTTTTTTTTCTTTTTTTTTTAACTTGCCACAAATCTTCACTACACCACCCACACTTGACATTGGATTCAAAAAGAGGGGGGGGGGGAAAGGAGAGACGAAACAGTAGATTTTACAGCTCAATGCCTCATTGGAATTATACAGTCAGCAGAAAGCACAGCCTCGTTCTGCAACGGCTTATTCCAAGTTTCCCTGCAGAGATGAACACTGCATCTCGTTTCACAACGAACTATTCTGAATAGTTGAATTGGGCATTAGTATTTAATATTTTTTAATTTTTATATATTGTATTTTATTGTATTGCCCTGTACACCGCCCTGAGTCCTTCGGGAGAAGGGTGGTATAAAAATTAAATTAAATAAATAAATATTCTGGAATAGTCTGATTTAAGGAGAGGGAAGTCAATGTATTTACACACAAACGTTTCGGCCCATCTTAAAGCACAGGTTGTTGTGAGGGTGACATGTAGAGAAGAGCAGCCACTGCCTGGAGTTGCTGAAGGGAAAGCAGATATGATTATGGTTCTGGCAGAACCAGCTCACTACAAACCCCATCTGCCGAGGAATTTTGGCTGGCGAGGTCTGGAAGACCCTTTTCTACCAGGGCTTCGTCTTGCCGCCGGAGGCGAGAGCCACCCCCGCCATCTTAATCCTCAGGAAGGGCCTTAAAACCCGACTCTGCCAGTTGGCCTGGGGCCCCGATGGAGAAGCGTTAGGCTGGAGGCGGTTGGTGCAGTAACAGAGAAGGCACAGCCTCTGCTGCTAACCTGGGATCTCTCACTCTGTAATTTAATAATTTTGTTAATTTTAATCGGATGGAACAGAATATTTGTAGCTCAGGTTCAAACTGTAAGTGTTCTATGAACCTGTTGTTATCTTGCAGACGTTTCATTACCCAACCAGTGACATCGTCAATGCACTGACAATGTTAGATAGATAGGTAAGATAGAGAAGAGATTTAGAGATGATAGATAAAGAGTAGAGAGATAAGATAGATAATAGAGAAGCTAGATAGATAAGAGAAGCTAGATAAGATAGATAAGAGAAGGTAGATAGGTAGATAAGATAGGTAGATAAGATAGTTAAGATAGGTAGATAAGATAGATAGATAAGGTAGATAAGAGATAAGTAGATAAGATAGATAAGAGATAAGGTAGATAAGATAGATAGATAAGGTAGATAAAAGTAGATAAGATAGATAAGAGATAAGGTAGATAAGATAGATAGATAAGGTAGATAAGAGATAAGTAAATAAGATAGATAAGATAAGGTAGATAAGATAGATAATCTATCTATCTATTAGATAGATAATCTATCTATCTATCTATCTATCTATCTATCTATCTATCTATCCATCCATCCATCCATCTATCTATCTAGAGACAGACACACAGACAGACAAGATAGATTTTTAACTGTGGGCACAATGGCACACATTAAAAATGAAATTTAGTTGCCTGCCCTCAAAGTGTTACTTAGTTGGGTAATCAAAAGTCTGCAAGAAAACAACCAAGCCCCCATAATTTTAATCCTTTTCTTATATTCATAGCCGCTCTTGACTCTCTATTTTTATTACATCGCAAGCAGCCCAGTCTCCTCCAATCACAAGGCAGCCTATAAATGTAGTAAATAAATAAAGAGCTCTCTTGCATTATCTCCGTTGTTTCCCCCAATGCCGAGGAAAGCAGGCTCCGACTTTGCGCAAAGACTTTTAATTATTAAATGTGCTTAGCGAGAGATCTAAGAAACGCAGCCTGCCAGCAGCCTCCTTTCCAGGGCGCTGAAAGTGGGAGGATGAGGACCCAGATGGGACCTTTGAAGCTTTCTTTTATACGGGAGGGGAAGAGTCAAAACGAGCACCTTGAAGCCTCACGTGTGCCTGAAGAGCTCGGTTTTAACTAGGATGGCAGACCTGCTCATTAGCAGGCCTTCCCCAAAAGAGGCACAGGTGCCACTTGAGACCCACTGCCCGGAGCTGCTCAGAGCTACATCTGGTCTTCAGCCTGGCATGTGTGAGCTGGCAAGGGGTGTACTTCTGCTTTACAAGCATCTTAAGCTCTTTGCAAGATGTCGTTTTGTGGCTGTTCCTTTACCCTGCGTTCTCCGATTTCTCTTAGACCAGGGGCTTTACAACCTTTTCACCCACTGCACCACTTTTAGGATACGGCAACATCCAAGCACCACCAGTCGCCCAGCAAGGTGTCAAAAACTTGATGACCCCCCCCAAAAAGGAAAAAAGTGATGAAGTACAGGTAGTCCTCGACTTACAACATTTCGCTTAGTGACTGTTCGAAGTTACAATGGCACTGAAAAAAGTGCCCCCCGAGCCACAGCCAAGTAAGACACCTGCCTGCCCGCCTGGCGGCGCTCTTCCTCCTGTCCGAGGTTTTCATTGTTGTGAGCATTTCTGTTGAGGATTGGCAGCGGGGTGGGGGTGTTTGGTTTTTATTCCCCCCCTCCCCGTCTGCTAGGTGGTTGCAGCAGGTTTTGGTCACTTCACATGACCCTGGGACACTGTGACTATCATCAATATGAATCAATTGCCAAGCATCTGAATGTAAATCACAAGACCCTGGAGAGGCTGCAACATTCCAGCTGATTGGTGCTTTTTCTGGGCTCAGAAGCACCAGGATCAGTGTGGAGATCCGGCTGGATCCTGGTGCCAATCCTGGCGCTTCCGCTGAGCCCTGACAGCCCTGCAGCTCCAGCCGTCTCTTGCTCAGGCTTGTGCGGTGCTGCCACCGGTTCAGCTCATTCCCCTCCCCCGCTACCACTTTCCTAGGATGAGGAAAGGTACTTCCTACGCGAGTACCACCTGCCAGGTGCCAGTGTACCCCAGGTGGTACCCGTACCACTGGTTGAAAACCCCTGTCTTAGACCTTAGCGTCAGAGCTAGGTAGTCCTACGGGGCAGTCTCTCCTCCTCTCAGGGCTTCCATGTCAAACTCTAGATCACATCACGACTGGCTGTAAGCTGAAGCCATACAGGTAGTCCTCGACTTACAACAGTTCGTTTAGCAACCGAAGTGATAACGGCACTGAAAAAGAGAGGCTTATGACGGTTTTTCAGTTGCAACCTTTCCAGCATCCCCACGATCACGTGATCAAAATTCAGACGCTTGGCAACTGGTTCATATTTATGACGGAATTGCAGTGTCCCAAGATCGTGTGATCTCCTTTTGCGACCTTCTGACAAGCCAAGTCAATGGGGGAGCCTGGTTCACTTAACAACCGGGGTGACCAACTTATGAACTGCGGTGATTCACTTAACAACCGGGGCAAGAAAAGTCCTAAAACGGGGCAAAACTCACTTAACAAATGTCTCACTTAATGACATAAATTTTGGGCTGAATTGTATATCTCTATATAGTCCTCTACTTAGGACAGGTGTCTTCAAACTTGGCCCTTTTATGACTTGTGGACTTCAACTCCCAGAATTCAGACCCCTGACTTAGGACCACAACTGAGGTAAAATTTCTGTTGCTAATTAATACAGTTGTTGTGAGTTTTGCCTCCTATTCCGACTTTTTTTTACCACAGTTAAGTGAATCATCGCAGTTGTTTGTTAAATAATCTGGCTTCCCCCTTGAGTGTGATTGTCAGATGGTCACAAAAGGGGATTCCAGGACACTGCAACCATCATAAATATGAACCGGCTGCCAAGCATCTTAATTTTGATCATGTGACCGTGCGAGTGCTGCAACGTATGCAAGTTCGTTTGCTAAGACCTTCTAGACTTCTATAGAGAAAATTTTCTGCAGAGGAAAAACAACCCCAAATGTGATTGCAAAGAACAGTGTAAACGGTCAACAAAATGGCAAATGCTGTTCGACTTAACTAAGTGGTGTGCCTTAGGGCGGTGGTGGCGAGCCGATGGCACGCGTGCCAGAGGTGGCACTCAGAGCTCTCTCTGTGGGCACGCATGCCCTCGCCCCACCCCTGCCTCCCCCAGAGGCCCCCTTTTCACCAGCAGCCCCGCAGAGGAGAGTCACCCCCAAGCGTGGCCCACGCAGACCAGCGCAACCAAGGACATGGCAGCCGGGCAGCAGGGACAAGACTCCGCCCTCGCGTCCTGTCACGCGCAGTTGATGCTGCAGGGTGCGGGTGGAGGGCATGGCCGCCTTGGCGCTGCTGGGCTGCCTGGGAGATATGTGGCGGGCCATGGAGGTGGTGAGTGGCCCTGCGGGCAGGCAGGGTGGGGGCGGTTTGGGGGCACCCAGTCTCTAAAACAGGGGTGTCAAACTGCCGGCCCATGGGCTGGAGGCATCCTAGCAAAACTGCGCCCACCCCATTGCCGGCAATGGCAAAAAAAGTCACGACACGTCGCGTGACGTTGCGAGTCTGACACCCTTGCTCTAAAAGGTCCGCCATCACTGCCTTAGGGCAACATCTCCAAAATTCATATAGAGGTAGCCCTCACTTATGACCCTTCACTTTTTGTTTCTTAGAGTTGTTTTTTTTAAAAAAAAAAATCCCATTTATATCCCACCCTTCTCCAAAGACTCAGGGCGGCTTACAATCTAAGCACAATCAATGTGCTTAGCAATAGCCTTCATTCTATGTATATGCCTGCTTATTAGGGCTTTCACACACACACCCCAAGCAGCATTATTACAAAGTCAGCTTAATTGCCCCCAACAATCTGGGTCCTCATTTTACCTCCCTCGGAAGGATGGAAGGCTGAGTCAACCTTGAGCCTGGTGGGACTCGAACCTGCACTAATGGCAGGCAGCTGGTGTTACTTAAGGAGGCATTAGCCCACTGCTCCACCAAGGCTCCCACTTTTTTTTTTTAACACACTACTCAAGGTGACAAACCTACTGATAGTCCTTCCTCTTTTTAACTTCCCCATAACAACAACCCTGTGAGATGAGTTGGGCTGCGAGACAGTGGTCGTTAAGACGGGACTAGAACTCACCGTCTCCCGGTTTAGCGACCATTTGAACTTAGGTCGCTGAAAAAAGGGACTTGTGATCCCTCCTTACACTTACGATGTTTGCAGTGCTCTGGGGTCATGTGATTTGCCAGCCAGCTTCTCTCCTTGTAAGAGAGACGAGCGGTGTAACGTTTACTAAAACTAGCCAACAAACAAACATATGTACATGCAACCAAAGTCAATGGGGAAGCTGGCAGGGAAGGTTGCAAATTGTAATCACATGCTCTCTTGCTTCACCACCGTGGTCGTTCCCTTAATGACCGCAGGGTTAAAAAAAAAAAAAGGTCGTAAACTCAGGTCCGGTCGTATGATGCCCCGCTTAATGACCACCCTGTTTAACGAGGAATTTTCCAGTCCCAATTGTCATTGGAACAGGCTGGCCAAAAGAGAAGCATGCAAAAGTAACGATTACAGTAACGCCAAGTTGGAAGAGATGGTGTGTGTGGGTTTTTTTTATAAAAAAAAAAGAAAAGAAAAAAAATTGAAATATACCTTCCCTCTTTCGTGAGTCCATTTTGACCCGATGGGAGTTTTACGTCGTCGATAGCGCTTTCGAGCTGCAGGAGAATCCCTTTAAGGCATATATAAAGAAAAAAAGGGGTAAAAATTTTAAGGTAGTTTACAAATGGATGCTCCCCTTGAGGCCAGCCCACTCTTCTTTCCCCTCAGGCCAGGCTGGGATGACTCCCCTGGGGTGCTTCCTCAAACGCTAGTTCAGGGGAGAATGGGGCAGTCCTCGACTGGCAGCCGAGGGCTACGAGCCAGGAGTGGAGAAGCCTAGCACGGGGCAGCAACCAGACTCGCAGCCGGCTGAGCTAGAGACAGAAGAGGCACAGCTGCAGTTGGGAAGCCCAGAGGCTTCGGGTGGAGAGGGCAGTGCAGGTGAAGAAGAATCGTCTCCTCCTCCAAATCGGAGAGCAGGTAAGGCGGAGAGGAGGCAGGCGCAACAAAGGTCAGCTAGGCTACTTGCAAGGAGGCAACCTCACCCTCTTGATGAAGCTGCACCAGGAAGCAGTTATTTAGCTCAGCATAGGGGGTTTGCTGGAGAAGACTCCTGCGAGTCCCTTGGACTGCAAGGCGCTCAAACCGGTTAGTCCTAGAGATCAATCCTGACTGCTCTTTAGAAGGCCAGATCCTGAAGCTGAAACTCAAATCCTTTGGCCACCTAAGGAGAAGGAAGGACTCACTGGAGAAGAGCCTCATGCTGGGAAAGGTGGAGGGTAAGAGAAGAAGGGGACGACAGAGAATGAGGTGGCTGGATGGAGTCACTGAAGCAGGAGGCGTGAGCTTAAATGGACTCCAGAAGATGGTAGAGGACAGGAAGGCCTGGAGGAACGTGGTCCATGGGGTCGCAACGGGTCGGACACGATTTTGCAACTAACAACAACAAGGGGAGTGAAGCGATGCCAAGAACAA
The DNA here is from genome assembly GCF_947247035.1 of Vipera ursinii. NCBI lineage: Eukaryota > Metazoa > Chordata > Lepidosauria > Squamata > Viperidae > Vipera > Vipera ursinii. The sequence goes on along the minus strand of NC_139516.1, from coordinate 4,297,267 downwards.
GGTGTCCATTTCATTGCTGTGTGTTCTTGCTTTGAACTTTGGATTGCACAACTGTGGACTTGCCTTTGCCTCGGGTCTTGCCTTTGCTTTGGGGATTGGCCTTTGCCTAATGGACTTGCCAGCACTGTGGGCTGGTGCTGGCATAAGGAATTGCTGGGGAATGCTAATTCAGGCTTGGAAGCCTCAATAAAGACTCCTAACGCCCATGGTGGGTGTTTGTGTGTGTGTGTGAGCGGGACAGCACACAGGAAGATACTCCCTGCTCCTCGGCAAGCCAGGGACCTCATCTGCTTAGAGTAGTGCATAGAAGAAAGTGAGGCATTGACTCTGCTATATGTACGCTGAAGGGCATCACACAGGTTTTGAAGAACCATTTTATTTATTTATTCATTCATTCATTCACTTTTTACACCCACCTATAGATGACCATTGAAACTCAAGTCCTTTGGCCACCTCATGAGAAGGAAGGACTCACTGGAGAAGAGCCTAATGCTGGGAAAGGTCGAGAGCAAGAGAAGAAGGGGACGACAGAGAATGAGGCGGCTGGATGGAGTCACTGAAGCAGTAGGCGTGAGCTTAAATGGACTCCAGGAGATGGTAGAGGACAAGAAGGCCTGGAGGAACGTTGTCCATGGGGTCGCGATGGGTCAGACACAACTTCGCAACTAACAATAATAGATGACCAGGCTTAGCCTGAGGAGGGTCAAGCGCCTCATCCCTTCGTGCCCACAACAGATCTAAGTCCAGCCCTCCTTGAATTCCATTGACGCCTATCTACCACCAATTTGTCTCAAGCATTAGTAATTCAGATTCTTGTTTACAGGTAGCGTGGAATAGACTCGCACTTATTTGGGACCTAACCCAGGCTCCCAATTTCTTGCACACACGACACCGCCCTTCTTACCTAATGATTCTGGGAGGTTTACAACTTCATTTTATACTACATGCAGCTGAGACTTTCACCCCTGTTGTTAAGTCCCCCTTGTTTAGTACTGTCACATCTTTGAACAGATGCTGAATGAGTGGATGTTAAGCGAGGACTACCGCTGCAGGATTATTTTGGTTAAACTCCACAAGGAAAAAGGTACTTACGCTTTATTTTTGCTATATCTTCAATTTCCATGTTTAGCCCTGTTTAAGAAAAAAGAGTTTTCCTTCCGTTTAGACTTACAGATGCCACCTTTTTTCTATCATTCTATATGTTCATGTAAAGATAAATGTTTTCATAAGATCCTGTATCTGCCCCTATTATTTAGAGATTTATTTCAGACTTCTGTGGTGGGTGAAAAAAATTAAAGACAAGGTGTTTGTTCAAGAATGCTAACAGAAATCTTGCGAGCCGCTTCCGTTTCAAAACAGCCATGCTGCACAATCACATGGAGACAGCTATGCCCACAGCAGAACACTAATAGCTCTCTCTTACGTTCATCAAATCATGCAGAGTTCGATTACTCCCCGACTGGAAAAAAGATAAAAAGAAACTAGACCTTTTGACAAAAAAAAGAAACTCTATAAACCTCTTCAAATACCAATGCCCCAAATTGGCCCAGAATTGCAGAGTTTCATCACCCCTACTGCCAAATTCCCTCCAAAGAACGGCAGTGGTTGTGTATAAACGCAAGAGACAGTGGGAAGATGATTTCTTTCTAAATCATCTCACAATCATTTATTTAAAGTTAAAGGTAAATCCGGGATGGGAAAAAAATAAAACATTGCGTCTTCGCTTTGATGACTGATGAAACTTCAGTTAGCCTAAAATGGAACTGCTTAATTCAGGGGTCTTCAAACGTGGCTCTTTTATGACTGGTGGACTTCAACTCCCAGAATTCCTCAGCCAGGCATGCTGGCTGAGGAATTCTGGGAGCTGAAGTCCACAAGTCGTGAAGGGGCCATAGTTCCCCCATGCTGTCTGAGGAATTCTGGGTGTTGAAGTCCACAAGTCGTGAAGGGGCCATAGTTCCCCCAGACTGGCTGAGGAATTCTGGGAGCTGAAGTCCACAAGTCACGAAGGGGCCAAAGTTTCCCCCATGCTGGCTCAGGAATTCTGGGAGTCGAAGTCCACAAGTCATAAAAGGGCCAAGTTTGAAGACCCCTGACTTAATTGCTAACTGGGATTGGCTTGTCTTGACTACAAAATGTCACTGCTTCTAGTTTTTTTTTCTGGCCCACGTCAACATTTTGCAGATTTTTTTAAAGGCTTAAAAGAGTTTGAGATGAATTCAATGCTTTTTTCCCCCTACTATCTGTAGCTGTTTGGATGCTTAGGTTATCCTCATAGTCCCCCTTCCACTCAAGTTGTCCTTTTAACGTGAGGCAAAACCACGTTGATAGGTGTTTCAAAGGTGCTTTTTTTCAAAAGGCAATTGGACTGTTTTTTCCTCCAGGAAGAGGAAAAAGGTTCGCTTCTCATCCAAGAAGTTTCATCAGTTCTGATTGGATGGGGGTGGGGAGGGGTGAAATGGAAGGGTTTAGTTCTGACTAAATTAAATCCTTCCTGCCCCTCCACCGTTCAGTCAGAACTGAAGGAAGCTTCTTGGATGAGAAGTTCTTCCTCAAGGGAAAAAAACAACAGTCCAGTTGCCTTTTTGAAAAAGCACCTATGAGACAGCTATTTTGCTTGCAAAGTAGTTCCCAACTGTTTTCGGATGGTTTTGCTGAAAATCAGCACTTTGGGGTTTTGGAGAAACTACTACATCACAGTGAATAATGGGTTCACACTTACAGCCGTGAAGCTTGCACTTATTACTGTGTTTGCTTAAGAGCCTCTGCAAAAAAATATGCCATCAAATCAGGCTGGTCACATAATTTGACCAATTTTATGACCATCATATGACCATAATGGGCAGGTTCCATTACGGTTGTATGTCGAGGATGAACAATAACAGGGGTAGGCAACCTTGGCTCTTTTATGACTTGTGGACTTCAACTTCCAGAATTCCTGAGCCAGCATGGGGGAACTACGGCCCCTTCATGACTCGTGAACTTCAACTCCCAGAATTCCTGAGCCAGCATGGGGGAACTACGGCCCCTTCATGACTCGTGAACTTCAACTCCCAGAATTCCTGAGCCAGCATGGGGGAACTACGGCCCCTTCATGACTCGTGAACTTCAACTCCCAGAATTCCTGAGCCAGCATGGGGGAACTATGGCCCCCTCATGACTCGTGGACTTCCACTCCCAGAATTCCTGAGCCAGCATGGGGGAACTATGGCCCCCTCGTGACTCGTGGACTTCAACTCCCAGAATTCCTGAGCTAGCATGGGGGAACTATGGGCCCCTCATGACTCGCGGACTTCCACTCCCAGAATTCCTGAGCCAGCATGGGGGAACTATGGCCCCCTCATGACTCATGGACTTCAATTCCCAGAATTCCTGAGCCAGCATGGGGGAACTATGGCCCCCTCATGACTGGTTGACTTCAACTCCCAGAAATCCTGAGCCAGCATGAGGGAACTATGGCCCCCTCATGACTCATGGACTTCAATTTCCAGAAGTCCTGAGCCGGCATGGCTGAGCTTGGAAACCTCTCCCTTTTCCCTCAGTATGGCTGGCTCAGGAATTCTGGGAGTTGAAGTCCATGAGTCATAAAACAGCCAAGGTTGCCTACCCCTGAACTATACTATCAAATAATACCCTCCACTCTTTTGTGGCCCGGTCAGTTCGTACGTTCTTGTGGACTGAGACAATCTACCTGAATTGACAAATTCCGTATTGAATTCAGCGTTCAATTCATTCCGTTGAATTTTTTTGGCTTGGTCTTCTAAGACGTCGTTGATGGCATCAATAGCTAAAGCTAAGTCACAGGGAGTCAAGTCAAACGATGACAATTCTTCACACAGCTGCTCCTAGAAAGGGAGGCGGGGGAAAAATCTAAACATTTGCATTTCATCCGCTGCACAGTAATTTCGCATGTTTGTGCAAGGGCAATTCTTGCGCTGCAACGACAGTGGCATCCATAGAGTCAATTAAAAAAAATCCTTTTCAATACGCTTAATTGGCTACTTCCAGCAGAATCCAAATCTTCCTGACTTCCGTTCTGGTTGCTGTTGTCAATCAATACCAGATGCCTTGGAACATGGCATAAACTGTTGTACAACTTTTTTCCCCAAGGGGAAAATTTTATATTTTTGCTGCATTACTTCAGGAAAGCCCTAAAATAACTTCAGAGAGTCCTTAATATTCCCCATCTGGCTTCAAATTAAAAGACTTAAGGGTGTCTCCTTTGTGGTAAACAGAGGAGGATAGCACATTTTTCTGAAACAAGGTATTAGTATCAAATTCTTCCAACACTGGAAGTTTTTAAGAGGAGACTGGACCGTCGTTTGCCTCAAATGATGTAGGTTTTCCTGCCTGAGCAGGGGGTGGACTAGATGACCTCCAAGGTCCCTTCCAACTTTTTTATTATTATTATTATTATTATTATTATTATTATTATTATTATTATTATTATTATTATTATTATTATCTGCACTGATTCACTTAGCAACTGTGGCGAGAAAGGTTGTAAAATGGGGCGACATTCACTTAACAACTGTCTCACTGAACAACGGGAGTTTTGGGCTCAACTGTGCACAGAGGAGTGCCTGTACTCACAAGGCAGCCTTACCTATTTATGATACTAAGTGTAAAAAGTGGAGAAAAACATGGCATTTAAATACCGTTACGTGCCTCTCAAGCAGGCCACGTGAAATGAAATGAAAGGCGCTCACTACAGGCCAAACCTGGTTTCCCGTTTTTCAACAAGAACACACATCGTAACAAATCTGGAAGCCAACCACTGCACATTTAATTCAAAATGTACTCTTAGAATTATCCCTGGATAACAAACTAGGGTGTTTCTCAGCAGGTATTGCCATTAAGATGCGCTCTCCGTTCAAATTAATCATTTACACTTCGTGTTTTTTTCATTTAATGGTGCACGGCCAAGCGAGACTCAGCAGGGGTGTAAAGGGAACCCACTCCTTAGACCAGAATACCCTAGCAGTCGTTATCAACTTGTTTTAAGAATGATTTGGAGGCGGTGCAAAAAAGGGAATATTTCCCAGAGGATGAAACAGGTAGTCCTTGACTTAGGACCTGTCAAAGCCACGACAGAACCCACAAAAGGTTCTTAGGACCTGGTTCCGAACCCCTCATTCTTCTCTTCATTAAACTAGACATCCCCAATTCCAGCAACCGTTCCTTATATGTTTTAGCCTCCAGCCCCCTAATCATCTTTGTTGCTCTTCTCTGTACCCTTTCTGGAGTCTCAACATCTTTTTCACATCGTGGTGACCAAAACTGGATGCCGTATTCCAAGTGTGGCTTTACCAAGGCATTGTAAAGTGGTATTAACACTTCACGTGATCTTGATTCTATCCCTCTGTTGATGCAGCCTAGCACTGTGTTGGCTTTTTTGGCAGCTGCAGCACACGGCTGGCTCATATCTAAGGGATTGTCCACTAGGACTCCGAGATCCCTCTCACAGTTACTACTATTGAGCAAGGTACCCCCTATACCAGAGGTAGGCAACCTCGGCTCTTTTATGACTCATGGACTTCAACTCCCAGTATTCCTGAGTCAGCATAGCTGACTCAGGAACTCTGGGAGTTGAAGTCCATGAGTCATAAAAGAGCCGAGGTTGCCTACCCTTGCCCTATATTATACCTGTACATTTGTTTTTTCTTGCCTAAATATAGAACCTTACTTTATTTCAAATTTGTGGTTCTCTTTTCTGCTGCTGTCTGTGACGGGTATCATGCTTTTGATGATAATTTAACCATGTTTTGATCCCATTTAGTTTGGCCTTTGCTTGTTATTACCATAGATGCTTCAATTTTATGGTGCCAAGAGTGTTCCAGACCTAATGTGCCTATTGCTTTATTTATATATTTCTGCTACACCAGGGAAGTTTTAATTTTGTGGTAAACTGCCATGAATCTGCATGCAGTTGGCAGCCAGGAAACCCAATAAATAAAGAGGCCACTGTAAGCCTTGTAATAGAACAAAAAACAGTTCTGTAAAGGTCTGCATTCTGTAAAGTCTTTTATGCAGAAACAACTTAAATCCGACTGTGCTTGCTCATTTACTATTAAATAATATTTTAACAACTGGTCCCCTGAGGAAATGAGATAAAAATATAATAATATCCTCCATTCCACCCCTAAGGTCTAGTAATAAAGGAAATAACTTCGAATATAAGAATTCTAAGGGAGCAAGTGGCCAGACTGTAAAACATGTCCAAATTAAACTTAGAATATATATATATATGTTCCTTCTGCCAAGGAGGTGGTTTTACAGTTTATCATTATTACACAAATTCTCTACTGCATGTTTTTGGTGATTCAGCCTTTCCATCATTTTATTGCTGAAGGATCTGTCTAATGACTGTCTCTTGCCTGCTTAAAGTCTCTTGAAATATTATTATTATTATTATTATTATTATTATTATTATTATTATTATTATTATTATTATTATGAAGAAGAAAAAGAAGGTCGGAAGGGACCTTGGAGGTCATCTAGTCCAACCCCCTGCTCAGGCAGGAAACCCTATACCAGACATGTCAAACACAAGGCCCGCGGGCCAGATCCAGCCCGCAAAGTGGGTTCATGTGGCCCAGAAAGCCATCCTGGAAACAGTGAGGGAACGGCCCCCACTGCCTTGGCCCTGGCCCAGAGACCCTCCTCCTGCCAGTGACCCTCAGATCTCTCCCACTCCTGCCCAGGCCCCCGTAGGCACCCTTGATGCCAATGATGTAGAGCTGGCCATGCCCACCCAGGCCATATGCACTCTAGCCATGCCCACCCAGTAGGCCACGCCCACCCTGGCCACGCCCACCCGGCCCTCTGAGGGCAACCACAATGCTGATGCGACCCTCAGTGAAATTGAGTTTGACACCCCTGCCCTATACCATTTCGGACAAATGGCTGTCCAGTCTCTTCTTAAAAACTTCCAGGGTTGGAGCATTCACCGCTTCTGGAGGCAGGTTGTTCCACTGGTTAATTGTTCTCACTGTCAGGAAATTTCTCCTTAGTTCTAGGTTGCTTCTCTCCTTGACTAGTTTCCATCCGTTGCTTCTTGTCCCGCCTTCAGGCGCTTTAGAGAATAGCTTGACTCCCTCTTCTTTGGGGGAGCCCCTGAGATACTGGAACACTGCTATCATGTCACCCCTCACCCTTCTCTTCATTAAACTACACATACCCAATTCCAGCAACCGTTCTTTCTATGTTTTAGCCTCCAGTCCCCCAATCATCTTGGTTGCCCTTCTCTGTACTCTTTCTAGAGTCTCAACATCTTTTTTACATATATGTATGTATGTATGTATGTGTATGTATGTATGTTGATTAATAAGACTTGTCTGCAAAAAGGGGAACCTAAATATTTTCCAAAGAGCACAAAGTAGGAACAAGCCAACTGTATCTTTACTTACCACATTGTGAGCTTCATCAAGTATTACTACGGCCCCCTTCAAGTCCAGGTTGTGAGCTCTTCGACTCTATGAAAGAGCAAAACACAACACTTGGTCTCACTTAGTTACAATACAAGTAGTCTTCAACTTGTGACCAGAATGGAGCCCAAAATTTCTCTTGTGTTGCTAAGTGAATTTTGTTCCATTTTGCGCCCTTTCTTGCAACGACTGCTAAGTGGATCACTGAAATGGTTAAGTTAGTAAAGTGACTGTTATGTGAAGCTGGCTTCCTCACTGACTTTGCTTGTCAGAAGGTTGCAAAAGGGGATCCCCCCAGGGGATGCTGCAACCGTCACAAGTATGAGTCAGTTGCCAAGGGTCTGAATTTTGATCACATGACCAAGAGGGCTGCTGCAACGGTTGTTAAGCATGAAAAACGGTCATAAGTCAATTTTTTTCAGCACCGCTGTCCCTTCAAACAGTCACTAAATAAATGGTTGTATGTCAAGGCCTACCTATGCTCCAACAAGCAAAGGCAATGGGAGAAGCCGGATTCACTTAACAACTGCATGATTCACTTAACAACCAAGGGACAAAGGTCATAAAATTGGGCACGACTCACTTAACAACTGCCTTGTTTAGCAATAGAAATTCTGGTTGCCATTGTGGTAGTAAGTCAGGGGTCTTCAAACTTGGCCCTTTTACATCTTGTGGACTTCAACTCCCAGAATTCCCCAGCCAGGCACACTGGCTGAGGAATTCTGGGAGTTGAGGTCCACAAATCCTAAAAGGGCCAAATCTGAAGACCCCTGTAGTAAGTCAAGGACTACTACAGAGATAGATAGATAGATAGATAGATAGATAGATAGATAGATAGATAGATAGATAGATAGATAGACAGGCAGGCAGATAAACACAGAGATGACAGAGATATTAGATGATAGAGAGAGACGGGGTAGAGAGAGATGATAGATAGATAGATAGATAGATAGATAGATAGATAGATAGATAGATAGATAGGCAGGCAGACAGACACACAGACAGACAGACAGACAGACAGACAGAACGAACATATACCTTTGAGTCCAGCAGATAGTTATAAGGCATAAAAATGATTTCGGCTTGCTGTTTCAAACTCCGAGAAAGATAATAAGGGCAAACTCTGTTTAAAGAGAAATGGGGAAAAAAAATACACAAAGCCATCTAAATTAAATTGTTTTCAATATTGTGTTTTAACAAGAACTGCCTGCCATCTTTTTAATGGATGACCAGAATGCTACATGCCAAGACATCTAACTTGTGATTTGGCCCTAAATGCATTAGGCACTATTAAGTCAAAACAGCCGCCACAGGGCTATTCCGGCATTTTCGGTCATCCAATTGTTTTAATACTGACATAATGCTGCTCCTTGTAATTTGTAAGTTCCATTTTAGCCTACGACCAAGGATAACAAAAGTATGGATAATGAGGCCATGAGTCTGTAGAAAGATGCTGAAACTCAAAAACCTGGGGGAAAGCCCTGGGGGAAATAAGAAGGAATGCAAAGACTGAGGAGCTTGGTGAGTATACAAGAGTCAGTGTTTCTCAACCTTATCAACTGGAAAATGCGTGGACTTCGACTGGCTGAGGAGTTTTAAGAGCTGAAGCCCTCATGTCTTAAAAGATGCCAAGGTTGAAAAATATTGCAATAGGAAAGTTGGCAGCAGACCGCAGGAAACGTGCAGCTCAATAAATACTTTTACGTACATGTACAATATACTGTATTGGAATCTCCCACCATGAACATGGTTCATGACATTCTTTACTGTAGATCAGGGGTCTTCAAACTTGGCCCTTTTATGGCTTCTGGACTTCAACTCCCAGAATTCCTCAGCCAGGCATGTGTGCCTGGCTGAGGAATTCTGGGAGTTGAAGTCCACAAGTCAAAAAAGGGCCAAGTTTGAAGACTCTCTGCTGTAGATAATAGGTTCTATATTCATCAGCCCCAATGGCAAAAGTCACATTATTTATCAGTCCAACCTATAAACTTCTAAAATGCTCATGTCTGTAATTTTTAACCCAATGAAACGGTGTATTATAAAGCAAAACATTTCCAACCTAGCTACTGCAAATGGAATCTACAGAATTGCATCCAAAAATTGCCACCCGTGGCTCCCGTGAAATTGAAATTTGGCAAATTTGTAAAACATTCTACATCAAAATGATCATAAAACAGTTTGTAACCTAATATAAAATGTCATAGAACAATTTGCCGGGTCAGCTCCTGATGTTTGAGGGTGCTACACGCAGTTCAGTATGGGCTACTTCCAAGGCATCTCTGAAAAGAGATGAACTTTTTTTTTAAGAACTTTGCCAGTACATGGGAAGTTCAGCCCTAGTTGAAGGCATTTGAGGAATCTGGTCAGGAAATATCTCTGAAGTGAGGACCCGGGGGTCATGGGTTAACTTTGTTGTTGTTAGTTGCAAAGTCCTGTCCGACCCCTCGCGACCCCATGGACAACATTCCTCCAGGCCTTCCTGTCCTCTACCATCTTCTGGAGTCCGTTTAGGCTCATGCCTATTGCTTCAGTGACTCCATCCAGCCACCTCATTCTCTGTCGTCCCCTTCTTCTCTTGCCCTCAACCTTTCCCAGCATGAGGGTCTTCTCCAGTGAGTCCTTCCTTCTTGTTAGGTGGCCAAAGTATTTGAGTTTCCACTTCAGGATCTGGCCTTCTAAAGAGCAGTCAGGGTTGATCTCCTCTAGGACTGACCGGTTTGATCACCTCGCAGTCCAAGGGACTCGCAAGAGTCTCCTCCAGCACCGTAGTTCAAAGGCTTCAATTCTTTGGCGCTCAGCCTTTCTTATGGTCCAACTTTCACTGCCATACATTGCAACACAGGTTATCTAATATGATACTAAAACTTTTGTAACCTTTAACTGGGTGAGACTGTGCACCATAAGACAGCCATTTTTGAACCAAGGTAGCTGAAATAAGCTAATTTACAGAATGTGTCCAAAATCTGGCACCCGTGGGATTGAAATTTGGCAAATCTGTGGTCGGAGTGGTTGCGCCACTGCGTTACTGTCCAGATGTTCAAGAGACAAATCCTTCCACAGGCCAGGTAAACCAATCCCTCCTTCAGCCCTTGGAGATCGGTCCTGCCCTAGCCTTCCAGAGGCCAGGTAGACCAATCCTACCACTGACTGCTGGAGGATAGTCAGAATGCAGTCAAGCCAGCAGAAAGTCGGAAGTCACTGCCGTTCCTATTGCTATTTTGCCCTTGATCATTCCGTTCCTTCTGTTTAGATAAAGAAGTTTCCCTGGAAGGGTGAACCAATGGGTCACAGATGGTTTGGTTTAATTTATAAAATCTTCTATGGCCCCAAAGCAATTCTGAGCAGCTTACAAGAAATAAAAATAACGGAGAATATTTGTAGCTCAGGGTTGAAATGAGGGGGTCTCTTTGGTGCTCTCAGAGCTTGGTGGTTTTCCTGCAGACGTTTCATTACCCAAATTAGGTGACGTCCCATCAGTGCATTCCCCCTTCTAGCACTGAGGATTGTAGTTTGGGTAATGAAACACCTGCAAGAAAACAACTCAGCTCAGACAGCACCAAAGACCGCTCAAATAGAAAGCAGGCTAACAACAACAACAACAAAAAACATAGTATCCAAGGTCAGAAACAAATCCAGTTCCTAAAGAACATTAACCAAGATTGAACTAGCAAAGCTTGCTCAATCACATGGTCTGTGAGAATAGCCAGGTCTTTAATGCCTTACAAGAGATCCACAAGGTCAGGACCACCAACATCATGGCTGTAGCCAGTGGTGGGATTCAGCCGGTTCGCACCAGTTCGGCAGAACCAGTAGCTAATTTTTCGTTGCCCGGGCCCAGAACGGACTTCCGGAAGCGGCATCCGCGCAGAGAACTGGTTGTTCCCATATTTGAATCCCACTGGTGGTAGCCTGGGGACGCCACAGGGAAAGCACAACTCCTGGGCCTAACGAGGTAGCGTTGTTTAATGGACTCAGAGGAACGTCTTTCCTGCTACATTTGGTGATGCGAGCAAAGAAAAAGGAAGACACGACAGTCCCACAAATAAACCAGAGATTACGCTGTGGACGGCTTTTATAGGTAGCAACCGGCATCTTAAATTGCATCCAGAATCCCATTGGGAGCACTGTGGTTATATAGAAGTAATGAGAAATGACCCAAAGTGCCCACGCCGCTTATTCTGCATCAGCTGCAGCTTCTCAAGGGAACTCGACGTAGAGTCCATTACAGTAAAACAAATGAGATGACTAAGGCATGAATCACTGGGATGTGAACGAGGCCTCCTGGTCCAGGAATGGGCGCAGCCGGTGCCCGAGATGAACTCTTGCAAAGTTTCTCCTCTCCGCTGTTACCATCTGCTCTTTGATCAGAATTTGTGAAGCCAGGAGGACACGGACACACACACACACGTTGCACCTCAAGTCTGACTGGGGAAAAAGACCCTTCGTGCAAGGCTGAAGATCGAAAAATCTCGCAGTCCTGAGGGCCTTAAAACCCACAGCCATTCAGCCTTGCTGTGGTGGAGCCCAAGTCATATATTCCGTACTTAAGTACAAAATATTAATAGATACTATCTTTATATTTTAAGACTTTTAAATGTAAGGTGCCGGGGTTGCCACCTTGAAAGCCCTTCGTGGCTTGGAAACAGGTTATCTGAGGAATCGTCTCTTGCCGGTTACATCCACCTGGCCTACTAACTACAGCCGTGGTCGCGGACCTATGGCACGCGTGCCATGGGTGGCACGCAGAGCCCTCTCTGTGGGCACGCGCGCCATCCCACCAGTCCCAGGCCTTCAGGAGGGTATTGTAAAACCTTTTCGCTTCAGGCCTCCGCTGCCGTGTGCAAAAAAAAACAAGGTTCAATCAATCAATCAATTTCAACTTCTCACGGGAAAAAAAAGATCTCGCAAAGTTGGAATTGATTGAACTTTTTAGTCCCACCCAGTCTGCCGTTACCACTGCAGCCACGCCCACCCAATGGGCCACGCCCACTCGACACCTAATGATACCTAAGTGGGTTTTGGGTTGCAGCTCGGGCACTCGGTCTCTAAAAGGTTCGCCATCACTGTACTAGAGCAAGGAGCCAAGGAAGTGCCGCGGGTCCCATCCCCTTAGGTCCGTACATCTAGCGCACAGGTGTCAAACTGCTGGCCGGCGGGCTGGATGCGTCAGGCTGAAACCGTGCCCGCCCCAGCTCTGGCAATGGGGAAAAAGTCGCGATATGTCACGACACGTCACGTGACATGGCAATTTTGACACCCCTGATCTAGCGGGACCCAGAAGGGCCTTCTCCGTGCTGGCTCCCTCTCTTTGGAACATTATCCCTGCAGAAATTAGATTGGCAATCTTTCGGAAGGCCCTGAAGACGTGGTTTTGCAACTGGGCCCAGGAAACCCAGAGGGCGATGGAGCCCATGAAACGGTTTATTTGTGTGCTGTCGCCCGGGAGGGGAGTGGTGTGTGTGGTGGCATTGTTTTATATCTTATTTTTATGTTTATTTATGTACTTATTTTCTATTTTGTTTTTCACTCTTGCAAGCCGCCTAGAGTCGCTGTGAGTGAGCAGGCGGCCCTGTAAATATTCCAAATAAAATAAATAAATCTTAAATGAATTCTTGGCTTAGTGTTAAATTTCACTGATTATACTGTACGCCACCCACAACTCCTCTCTGAAAGGGATGGATGGCTAAGAAATATGAAATGTAAATAAATAAATAAATTCTGTTCTCCCCTATTTACATTCCCACAGCTTCATGACACTTGAGAAAGAATCTGGACAGTATCATTTGGTTGGCCTGGGGTAGAGTTGTATTACTAGGAGCCCTGGTAAGTACAATGGTTAAACGCAGTACTGCAGGCTAACTCTGCCCGCCGCCTGGAGTTCGAGCCTGACCAGCTCAAGGGGGCTCAGACTTCCATCCTTCCGAGGTCGGTAAAAGGAGGACCCAGAATGTTGAGGGCAAGAAGCTTGACACCGTAAACCACTTAAAGGTTCCCCCGCACATGCATGCCAGTCGTTTCCGACTCTAGGGGCCGGTGCTCATCTCCGTTTCAAAGCCGAAGAGCCAGCGCTTGTCCGAGGACATCTCCGTGGTCATGTGGCCGGCATGACTAGACACCAAAGGCGCACGGAACGCTGTTACCTTCCCACCGCAGTGGTCCCTATTTTTCTACTTGCATTTTTACGTGCTTTCGAACTGCTAGGTTAGCAGAAGCTGGGACGAGTAACAGGCGCTCACTCTGCTACGCGGCACTCGGGATTCGACCCGCCAAACTGCCAACCTTCTGATTGACAAGCTCAGTGTCCTAACCCACTGAGCCACCGCGTCCCTTGTAAACCACTTAGAGAGGGCTGTAAAGCACTATGGAATGGTACATAAGCCTAAGTGCTATTGTTAGGTGTCCTCAGCCTTGTGATGAAACGTAACTTGTGCCAAGAGAGGGTGACCTTGCCCAGCTTCACATAGGTGTTAAATAAGCTTGAGTAAACAATAGGGGGGAATCTCACAAGGCCACCTGTAACGAGCAATGTAAAGTTTGCTTTATGGACGATCACGATAAGGCACGTAAAATAACTTGGTGTACTCGTGAACCCGGTACAACCGCAGGACCAACGGATGACTTGAGCGTGCTTTCAGCACAATCTCAGCAAAAAAAAAGCATCAAACTGGCCTTCGGTTCTGTAAACTATGCGGATAAATCTGGTTTCCCTTTCGCCATTTCGGCTCAATGCTTAAGCCACGCAGTTATTGAGCTATGTCCTCCCAGAAAGCAAGACAAGAGTTTAAAGAAGAAGAGACCTGTGTTTGTTTCCATTTTTGACCAGGTCTTCAATGTCCAAGATGTGATTGATCAGGTCTTTCTCGGTGCTTTTTTCTACATGAAAAAAGGAAAAAAAATATAATGAGGTTGTATATTGGAAGTTAATACAATTGCAAGCGTCGCTGTCCTGGTCTCTCGTCAATCAGCATCAAGTCTGTGGCGCACCCGAGGCCTGATAAAACACCGGTACTCTTATGTGAGAGCAGATAAATAGAAAAATCCTGGTTTAGTCTTCAGGCTAAAAGAACCTGGGTAGTCAAAATCTAATTTATTTATCTTTCCTATTTCTCCCACTTTCCTCAGGGAAGGGCTAATGCTAACAGTGGATCAACTGTGTGCTTATCTTGTACTCAAAATACAAATTGGGTATAAATTCATAGAAGGCCTTTTTAAGCAAAACATCATCTGGCATGATTTGTAACGTTAAAACATTAGCACAAGGTTTTTGCAGAAGGAACGGCCTTCAAGACAGGAGGAAAAACCAAGGATGGATAGAGGTCAAGAAAATAATTTGAGCCCTCTACCTAGTTCACATCCATGAAGGGAGATTTGGGGGAGGGGGGAGAGGAAGAAGCACAGTCAGACTTGCAAGATTCTGTTATGGATAATCCTTGACTTACGACCAATCGCTTAGCAACTGTCCGAAGTTAGCAGACTTGTGACCTGATTCCAAAGTTCCAACGGTTGGCAGGCCCCGAGTCAGGTGTTTTGGAAGCTCAGCAACTGGCCTGGAGGTATGGCTGTTTGCAGTGGTCTGTGGTCACCTGACCACAATTTCCTCCCCCCCCCCGCAAAAGCATGAAGTAGTAAAACAATGGGTTTGCTTAATGACCATGTAATTGCTTAATGACTGCAGGTTCACTGAACAACCCACGGGGATTCACTAAACAACTGCCGCAAACAAAGGCCATCAAATCAGGCTGCTCGCGTGATGGCCTCCTTTACAATTGTCATGACTTATAACCATAATGGGCAAGGTTGTAAGTCAAGGACCATCTGTAGTGTACCGGTAGCTAATACGATAAAAATAACACTGAGCAAAGTGGCGTTGGTTTCGTAAGACTGGTCTACCTTATAGGGCTCCTGTTATTTTCCTCAAAAGCAAGGAGGGACAGCAAGGAACAAAATGGGGTGTCTTGAGTTTGTTAGCTATGTGGGGGCTTGATAATACCTCTTGCTAGAAGCATATTCTTGACTTGGGGCTCCGGAAAGGCTGGGTGGGGGACATGGTGTTATTTTGATACCATGGTAGCTGTGGCTAAGGCATCAGGCTAGAAAGGGGGAGGATGAGTTCTAGTCCCGCCTCAGGCATGAAAGCTAGCTGGGTGACTTTGGGCCAATCACCAGGAGACGGAGAGTTCTAGTCCTGCCTTAAGCATGAAAGCTAGCTGGGTGACTTTGGGCCAATCACCAGGAGATGGAGAGTTCTAGTTCCGCCTTAGGCATGAAAGCTAGCTGGGTGACTTTAGTCCAATCACCGGGAGACAGTGAGTTCTAGTCCTGCCTTAAGCATGAAAGCTAGCTGGGTGACTTTGGGCCAATCACCGGGAGACTGAGAGTTCTAGTTCCGCCTTAGGCATGAAAGCCAGCTCGGTGACTTTGGACCAATCACTGGGAGACTGAGAGTTCTTGTCCTGCCTTAGGCATGAAAGCTAGCTGGGTGACTTTGGGCCAATCACCAGGAGACTGTGAGTTCTAGTCCAACCTTAGGCATGAAAGCTAGCTGGGTGACTTTGGACCAATCACTGGGAGACAGTGAGTTCAAATCCCACCTTAGGCATGAAAGCTAGCTGGGTGACTTTGGACCAATCACCGGGAGACAGTGAGTTCTAGACCTGCCTTAGACATGAAAGCTAGCTGGGTGACTTTGGGCCAATCACCAGGAGACAGTGAGTTCAAATCCCACCTTAGGCATGAAAGCTAGCTGGGTGACTGGGCCAATCACCAAGGTACGGTGAGTTCTAGTTCCATCGTAGGCATGAAAGCCATATGGGAGACTTTGGGCCAATCAGCAGGAGACAGTGAGCTCTAGTCCAGCCTTAGCTGGGTGACTTTGGGCCAATCACTCTCTCTCAACCCAACCCACCACGCAGGGTTGTTGTTTTGGGGAAAACAGGAGGAGTGTTGGGATATGTTTGCTACCCTGAGTTATTTGTAAAAATAGTAAAGGTGGGATACAAACAAACAGACAAACATAGTAGCCTTCTACACACAACCAGCACCATTTTTAAATGGAACCTGTTTACTGGAATTGTGCCCATGCTACTTCCTTGCTACGCCTTTCCTCTTGTACGGTTTACTTTAAAATAAATGCGTCTTCCAGATATCGGTCAACGAAACCATTAGCGATAAGGACGCACATCCTCTCAGCGAACCCTGAAGGAAACCGGCTATGTTTAATAGGGCTGGAGATTCTACCTACCGTGCTGAGTCCACTTTAATCAAGTCCTGCTGCTTTTATTTGATTCATACATTAACACCACAACATTAATTCGTCACCCGTCCACAGGGTTTTGTTTTTTTTTTAAAAAAAAACCTGTTCCAAGATGAAAGGGACTCAACACGTTACAAGCATGTTACAAGCTCAGCTGGCAAGCCAGGAGAAGAGATCCCTGACCTTTTTCTAAACTTGACTGCAGCTTCCAACAGAGTTCCTCCTTAGTAGTCCTCAGCTTACAAGAATTTGGTCAGTGACCATTGCATGTTGCACATAGTATCTTTTAAATGTGTGTTAGGTGTGTGTACCCTCTGAGAGCAAGCAGCTAAATTTCATCTTTTTTTAAAAAACACACAAGTTTTCAGTTAAACTCTACATATTTAGAAAGCATCGTGATGACTAGGTAATCAGCGATTCAGTAACAGAGTTTTCAGTACATAATTCAGGTTCCATTATCAAAACATCCTTCTCAATTTCCCTTAACATTTCATACAACCAGTTTAAACTAATACATTTCTAGAAAGAGCATGGTCAGTTGAAAAATTTGTCAATTCAATTTCACTGAGATATATCCATCTCCTGTTATTAAAGTTTACCTAATTTTAATTTTAATTATATTATTCAAATTTAGCCTTTTAACATCCCAAATAATGTTCACAACCCAAATTTCCCTTATTTCATTACAGCCAAAACTATAGCATCTAACACGTATGCGGTGACTGAGTAGCTATGTTCTACCTAGTAAACATCATCTTTAATTCACGCTGTTGTGCCCACGGGGGGGGGGGGGGGAAATGACAATAAAGGTTATCCGTCCGAAGTTACAACAGCACTGAAAAAAAGAGATTTATGACCCTTTTTCACACTTAGGACCGTTGCAGCATCCCCACGGTCACATACTCAAAATTCAGAGGCTTAGCAACTGACTCATGCTTATGACGGTTGCAGTGATCGCGGTGAGCTTTTGCGACCTTCCGACAAGCAAAGTTGATGGGGAAGCCGGATTCACTTAACTGTGTTACTCACTTTAACAACTGACAAGAAACGTGGTGTAAAAAGGAGCAAAACTCACTTAACAAACGGCTCAGCAACAGAAATTTGGAGCTCAACTGTGGTAAGTCGAGGACTAGCTGCAATTCTGTGACCATAGGATAATGTGGAAGAGCGAAACTGAGGTTTATTGCTTCAAAACCTCATGATACAACCCATATAGGAACCCTTGAATTTATTAATTAAATTTATATGCCATTTTGTCTGAGATGATGTGTAGGGCTTCCTGTCTGAGCAGGGGGTTGGACTAGAAGACCTCCAAAGTCCCTTCCAACTCTGTTATTCTGTTACATTCCCATCAACAACCACCTTATTCAACATCAGTCAATATCCACCCCACTCACCTTCCACGTTGTTGTAGAAGTGACAGGAGCGACTTGACACTTTCATATGACACAAGTGGATCTGCGAAATCAATTAAAATCCAGTTCAGCGCATCACAGCGTGGAGCTAAAATAGGTTCGTAAGGGCTTGTGTTTAAATTCACCCCAGCAATATGGTTTGCAACTCCATGCAGAGGAGACTGGTCTGCTTAAGCTGTGGCATAGTGGACGTATTACCCTTCACGGGGTTGATTGGGGAATGCTGGGAGTTCACAGTTCTTAAAAGTAGCCCAGGTTGGACACACCTGCTTTCATAGGAAGCCCTCTACTCTCTTTTTATGACCCTGTAATCCCTTAATTTGGGGTAGAGTCAGGGCGACTAAATGGAGCTGGGCATTTATTGACCGGATGCCCTTCCTGACACCATGCACAGAGTTGGCAGTAGATATTTTTCCTTTGCACCCTAGGACAGAAACAGGCTTCGACTCAATCCTGCCAAGACTGAGTGGCTGTGCATACCGGCATCTCGGGTGAACCATTTTTGCCCATCGTTAATGATGGGAGGTGAGGTGTTACCCCCCGCTGAGAGGGCTCGTCCTCCTGGATTCGCGGCTCAGTTTGGAAGATCATATAGGAGCCGTGACCAGGGGGGCTTTTGCCCAGGTTCGCCTGGTGCGCCAGTTGCGACCCTATTTGGACCGAGATGCCCTACGCACAGTCACTCATGCGCTTGTGACCTCCCGGTTAGACTATTGCAACGCTCTCTACATGGGGCTGCCCTTGAGGACCACTCGGAGGCTTCAGCTGGTGCAGAATGCAGCCGCGCGAGTAGTAATGGGAGTTTCCCAATACTCTGATGTAACACTTCTTCTCCGCGAGCTGCATTGGCTTCCAGTTCCCCTCCGGGTGAGATTCAAGGTGCTGGTGATGACCTATAAAGCCCTAAATGGCATGGGTCCGGATTATCTCGGGGAGCACCTGCTGCCAGCATCAGCCTCCCATCGTCCTGTGCGTTCCCACAGGGAGGGCCTCCTTAGGGTTCCGCCGGTTAGGGAATGCTGGCGGCTGATTCCAAGGGGGAGGGCATTCTCTGTGGGCGCGCCTGTCCTATGGAATGAACTGCCGGTAGAACTTCGGACTGTCCCGGACCTTCGCTCATTTTGCCGGGACCTGAAAACTTGGTTATTTGATCTTTCTGGCCTGGACTGAGGGGGTTTTAATTTAACTTTAAATTTTAAATTTTAATTTGTTTTAATTGTGGCTAGTTTTAATTTAATTCTATTTTAATTGTATTTATTTGTATTATTTTAATTCGCCCTGCAAACCGCCCTGAGTCCTTCAGGAATAGGGCGGTATATAAAATCAATTAAATAAATAAAAATAAACTAAGATTGAACTCTCGCCCTTCCGAGTGGGAAGCAACCATCTTCACCACTTAGGCCACCAGGCCACTCATAGGAAGCTGTCTACTAAAGGATATATAACAATAATAACGTCATGGTTCCGACAGATGAAACTCTTCAAAAGAACTTTGAGGTGTTGTTTACCTTAAAGAATCTTTCATTCGAGTAGCATAATATCGGCACTTACATAATCGAAGCCAAAAACTGAATTCCCCTCCCCTGGGCACATAGTATCAAAGCACAATTCTCTCCTCCAATTAGCAATCATAAATCACATTCCCCAATTAGCTTGAAGCACACACAGGCTTCCTCTCCAGCCCTCCAGCCCACCAATTCTTTATCAGCTCTGGGCTCAGTAACCTTGATTCTCAGGCTAAGTTTAGTGTTGTTATGTCTAGCTGGACTCTCATTCACACACACCCCTTCCCCAGCATCATCTAACTCTAAAAGTGAAAGGAAGGAAATGGCTACATTTCCATCTGTTGTCAATGCGAAAACATCCGATGTTAGCAGCGTTGACAAATAATGGCAATAGCACCTCAACTTATATACTGCTTCACAGTCTTTTACAGCCCCTTCTAAGCGGTTTACAGAATCAGCCTCTTGCCCAAAACTATCTGGGTCCTCATTTTACTGACTTCAGAAGGATGAAGGGCTGAGTCAACCTTGAGCCGGTCAGGATTGAACTCCTGGCAATCGGCAGAATTAGCCTGCAATACCACATTCTAACCACTGCGCCACCACGGCTCACTATAAAAGAAAGTGATGTACAATATCGGAAGACAGGGTTCCTGCAGAGGTGAAGGGGCAAGTTAGTGCTTCGAACCGGACTTGCAAAAACACATGATAAAATTAAATGTTGCACTAGGGAACTGAGTTCCCTATCAAGCACAAGAGCAGCAGGTTAATCTTGGGCTGGCGTCATTTTGCACCTATAGTTTTACCTGCATCTGATTGTTTTCCTGCTTTTTAACATCAGGGTGGATGCAAAGCTGGTCTCTGGATCCCAACACGCAAACTTTGGGCCTGTTTGAACAACAAGAACAGCAAAAGTTCCAGAGTACTGCCATGTAATGTAAAAACACAGATCAAGAAAAGGAAAAAAAGGTGGCCCATTTTAGCTTAAAAAACAACAACAGGAAAGTAACGTGGGGGCAGAGTAAGGCAATAAGCGAGATAAATGGGCATCTAACTATACAACATGGCTAGAGAGATGCTCTTCGCCCTCTGTGAAAATACTGAAGTCCAGTTAAATGAAAAGGACCAGAAGTGACATGATAGCAGTATTCCAATATAAGGGTTGACACAAAGAGGAGGAAGGGGGTGGGGTTTCAAACTTATTTTTCAAAGCAGCAGAGGGCAGGACAAGAAGCAACGGATGGAAACTAACCAAGGAGAGAAGCAACCTGGAATTAAAGGAGAAACTTCCTAACAGTGAGAACAATTAATCTGTGGAACGGCTTGCCTTCAGAAGTTGTGAATGCTTCAACACTGGAGGTTTTTAAGAACAGACTGGACAGCCATTTGTCTGAAATAGTATACAGCAGCGACCTCCCCAACCTTTTGGGCACCAGGGACCGGTTCCGTGGAGAGAGGTTTTTCCACGGACCGGAGTGTGGTTTTGCCTGCATCCCATAGATGGGGCTTCGCTTGTTTCCGCGGCCCAGTTTCTGGCATGGCGTGGCCCGGTGCTGGTCTACGGACCAGGAGTTTTTTTTATTATTATTTTAATTCCATTTATATCCCGCCCTTCTCCTAAGACTCAGGGCGGCTTACAAGCTTAGCAGTAGCCTTCATTCTATGTATATGCCTGCTTATTAGGGCTTTCACACACACACACCCAAGCGGCATTATTACAAAGTCAGCTTAATTGCCCCCAACAATCTGGGTCCTCATTTTACCCACCTCGGAAGAATGGAAGGCTGAGTCAACCTTGAGCCTGGTGGGATGCGAACCTGCACTAATTGCAGGCAGCTGGTGTTACTTAAGGAGGCATTAGCCCACTGCTCCACCAAGGTTTAAGATCTGCTGCCTGATCAGGGGGTTGGACTAGAAGACCTCTAAGGGCCCTTCCAACTGCTATTGTGTTATCCTTAAACATAGCTGAAGGAGATAAATCCTCACAGATAAAAAAAGAAAACACTTTTTCGACCAGCATCATTAAAACTACCATGAAATGCACTGCATGATGGGAGTGGCGGACCCCAACTTGGACCGCTTTAAAATGAGATGAAATAGGCTCAGCTGGATAAATCACCAGTGGCTAACACTTGTCTAAGCTATTTATGATCTCCATTATCATTTGCGATAGCCTCCAAGCAGCAGTTGAGACAAAGTACTTATTCCAATTAGGTTCTGCTTGTTGGCTTCCAAGAATTTGATTCGTCTCTGCAGATGAGAATCTTGGACAAATATAAGCTTTTGGTCTGATTCAGTAGGGTCCTGCTTTTTATTTGGATGTGTTCTTTTACTGTGGCTGCAGGCTAAGACAGGTTGTCGTTGTTTTTCCCCCCCAGATCACTGTAATAAACAAGCATGCTTCTGAAATAAATAAGGCGAGGCAGCTATAAACCCCAGGATCGTTCACACTTGAAGTCGAAATTCTTTCTTTACCTGTAAATGGTATTCTTCAATTCACTGATGACCTGAGCGAGCTGAGAATGTGTTCTGGAGGCATAAATTATTTTAGGGACATCGCTGTAATAAACTGTCAAGCGGAGAAAGTGAGAAAAGGAGACGGGTGCAGGAGGGAAAAAGGAGGAGACAAAAAAAATAGTTTGTGTTTAGTAACTAAATATATCCTAGGTCTCTTTTTTTTTCCTTGCTGGTGCTATGGTAACAATTTAGCCTGTGGAGAAAGTCTGGGAATTTACAGCCCAACTGCCCACCTAACGGAGAAAATTGCATATATTTTTTTTACTATCTTCAACAAGGAGATTTGCTTTGAAGCACTTCTGGATAAGCATCCGCAAACGACAGTGAAAATGGATGCCCTGGTTTGCAGTACTTGAGGTTCTCCCCAGACAACATACGGCAGGCAGGATTCTCAAGCTTTTCTCATCACCGATTTCTGCTTTTGCTGCAAAGAAGGATTTCAAGGCATGTGGTAATATTTTTACTAGTGCACTTCTTTCAACTTCCATCTTCCCTAAACTTTCAAAATTCTGAAGTGCTGCAGGAAAAGAGGGGACCAGTCTTACAGGTAGTCCTCGACTTATAATCCCCATTCGGACCAGGATTTCACTTGAGAAGCAAAGCAGGAATTAAGGGAGTTATGGCCAGTAGTTGTGGGGTTTTTTTAACCACTTTTGCCGCAGTTGTTAAACAAACCGCTCGCAGATGTTAGGTGAATCTTGAGGCTGTTAAGTAAATCCAGTTCCCTGTGTTGACTTTGCTGGTCAGAAACTGGGCCGGGAAGGTCGCAACTGGCAATCAAGGCAAACCTGGACACCACAGCTGTCACTAAGCGAATATGACTTCCCCCGTTGACTTTGCTGGTTGGAAGCAAATTGTGGGAAAGTCACCAAGGGTTATGGTGTGAGGCCAGGATGCTGCAATTACATCACACAAGAAGGTGTTTAAAAGGCCAGTGCTCTGACAGGTGAACACAATTCAAATCACACTGATCACACACACACACACACACACACACACACACCCCATATGGAGATGAAAGGTTGGCAGCCAAATCACCAAGCTGAGAGATCAAACCAACAGGCCAACCACCATCCCGAGCTACTAATCATTTTACACACACACCCCAAATTTTGATCAGATCAGAGGATACTGCAAAGGTTGTAAGTGTGGGACTGGTTGTAAGTCGCTTTTCTCAATGATGTTGTAAGTTCAAATGGTCACTAAACGAATGGTTGTAAGTTGAGGACTATCTGTATCTACCAACCTGCTACTTATTTATATTTATATTTATATTTATATATGTATAAATTTTTTGGCTTGCTAACAAAGAATAAAGGGAGACCGATATGATCATTTCAAATATCGGTCTCCCTTTATTCTTTGTTAGCAAGCCAAAAAAATATTTACACATAGATGGCCTTGGACTAGGCTGAAACAGGAAATAAGATTTGTCCCATGTCTGGGACTAAGCAAGTGTATTCTGAATGCTTAACAAACATTATATATATATATATATATATATATATATATATATATATATATACACACACATACACACACACACACACATACATATATATATATACATATATATACATATGGAAAACATATATACATATATTTATATATACATATATATACATATATACATATATACATATATACACATATATACATATATACATATATATATATATATATATATATATATATATATATATATATATATATATATAATCAGAAGTGCTTAATATTTTATCAGCAACACATTGTCTAGGTTCCAACATTTAACTTACTAATAAGTGTTAAATTCCTTTCTCCCTACCTCATTTTTCTAACCATTGATAAAAGGTATCCCATGTTCTAAAGAAGGGGTGTCAAACTGCTGGCCTGCAGACCAGATTCGTCATGTGGAAGCCGCGCCCACCCCATTGCCAGCAATGGCAAAATCGTCCCGATACATTGCGCAACATCACACGATGTTGCAAGTTTGACATCTGTTCTAAAGTATACTGAATCTTCTTTCTCTTTCATTTTCAATGTCAATCTATCCATTTCTGCACAATCTTAATATTTTTTTAATTCACTCTTCCTCCATTGGTAAATCTTCGTTTTTCCAATGAGCGAATGCAATTCTCGCTGCACTTAATGCATGTAAAATTAGATATATACGCTCTTCCTCATAATTTCCTACAATTATGCCTAACAAAAATAATTCTGGCTTAAAATCTGTATCGGTTTTTTGTTTTTTGTCATTTTCTCTAACCCGTGTGTATTCTTGACCAGAATCTTTTAGCTTTGGGGCGTGCCCACCAAAGATGGCCAACCTGCTGCTTCTTATCCTTACATCCTACTCTACGGTCAAAAATCTCCTTGTAAATGTTACAAGGCCTTCCAAATGAGCAGGAAATACCTGAAACTTCGGTCCCGGTGACAGCATTGCCCCAAGACGACGAGGGTTTATCTGGAAAGAGCTCAGCTCCTTTCAATCGCTGAGCAATTTTCTGTGCGGTAATAGCATCCTTGAAGTGGGCTTGCCATGCCAAGGTCGAGCAAAGGAGGCATAATGTCTTCCCTGTGCCTGTTGGGCTCTCCAAGATCCCATTCACTTGCTGAAATGAGAACGAAAAGGAAGGGGGGGAAATGGGGAAAATATTTACTTAAAGCACCGGACAAGGGTATTTCCACACGGTCATTCTACGCGCTTCACAAAAGGCACACAGGCGTCTACCATACACTGCAAGCCCAGCGAAGGACAAAGTCTTGGCCTTATCTATTTCACAGATAGCCCTCTATAGCCATGGTGGCGAACCTATGGCACGGGTGCCACAGGTGGCAAGCAGAGCCCTCTCTGTGGGCACGCGGGCCATCGCCCCAGTCCTAGGCTGAGTTTTATAAAACCTTTTCACTTTAGGCCTCCACTGCCGAGTGGGGGGGGGGAAAGGTTCAATCATACTTCTCCCAGGGGAAAAAAAAAGATCTTGCCAAGTTGGAATTGATTAATTGAACTTTTTAGTCCCACCCATTCTGCCGTTACCACCACAGCCATGCCCACCCAAGGGGCCACGTCCAGCCGGCACCCGACGATACTTAAGTGGGTTTTGGGTTGCAGTTTGGGCACTCGATCTCTAAAAGGTTTGCCATCACTGGTCTATAGCCTGTCTATCTACAAGTAATCCTCAACTTACGACCACAGTCAGGGAGAGAATTTCCATTTGCTAAGCAAGGCGGTTGTTAAGCAAGTCACGCCTGATGTCGTGACCATTTTTTTTGTTTGTTTGTTTGCCGTGGCTGTTAAGGGGATCACTAAAGGGATTAAGTGAATGACATCGTACTTGGTGACTGGCCCCCAAAAGCTCACGGTCGTTAAGTGAATCCAGCTTTCCCCACTGACTCTGCTTGTCGGAAACCAGCTGGGAAGGTTACTAATGGCGATCACGTGATCTCGGAGACACGGCAACCTCCATAAATGTGTGCCAGTTGCTGAAATTTGGATCACCTGAGCTTGGGAATGCTGAAATGGTCGTAAGTGTGAAGACGGGTCGTAAGTCACTTTTTTTTTCAGGGCCGCTGTAACTTTGAACAGTGAATGCTTGTTAAGTTGAGGACTCCCTGTACAGTCTTCACTTTAGTAACCCATTGTATGGCTCCGAGAGTCTCACAAGGTGGATGAGACCAACCTGGGGTTGTGTGTGTGTGTGTGTGTGTGTGTGTGTGTGTGTGTTGGACTTTGCACACTTAAAGAGAGGAAATGATAGCTCTCTGCCATCTGCAGAAAAATCCTGAAAGAATGTGGTCCCCATTCCTTACCACTAACCCACCTGACATTCAATGACACCGTAACATTATTGGCCATGCCCTAGGCCAGTGATGGTGAACCTTTTAGAGACCGAGTGCCCAAAGTGCAACCCAAAACCCACTTATGTATTGGGTGGGTGCCAGGTGGGCGTGGCCCTTTGGGTGGGCGTGGCCCACTGGGTGGGCATGGCCCACTGGGTGGGCATGGCTGCGGTGGTAACGGCAGACTGGCTGGGACTAAAAAGTTCAATCAATCAATTCCAACTTTGCGAGATCTTTTTTTTTCCGTGAGAAGTTGAAATTTATTGATTGAGTGAACCTTTTTTTTTTTTTGCACATGGCGGCAAAGGCCTTAAGCAAAAAGGTTTTATAAAACCCAGCTGAAGGCCTAGGACAGGCGATGGGGCACGTGCCTACAGAGAGGGCTCTGCGTGCCACCTGTGGCACACGTGCCATAGGTTCGCCACCACGGCCCCAAGCAACCATGGAGATGGTTTTCAGAGAGAAATGCGACACCACCACACCCAACCGTTAAAAAAAAATGCCCATCCCTGGCCCAATTACTGTCTCTATACTGTTCGAGAGATTGTTCATTATCCCTAGCGAAATGCTGCCAAACAGCGGCAAAATTAGTCTGCATTCTGCTTATACAATCATGGGATACAATCTGCATTTAACTCTTTGCCTGACGTAATAAAAATCCATTTTCCGGTCCATAGCCGTAAGAAGCAAACGAATCAATCAAAGGTATTTTAAACTATGCAAGCTTTTATACTGTGGCACCTAGAGAGAACAACACCCTCCAGTAGTAAGAATAAGCATCATCACAATAGCACGGCCAAGGTATCCTTCTGCAAATCAAATTTCAAAATGAGGTTAGGTCCCCTGAGTAGGGCAATGATAATATTTACAAAACGGTCCGTGAGCAAAGTAGGTCCAAAAAAAAACACCAATTTACCTTGCGGTATTAAGCAGGCGCAGAATGTGTTTTCTGACTTACTAAAAAAAATTAGGAACAGACTGCAGGGACGTAAGGGGCTTCTTAAGTGTTTCTTTTCCTTCATCAAGAGAACCCACCTACCTACTTCTCCGCTTCCAGATCTCACTGGCACCGAGGAGCAGGGACTGAGACAAAGGAAGTGCTAAGCAGGTTTCGTATGTTCCAAAGGCATCTGTTCTGCCTCGGGTAAAAATATATGCAGAATCCCCAAAATTGTATGACGATAAAGAGTTAACTAAGCCAATTTCAGGTCTGAGAAGATCGTATCGATTATGTCTGCAATGCTTTCAAAGCAGTTCCAAAAGGCTTAAGGCCTGGTAGTGGACGGGCGGCCCAGGGGTTGGGGAACCCCTGCTATATACCACCCCTCGAAACTCAGTCCTCGTAAGCTTATTTTCAAGAAATCTAAATCTAGCAAATGATACATAGATTTTAATGGGTTAATCCATTAAATCGCAGAACAGTCATTTTTGCAACCAGCTATGTCAGATTTGGCAGGAAATGTTATGAAGCCATGCGAAGCACTCTGACCGAAATAACCTTGCCCTTCTTAATATTTAGCACTAACCTGGATCTTTCTTCTTGCAGTTTTACGTCCGTGATGAGCGCCTTTAAACCATCTTCATTTTCAGATCAAAAGATCTGTTTATTAGATATGTACTGCTGCCCTTATCATCTGACTCTGGGCAGCTCACCATAATAAAACTACAAACCATAAAAAACAAAGGAAGACTAAAAACCTAACACCTTAATCATCCCCCTAGGGCCGTGGTGGCGAACCTGTGGCACGCGTGCCACAGGTGGCACGCAGAGCACTCTTTGTGGGCATGTGTGCCGTCAACCCAGCCCTAGGCCTTCAGCTGGGTTAAATAAAACCTTTTCGGCTGAGGCCTCTACCACCGTGTGCAAAAAAAAAAAAAGTTCAATCAATTTCAACTTCTCGCAGGAAAAAAAAAAGATCTCGCAAAGTTGGAATCGATTGATTGAACTTTCTAGTCCCACCCAGTCTGCCGTTACCACCACAGCCACGCCCACCCAATGGGCCACGCCAACTCAATGGGCCACGCCCACCTGGCACCCAACAATACACAAGTGGGTTTTGGGTTGCAGTTTGGGCACTCGGTCTCTCAAAGGTTCGCCATCACTGCCCTAGGGCGTCCCAACTCCCAACCACGGTCCAAAAATGCTAGGAAATTTCTAGAAGCTTGGCACCGTGACAAATTAGCCATCAAAAGACACATTGACATAAACAATATCTATAGATTGTAAAAGAGACAGTCAACTAGCCAAAAAAAGAACAAAAAGACCAAAGCACCTCTCCACCATCAATCAACACCTAAATGAGCATAGATTAACCCCAAGATTAATATCAGATCAACAATCAAGAAGTAAACAATACCCCCCCCCCCGTCAAGAAACTCTCAAAGAAGCCAAGAGTGAAGAGCCCAAACCAAGAATCTCTTAAGACCACCCTCACCAACAGGGACAGGGCAAGACACCAGAATATAACCTGAAAGCCAATCCCACTCCTTACTAGCGCTGATGACGTTACTTAGTTTGGATAATAAAATGTCTGCAAGAAGACAAGCGTGTTCAGAGAACACCAAGGACCATTTCAAATAGTCTCCTTTCTTTGATACTCAACTGTACCTCTCTGCCCCCGGTATACTAGATAGATCAGGGGTTCCCAACCTGGGGTGCGAGACGATATTCCAGGGGTGTGCAAAAACTTGGGTTCAGAAGTTTCAAAATTATAGGGTATGTGCATAATTCGTTATTTCCAACTTTTGTTAAGGGGTACGAGAATATATCAGAAGCGTTCTAGAGGTGTGGGGTATAGAAAAGGTTGGGAACTGCTGAGATAGTCACTTTTTACTGTGGGCACACTGGCACACATTAAAAATGAAAAATAATTTCTTGTTCTCCAAAGTGTACACATACAGAACACACATTTAAACATGCCATATACAACACATGTACAAACTTTCGCCCTTACATATAAATAACATATATTAATCACTGCATCTTGAAAACATAGCTGAAAGAGGAAGCTTCAGAGTTCACAAGGTTAGTACTGTATGTATGGCACAAAACTGTGACTGAATCTGAATGTTCTGCTTCGGATACCACGGAGCCCCCCCCCTCCCAGAAGGGAACAAGGAAAACTGGTTGTGAAGAGCACATGTCGTGTCCCAGACCATCTTGCGGACCCTGCTCAAGCAACGCTTCTGTGCCACGTCCTGGATGGGAGGGAGGAAACTGCCAAGGATCTTTTCGGCCGTCCTCACCACTCTCTGCACCGCCTTCCTGTCCGAAGCAGGGATGCTTCCAAACCAGACTGTGATGCCGTAGGACAGGATGCTCTCGATCGTCCCTCTGCAGAAAGTGGCGAGGACAGGGGAAGGAAGATGTGCTTTTTTCATGCAACGCAGAAAATGCAGGCGCTGCCGTGCTCGTTTCACCAGGGTCTCGCTGTTCAGCGACCAAACGAGACTAAATGATGCTGCTGCTGCTGCTGTCCTGTCTGATGCCTGGAGGCTGTAAAGCTCTAGAATGGTAATAAGCAGCATTTTGAATTGGACCTTAAGCACATCCATAGTATGGATGCAACATTGCTAAAACAGAGACATTTTGATCACTTGAAGCTTCAAAGGCAGTCCCATGTAACGCGTCAAAAGTTTCTTTCATCTGATACACATGCAGGCTGAATTATGCTTTACGTAGGATTTCATCAAATGCTTACCTTATGCAGGCACTCAAGCACTTTGGACATATATTCCTCCTGACATTTGTAGGGTGGAAATGGAAAGTCAATAGTAATGCCATTTAATTTTATTGTGGGCATATTTCAACTACCGTCTCAGGATCACAAAACCTAAAATCAGGAATATTGTTCCATTAGTACTAAATATCAACAAGACAGTTCATAATCTCGCTAATTCTACTTCAGCAGTCAGATTTCCTTTTTTTATTTAATTTTATTTAGGTATCAAGTTTGTTTATCCCTCCATCTCACCACAAAAGAAATTTCCTTTAAAATCTACCATGTGTTTTAAGAAATCCACTCTATTTGACCCATTCAGTCATGATGAACTCTACATA
Source organism: Vipera ursinii (assembly GCF_947247035.1). NCBI lineage: Eukaryota > Metazoa > Chordata > Lepidosauria > Squamata > Viperidae > Vipera > Vipera ursinii. The sequence goes on along the minus strand of NC_139516.1, from coordinate 4,267,271 downwards.
TTTCCAAGATCGCTGCAAACTCTACTTTTAAATAGGTTCAGAATATTACAGAAAGAGCAAGCAATTAAAACCCCAATTTTACTGTGTGGGCTGATCTGTAAAAAAAATGGCTTTATCTCCTCTTCCCCTTGTTAATGGAAGGTCAGCTACTAACAATGCTAAGACATTTTGCAGTAATGAATTAGTCAGATAATAGGTATTAGAAGCCAGTGATAAATCTTCATAACAATAGGCATATTATTTAGCTAGAAACAGGATTTATTGCCTTTAAAGAAATGATGGAATGCTTGAAGACAAATTTCCTATTTATTTTGATTTGTTACAGCCAAATTATAACTAGTATGAAATCTTAATTAATCCTCTCAAAATCTTGGTTTTAATTAGTTATTTCATTGCTTTAATTAGTTTTTATATTCAATAATTATGGTTGGTTTTGTTGTACACTGCCCAGAGTCACCTTGTGTGAGATAAGCAGCCATGTCAATTTGATTAAATAAATTTAGGAATTCTAGTGAGTGTAGGATTGTAATTAATGTGTCGGATCAAGACTAGAGTAACCTGTTGAAATTCACTCTCAGTAAGTCTCTTTGGTTGACTTTGACCCAACCATTCTACCAACTCAACCTTATTCCATTTTAACTATAATTGCAGAAATAAAGGGAGATATTTAAGTAAGCCATCTTCAACTCCTTGATAAAGTTGGGATACAAGTTTAAATAAAAATCATTAATCACAGGGAAAACTTAAGTTTTAAAAATGTTGTCTTCTGTAAGCCATTCCCTGATGTGTGAACTTATTTTAGTTCTATCTTTTGGACAATTCAAGAAACAGTTTTCCCTTTAGGAACAGATGGGAGAAGCCACCTGTGAGTGTTCTGCAGGGAATCAGCTTTACTTCTTACATACTCTTCTTTTGTCCTCTATGAATACCTCCATTAGATATTCAGGAGGACATATTATATATATAATGTCCATTAACAAATCTCTGCTGCAATTTTCCCCTTGTGAAATAGGGGGAATTCACTGTCATTACAGACAGAACAGAATATTTGTAGCTCAGGGTGGAACTGTCGGGTTCTTGATGCTCTCAGAGCTTGGTTGATTTCTCGGCGACCAGAGTCAGTGCACTGAAGATGTTCCCTATTTGGGTAATGAAACATCGGCAAGGACTCCATAGTCCTTGCTGTCCTCCATCCTGCAAAATCCACTCCGTTTTAGCACTGATGATGTAACCTAGTTGGGATAATGAAACGTCTGCAAGAAAATAACCAAGGTCAGGGAAGCACCAAGGACCTCAGTCCTTTTCTTCCTCCTACCACCCCCTCCTCCTTTCTCCTTCTCCTCCACTGCCTTCTAGAACTGATGACACTACCTAGCTGGGTCATGAAACGTCTGCAGGGCAACAACCAAGCTCAGAGAACACCAAGGATCCCACAGTCCTCCTCCTCCCATTCTGATTTCTTCACTCTGAAAATCCCTTCTAGCAGTGATGATGTTACCTAGCTGGATCATGAAACATCTGCAAGAAAACCACCAAGCTCAGAGAGCACCAAGGACCCCACAATCCTCCTCCTCCTCCCATTCTGACTTCCTTCACTCTGCCAACCTCACTCCCTTCTGGCACTGATGATATTACCTAGCTGGGTCATAAAACGTCTGCAAAACCACCAAGCTCAGAGAGCACCAAGGACCCCCCAGTCTTCCTCCTCCTCCTCCCCCCTGCACTGATGTTACCTAGCTGGGTCATAAAATGTCTGCAAGAAAACCACCAAGCTCAGAGAGCAGAAAGGACCCCACATTCCTCCTCCTCCTCCTCCCATTCTGACTTCCTTCACTCTGACAACCTCACTCCCTTCTGGCACTGATGATGTTACCCAGCTGGGTCATGAAACGTCTGCAGGGAAACAGTCAAGCTCACAGAACACCAAGGACCTCTCCTTTCAACCCTGATATACAAATCAGGGGTCTTCTAAGTGGGGAAGGCCTGCTGGCTCGCTTAGGTATATTAAATAAATAAATAAACCTTTATTGCCCGGGATACTTGCAGGACCATCTGCTGCCGGGAACGACCTCCCATCGCCAAGTACGCTCACACAGAGAAGGCCTCCTCAGGGTACCGTCGGCTAGACAATGTCGGCTGGCGACCCCCAGGGGGAGGGCCTTCTCTGTGGGAGCGCCAGTCCTATGGAACCAACTCCCCCTTGAGCTCCAGATGGCCCCGGATCTCTGGTCCTTTCGCCGAGGCCTCAAAACACTCCTTTTCCACCTGGCTGACCTGGACTGACAGGGATTTTAATTATGTTTTTAATTTTTTAACTCTAATTTTTAATTTATTTTAAAAAAAAAAATTAAATTTTTAATTCCATTTATATCCCGCCCTTCTCCGAAGACTCAGGGCGCCTTACAAGCTTAGCAGTAGCCTTCATTCTATGTATATGCCTGCTTATTAGCTCCAAGGTCCATTTTATTATTATTATTAGTAGTAGTAGTAGTAGTAGTAATAATAATGCCAAGCGGCATTATTACAAAGTCAGCTTGATTGCCCCCAACAATCTGGGTCCTCATTTTACCCACCTCGGAAGGATGGAAGGCTGAGTCAACCTTTTAAATAAAAATTTTAATTTTTATTTATTCTACAGGGGCCTTTAATTTTATTTTATTTTTTATTTTAACTTCTGTACGTTATTGTTGTGAGCCGCCCTGAGTCCTTCGGGAGATAGGGCGGCATATAAGTCCCAATAATAAATAAAATAAATAAATAAATTGTCCAAGTACAACACGTGTACATTGAGATTAGCTGAGACTCTCCCCCCCCCCCGGTGCTCTCTCTCCCCAACACCCAGGGACAACAAAACCCTCCATCCTACCACACCATGTGAACCAGGGGTCTTCAAACCTGGCCCTTTTGTGACTTGTGGACTTCAACTCCCAGAATTCCTCAGCCAGCCATGCTGGCTGAGGAATTCTGGGAGTTGAAGTCCACAAGTCACTAAAGGGCCAAGTTTGAAGACCCCTAAATTGTGAACCAACCATATTCGCTTCCCTTTCGGATTATCAAGAGGTCTGCAGCCCCTCCTCCCCCCCCCCGCCCCCAAAGACCTGAGCGGTTTACAAAACAAAGACGCACCTTCATTTCAAAAAAACACAAACCAACCACTCCCCGCCTCCCCCAACTCGTCTCCGAGGGTCATCAGGGTCAAGTCCCGCCGGAGGCCCTCAGCGGCCTAGGTGAGAAAAGGCTCCCCCATCCCTGCCCCCCCACATTCTGAGGGCCGCCGGCGGGCTCCCCCTTTCCGGCATGACGGGACCCGGAGATATCGGCCTCCCGACTTTCTACTCGGGTGCGGGTGGGAGAAAAAAAAAAAGGGGTGGGGTGGGTCCAGGCCGGCCCGGGAGAGCCTCAAGCCGGGCGGCCTCCTCCGCCGGCTCCCCTCAACGCACCTCGGCTGAAGCGCTCCGGTTCGCAGACCCCGCGCGCCGCCTCACGTGGCCGCGCTCTCGCCGCCTGATTGGCTGGGCGGCTCGCGCGCGTTTGGCGCGCGCTCACGCCTCGAGCGGCTCCGGCGGGAGGGGAAGGAAAAAAAAACAAAAAAACAAAAACTCCACAAAGCTCTCGCGAGAGCTTCTCGTTGCCCGGGCAACTCTCCTCTCTCTCTCTCTCTCTCTCTCTCTCTCTCTCTCTCTCCACGCCCGTTTCCATGGTGAAGCCATCCTCTCTCTCTCTCTCTCTCTCTCTCTCTCTCTCTCTCTCTCTCTCTCTCTCTCTCTCTCTAAGACTACAAACCCCATGGTTCCGAGCCGGGGACCTAATTGGGCGAAGTGGTGGAGTTTGTAGTCCGAGGAGCCGTGCTAGGCTAGTCTGAGCAGGAGGCAGTCAGAAATCAAGGGGTCCCGGGGGGGGGGGGTATCCGAGTGGGGTCTTTCAAGTGATGGGAAATGTAGTCCATCACTACAGCCGGAGGGAGTCCCAGTAGGAAGGATGGGATCAGTGTAGAGATAGTCCCCGATTTACAACCACAATGGAGCCCCAAATTTCCGTTGCTAAGTGAGAGAGCTGTTAAGTGAGTTTTGCCCCATTTTACGAGCTTTCTTGGCATAGTTGTTAGAATAGAATAGAGCTGGAAGGGACCCTGGAGGTCTTCTAGTCCAGCCCCCTGCTCAAGCAGGAGAACCTACACCATCTTTCTCAGTTCCTGCAACAATTCATCATACGCTTATCCTTCACTCCTCTAATCATTATTGCTCAACTCTGCACTTTTTCTAAAGTCTCTTATCTTTTTTTGTATTGCGACCACCAGTCACTTGTCTGAAATGGCATAGGTTCTCCTGCTTGAGCAGGGGGCTGGACTAGAAGACCTCCAAGGTCCCTTCCAGCTCTATTCTATTCTATTCTATTCTATTCTATTCTATTCTATTCTTCCACTCCATTCCATATTTTATTTTATTTTATTTTTTAATTCTATTCTATTCTATTCTTCCACTCCACTCCACTCCACTCCACTCCACTCCACTCCACTCCATTCCATATTTTATTTTATTTTATTATATTATATTATATTATATTATATTATTATATTATATTATATTATATTATATTATATTATATTATATTATATTATATTATATTATATTATATTATATTATTATATTATATTATATTATATTATATTATATTATTATATTATATTATTATATTATATTATATTATATTATATTATATTATATTATATTATATTATATTATATTATATTATATTATATTATATTATATTATATTATTATATTATTATATTATATTATATTATATTATTATATTATATTATATATTATATTATATTATATTATATTATATTTCTATTCTATTCTATTCTATTCTATTCTATTCTATTCTATTCTATTCTATTCTATTCTGTTGTACTCTATTCCATTCTATTTATTCGATTCCATTCTATATTCTGTTCTATTCTATTCTAGAGAAACCTATATGCAGGTCAAAAAGCAACAGTGAGAACTGGACACGGAACCACTGATTGGTTCAAAATTGGGAAAGGAGTCCGGCAAGGCTGTATACTGTCGCCCTGCCTATTTAACTTATATGCAGAGCAGATCATGACAAAGGCATGGCTAGATGAATCAAAAGTTGGAATTAAGATTGCCAGGAGAAATATCAACGACCTAAGATAAGCAGATGATACCACTCTAATGGCAGAAAGTGAAGAGGAACTAAAGAGCCTCTTGTTAGGAGTGAAGAAGGAGAGTGCAAAAGTTGGGTTGAAACTTAACATTAAGAAAACCAAGATGGTGGCATCCGGCCCTCTCAATTCCTGGCAAATAGATGGGGAAGAAATGGAGGTAGTGACAGATTTTATTTTCCTGGGCTCCAAGATCACCGCAGACAAGGACTGCAGCCAAGAAATTAAAAGACGCTTGCTCCTGGGGAGGAAAGCCATGGCAAATCTAGACAGCACACTAAAAAGCAGAGACATCACCCTGTCAACAAAAGTGCGTATAGTCCTTGGATCACCTTGGACTGCAAGGTGATCAAACCAGTCGGTCCTAGAGGAGCTCTGTTCAAAGTTCTTACTTCTAAACAAAGGACAGATTTCTGTAATTAAAATTACAGGGGCAGAAGAGCTCACAGTTCCTAGGCCTTCTTAACTTTCTCTCTCGCACATAAAGTAATTTTAGCAAGTAATTTGATTTTTTAGCTATTGGTTATAATGATTTTGTACATAATCTTCCAAAGTAAAAGGTCTGCTACTGCTACTACCCTGCCAACAAAAGTGCGTATAGTCAAGGCTACGGTCTTCCCAGTTGCAATGTGTGGCTGTGAAAGTTGGACCATAAAAAAGGCTGAGCGCCAAAGAATTGAGGCCTTTGAACTACGGTGCTGGAGAAGACTCCTGCGAGTCCCTTGGACTGCAAGGCGATCCAACCGGTCAGTCCTAGAGGAGATCAACCCTGACTGCTCTTTAGAAGGCCAGATCCTGAAGTGGAAACTCAAATCCTTTGGCCACCTAAGGAGAAGGAAGGACTCACTGGAGAAGAGCCTCATGCTGGGAAAGATTGAGGGCAATAGAAGAAGGGGACGACAGAGAATGAGGTGGCTGGATGGAGTCACTGAAGCAGTAGGTGTGAGCCTAAATGGACTCCAGAAGGTGGTCGAGGACAGGAAGGCCTGGAGGAATGTTGTCCATGGGGTCGCGATGGGTCGGACACAACTTCGCAACTAACAACAACTATTCTATTCTATTCTATTCCATTCTATTTATTCCATTCCATTCCATTCTCTATTCTATTCTATTCTATTCTTTACTTAGTAAAATTAATTAATTAAAATCTTTAGATTTATACTGTTAAATCCGGACATTTCTAGGCGTTTGCTTGTTTGTCTGTTTCTTTAAAGAACAGAGTGGGGAATTGTCAAGTGCCAAATGCGAGCGTTGAATGGCCATTTCTCCAAACGGAGATCAAGATGATGAAACCCGCTTACCCTAAGTCCGGCTTCATTCCTGAAACTGCGGTGTGGCTTGCTTGACAGCAACCCCGAAGGATCTCGCCACAGCTTTCCAAGGCGGCCTTTTGGCTCCTCAGTCCAACCTGCGGCCTTGGGATTCCCTGCTGGTGCCCCATCCAAGCGGTTCCCCCCTTTTTTTTCAAGGTCAGCCAAGGTCAGCGAGGTCCCGATGAGCAAAAGCCAAACGGGCCAGGCAGGCTAAAGAGGGACTTTGCCAGGCTGCCAAATGAGACACGCTTGGAGGATCCAGAGGTAGAAAGGCCATCTCTGCCTGCCCCTTCAGCCCGTCAGTTAGTAGGAGCTGCCATTAACGAAGAGAAGAGTGAGGGGTGACATGATAGCAGTGTTCCAATATCTCAGGGGCTGCCCCCAAAGAAGAGGCAGTCAAGCTATCCTCCAAAGCGCCTGAAGGCAGGACAAGAAACAACGGATGGAAACCAGTCAAGGAGAGGAGCAACCTGGAACTAAGGAGAAACTTCCTGACAGTTAGAACAACTAACCAGTGGAACAACCTGCCTCCAGAAGTGGTGAATGCTCCAACACTGGAAGTTTTTAAGAAGAGACTGGACAGCCACTTGTCTGAAATGGTATAGGGTTTCCTGCCTAAGCAGGGGGTTGGACTAGATGACCTCCAAGGTCCCTTCCAACTTCTTCTTCTTCTTCTTCTTCTTCTTCTTTTTCTTCTTCTTCTTCTTCTTCTTCTTCTTCTTCTTCTTCTTCTTATTATTATTATTATTATTATTATTATTATTTTATATTATTATTATTATTATTTTATATTATTATTATTATTATTTTATATTATTATTATTATTATTATTATTATTATTATTATTATTATTATATCAGGCCGGAGAAGTCAGCGGGAAAGTTAAGGTCAAGCCATTGGTCTTGCCGAATGACCAGATTTTGTTTTCTTTTTTTTTTTTTTTTTGAACCGAGGCCAGTGAGTTATCAGAACGATGATTCACTTTAAAAATGTTCCTTACCGTGCTTTTTTTCCCCCTTCCTTCCTTTTTCTTTTTTAAAAAGAAATCTTTCAGATTGGAAAGCTTCGAACAGAAAGCCTTTCTTTTTGTTTTTTTCATCGATTGAATTTAAGCCGCTCTGACAGCCTTTTCCCCTCGGAGGAGCAGGGGCGAAAGGCTTATTAATGAAGCCACCATTTGCACAGCTGAGTTCCTGCTAAGGAGGGGGATGCTCACTTCCCCCTCTTCTGCTTGACGCTGTTTTGGGCAAGGGGGCATCGACCAGCTTTGGATTTTCGCAGAAGCGGCCTTTGGTTCCTAGCTTAAGTTCTGGCACCGGGGGAAACGGCGATTTTTACTTCTTTTTAATCCCTGTTGCATTAGTGCTGGTTAATGGCTGCAAAAAGTAATATTATAATAATAATAATAATAATAATAATAATAATAATAATAATAATAATAATAATAATAATAATAGAAGGGACCTTGGAGGTCATCTGGTCCAACCCCTTGCTCAGGCAGGAAACCCTGTACCACTTCAGGCAAATGGCTGTCCAGTCTCTTCTTAAAAACCTCCAGTGTTGGAGCGTTCACCATTTCTGGAGGCAGGTGGTTCCACTGGTTAACTGTTCTGTCAGGAAATTCCTCCTTAGCTTCAGGTTGCTTCTCTCCTTGATTGGTTTCCATCTTGTTTGCTTCTTGTCCTGCCTTCAGGGGCTTTGGAGAATAGCTTGACTCCCTCTTCTTTGGGGCAGCCCCTGAGATACTGGAAGACTGCTATCATGTCCCCCCTCGTCCTTCTCTTCGTTAAACTAGACATCCCCAATTCCAGCAACTGTTTGCAGGATGGAAGCTGTTCCTAGTAAGGCTGCCTTTTGCAATTGACTGATGGCGAATTTGTCAATGCCAGTGGTGTTAATGCCAATGTTTTATTATTATTGTTGTTGCTGTTGTTATAAATATTATTAATTAGTTATTAATTATTATACCCCAGTTCAGAACATATCTGTGGGGAAAAAAGGACCGAAATGATGTTAGGCATCCTCAAAAGCGACCCCAGGGATCATCTGCAGTAGAGGAGGACCTTCCTCACAGGATTGTTGTAAAGATAACGGAGAACGTGTATTGAAAGTACTCGAATCCCCGCCAAGACGTGATCTGAATCCCGAGAAGCCCAAAAATGATAACAATCGTAGGGTTGTTGTTGTTGTTTTTAAATGAACTTGTAGGTAGTTCTCTACTTATGACCATAATCGAGCCCCAAATTTCTGTTGCTAAATGAGACATTTGTGAAGTGAGTTTTGCCCCACTTCACGACCTTTCTTGCCTCCATTGCTAAGTGAATTGCTGCATTTCTAAAGTCAGTATGGTAGCTAAGTGACTCCAGCCTCCCTAGGGATTTTGCTTGTCAGAAGGTCGCAAAAGGGGATCAGGTGTCCCCGGGGACACTGCGACCGTCATAAATATGAGTCAGTCGCCAAATGTCTGGATTTCTATCACGTGACCAAGGGGAGGCTGCCACGGTTGTTCAGTGTGAAACACGGTGGCCAGTCCCTTTTTTCAGTGCCGCTGTAACTCCGAACGGTCACTAAACGGATGTCAAAGCAAGAACATCCGTTGACTGTTGTAAGTCGAGGACTGCCTGCGCTACCTATATTGGGAGGATCTGCAAAACTCTCTTGAGTTCTTAAGAAGTTAAGGAAAAGAGATTGAAGAGACGGCGAAGAGAAGGATAATTGGGGTCAGCAAAACTGCAAAAGGACGCGGTGGCTCAGTGGGTTAGGACGCTGAGCTTGTCAATCAGAAGGTCGGCAGTTTGGCGGGTCGAATCCCGAGTGCCGCGTAACAGAGTGAGCACCTGTTACGTGTCCCAGCTTCTGCCAACCTAGCAGTTCACTAGCATGTAAAAATGCAAGGAGGAAAATAGGGACCACTACGGTGGGAAGGGAACAGCGTTCCGTGCGCCTTTGGCGTCTAGTCATGCCGGCCACATGACCACGGAGACGTCCTCGGACAAGCGCTGGCTCTTCGGCTTTGAAACGGAGATGAGCACCGGACCCTAGAGTCGGAAACGGCTAGCACGCATGTGCGAGGGAACCTTTACCTTTACCTTTATAGTAGAAATAAAAATACCCAGTTTTGTAGAAGCCCTTAAAAAGACACTTTTATTTATAAAGGCTCAAACCATCCTGGGGAGGGAGGGAGGGAGAGAGAGAGAGAGAGAGAGAGAGAGAGAGAGAGAGAGAGAGAGAGAGAGAGAGAGAATGAGAGAGAGGGGGGGGGAATTGAATGTTGACTAAAGGGCAATTTTAATTTTCATTTATTTCACATTTTTATACAGCTGATGCCCCTCTTTCAGACCCACTCAAGGTGGCTCCCAATTAAAGATTAAAAAAATCAACCCTGGCTGCTCTTCGGAAGAAAGAGGGAAGATGGGAGGCCAAAGGAGAAGGCGACACAGAGGAGAGAATGCTTAGATAGGGTCATCAAGGCCATGAATGTGAATTTGGACGAACTCCAGGAGACGGTGGAGGATTGGGGTCGGGGGTGGGGGAGGCTGGCATGTGTGGTCTACGGGGTTGCAAAGAGTAGGACATAACTTAGCAACTGAACAACGAATTCCCCTGTTTGCCTCCTGGTCCGCAGTCCAGCCCTAGGCACGGATTCAAATTAAGAGTGAGAATTTTCTGGATTTCTGTCACGGGAACCTAGAGGGGAGAAGTCCAGTTGCAAAGACTAAAAACAACAACAAAAAAGTGAGCTAAATTGCTGGGCACCTGCTTGGAGCTTGGCAATGCCAACCTCAGCCAAGGGGAACCCAACAGCTGGCGTCTTCTGGCCATGTTAACCCAGTTGCCCCTTCCATCTCCCGAGGCCTTCAGCGAAATCTTACCCAGAGCTTTTTTAGGGGGAAGTCATCCCCTCCTGCCTTTTTCTCCCTGTGGTTTGCAACTCCCCGATAAATACGGAGGATCCCAGAGAATAATAAGAGTTGGAAGGGACCTCGGAGGTCTTCCAGTCCACCCCGCCTGCCTGAGGCAGGAGACCTCATGCCAGACAAGTGACTGTCCAGTCTCTTCTTAAAAACCTCCCGGGATGAAGCGCCCGCAACTTCTGGAGGCGAGCAGTTCCACCGGTTAATTGCTCTCGCCGTCAGGAAGTTTCTCCTTAGTTTTAGCTTGCTTCTCTCCTGGATTAGTTTCCATCCGTTGCTTCTCGTCCTGCTTTCAGGTGCCTTGGAGAGCAGGTTGGAAACCCCCCCTCTTCTCTATGGCAGCCCCTCAAATACTGGAAGGCGGCTCTCATGTCCCCCCTGGTCCTTCTCTTCATTAAGAGCCTTGGTGGAGCAGTGGGCTAATGCCTCCTTATGTAACACCAGCTGCCTGCAATTAGTGCAGGTTCGAGTCCCACCAGGCTCAAGGTTGACTCAGCCTTCCATCCTTCCGAGGTAGGCAAAATGAGGACCCAGATTGTTGGGGGCAATTAAGCTGACTTTGTAATAATGCCGCTGGGGGGTGTGTGTGTGAAAGCCCTAATAAGCAGGCATATACATAGAATGAAGGCTACTGCTAAGCTTGTAAGCCGCCCTGAGTCTTCGGAGAAGGGCGGGATATAAATGGAATTAAAATTAAAAAAAAATAATAAAAAAAATAAACTAGACATACCCAATTCATGCAACCACTGTTCACGTTTTAGCCTCTCAAGAACAACCAATGGGTAGCCGGTCCCACTCTTGTCTGCGCCGAACAAGAGAAAGGCTGCCTTGGGGGAAATCTCCCATGTTTGGGTGTGTCACTTTGGTCCAGAGCCTCTCTACATCACCCCCAGAAAGTGGAAGGCTTTGGCTCCTCAATGCCAAGCCTTGCTAGCCAGTTGAGTCTTCTGATCTGCGCACTCATCCCTTTTCTTCCTTTCTTTCCCTTTAGCCTTCCCCCCCTCCCTCCCCTTTGCACAGACGTTCCCCCCCCCCCACTCTGTCTCCTCCCTTCTCGGAAAGCCACAGCCCCCTTCCAGCTGAGTCACAGCTCTCCTGGCTTCCACAGCATTGCAGCACTCCCGCAGCACAAGGCAGCTCTCGCCACCACCACCTTCTCCTCCTCCTCCTCCTCCTCCTCTGCCTTCTGCTGCCGTCCTTCCACCGCCCATCTCAGCACCCCCACCATGGCCAGCACCGTTTCAGGTACAGTAAAACCAGGGATGGCTTTCCATCCTTGGGCTTTCTCTGCAGGGCGTCTCCTTCCAGGGGATCTTTCTTTCTCTTCCTTCCTTCCTTCCTTCCTTCCTTCCTTCCTTCCTTCCTTCCTTCCTTCCTTTCTTTCTTTCTTTTTCTTTTTCTTTCTTTCGCAAAGAGTTGAGGCAATTCACGCTTCTCCTTTCCGAGCCTAAGGGTCTGGGTGGGTGCGTGGGTGGGTGGGTGGGAGAGAAGGGTTTTTGTTTCCCCCCCCCCCTGCAAAGCTCTATCCAAAAAAAAGCTCACCATCGTTGTCTTTGATTTGATTTGATTTTGCTTTTGGGGGGGGTTTCCAGGTTGCATGGGTGGGCTGAGGATAAGGTAGATTTGACTGGACGTGGAACAACTGCATGATGATGATGAGGAGGAGGAGGAGGATGGATTTCTGTACCCGGTGGGAAGTCCAAAAGGAAAGGGAACGTGATTTTTATTTTTATTTTTTTATTTTATTTACCTAAAGAGCAGGCCTTTGGGTTATAGTTAGCCGAATCAGAGGCGGAACGCTGCAGACTGCTTCAGAAGGAGTGGTCCCTCCATGGCGCTGAATCAGACCCAGCACACGCGCCACGACGGTCTTTTCCCGCAGGGGCTGCATAGCTGCACCCTGTTGCCTTCTCAGGGAAGAAGGCCTGAATGGGGGTGTGGTGTGTGTGTGTGTGTGTGTGTGGTGGGGGGGAGAAGGTGCAAAGAGACCTGCGGGTGTCCTATTCTAGGGACATTTCTGGATGCGCCCGCTTTCCGATCCTAAACGTGTCTTGGGTTACGCCTTCCACCTTTATTTTATTTTTTTAAGCGGATGGAAGGATGGTGTGTGAATATAATTGGACCCGTCGGGTAACCTAAAACAATAGACAATTTGCAATTATTATTATTATTTTTTTTGGTTAAGAGATCTGCCATCCTGAAAACAGGCTCCTTTTAAAACGTGTCGGGGAGAAACGCATGTCATCCCAGAAAAAACAATAATTAAACAATAATTTTTTTAAAAAAAACAACAACAAAAGGACAGACTGGATGTACCCCTAGGTCTTTTTTCTTCTTCTTCTTCTTCTTCCCCTGCCGTTGGCTTTCTATGTTTCTGTTTCAAAAGAGTGTTCAAAATGGAAACCACAAATCACCTTCCATCGTTTGTCTTCCTCTAAAAAAAGAGAGAGGGGGGGGGAGAGAGGGAGAGAGAGAAAGAGAGGGAGAGGATGGGGAAGGGAAGAGAAGAGAAGAGAGAAGGAAATATAAAATAAGAAGGAAGGAGGAGAGCAGAACAGAGGGAAGAGGAGAGAAGAGAAGAGGAGAGAAGAGAAGAGAAGAGAAGAGAAGAGAAGAGAAGAGAAGAGAAGAGGAGAGGAGAGAAGAGAAAATATAAAATAAGGAAGGAGGAGAGCAGAACAGAGGGAAGAGGAGAGAAGAGAAGAGGAGAGAAGAGAAGAGAAGAGAAGAGAAGAGGAGAGGAGAGGAGAGGAGAGGAGAGAAGAGAAAATATAAAATAAGGAAGGAGGAGAGCAGAACAGAGGGAAGAGGAGAGGAGAGGAGTGAAGAGAAAAGGAAATATAAAGTAAGAAGGAAGGAGGAGAGAAGAACAGAGAGAAGAGAAGAGAAGAGAAGAGAAGAGAAGAGAAGAGAAGAGGAAATATAAATAAGGAAGGAGGAGAGCAGAACAGAGGGAAGAGAAGAGGAGAGAAGAGAAGAGAGGAAATATAAAATAAGGAAGGAGGAGAGCAGAACAGAGGGAAGAGAAGAGAAGAGAAGAGAAGAGAAGAGAAGAGAAGAGAAGAGGAAATATAAATAAGGAAGGAGGAGAGCAGAACAGAGGGAAGAGAAGAGGAGAGAAGAGAAGAGAGGAAATATAAAATAAGGAAGGAGGAGAGCAGAACAGAGGGAAGAGAAGAGGAGAGGAGAGGAGTGAAGAGAAAAGGAAATATAAAATAAGAAGGAAGGAGGAGAGCAGAACAGAGGGAAGAGGAGAGAGAAGAGAAGAGAAGAGAAAAGGGGAGGAGAAGGAGGAGAGGAGAGGAAAGGTTACCGGGAGGGCCTCTGCCTAAAGATGCTCGGAGGCAGCTGGACCGGGAGATGCCTTCGCCAAAGGAGCCGCCCACCCACCCACCCCCCTTTCTTGCCGCTGGCTGGAGGAGGCAGGCGGGGGGGGCGAGAGGCTGGGGCAGCAGCTCCCCCCCGCCCCGCCTCCTGCAGACTTTCCCCGCAGAAATGGCCTGGGTTAAGCCAAGGACTAGCCCGGGTCCCTCTCTGCCTCGGGAGTGGAAGGAAGATGCTGGGGCTTTGGTGATAGGGTGGGGAGGGGAGGGGAAACAGAGGAAGGGGGGGGGAGGAAGCACCAGGTGCATTCCCCATATGGTGCTTGCAAACAATCTGCTCCTTTGCCCCCCCCCACCCCCACCCCCAGGCGATGTATTTCAATTCACTGACCACCGCAAAGGTCTCTTCCATCCGAAAAAGCTTTGCCTTGGGGGGATCTGACGGGCCCCCTCTTGTCTTCTCTAAGCCGGATTAGCAGTTGCGATTATTGGATGGAGGGAACAACGGGGTGGGGGGGGGAAGAAAGAGAGAAAAGCAGGGCTGGCCAGGTAAGGGGGGGACTGCCGTAAAAAAAAAAAGAAAAAGATGGAAGAGATTAGCCGAAGACAAAGCAGAGAGCCCTTCCTACCAGCCCCATCACCACCCACCACCCCCCTTCTGCGGGAGGGTGACATCCAACCAGCTGAGATGGATGGATGGATGGATGGAAGGATGGATGGATTTTATCCCCTGGATGGATGGATGGAAGGATGGATGGATTTTATCCCCTGGATGGATGGATGGATGGATGGATGGAAGGATTTTATCCCCGTGTGAATCATCGCAGACCTGTTTCATCCTCAGCCTCCTGCCCCCTTAAAAGCAGGAAGAGGCTAACAGGAGGAGCAGGTCAAGAAAGCAAGCAAACCAGGGTTTGCAGCTGGGGGAAAAAAACCAACCCAACCCAATCATACATTATCTTTGCTCTGGCCCCTTCAGCATCTTTCACCTGCTTCCATGACCGATATCGGCTTCCCCAAAGGAAACACATGCTCGGTGCCCGCCGGGTGGGGGAGAGAGAGGGGGAGTGAAGCGTTGCACCCAGCCGGGCATCTTGCAAGGAGCCCCAGATGTTCCAGCTAACCAAGCAGCCACGCCTTCTGGAAGGTCCTTCCGCCAAAGAGGCTGCAGAAAACCCCCCTGCAGATGTGCTTGCAGGCCCTGGCAGTCGGGTGGGGAGACGCCACTGGGCCCATCAACCACGAGAGCAAAGCTTGAAGCAGTTGAAAGAATCCGTTGGCGTTTTTTCTTTTGTCGTTCTTTTTTTTTAAATGAAAAAAAAAATCTTCTCGTCCATCTTTATCAGCTGGCCCGGAATCTCGGCACACAGCGATGGCCGGCCTATAAATTTAATAAATAAAACAAAACACAATTCAGGAATTAATTTGAGGGGGCGTGGATTTGGTCCACCGGGTTGGGCGTCTGTGGCGGAAGGGATGTTGGGGACTGGGGAAAAGATATTTCTCCCCCCCCCCCGCTTCCTCAATATCTTCGGCCGTAGGAGGAAATAACAGAAGAACATTTCTGACCGCAGAAAAAGACCCGGTGGTCCGACCAGTCCCCCCCCCCACTCGAGTTTGTTTGCTTTTTTTCCTTTCCTTTTTTAAAAAATGAATTTCTTGTGTTTTAATTATTAGTTTTATAGCTTACGTGTTTTTAATCGTGCTTTTTTTGGTCGGAGGAGATTGCCTTGACCACACCTTTTATCTCAGGATGTGATCTGGAGATCTAGTCAGCCTCCACCACCCCCCTTTTTGGGGGGTGTGGGGTGGGTGGGGGAGATCCACATATTATTAGGGAATGGCAGATGTCGAAGACAAAGGAAAAAAAAATTGTGTAGCTTGTGTAGGGAAAAAAATAAGGTGTGGGCCTCCCTCCCTGGCTGAAAAAGGGTGGTTTTCTTGATCCGGAGGAGCGAAATAATAATAAGGGCTGTAGTTATGTTTATTTGGCGATGCCCTACATCTCTAGTACTAAGAGATTAAGAGAAGGAAGGTGGGGCCACGGTGAATTTGGCAAACCAAAGTCTTCTTTAAACGTTTAACCCTGGAACTCATTTTCTGGTTCCACGTGCGAATCCAAACAAAGGGCTTCTAAGGGGATTCTCAAGTGATCCAAGGACACGGTTGTCCCAAAGGTTGTTTTTTCAAGACTTGCTGATTTTTCTCTGAAGGCGTTTCGCTTCTCCACCGAGAAGCTTCTTCAGCTCTGCTTGGTGGAGAAGCGAAAGGCCTTCCAAGGAAAAATCGGAAAGTCCGGCGGCCTCTTTGAAAAAAAGCAACCTTTGGGTCAACAAAGGTTTGCATTTATTTATTGATTGATTCCTTCTCATATATTTATGTCCGGAACGCCCAAACCTGCATCTCGTTCGGTAAGGCTGATTAGGAGAGAGAGAAAGGGGAAGAGAGAGAGAGAGAAAAAGGCAGGTTGAGAAGACTTTAGGACCGACAGTCAGTATGAAATGGCGGGTTGGTTGAAGGAGCCATGAGGTCTATGGGGGACTCTGAGTAACCATACGGACAGATCTTCTCCAGGGCCGTCTGCCCCTAATCTAGTGCTTCAGGTCTTCCAAACGTACTTCTATCAGCCAGCTAACCGAGCCCCAATTCTTCTCTTTTCTTCCCCCTATGCCAGTTTTATTAAAAGCTCAGCCTTCGCATAGTCAGTGTGCCCAAAATATCCTAGCTTGAGTCGGGCCCTTTGTGCCACGAGGGAGGAAACCCACCCCGCCACTAAGATTGCCAGCCCATTCGTTCCCTCCTCCAGAAGTTGTGTTTGATCCATCTGCAGACGTCCTTAGGTCGGCTCTTGAACAGAAAAGATGCTTATCGTGGACATCTGGAGCGGGGTGGGGTGTGTGTGTGTGTGTGTGTGTGTGTGTGTTTAAGCATAAAATCCCTTATTTGATCCTGTCCGTACACTTCGAAGACAAAAAGACGCTCTGAATCTGCATGAGCACCTAGGAGAGTTTCAAACAACTACACACCTAACCGTTTCTGCAAATGGCACGGCTGGGTCGACAAACTCTCATCTGCATTGTTTTTTTTTTAGGGGGTTGGTTGGTTTTGGTTTTGGGTTTTTTTCGCAAAAAAGGAAAAGTACAGACAGGTTAATTCCCGTGGAGGATTTCAGCGTGGCGGGTGAGGCAATAGAGAATTGAAGCTGCAGAGCTGGCCTTGATAGGAGTGGCATATACGCCTTTGCACATAAAAAAATAAGTATCTGAGAGACAGATTGGTCTGGTGGTCAAAGTACTGGGCTGGAAACCAAGAGACCGTAGGTTCTAGTCCTGCCTTAGGCATGAAAGCTAGCTGGGTGACTTTGAACCAATCACCGGGAGACGGTGAGTTTTAGTCCCACCTTAGGCATGAAAGCTGGCTGAGTGACTTTGGGCCAATGGCCAGGAGACGGCGAATTCTAGTCTCATCTTATGCATGAAAGCCGGCTGCATGACTTTGGGCCAATCACCAGGAGGTGGTGAGTTCTAGTCCCGCCTCAGGCATGAAAGCCAGCTGGGTGACTTTGGACGAATCACCAGGAGGCATTGAATTCTAGCCCTACGCTAGGCATGAAAGCCGGCTGGGCGACTTTGGGCCAATCACCAGGAGCTGGTGAGTTCTAGTCTTACCTTAGGCATGAAAGTTGGCTGGATGACTTTGGACGAATCACCAGGAGGCAGTGAATTCTAGCCCTACTTTAGGCATGAAAGCCAGCTGGGTGACTTTGGGCCAATCACCAGGAGACGGTGAGTTCTAGTCCCGCCTGTCAAGCGCAGGGAAAATCAGGAGATTCAGGCAATCTGACCAACTAGCAGTGAAGGGAAATGAGCGGGAGATAAGAAAAGCATTCGAGTTGGGCGGGACTTAGATCACTGGCCCGCAGCCATTTGGGCCCCAGGGACCGGTTCTGTGGAGAGAGGTTTTTCCCGCGTACCGGAGGGGGCGTGGTTTCTTGTGCTGCCTGATTTGTGGATGGGGCTTCGCTTGTTTGCTTGGCCTGGGTTCTGGCATGCTGCAGCCCAGTTCCAGCCTGCAGACCTGGGTTTGGGGACCCTCTCTTAGATTTATTTTATTATTATTTTTTTGTTAGATTTATATACCGCCCTTTCCTGAAGGACTCAGGGCGGTTTACAGGGTATTTAAAACAACCAGTACAAAAGTTGAAACAAATTAAAAAGATTAAATCATCCCTAAAATTAAAAACCCCAGTTAAAAATTCTCAGCCCGGGCCGGAGAGCTCAAAGAGCCAGGTCTTCAGGTCCCGGAAAAATGTGCGAAGGTTGAAGGTCGGGGGCAGTCCTAAGCTAAGATGTCTTGCGAGTGTGCATGGACTTGTGACTTAGGACACGTTGGAACTCCCCCCCCTTTCTTTGGGCTCAGCCTTGTCATCTCTACACCTCCTAGCTGGGGGACTTTGCAACGCCCCTCTCTCTGAGCCCGGCCCACCTGACTGGGATGCTGTTGTGGGGGAAAATGGGAGGAGAAAGGAGAGTTAGAAACGTTTGCTGCCTTGAGTATAAAGTGATAACGGTGGGATAAAAATGAACTGATTGATCTTCAGTTCCCTCAGTTTAATGCAGGGGTCTTCAGCCTTGGCCTTTTTATGACTTGTGGGCTTCAAGTCCCAGAATTCCTCAGGCAGCATGCCTGGCTGAGGAATTCTGGGAGTTGAAGTCCACAAGTCATAAAAGAACCAAGGCTGAAGACCCCTGATTTAATACATTTAATAGAATTCTATTCTATTCCATTCCATTCCATTCTATTGTATTCTGTATTCTATTCTATTCTATTCTATTCTATTCTATTCTATTCTATTCTATTCTATTCTATTCTATTCTATTCTGTATTTCTATTCTATTCTATTCTGTATTTCTATTCTATTCTATTCTATTCCATTCCATTCCATTCTATTCTATTCTATTCCACAATCTTTCTATTCTATTCTATTCTATTCTATTCTATTCTGTTCTGTTCTGTTCTGTTCTGTTCTATTCTATTCTGTTCTATTCTGTAATTCTATTCTATTCTGTTCTATTCTATTCTTTTTTTTAAGTATTGTTTTAAATTTTAAATTTGGCCATTATATTTAATCGTTTCTAACTTTTGTATTCTGTTTTTATATTTATTGCCCTGTACACCACCCTGAGTCCTTCGGGACAAGGGCGGTATAAAAATATGATAAATAAATAAATAAATAATAAATATTCTATTCTATTCTATTCTATTCTATTCTATTCTATTCTGTATTTCTATTCTATTCTGTATTTCTATTCTGTATTTCTATTCTATTCTATTCTATTTTATATTTAAACACATGAAAAGATTCACTTAACAACTGGGTTATTAACTGATCAACTGCAGCTTAGCAAAAGTGTCAAGAAAGATCGTAAGATGGGACAAAAGTCACTCAGCAAATGCCTCGCTTAGCAACAGAAATTTCAGGCTTGTGATCAGAAGTCGAGGATTATCCGTGTTTCACACCTCCATCCTTGGTGGAGCAGTGGGCTAATGCCTCCTTAAGTAACACCAGCTGCCTGCAATTATTGCAGGTTCGAGTCCCACCAGGCTCAAGGTTGACTCAGCCTTCCATCCTTCCGAGGTAGGTAAAATGAGGACCCAGACTGTTGGGGGCAATTAAGCTGACTTTGTAATAATACCACTGGGGGCGGGGAAGCCCTAATAAGCAGGCATATGCATAGAATGAAGGCTACTGCTAAGCACATTGATTTGTGCTTTAGATTGTAAGCCGCCCTGAGTCTTCGGAGAAGGGCGGGATATAAATGGGATTAAAAAAAATATATTCAATGTGTACATACTGTAAGTATAACTGGGCATATTTGGCTATGAGGGGGAAGCACCCATTCGGCCCAGAGCTGCAGGATCTTTCTACAGGGAATCTTTATCGATACTTACGGACCACCCTGGAGTTCAGAATTTACGTTGCTAAGCGAGAGATTTGTTAAGTGGAGCTCTGCCCCATTTTACCACTTCCCTTGTCACGGCTGTTAAAGGAATCGCTGCGGCCGTTAAGTCAGTAACACGGTCGTTAAGTGAATCTGGATTCCCCCATTGACTTTGCTGGTCAGGAGGTCGCAAAAGGGGGATCACGTGACACACACACACACACCGCCCCAGGGGACGCTGCGACCGTCGTAAACACGAGCCGGCTGCCCGAGCCTCTGAACTTTGATCCCCTGACCATGGGGAGGCTGCGACGGTCGTTAAGCGTGAAAAACGGTCGCAAGTGGCTTCTTCCAGTGCTGCTGTAACGCCGAACGGTCACTAAATGGTCGGTTGTCAGTCGAGGGCTGCCTGTGATTGGCGATAAGGAGGAAAGTAGCCACTTGGCCCCGGGGCCGCCTTGCAGGATAATTGTGTCGGATGAACCCTGTGTACGGTGACTCATGCGCTTGTGACCTCTCGTCTGGACTACTGCAATGCTCTCTACAAGGGGCTTCCCTTAAAGACCACTCGGAGGCTCCAGCTGGTACAGAATGCAGCCGCGAGAGTTGTCTTGGCAGTCTCCCAGTACTCCCATGTTACACCTATGCTCCGCGAGCTGCATTGGTTACCAGTTGTCTTCTGGGTGAGATTCAAGGTTCTGGTAATGGTCTTTAAGGCCCTACATGGCATGGGTCCGGAGTACCTCGGGGATCACCTGCTGCTGGTGTCAACTTCCCTCCGCCCAGTACGCTCCCACAGAGAGGGCCTCCTCAGGGTGCCTCCGGTCAGAGAATGTCGGCTGGTGGCCCCCAGGGGGAGGGCCTTCTCTGTGGGCGCCCCTGATTTATGGAATCAGCTGCCGGTCGAGCTCCGGATGGCACCGGACCTTCGCTCCTTCCGATGTGGTCTGAAGACCCATCTATTTGAACAAGCCGGCCTGGCCTGATGGGGGATGTGTTGGGGTTTTAATGGGGATCTTTATATTATTATTGATTGTTTTAGCTGGGCTACTATTTAATTCTTTTTAATTTTTGTATTCTGTATTTTTATATATGCCCTGTTCACCGCCCTGAGTCCCTCGGGAGATGGGCGGTATACAAATATAATAAAACTAAACTAAAACTAAAGTAAAAAGAAAGGCTCCTTCGCCACTTGCTTGCCCGCTCTCTCTTTCTCTCCCCCTCCTCTCATTGCACCCCCCGCACCCCCCTCTTCCACTAAATAGGATTTGGGCCCCTGGGGGGATTCCGCCGAGTCGTTTCCTTCCTCCGTAGCGCCAGCCGGGATCTGGGGCGACAACAAGGCTGCAGTGTTGATGGTCTGAGAGCTGAGCAGGCTGTTCTTCGGTTTCCTGCCTGGCCAGAGTCAAAATGGAAGCCGGGGTACAGGATGGATGGACGCTGATTAATCCCAAGCGAGGTCTGAAAGATGCTGGCTTCCTTCCCTTCCTTTCACAGCACTCTGCTCTTTTCAACTGCAGCAGGAGGCATGTTGGCCTCATCCTGGGAAGCAGAGGAAGCCGGAGATAAGGAACACGCCTTGATTTGCATTTCGCTCTTCCCACCGCCTGGGAAACCATCTTAGCTACTCTGCAAGAGGTTGCTCTCCTTCCTTCCTTCCTTCCTTCCTCTCTCTCTTCCTTGTTTCCTTCCTTCCTTCCCCTTCTTCCCTTCCCTCCCTTATTCACTGTCTCCTCCCTCCCTTTCTTCCTTCCTTCTGTCCTCCCTTCCTCCTTCCCTGTCTCCTTCATTCCTTCCTCCCCTTCTTGCCATCCTTTTCTCCCTCATTCCTTCCTTCCCTACCTCCCTCCTTCCCTCCCTCCCTCTCTCCTTCCTTTCCTCCCTCCCTCTCCTTCCTTCCTTCCTTCCTTCCTTCCTTCCTTAATTCATTCTTCCCTCCCTTCCTCCTTCCTTCCTTCCTTCCCTCCCTTGTTCACTGTCTCCTCCCTCCCTTCCTTTCTTCCTTCGATCCTCCCTCCCTCCCTCTCTCCTTCCCTCTGTCTCCTTCATTCCTTCCTCCCCTTCTTGCCATCCTTTTCTCCCTTCCTCTCTCTTCTTCCTTCCTTCATCAATTCATTCTTCTCTCCCTTCCTCCTCCCTTCCTTCCTTCCCTCCCTTGTTCCCTGTCTCCTCCCTCCCTTCTGTCCTCCCTCCCTCCCTCTCTCCTTCCCTGTCTCCTTCATTCCTTCCTCCCCTTCTTGCCATCCTTTTCTCCCTCCCTCCCTCCCTCCCTTCCCTCCCTTGTTCCGTCTCCTCCCTCCCTCCCTTCCTTCTGTCCTCCCTCCTTCTCTCCTTCCCTCTCCTTCCTTCCTTCCTCCCCTTCTTGCCATCCTTTTCTCCCTTCCTCCCTCTTCTTCCTTCCTTCATCAATTCATTCTTCCCTCCCTCCCTTCCTCCTTCCTTCCTTCCCTCCCCCTCTCTCTTCCTTTCTCTCTCCCTCTTTCCTCGTTCTCTTAGCTAAACTGCTCTTTAGCTTGGACTGCTCGCCTGAGATATGGTGGTGTTTAGTCTCAAAATAACAGGTAACCTGTTTAGCATGTACAGACTTTCCAGTTCTGTCTCCGTGGATGGATTTGTTTTTTTTTTTTAAAGCAGCTATTTGGCAGGCAATTTTTGGTTTTGGGGGGTTTTTTTTGGGGGGGGGGAAACAGCACTGCAATTATTAAACCAACCGGACGCAAATATTCTGTAGTGAATTTCCTGCTGTTACTGATCTTCAGCGCTGCAGGACACATAGGCATATTGTGATCGCCCATGGATTTTTTCCCCTTTTTTTAATGGGCGTGAGTGCCATTTTCTATTCTCTCTCAAAATTAAAAAAAAAGTGAGGTGGTGCCTGTCCTCCACCGGGCAGGTGCGGAGAAATGGCTTCCTTGCCTTCCACCCTGTCAATCAGAAACCACAGCGGTGCATTGGGCTGGAGAAAGTACAGGATCTTGCAAAGCAAAATAATAATAATAATAATAATAATAATAATAATAATAATAATAATAATAATAATAATAATAATAATAATAATAATACTCTTCCAGAGTTTGGTTTTCCTTTACTGGGCTGGCAATATCAAATCTGGGTCATCTGCAATCTCAGTCAGCAGATTTAGACTGCCGCAGTTGATGGATGCAGATTTGCAGTACTATTGCACAGGCAAAAATACGTACGCTGTGAGTAAAACAAGATTGCAAGCAGTTTTATCGCCAAAGCAACCCCACAATAAAAATGAACCAGAAAGGCTGACACAGCTACAGGGGCAGTTCTGTAGGCCTGGAGACTAAAACATACGAAGAACGGATGCAGGACTTGGGTTTGGCTGGTCTAAAGAAAAGAGGAAATAGGGGAGACATGATAGCAGTGTTTCAGTATTTGAGGGGCTGCAACAAGGCAGAGGGGGCCAGGTTGTTCACCAGAGCACCAGAGGGAAGGACAAGAAACAACAGTTGGAAACTGACCAAAGAGAGAAGCAACCTGGAATTAAGGAGAAATTTCCTAAAAGTGAGGACAATCAACCATTGGAACAGCCTGCCACCAGAAGTTGTGGGTGCTCCATCACTGGAGGTTTTTAAGAAGAGACTAGACAGTCACATGTCTGAGATGGTGTAGGTTCTCCTGCCTGAACAGGGGGCTGGACTAGAAGACCTCCAGGGTCCCTTCCAGCTCTATCCTATCCCATCCCATCCCATCCCATCCCATCCCATCCCATGTTTTCTCTTCTCTTCTCTTCTCTTCTCTTCTCTTCTCTTCTCTTCTATTCCATTCCATTCCATTTTTTTCTATTCTATTCTATTCTATTCTATTCTATTCTATTCTATTCTATTCTATTCCATTCCATTCCATTCTATTATTCTATTCTATTCCATGATTCTATTCTATTCTATTCTATTCTATTCTATTCTATTCTATTCTATTCTATTCTATTCTATTCCATTCCATTCCATTCCATTCCATTCCATTCCATTCCATTCCATTCCATTCCATTCTATTCTATTCTATTCTATCCCATCCCATCCCATCCCATCCCATCCCATGTTTTCTCTTCTCTTCTCTTCTCTTCTCTTCTCTTCTCTTCTCTCCTCTTCTAATTTCTCTTCTATTCTTCGCTTACAGCCATTCATTTAATGACCATTTGAAGTTAAGAAGTGCACCGAAAAAAAAGTGACTCACGACTTTTCCACGCTTATGACCGTCGTCGCAGCATCCCTGGGGTCAGGTGGTCAAGATGCAGAGGCTTGGCAACTGACTCCTATTTATGACGGGTTGCTGTCTCGCTTAGGAATGGAAATGTTGGGCTCAGTTGAGGTCGTAAGCTGAGGACTACCTGAGTTTTGTATGTCAGCACCACGCTTTGGGATTGGAGCTTGATCTCTCTATTGCAGGGGTAGACAACCGTGGTTCTTTGATGACTCGTGGACTTCAACTCCCAGAATTCCTGAGCCAGCCATGCTGAGGGGAAAGGGAGAGGTTTCCAAGCTGAGCTATGCTGGCTGAGGAATTCTGGGAGTTGAAGTCCACAAGTCATGAGGGGGCCATAGTTCCCCCACGCTGGCTCAGGAATTCTGGGAGTTGAAGTCCACAAGTCATGAGGGGGCCATAGTTCCCCCATGCTGGCTCAGGAATTCTGGGAGTTGAAGTCCACGAGTCATCAAAGAGCCAAGGTTGCCTACCCCTGACATAGGTGGTACCTGGCTCAATAGTAGCAACTGTGAGAGGGATCTTAGTGAACAATCACATGATTTGTGGACTTCAACTCCCAGAATTCCTGAGCCAGCATGGTTCAGTTGGAAACCTCTCCCTTTCTCCTCAGCGTGGCTGGCTGAGGAATTCTGGGAGTTGAAGTCCATGAGTCATCAAAGAGCCAAGGTGGCCTACCCCTGCTCTATTGCGAGAGTGGGGAAGGATGGGCCAGGGATTCTGGGAGTTGAAGTTCAAAGGTCGTAACAAGGCCATAGTTCCCTACCCCTGCCCTATTGTAACAGCACTTCGTGGTGACCATAAGCTTATCTTTTCGCTTTGGTCAGTGCATTGTATCTTCAGTCTGGGCAAATTCATCCCAGTTTTTATTTAGAAGGCAAAGTAATCTCTCCTCCTCATTAGGACTGAAGAACCTGGTGACCGTGTTCATGCCCTGTTGGTGGCAATGTTGTAGAGGTCCACTGTTGCCTTTTTCTGGGAAGGTTGTGGTTTTGTGTTTTTCCTTTTTTCCTGGTCTACAGCCTGAGCATCTCCTGGTGGTTTCACATCCCAGCACTAACCGGCGCCACATGCTTTTGTTTGCGAGATTAGCCAAGGATGGCTAGGCGATACCATCTACGCTGGCTTTTTCCAAATAGCCCTAATATTGTTACAATTGTAGAGAGCTACTTTCCTTTAGTGGCTCAAGGCACCAGGCTAAAAACCGGGCGGCTGTGAGTTCTAGTCTTGCCTTTGGCACAAAGCCAGCTGGGTGACCGTGGGCCAGTCCTCCTCTCTTGGCGCTAGGAAGAAGGAGGCAAGGGTGATCCATTTCTGAGAATCTTGCCGGGAAAACTCCAGGACATTTATCCAGGTAGGCTGAGCCCTGAGGGCGCAGTGGTTAGCCTGGCTGAGGAATTCTGGGAGTTGAAGTCCACAAGTCATAAAAGGGCCCAGGTTTGAAGACCCCCTGCTCTAGAGATAGGCATATCATCATGAAAAAGAAATAGACTTTCTTGCCAATTTCAGCACCGTGGCTGGCTGAGGAATTCTGGGAGTTGAGGTCCACATGGCTTCAAGTTGCCAAGGTTGGAAAACCCTGCTCTAAACCGCAAAAACAAGCAAAATCTCTGTACGTGCCAAGGTGCATTACACTCACCAGGCACCAAAACCTTGTGGTTTGTTAGCTCCCATTTATAACTTCCCAAGCTATGTGCCTAAGGGATAACAGAGTTGGAAGGGACCTTGGAGGTCATCTAGTCCAACCCCCTCCTCAGGAAGGAAACCCATTGCCATTCCAGACAAAGGGTTGTCCAATCTCTTCTTTAAAACTTCCAGTGTTGGAGCATTCACAGCTTTTGGAGGCAGGTTGTTCCACTGGTTAACTGTCCTCACTGTCAGCAAAGGGCCTTGACCAAAGGGCCAAGTTTGAAGACCCCTGTTGTAAGGATATTCGGGAGATTAAACAGATGGAAACTGACCGGCCCAATGCACAGAACATACTAAGATGAAAACGGAGTTTCCTCAATAGGCTAACCCACCAGCTGCTCAATCCTACCTTAGCTTTGATGGTAATTAGCCAAACCATCACGCCCTTCGACCTCTGTGCGAGTGTTCGACAGCTTTGCTGGTTTGTTCCAACCACTCACCTGCTGGTCCCACGAGAACCAGCTTTAGTGAGAAAGCAAAGTCCTAGGATTTGCAGGGAAAATCAGTAGCAGAGTTAGGAAGGTTTTATGCATCTATCAACCTGAACCAAAAGTGGACCATTGATCGGTGCTTCAAGCAATAATTGATATGTTTCCCATTCTAGTGCTGGCATTGTTCATCCGGTTTTCCCTCATTAAGAGGTACCATTTAATCCCCCCTTTCCCCCCCCCTCTGTTGGTCCTTCTCTCTTTCAATGTGCATTATTGATTTTCTGATCTATGAATCTGTACATATATAAATCTGAAATGAGCCCTCTGGAGCGTCAGCTTTTAGACAGTTGACTTCATAATGTCCTCCAACTCTAAGGAGGCAACAATATAACACAACTCATGGTCTAAACATGGCTGCTGGCCGCAACAGACAATCCTCGATGCAGATGGGTATAAATGCACATTTCTTAAAGAATCAAAATAATTCGAGCTTGTCAGAAGACACACGATTTATTTATTTTTTAATCCCATTTATATCCCGCCCTTCTCCGAAGACTCAGGACGGCTTACAATCTAAAGCACAAATCAATGTGCTTAGCAGTAGCCTTCATTCTATGTATATGCCTGCATATTAGGGCTTTCGCCCCCCCCAAGTGGCATTATTACAAAGTCAGCTTATTGCCCCCAACAATCTGGGTCCTCATTTTACCTACCTCGGAAGGATGGAAGGCTGAGTCAACCTTGAGCCTGGTGGGACTCAAACCTGCGCTAATTGCAGGCAGCTGGTGTTACTTAAGGAGGCATTAGCCCACTGCTCCACCAAGGCTTTTGATGCTTTTGCTCAGAATCCTGCAGGCTTTTTTAAAAAAATATATTTTACTTTGAAATCTTGTAATATTTCAGGTGGGAAGGCCTAAATTATTTGAGCCATTAAAGTATTAAAGTTGTTTGTATTTAATTTTAGACCTACCATATGTCCATCAACCAAACTGGGTTTTGTCTGCTAGACCGGCAGTCCTTGACTAACAATTGTAATTGACTCAGCAATTATGGATATAAGTCGCTCTGGTCGTTAAGTGGGCCATCTGGACCACTTAACAATTGTCTCACTTAGCAATGGAAATTGTGGTCATAGGTCAAGGCCTACCTATATCTGACTGGCTGGAATTTGGAGATCTGGAGTTGGATGCCCCTTCAGACAGAATTTTGTCAGCCTCAGCTTGTTCTATTTCAAGCTGATTATCGCACAGCAATGTAATTAAGGAAATGGCAATCGTCTCAGAACGAAGAGAGAGAACAAGACAATTCTTAATTGAGTGCCAGAGCGATTTCCTCCATTTATAAAATAGGAACTTTGGAGAGCTTCAAGAAAGGGAACGATTACTCTGGATGAGATCAACATAGAGAGCTGTAAATGGGATGAGTAAACTCAGCCATCTCAGCAGAAGTAGCAGCTGAGCAAATTCTCCATGAGCCCAGCTCAAGATCGGACCACGTTAGACCTTGGATGGGAGAACTCTGAAGGTTATCAAGCTAAACCAGGGCTCTTCAAACTTGGCCCTTTTATGACTCGTGGACTTCAACTCCCAGAATTCCTCAGCCAGGCACGCTGGCTGAGGAATTCTGGGAGTTGAAGTCCACGAGTCATAAAAGGGCCAAGTTTGAAGAGCCCTGGTCTATACCTACAAGACTATTTTCTCTACAAACACAACCACCCACAATCGCCATCTCTCTTTTACAGAGCTGTTTTGTTTGAGGATGGCTGAATCAAGGAGGCGTGGTGCTGAACGGACAGCTCCTCCAGGTTCACCAAAAGCCTTGCAGACCCGAACTATTGACTGTGGGAAGTGATGTTTGAGCAAAAAACCCAACGGTTTCTTTTATGTGTGCATGTATTTATTAATTGAATTGATATGCTGGCCGTCTCACTATCCAAAGCCACTCGTCTGGGTGGCTTACGATGCAAAAATCCCCCACAAAAGTAACAACACTGACAGCCGTTAGATAAAACTAGGAACAGAGCGGATACGGAGGTGGGATCTTCTCCCTTAAAGTCCCAGCAGCGGCTTCCACTGAAAAGTACCCCCCCATCAAAGCCCCAAGACAATGGGCAGAGCCAGGTTTTGAGGTCCTTCCAGATGGCTGAAAAGGTCGGGGTGGACCTCACCTCCAGTGGCAAGGAGCTTCAAAGGGCGGGGACCATGGAAGAAAGAATAGCAGAACTTGGGGGCAGCATGAAAAGAGGGATCAGCCTAGAATTCCTACGTAGTCACAAGAGAACTAAGTCCAAGTCCCTTATCCAGGTGCTGATCATTGGTTGAGAAGATTCTCATGCACAGGCCTGTAGCAATAAATCAGCTGAATTGAACCTTTTGTGCTGAACAGGGGCCACGACAGAAAAGACCCCGCTTCTGGATCCCACCAGCCAAAATTCCTTGACTCATACTTATGACGGTTGCAGTGTCCCAGGCTCACGCCATCCCCTTTCTGCGGGCCCTCTGACAAGCAAAGTCCATGGGGGAAGCCCAGATTCAACTTAACCAGCATGTGACTAATTTAACAATGGCAGTGATCCCCTTCCCAGCTGTGGCAAGTAAGGGGCAAAACTCACTTTAAACGCTATCTCGCTTCACCACCGACATTTTGGGCTCGGTTGCGTGTTGTAAGTTGTCGAGACTGAGGGATAGCTTGAGAGCTGTGAAAGAAGGGGCCAAGGGAAGGACAACCTGGCCTTCTCTGTGGCTGACTAGCCTCTCCATGCAACTGCTGTGGGATCAAAGAGGGCTGACGTTGCAGTCCCACTGGATGGCCAGGGCAGTTCACGGCAATTGTGTCTACCAGTTTCCTCCCCCCCCCCCCGTCGCTTTCTCTGATTCACCCCCTGCCGAGAGAACTGATCCTCCCCTCCTTGGGATGCCTGTTGTCAGGAAACGAGTAATTACTCCTGATCACTGGCGCCAAGATGGAGCGACAGGGTCCCCAATGCCAGGAGCTGTGTACACCCCTCGCCTCATTAGCTTTCTTCCAACAGCTGGTCCCTTTGTCTTCTGCTGATCTCTACCTTCTGGGTGAAGTGGGATCTTTATGTTTCGGGGCATTGATAAAAATATGAATGGCACAACAGATTCCCAAGACTAGGGTCACTTGTAAGACATCACGGCTGAAATGCGGAAGGCCCTGCCAGAGATGTAGCATGGCAAGATCCCGGGGAAATAACAACAACAACAGTAGTAGTAGTAGTAGTAATAGACACCTTGGGTGCAATCCCAAAACAACTGGAGCACCACTTGAACACCATCATCGGCATTGAAAAATTCACCATTAGTCAATTGCAAAAGGCGGCCTTACTAGGAACTGCTTCCATCCTGCGACAAGATCTGTAACACCATCAAACATCCACATCTGCCTATCCCGGGTCCTTGGTAAGGACTTGATAGGCTGACAAAAATGCCAAATCCAGTCTGAACATCTGGCTGACTGTGCGATGATCAATAATAATGATGATGATGATGGTGGTGGTGGTGGAAGGGACCTTGGAGGTCATCTAGTGCAACCCCCTGCTCAGGCAGGAGACCCTATACCATTTCAGACAGATGGCTGTCCAGTCTCTTCTTAAAAACTTCCAGTGATGGAGCATCCACAATATCTGAAGGGAAAGCCTTTCCACGGATTAATTGTTCTAACTGTCAGAAAGTTCCTCCTTAGTTCCAGGTTGCTTCTCTCCTTGATGAGTTTCCATCCGTTGCTTCTTGTCCTGCCTTCCATCTGACGCTTTGGAGAATAGCTTGGCTCCCTCTTCTTTGGGGCAGCCCCTGAGATATTGGACCACTGCTATCATGTATAATATCTGTCATGTTACTCTAGTTTTACTCTTTGCTCTCTGTTCATCTCAGATGTGTTCGCACCAAGATTTAGACCTTGTTGTTGTGTGCTTATACAGCTAGTCCAGAGGTGTCCAACCTTTTGGGCACCACTAGGGACCAGTTCCGTGGAGAGAAGTTTTTCCGTGGACCGGAGGATGCGTGGTTTTGTGTGCTGCCTGCATCCCGCGGATGGGGCTTTGCTTGTTTGTGCAGCCCGGTTGCTGGCATGCCACAGACCGGGGGTTGGGGACCCCTGAACTAGTCCTTGACTGTTGCTAAGTGAGACTGTTGTTAAGTGAATTTTGCCCCAGTTCTCACCCCAATTAAGTAATCGGCTGCAGTTGTTGAATTAGTAACACGGTTGTTAAGTAACATCTGGCTACCATATTGACTTTGCCTGTCAGAAGGTCACAAAATGGTGATGTCACAACCGTGGGACACTGTGACCATCATAAATATGAACCAGTTGTCAAGTACCTGAATTTTGATCGCGTGTCCGTGGGGACACTGCAATGGTTGTAAGTGTGAAAAATGGTTCTCACTTTTTCACTGCTGTTGTAACTTCAAGTAGTCATTAAACGAACGGTTATAAGCTGAGGAATACCTGTAATAATGCCTAGCAGTTAGTATTGACCTTGGCTATGTGTATGTTGTGGGGTGTGTGTGTGTGTGTGTGTGTGTGTGTTCATTTTGACTCATGATGTGCAGTCCAGCGGATTAGATTATTGTTAATTGTACTACACTAATCCCCAAATTTGTTATCCTTTACAGCAATCACTTAACAGGTTTTATGTGTTGTGAAAACAGCCCTACTTCTAACAATAGATACAGGCTTCAAATGACGATGCTTTATTGTATTACGATTATATCCAATTCTCCATAGTGAAATCCATTATTAATTAAATGAGAAATGCCAAGTTTGGGATAGTTAGACCTATTGAGACTAGGCATTTTTATTTAATTATTTTTATACACGAATTGAGATCAGCTTTTTTTTAAAATGACTCCTGACGTAGATCCAAACTCCACCTATAACAGACTGAAGAGGATGTTTGATTTCCCAAATTCATTCTTGGAACTAATGTTCATACGCTGTTTAGTGCTGGACGTAAAAATTAAAAGATGGGGGGGGGATAAGGCACATGGGAGGAATCCTTTGTAAAATAGAGTGGAGCCAAACATTCAAAGCCAAGTTTGGATTTAATGCCAGTTTTGATTTTTCTTTATGGGTTAAGCGTCAGAGATCTTAAAGCAAGAGTTCCCCAACCTTTTTGGCTTTGCAGACCGAGGGGGGGGGGGAGAGGCAATCCTTCCATATGTGTGGCGGGCGAGCACACGTGTGCAGCTCCACCCGTGTTAGTGGTGGGGACGTGCACCCACTGCTCGTGCAAATGGGGCACCCACCAATTCCGTGGCCCAGTTCCGAACAGCTCAAGGCCTGGTAGTCTTAAGATGTCATTCATAACATTTCCCTCTTCAAGAAGGTTGAAATGAGGGGTCCTTGGTGCTCTCTGATCTTGGTGGTTTTCCTGCAGACGGTTTATTACCCAACTAGGTAATATCAGTGGTAGGAGGGAGTGGGGGTTTGCAAGGAGGAGGAGGAGGAGGAGGAGGAGGAGGAGGAAGGAAGGAAGGAGGAGGAGGAGGAGGAGGAGGAGGAGGAGAAGGATTATTGTGGGGTCCTTGGTATTCTCTAATCTTGGTGGTTTTCTTGCAGACATTTCATGACCCAACTAGGTAACATCATCAGTGCTAGAAGGGACTGTGGGATGTGGGGAGGGGGAGGAGGAGGAGGAGGAGGAAGAGGAGGAGGAGGAGGAGGAGGAGGAGGAGGAGGAGGAAGAGGAGGACTGTGGGGTCCTTGGTGCTCTCTGAGCTTGGTTGTTTTCTTGCAAACATTTCAGGACCCAACTAGGTAACATCATCAGTGCGAGAAGGGAGTGGGGTATGCACAGAGGAGGAGGAGGAGGAGGAGGAGGAAGAGGAGGAGGAAGAAAAGGACTGTGGGGTCCATTGGGGGCTGTCTGAACTTGGTGGTTCTCTTGCATACATTTCATGACCCGACTAGGTAACTGTCAAAGATGAAACTTTGGCAGTTGTGTGCCTCTGCATTTCAACTTGAGTAAGGAGGGAATAGGGTTTGTGGAGAGGAGGAGGAGGAGGGGAGGAGGAGGAGGAAGAGGACTGTGGTGTCCTTGGTGCTCTCTGAACTTGGTGGTTTTCTTGCAGACGTTTCATGACCCATCTAGGTAACATCATCAGTGCTCATGACGATGTTACCTACAGTAGTTTGGGTTAAGGAAACGTTGACAAGAAAACAAGCAAATTCAAGACAGGACCAAGGACTCCTCTTTTCCATCTTCCAATTTTACCCCAGAAGCAATTTGGTGAAATAGGTTGATCATACACACCTTAACCGGTCCAAAATTACCCGGTGAGCTTTTGTGACTAACAGCGGATTTTAACACGGTCTATACTCTAACCACTGCACTGCACATCTAAAGTCTGCTGCTTGAGCAGGGGGTTGGACTAGAAGACCTCCAAGGTCCCTTCCAGCTCCATTCTGACGGATTGGACGCTACAGGTGTGACAACCGGTTTCCATGGCTGCATACGTCAGCCACGTTGATGCCCACCGGGTTTCCTCTTTCCAAGCAACAGGTCCGAGTTGCAAAACATTTGATCGAGCTGGATCACTGTCTTATCTAATGAAGCAACTTCCCTGTGAGTTTTTCAGAGGCAAACAGAGGAGAACGGAAGATAATTATGCTGAGATGCAGCCTGTGTTTTGGCTCAGGGCCATCCCGGAGACATAAATTCCTAACTCCACTTTATCTTCACTAGTTGATCAGCGATAACATCACCCGACACTAATTATGCCAGTCACGCATTAGGGCGCGATTAGTTTCGTAATTTATGTCTCCCCGATCAGAGAAACATTTCCTTGGTTATTGCAAATGGAACTTTCTCTCTGGGAGCTGCCTAACCCTATCCCAGCGGACCGGTAAGATTTATCTCCTCCCTTTTAACATGCATGGAAAGTTCGGGCAATTTCCCGAAATATGGATTTTTCCACGTGCATTTGAGGATTGAGGTGTGAGTAGCTGCAGAACTCTGCATGGGTGATCATCTTTTTCCCCCGATACCAGTGCTGCAGTTATTAACAGACTTTAACAGAATAACAGAGTTGGAAAGGTCCTTGGAGGTCATCTAGTCCAACCCCTTGTTCAGGCAGGAGATTCTATACCGTTTCAGACAAATGGTCGTCCAATCTCTTCCTAAAAGCCTCCAGTGATGGATTACCTACAGTCTCTGAAGGCAAGCTACTCCATTAGTTGATTGTTTTAACCATTAGGAATTTTCCCCTTAGTTCCAGATTGCTTCTCTCCTTGGTTAGTTTCCATCCGTTGCTTCTTGTCCTGCCTTCGGGCGCTTTGGCGAATAGCTTGACTCCCTCTTTTTTGGGGCAGCCCCTGAGATATTGGAAGACTGCTATCATGTCCCCCCTCGCCCTTCTCTTCATTAAACTAGACATACCCAATTCCAGCAACCGTTCTTTGTATGTTTTAGCCTCCAGTCCCCTGATCATCTTTCTTGCTCTTCTCTGCACTCTTTCCAGAGTCTCAACATCTTTTTTTTATATATAATATGGTGACCAGAGCTTCTTGCAGTATTCCAAGCATGGTCTTATTTGAATCCACCATTGTTACGACCTATTTTATGTCCTTTAATTACCGTGTTATGGCTGGGCACGCCGTCAGCCAGATGTTTATACTGGATTTGGCATTTTTATCCTCCTATCAAGTTCTCCCCAAGGACCTGAGATAGGCAGATGTTGTTGTTTTAAAGGTAAAAGTACATATAGGTTATAGCAGTGATGGCGAACCTTGTAGAGACCAAGTGCCCCAAAGCTGCCGCTGCCCCCACTCTGCCCCCCCACCCCACCCCCGCCCTGCTCACCCACAGGGCCACCCATCGCCTCCACGGCCTGCTGCAGATCACCCAGGTGGGACAGCAGTGCCGTGGCAGCCACGCCCTCTGGCCACGCCCCACAGCATCATCTGCGTGGAATGGGGTGTGAGGGCAGAGTCTTCTCCCCGCTGCCTGGCTGTCACGTCCTTGGCTGCGCTGCTCCATGAGGGCCACGCCCGGGGACGACTCTCCTTCAGGGGGCTGCTGGTGAGGAGGGGGCCGCAGTGGGAGGCGGGGCTGGGGCTCCGAGTCTCGCCCTTGGCACGCGTGCCAGAGGTTCGCCACCACCAGGTTATAGTATACAGTTGTCCTTGGCTTACAATCGCTCTTTTAGTGACAGTTCAAAGTTACAGCGGCACTGTAAAAAATGACTTAGGGCTGGGGTTTTCACACTTACGACCGTTGCAGCGTCCCCAGGGTCACGTGATCGAAATTCGGGGTGCTTGGCAACTGGTGGCGAGTCTGCTAACATTGGACGTTTTTGCATTGACAACAGATTGGAGGTGCAGCCATTTTCTTTTGCTTTTGCTTAGAGTTAAAGCTAGACGATGCTGGGGGGAAGGAACATGCACGAGAGTCTAGCTAGACATAACAACATTGAACCTAGTGTGAGAACCAAGGATATTGAAATAAGAGATGATAAAGAACTGGCTGGCTGGAGAGCTGGGGAGGAAGCCTGCCCTTCAAGCTAATTGGGGAATGTGATTTATGACTGCAGATTGGAGGAGGGAATTGTGCTTTGATACTATGTGCCCCAGGGGAGGGGGATTCAGTTTTTGGCTTCAATTAGTGCCGATGCTGTGCTACTCAAATAAAGATTCTTTAAGGTAAACAATGCCTCAAAGTTCTTTGAAGAGCTTCATCTGTCGGAACCAAGACAAATGGCACGAATAAAGATTCTTTAAGGTAAAGAATGCCTCGAAATTCTTTGAAGAGTTTCATCTGTTGGAACCACGACAAATGGCATGCATTTATGACAGTTGCACTCTCCCGGGTTCGTGTAATCACAATTTGTAACTTTCTGAGCCAGCTTCTGACCAACAAAATTAATGGGGGAGGCCAGATTCGCTTAATGACCACAGGATTCACTTAACAACTGAAGCAATTCGCTTAATGTCGGTGGCAAGAAAAAGTCATCAAACTCACTGAACAACTACCTCGCTTAGCAATGGAAATGTTTGGTTCAATTGCGGTCATAAGTCAAGGACTCCCTGCATTAAGTCTCAAGAAACAGCCGTTGGTTTAGAAGACAATGAAAGAGCTTGTGAACGTGGCTTATATAAGAACATGACACATGCATGGGACCCAGGGGGTCTGTGTTAATCATGCGTGCCCAAATTTTTGGATAGTTTCAAAAACTAGGGTTTTTTTCACCCCCAAGCAGTGGGTTAGGATGCTGGATAAACCTTTCTCAAAATGGGTTAGAATTCTGAATATTGGTTTTGGGGACTCTCACTTTGCACTGTTACTTGTTGCATTGTCGACGTTTTATGTTTATTGTTTATCCCTGTTTATTAATCCTATCTTAGCTAGCCAGAGTCACAATCTGCAACTTGTGGGGTCCTCTCAATGGCATAAATAAACCAATAATATTTCAAAGCCTGCTTGAGGACTGATTCTAGGTCCCAGAATTCCCCCTTGACCTTCTTCCCATTTCCTGTAGCGTCAAAGTATATTTCTGTGGCCCACGAAAGAGAACAAGCCAACTTTGGTCACGGTGGGTGGGGTTGACGGGATCAGCCATCCACGGAGAGGGTGAGATTATGCAAAGCTGCATTAAAGCATGCTCGACTTACATTTTTGTTCTGCTTTTTTCCAGCTTACAAAGAGAAAATGAAAGAACTCTCTCTGCTTTCGCTGATTTGTTCCTGTTTCCACACCCAGCCCCACCCAAACACCATCTACCAGTATGGAGGTAAGTGGCCCACCTGCGTTAATGACCTGCAGAACAACAAACTCCTGCCTTCTAGAGATCTCGGCACTACAACACCCACAATTCCTCTTGCTAGGTCAAGGAGAAACAAAAACATGGAAGACCAACTGCAGAAGACCGGCTTCGTGTTTCTGCGAACTGCCGTCTCTCTATAAATATTGGTGGGGTTGTGTGTGGTGCTGGCTTTGTTGCTGTAAGCGGGTTGGTTGGCTGTGTTGTTACATCCTGATTGTTGTTACATCATCCAATCAGGATGTAACAACACAGCCAACCAACCCGCTTACAACAACAAAGCCAGCACCACACACAACCCCACCAATATTTATAGAGAGATGGCAGCTCCGATCACGCTTTGCTTGCACAAACACGAAGCCGAAGACACCAGCCTGAAGATGACGAGTGGGACCTTGTCGAAACGTCGCCAAGACACTCTCAATCTTACACGGGAAAAGACCCGAATACGCCAAGACCTTCATACCTATACCTGTGAAAATCTATGAAAACAAATATATAGGACGCGGTGGCTCAGTGGGTTAGGATGCTGAGCTTGTTGATCAGAAGGTTGGCAGTTTGGCGGGTCGAATCCCGAGTGCTGCGTAACAGAGTGAGCGCCTGTTACTCGTCCCAGCTTCTGCCAACCTTGCAGTTCGAAAGCACGCAAAAATGCAAGTACAAAAATAGGGACCGCTTTGAACAGTGTCTTGCATTGCTTTGCTAAGGTTCCCATTTATTTATTGTTAATTTATTAGATTTTTATCCCACCTTATTTTATAAATGACCCAAAGCAGCAAACATATCAAATACTCCTTCTTCTTGCGGTTTTCCCTACAATAACAATTCTGACAGGTGGGTTAGGCTGAGAGAAAATGAGAGAAAATGTGCCTAAGGCGGGACTAGAACTCACCGTCTCCTGGTGATTGGCCCAAAGTCACCCAGCTGGCTTTTGTGCCTAAGGCGGGACTAGAACTCACCGTCTCCTGGTGATTGGCCCAAAGTCACCCAGCTGGCTTTTGTGCCTAAGGCGGGACTAGAACTCACCGTCTCCTGGTGATTGGCCCAAAATCACCCAGCTGGCTTTCGTGCCTAAGGCGGGACTAGAACTCACCATCTCCTGGTGATTGGCCCAAAGTCACCCAGCTGGCTTTCATGTCTAAGGCGGGACTAGAACTCACTGTCCCCTGGGGATTGGCCCAAAGTCACCCAGCTGGCTTTCATGCCTAAGGTGGGACTAGAACTCACTGTCTCCTGGTGATTGGTCCAAAGTCACCCAGCTGGCTTTCATGCCTAAGGTGGGACTAGAACTCACTGTCTCCTGGTGATTGGCCCAAAGTCACCCAGCTGGCTTTCATGCCTAAGGTGGGACTAGAACTCACTGTCTCCTGGTAATTGGCCCAAAGTCAGCCAGATGGCTTTCATGTCTAAGGCGGGACTAGAACTCACTGTCTCCTGGGGATTGGCCCAAAGTCACCCAGCTGGCTTTCATGCCTTAAGGCAGGACTAGAACTCACCGTCTCCTGGTTATTGGCCCAAAGTCACCCAGCCGGTTCTGATGCCTAAGCCGGGACCAGAACTCACTGTCTCCTGGTTTCTAGGCCAGCAACCTCATCCCTATGCAAAAATGGCATCAGGAGAAAAAAGCTGAGATATACAGTATGCAAATAAAATAAGTCGAGTTTTAAAAAGAACAGTTCATACAGTCACCTGCAAATCACCGGACTCTGAGTAATGAAGTGATGTACATGCGCATGTGACTCAATCCTTATTTTCTTTAACTCCCAAGGAATTCAGTGAGATCTCTTTTTTGTTTTTTTAAAAAAATAACACCTCTGCTTAGAATTGCAGATGTACTGCAGAAGTGTGCCACTTTGCTATAAGCTTAATTAGGTTTGGTTTTAGCTTTATTCATTTATATTTATATTTTGCATACAGAAAGCGCCCGTCTCCTTCACACTCTTTAGCTTTGCCTATTGAATGAACATAGACCATTTTGATACTGTGTGTCAATGGTGGCTTTCGGCTTCCTGGATTGTACAACCCCAGCCTCTGTGGCTTAGAAGTATTCAGCAAATCGTGGTTAAAGATAAGCTACTGTGGGAAGTCAGCCCTCCCCCCCCCCCAGAGAAGGAAATATTAAAAGGGCAGAAAAATATATTTCCTCAAAGGATCTTAAAGAGGCAGAAAAGCATGCCCAGTTTTTCTTAATAGCCCCCAAGTCTCCCTCCCCCAAGCAGAAACCAGCTCTGTAGAAATGCAGATGTGATAATCCATTCAGGAAGGTTGGAGGCCTCCAACTAGAAGCTTAGGAAGGCAAAGACACCTAAAATCTACATACCCCACCCAAACTCTTAAGACAGGAGATAATAGGATTAACCCACCAATACCAAAAGGGCACACCCAGACTCAGGTCAGAATACATGACACAGGAAATACAAAGCCTCAAACAGGAACAGGAAACAACTCCAAACCAAAGGCTCCAGAGGGTATAAAACCCCACTCCCTACATGTGCTCGTCCCTCTTTTTTCCTCCCAGAGCCATCTTCTTGTCTGGCTCTCTTCTTCCACAAACTGCAACCTTCTTCCTAAAGCAGTCGCCACGTTGTTTATCCCCGGCTTGGACTGAACCATGATGAAGACTTTTCTTTCAACATTACCCAAACTGAACTGCTGCTTTATTTAGCCATAGTTTTTAAATAGATAAGATTTGTGGGTCTCCCACCTTTATGATAGTCAGAAAACTGCTAAAAAACAAACAAACCATGATTCTTCTTCCAGGCCTTGGGACAAGTGTGGTTACAAGATCCCTTTTAGTCATATTTCCCTTCTTGAAGTCACTCCCATCTCTCTTTTTAAATTTTTATGCTTTCAATTTGTGAGCTGCCCAGAATTGACATGGACTCAGGCAGCCTAGATCCCTCCCAGCTTTATTATTTTTATAAACAGCTCGCGGCAGTGAATACACCTGCTATGCCTTCCTCCTCTTGTTTTTCCTACAACTATCCTGTGAAATGGGCTTGGCATACCCAATTCCAGCAACCGTTCCTTATATGTTTTAGCCTCCAGTCCCCTGATCATCTTCGTTCCTCTTCTCTGCGCTCTTTGTAGAGTCTCAACGTCTTTTTTACATCATGGTGACCAAAACTGGATGCCGTATTCCAAGGGTGGCCTTACCAAGGCCTTGTAAAGTGGTATTAACACTTCACGTGATCTTGAACAGCCCTCTCTCAACAGAGTGGGAGGGATATGACACCACCTACATACTATTTACAACGCAGTCCTTTCAGCGGTTCCAAGAAGGCTCCACACCCATTTGCACTATTCAGCTGACCCTGAGGGGACAGATAAGCCTCCAAGTGGCCTCAACGACTCTTAGAAAGAGTACTAACGACCAGAGGATCGCAAGGAATATAAATCCTTCCCTCCTCCACCATCCAGTCAGAACCGAAGCAGCTCCTTGGGATGAGAAGCGAAACCTCTTCAAGGAAAAACAAAAACAAAAAACCAAGGTCTAGTTGCGTTTTGGAAAAAGCACCTTAGGGACGTCTCCAAGAAAGGGGAAAAGGCCAGCCAACTTTAGACCAATCGGTCTGGATGTGTTCATTACACAGAGCGCTAATGCCTCCCACAGCAGGAAACCACCATTTATGTCAACGGCCAAACTCCTGCCGAGTGGAGGGGGAGGTCCACAGGGAGGACACGGAGAGTCAAGAGTGATGCAAGCATTGTCATAGCGTTAGAACACACAGAGCTTGTAGTAACTTTGCAAGCCTGGTTTCATCATTCTGGTTGAAACCAGGGCCCACCGCTGGCCTCACATTAAGCCTGACAAAAGACGAAGGGAAATGTTGGTTAAGCCTTGGGAGAGATGGCAGAAAGCAGCCTCGTACAGACAGTCCTTGACTTACAGCAGTTCATTTAGTGACCGCTCAAAGGTACATCTATTCAATGCTGCAAACATTGACATGTTTTTGCACTGACAAGAGACAGCCTGTTACTTTAACTGCTTCGCTTGGGGGGGGGAGGAAAACTACCCGGATGTTGTGAGAAGATTAGAAAAGCCCGCATACAGAATGGGAAGTGAAACCTCATATGTAAAACTAATTGGATAATGTGATTTATGACGTGTAGATAAGGGCGGGGATTGTGTGTGTGTTACGATGGGTTTCATGGGGAGGAGAGTTCAGATTCTGGCATCCCTCCACGAGTGCCGATGTTTCATTTCATTATTAAGATTTTTTAGATAAACAATGCTTGCGTTTTGTTTGAACTGTCTCATTGATCGGAACCATGACAACGTCATTGAAAAAAAATGCCTTAGGGCCATTGTTCACACTTACGACGGTTGCAGCATCCCCCATCGTCAGGTGATCAAAATTGAGAAGCTTGGCAACCGACCCACATTTACGACAGTTGCAGTGTCCTGCTGGGGGGGGATTGTGATCCCCTTTTGCGACCTTCTGACAAGCAAAGTCAATGGGGAAGCCAGATTCAGTTAACAACCGTGTTACTAACTTAACACCTGCAGTGATTCCCTTCACAATAACAACAACAACAATAAAGTTGGAAGAGACCTTGGAGGTCATCTAGTCCAACCCCCTGCTCAGGCAGGAAACCCTATCCCAGGGGTCGGCAACCGGAAAAAGGAAAAGGGCCACTCAGAACCGGTTCCATCACAAGAACAAAAAAGTGGGAGCCGCAAAAAGTGCACGCGCATGCGTCCACTCACGCGCATGCGCAAAAAACATTTTGCGCATGCACAAAATGGGAGGCACCTGCGCGGCGATGGGTCTCCCCTTTGGAGAGGTGCACGCCGTCCCGTCCGGAGACCTGCCGCGTTCGTCAAACATTGACAAACACGGCAGCTGTGCAAACGGGATGGCGGCGGTTTGGAGAGTGCGCGCGCACCTCTCCCAAGCTGCCGCCGTCCATCGGTAGGTCTCTGTACGGGATGGTGGCAGTTTGGAGTGGTGCGCGTGCACTCTCCAAACCGCCGCCATCCCGTTTGCACAGCTGACGTGTTCGTCAATGTTTGACGAATGCGGCAGGTCTCCGTCCAGGATGGCGGCGATTTGGAGAGGTGCGCGCGCACTCTCCAAACCGCTGCCATCCCGTTTGCACAGCTGCCGTGTTCGTCAATGTTTGACGAACGCGGCAGGTCTCCGTCTGGGATGGCGGCGGTTTGGAGAGGTGCGTGCGCACTCTCAAAACTGCCGCCATCCCGTTTGCACAGCTGCCGTGTTCGTCAATGTTTGACGAACGCAGCAGGTCTCCGGACGGGATGGCGGCGGTTTGGAGAGGTGCATGCACACTCTCCAAACCGCCGCCATCCCATTTGCACAGCTGCCGTGTTCGTCAATGTTTGACGCACACGGCAGGTCTCCGGACGGGATGGCGGCGGTTTGGAGAGGTGCGCGTGCACCTCCGCCCTTTGGAAAGGTGCGCGCGCACCTCTCGGAACGGGCGGTGCCACTCATTTGAAGAGGTGCGCGCGCACTGGGCGGAGCCGCGGGTTGCCGACCCGTGCCCTATCCCATTTCAGACAAACGGCTGTCCGCTCTCTTCTTAAAAAGTTCCACTGTTGGAGAATTCACAGCTTCTGGAGGCAGGTTGTTCCACCGGTTAATTGTTCTAACTGTTAGGAAATTCCTCCTTAGTTCCAGGTTGCTACTCTCCTTGATGAGTTTCCATCCGTTGCTTCTTGTCTCGCCTTCGGGCGCTTTGGAGAATAGCTT
The DNA here is from genome assembly GCF_947247035.1 of Vipera ursinii. NCBI lineage: Eukaryota > Metazoa > Chordata > Lepidosauria > Squamata > Viperidae > Vipera > Vipera ursinii. The sequence continues at coordinate 4,225,745 of NC_139516.1, read as the reverse complement.
GACTCCCTCTTCTTTGGGGCAGCCCCTGAGATATTGGAAGACTGCTATCATGTCACCCCTGGTCCTTCTCTTCATTAAACTAGTAAAGGTAAAGGTAAAGGTTCCCCCGCACATGCGTGCTAGTCGTTTCTGACTCTAGGGGCCGGTGCTCATCTCTGGTTCAAACCCGAAGAGCCGGCGCTTGTCCGAGGATGTCTCCGTGGTCACGTGGCCGGCATGACTAGACGCCAAAGGCGCACGGAACGCTGTGACCTTCCTACCGTGGTGGTCCCTATTTTTCTACTTGCATTTTTATGTGCTTTCGAACTGCTAGGTTGGCAGAAGCTGGGACGAGTAACAGGCGCTCACTCTGCTATGCGGCACTCGGGATTCGACCCGCCAAACTGCCGACTTTCTGATCGACAAGCTCAGCGTCCTAACCCACTGAGCCACCGCGTCCCAAATTCATTAAACTAGACATACCCAATTCAAGCAATTGTTCTTTGTATGTTTTAGGTACAACAATAGTTTTTGCTCTTTTGCTCATCATGTCCTCATCGTATTAAAAACCTTGGGCCTTGATAGAATTTGCAGCTCAGCATTGAACTCTGGGGGTCCTTGGTGCTTTCTGAGCTTGGTGGTTTTCTTGCAGACGTCTCATTACCAATCTAGGCAATATCATCAGTGCACTGATGACGTTACCTAGTTTGATAAGGAAAGGTCTCCAAGAAAACCGCCAAGCTCGGAGAGCATCAAGGAGACACACTCAGGGTCCTCCAATGAAATTCTGTGCAGATCAGGACCCATAAAATGATTTACACAAAGTGTGGCTAAACCATACACGTTCACTGCCATCAGAGGTTATAATGGTCACCACTTTTTTTTTTAAAGGCCCAGACAGATTCATGGAATATCAGGCATAGTAGGGTGACTACTACTACCTTAATTAGCATTTATTTATTTATTTTACGCTGCTTCTATGCTAGCCGTTCCTGACAAGGCATCAGAAGCGGCTAATCCGAAACATCAGCTGCTAAGAGAGAAATACTGAAAAAATGGCTAATTGGCCACTGATCCAGGTTTATGATAAACCTTGGTAGATTCAGCAAAGGACATCTTATGTTTTTAACCGGGTTTGAGCAATTTGTCAGTGGCCTGTTGGCTCCGTCACAGTAAACGCTGGATGCGTAATTCAAAAAACCTCCTGACACTTAGAACAGCTAACCAGTGGAACAACCTGCCTCCAGAAGCTGTGAATGCTCCAACACTGGAAGTTTTTAAGAAGAGACTGGACAGCCATTTGTCTGAAACGGTGTAGGGTTTCCTGCCTGAGCAGGGGGTTTATAAAGCAGAGCTTTATTTCCTCCTTTATATTCGATCCATTTTTACCAGTCAATGCATCATCTGAATATCCAAAATTTTCCATTTAAGTACATTGTCCCCATATTTTCATATTTCAGGCACTGTAAAAACACTGTACTTATCTATCTGCGTATAATCTCCTTTCTGATCAGCTTATATTTCACTTATGTTCGCAAAAGTTACATCATCTCAATCTTTTTACCTTTCACATATTGCAAAACATACTGTACTACTCAAATCTCTTCTCCCTCTAGTTTCTAGGGCCCCTTTAGGTTCAAAGTTCTGTGTTCTTTTAACCACATTCAAACAAGTGTTGGCTCCTGTAATCCTCTATCTCAGTCATGGGGAACCTTTTGGAGACCGAGTGCCCAAACTGCAACCTAAAACCAGCTTTTGTATTGTCGGGTGCCGGGTGGGCGTGGCCCATTGGGTGGGCGTGGCTGCGGTGGTAACGGCAGACTGGGTGGGACTAAAAAGTTCAATCCGTCAATTACAACTTTGCGAGATCTTTTTTTTTCCCGCGAGAAGTTGAAATTGATTGATTGATTGAACCTTTTTTTTTTGCACACGGCGGCGGAGGCCTGAAGCGAAAAGGTTTTCTTAAACCCAGCTGAAGGCCTAGGACTGGGGCGACGGCGCGCGGGCCCACAGAGAGGCCTCTGCGTGCCACCTGTGGCACATGTGCCAGAGGTTCGCCGCCACGGCTGTATCTGGTAGTAAAGTAAAGGTAAAGGTTCCCCCGCACATGTGTGCTAGTCGTTTCCGACTCTAGGGGCCGGTGCTCATCTCCGTTTCAAAGCCGAAGAGCCAGAGCTTGTCCGAGGATGTCTCCGTGGTCATGTGGCTGGCATGACTAGACGCCAAAGGTGCACGGAACGCTGTTACCTCCCCACCGGAGCGGTCCCTATTTTTCTACTTGCATTTTTACGTGCTTTCGAACTGCTAGGTTGGCAGAAGCTGGGACGAGTAACAGGCGCTCACTCTGTTACGTGGCACTCGGGATTCGACCCGCCAAACTGCCGACCTTCTGATCGACAAGCTCAGCGTCCTAACCCACTGAGCCACCGCGTCCCTTTGATGTATCTGGTAGTACGGCGAGTCAAATCTCTTGAATCGAGACAGACCCATTTAAATACTTGGGTGAGGGATTCTCGACTGTATGGGAGACAACTAAACGGAGATGGCGAAGAAAGAACTTGTTCATTAATAAGGACCAAAAAGGATGCCACAATACTTCCCATAAAGTCTGACCAATAACCCTTTTCACTTGCTCAGATATGGAGGTCAAGCAGTTGGACAAGAGGGCTTCTGGCCAAAGCTTTGAAGTGATTTTGAAGTCCCCTTCTGACCTGTCTCCAGACAGCCCCATCCTCTCCTCTCCCCCCAAGAAGAGGGATCTGTCCTTGGAGGAGCTGCAGAAGCGACTGGAGGCTGCCGAAGAGAGAAGGAAGGTAACTCGTGCGTCGCTGACTGATCCTTCCCCAAATTTTATCTCCAGAAAAATGCTCGCAGTTCCTTGGTGGCAGCTAATAGCTTGCCTTGTCAGTGCTGTTGAGACTGTTCTCGGTGGTTCCTTGATCAGACTGTTGTTTATGGAGTTGGCTCCCAGAATCCCCCAGCTAGCCAGAGTTCAAATCCACAAGTTTTAAAGTTGCCAAGTTTGGAGACCCCTGTCCTGAAAGAAGGAAGGAAGGAAGGAAGGAAGGAAGGAAGGAAGGAAAGAAGGAGGGAAGGAAGGAAGGAAGGAAGGAAGGAAGGAAGGAAGGAAGGAAAGAGGGAAGGAAGGAAGGAAGGAAAGAGGGAAGGAAGGAAGGAAAGGAGTGGGGAGGGAGGGAGGGAGGAAGGGAAGGAAGGAAGGAAGAAAGGAAAGAGGGAAGGAAGGAAGGAAAGGAGTGGGGAGGGAGGAAGAGAGGAATGGAAGGAAGGAAGGAAGGAAGGAAGGAAGGAAGGAAGGAAGGAAGGAAGGGCAAAACAATGCTCAAGCGCACACAGACCTATTATTTGCATATGAATGGACAATGGCTGCTGGGGAATTCTGGGAGTTGACATCCACAACTCTTAAAAGTCACCAAGCTTGGAGATTCCTGTTCTATAGAGAGCCCTGGTGGCGCAGTGGTTAGAATGCAGAATTGCAGGCTAGTTCTGCCGACTGCCAGGAGTTCGATCCTGACCGGCTCAAGGTCGACTCAGCCTTCCATCCTTCCAAGGTCCGTAAAATGAGGACCCGGATTGTTGGGGGACCAAGAGGCTGACTCTGTAAACTGCTTAGAGAGGGCTGTAAAGCACTGTGAAGCGGTATATAAGTCTAAGTGTTATCGCTGTTATTATTGCTATTGCTATATCAACTTAGGACATCTTCCCAGTCGGTTGGCTATTCCAGGGCTCCTGAATTCCCTCTGATTTATGGGTTTGTGGGGGTTTTTTTGCAGAACCAGGAAGCTCAAGTCCTGAAGCAGCTGGCAGAGAAGCGCGAGCACGAGAGGGAAGTGTTGCACAAGGCCCTGGAGGAGAACAACAACTTCAGCCGGCTGGCTGAGGAGAAACTCAACTACAAGATGGAGCTCAGCAAGGAGATCCGCGAAGCTCACCTAGCCGCCTTGAGGGAGCGACTCCGCGAAAAGGTGAGCCCGGCAACCTCCCCGCTAACCAGATCCCAACAGGTCACGTCTTTGACCCCAAGCCGCCCCAACGGTGAGGCCCTGGGTAACGCAGAAGAAGAAGAAGGACGAAAGAGTAAGTCGCAGCAACGCGTATCCCAAAGGTGCTTTTTTTCACGAGGCAACTGGACTTCCTTGTTTTTCCTCTGAAGACGTTTCGCTTCTCATCTGAGAAGCTTCTTCAGGTTCTGACTGGCTGGCGGGGAATGGAAGGGTTTATATTCTTATGACACCCCCCCCCTTCGAAGGGTGCGGGACCATGAACGGATTTCCAGAAAATGATGCATACAGGAACCCTTTTGCGCTTCAGTCTGTGATGCAGACAATACATCCCCATCATCCTGCGCCCGTCTTCAACCGGGAAGGGACCCAGGGCAGAAGACATCCTGCAGCCAAGAAGGCTCCACCCCCATTTGCACCACCCCTCAGGTGACCCTGAGGACACAGATAAACCTCCAGGTGGCCTCAACGACTCTCTAAAAAAATGCAAATGACCAGCTGTCTGCAAGGAGTATAAATCCTTCCATTCCCCCACCATCCGGTCAGAACCTGACGAAGCTTCTTGGATGAGAAGGGAAATGTCTTCAAAGAAAAACAAGAAAGTCCAGTTGCCTCGTGAAAAAAGCATCCTTGGGACAACCAGGACCTGGGTGACTGAGCATCTGCATAGACAGCAATGCATAGTGGCTAAGATGGACACCAACTAGTGCCGTGGGTAGGACACACCTGGTGGGGGAGACTGCCCTGGAATCGAGCAAGATCTTCTCAACCATTAAAGGAGAACATTTTAGCTCAGAGGAGTCCCGGATGCTCTCTCTGAGCTTGGTTGTTTCCTTGCAGACGTTTCATTACCCAACTAGCGCTGATGAGGTTACCTAGTTTGGGAAATGAAACCTCTGCAAGAAAACAGCCAAGCTCAGAGAGCACCGAGGACGCCCCTTCTCAATCATACCAAACATGCTTCGTTGAGTTTGAACTTTCAAGATGCGTGGACTTCAGCTTCCATGGCTGGCTGGGGAATTCTGGGAGTTGAAGTCCATGAGTCTTAAAAAGTGACAACGTTGGGGGGAAAAATGCTCTAAGAGGCCCTCTCTTCCTCCCCCAACTTTCCACCCTCAATCCTTGATAGGTAGTCCTTGATTTACAACAGTTCATTTAACGACCGTTCAAAGTAACTGAAAAAAGTGACTTCTGACCGTTTTTTTACACTTATGCCTACTGGGGCACCCCCGTGGTCACGTGATCAAAATTCAAATACTTGATAACTGACTCATATTTATGACGGTCGCAGGATCCAGGGATCATGTGACCTTTTGACAAGCCAAGGGGGAAGCCAGATTCACTTAACAAACTGTGTGACTGACTTAAGTGCAGCGATTCAATTAACCACTGTGGCAAAGAAAGATCATACAATGGAGCAAAACTCACTTAACGAATGTCTCACTTAGCAACATAAATTTTGGGCTCAAATTTTGGGCTCAAAAGGTCGAGGACTAGCTGTAATGGTTGTCAGGATGTGACAATAGTCTATATTAAATGGTGGTTTATTTTACACACTATCTACAACATCATACACCAGGAACAACATACGTACACATGCTAATACAACAGGATGCAACAAACTGCAGTTACAGCAGGAAAGGAAAGAGACAGAATACATCAGCGGAGCCTTCCCTTTATACAAAGGCTCTTAAAGAGACACAGACCCTGCTGAGTCATTCCCATCATTACATTTTAAATCTTACATTACATAAGCTGGTTAGCTGTTCAATCAATACCTTGGCAGGACAGTCCGTCCTGCCATTGATGTGCTTATCCCTGCAAACCATTGTCCTGCGTTCACACCCATTATCACCTCCATGTTTTTCAGGAACTGCACGCAGCTGAAGTGCGTCGAAACAAGGAACAACGGGAAGAGATTTCCGGATAAGTGGCTTTTCTACACAGCTAGCACCTGCTTCCTAATAACTAACCGACCGATCCCAACTACTACTTCTTCTTCTTCTTCTTTTTTCCGTCTAGACAGGGCAACATCCGGTTTCTCCATTTCTTTTCGTCTCCCCTTTTCCCTGCCCTCCGGTGTACGAGCTCCATGTCTTTCTCCTCACTGTACCTTTTAAACATGGAAGTTCATAGAGACCTCCCAGCCTTGAATATAGCATCCATCAATCAGCTTTTTTTTTTCCCTTTGGGCTGTTCAGAACAAAACCGCAAGATCATTTTAACCCACAAGAACTAAGGGAACACTTGCGAGGTGTTTGGCCGCGTTGCGAAAAGGCTGCTCTCTGTGAACCCCCATCGGTCTAATTATTCGCCTCCCCCCGCCCCCTCCCAGCCAAGGAGACTGGTAAAAGAGGACTCTTTCCCCCTGTCAAGGCCTATCTCTCAAACCCCATGCTGAACGGAGGCATCTTGAGTTTAAGTGCACGCTGCAAATGGAAAAGCAACTTCCTATTTGCAAATGGGGGTGGGACACACACACATCCAAACCACGATCTGCAGTGGGTTTTTTTCCTTCTTCTTCCCGGTTTGCCTGGGAGAGAGAAAAAAAAAATCAAAAAAATCTTACGAGGCCCCTGCTTTCTCGTTGAGGAAAGTTACGACTGAACAGTTGACCCCGTTTCGATTAAGAGACACCTTTTTGCTTTCTTGATTGGTTTACAGGAGAAGCTTGAGTTGGAAGAGGCTATTAAGGAAAAAAAAATCCAAACTCAAATCTAATCCGGCTTTTTTTTTTTAGACTGAACGGTACTTTAGTTTCTCTCCAGGTTTTAAGGACCGCAGAGTCCTTTAAGGGGCTTTGGCTAGACAGCGGCCCACCAGATCTTGGCCGAAGGCTTGTCTACGGAGATGTTAAGCTAATTTTTTTTCTGTAAAGGTGGAAGGCCGTTGCCGGTAGCACTGCCTCTTTTGTCTGTCTGTCTGCTTTGCAGGAGGTCCCACTCTGGCAAAAGATATTAAGAATGGGGAAAAAACTTCAATCTCAGTTATAAGTACGGTGGGAGTCTGTCTGAAAGAAAGGCTTGAGAAACATAAAGAAAAACGGGTGAAGATGAAGTTTTGAATAGTTGAAAAGGTCAGTAAGAACTGATCTTCCTTTTTTCCCCCCCAAAATGGATCAGGCAAGTTTCACACACACCCCACCCCACCACCACCACCACCCCGAACTGGCAAAAATATAGGCCGGCATAGATCAAGTGTGACTGTTACTTTTTTTTTTTCATTTACAGCTCATCTTTCGGTTTGCAGCACTTTAAAAAAAAATAAACACAAAGAGAGTAAAAGGCTTATTTAAATTGCAGGGAAGCAAACAGGAAGCAACATACGATCATCCCAGCTTTTGTCCGTTCCCAAATGCATGGCATGAAGATAGGACTTATGAAGGCAGGATGTTTTAATGCTTGGAGGTTTCTAGCCCCCATGGCGAGGGTTTAATTCAGCCAAATATCAGAGCGAGGGCTGTTTCCAGCTGACCTTCGCAGGGCTCCTATCTATGTTGTTTTAACCCAAATATAAAGAGGAATTTTTGCACCAGCTCTTCTACTGGGGGGGTTGGGACTGGTGTGTGTGTGTGTGTGTGTGTGTGAGAAATGGGAGAGATCTACTATTAAATTTACTCTGGCAAGTTGGTTTGCGAGTGGGGCTGGCAAATTGATGGGCCTGAATGGCTGTGAGATTAGAACATTTTTTTGGTTAGTGACCTATATGATGTAGGAATGGTGAGAACGGACTTTCTCAACCTTGGGCCCTTTTAAGACGGGAGGACTTCAACTCCCAGAATTCCCCATTCAGCATGGCTGGATGGGGAATTCTGGGAGTTGCAAGCCCACTTGGTCTTAAAAGGGCCCAAGGTTGAGAAACGCTAATATAGGTTGATTCACATCACTTGTCATTAACGTTATCACCATCACCGGGGGACAGAAGATCGTGTGAACGCTTGTCTTGGGTCAGGCCAGGGTCTTATCCGGCATTACTTTTTCTTCCGGATGTTCACAAGGAGGTGGAGACTGAAGCTCTCCCCTCATTGGCTCCTTTGCGATTGGTATATGAAGGCAGGTTACCTCTAACATAACCTTCAAGACCAGAAGTGGGGAATGCTCCATCACTGGAGGTTTTTAGGAAGAGACTGGATAGCCATTTGTCTGAGATGGTATAGGGTCTCTTGCCTGAGCAGGGGGTTGGACTAGATGACCTCCAAGGTACCTTCCAGCTCTGTTATTCTGTACCTCTTAATAGACTAGTCCTCCATTAATTTTTGCCATTCTCTTTCAAAGCCATCCAGGTTAGAGGCCACCTCCACATCTTTTCATCATGAGTTTAAGAGATGCATTAGGCGCTGTGGTTGGCGAAAGGCAGCTTACATTTCCTCTGCTGTTTAAGCAGTTCAAAGTGCTACTGAAACTCAAATGTTATTTCGTTGGATTAGGGCTAATATGTAATATTATAGGGTTCTTCTGTGTTTATAGGTGGCAGTATTCCGATTTGAAGTCTACAGATCAGGTTTCGTTTTATAAGCCAAATGATTTTGGGAAGTCAGGAACCAAGGTCTACATATCTGCAAAAGTGTCCACTTTCAGTGACATGGAAGGAAGGAAGGAAGGAAGGAAGGAAGGATAGTCTACAGAAAAATTATAATTCCCTACTCTCATTAGTCATAAAGGGAAAACAAAACAAAACGTAATTCCCATGCATAGTTTCTAAGCATTTGTAGAAAGAAAGAAAGAAAGAAAGAAAGAAAGAAAGAAAGAAAGAAAGAAAGAAAGAAAGAAAAAAAGGAAGGAAGGAAGGAAGGAAGGAAGGAAGGAAGGAAGGAAGGAAGGAAGGAAGGAAAAATTTTTACAGAAAAATTATAATTCCTTACTGTCATTGGTCATAAAGGAAAAACAAAACAAAATTTAATTCCCATGCATACTTTCTAAGCATTTGCAGAAAGAAAGAAAGAAAGAAAGAAAGAAAGAAAGAAAGAAAGAAAGAAAGAGGGAGGGAGGGAGGGAAGGAAGGAAGGAAGGAAGGAAGGAAGGAAGGAAGGAAGAAAAAATCTACAGAAAAATTATAATTCCTTACTGTCATTGGTCATAAAGGAAAAACAAAACAAAATTTAATTCCCATGCATACTTTCTAACCATTTGTAGAAAGAAAGAAAGAAAGAAAGGAAGGAAGGAAGGAAGGAAGGAAGGAAGGAAGGAAGGAAGGAAGGAAGGAAGGAAGGAAGGAAGGAAGGAAGGCTTCTACAGAAAAAATATAATTCCTTATTCTCATTAGTCATAAAGAAAAAACAAAACAAAATGCAATTCCCATGCATACTTTCTTAGCATTAGTCAAGAGATTTCTAAACAAAAACTATAATTCTCATGCCTAATTTCTTAGCAAAGAAAGAAAGAAAGAAAGAAAGAAAGAAAGAAAGAAAGAAAGACTTTTAAACAAATCTATAATTCTCATATCTTCTTTTTTAGCATAGGAAGGAAGGAAGGAAGGTAGGAAGATTTCTACAGAAAAATTATATTTCCCTATCATTAGTCATAAAGGAAACATAAAACAAAATCTTAATTCCCATGCATGCTTTCTTAGCATTAGTCGAAAGAGACTTCTAAACAAATGTATAATTCTCACATCTTCTTTCTTAGCGGAAGGAAGGAAGGAAGGAAGGAAGGAAGGAAGGAAGGAAGGAAGGAAGGAAGGAAGGAAGATTTCTACAGAAAAATTGTATTTCCCTACTATCATTAGTCATAAAGGAAAAACAAAAATGTAATTCCCGTGCATGCTTTCTTAGCGTTAGAAAGACACTTCTAAACAAAAACTATAATTCTCATGTCTACTTTCTTAGCACTGAAAGAAAGAAAGAAAGAAAGAAAGAGAGGGAGGAAGGAAGGAAGGAAGAAAGAAAGAAAGAAAGAAAGAAAGAAAGAAAGAAAGAAAGAAAGAAAGAAAGAAAGAAAGAAAGAAAGATTTTATGGCACAAGTCTCCTGAACAGAAGACAAGAGGCCAACATAGGTTTTGATATTGCTGTGCTACACTAGGAGTTTGGTTAGACTTACTTATGCTGGTGACCTTTTGTTTCCCACCCCAAATTTCTCTGATTTATGCTTTCCTTCCTTGTAAATAACCTATGCAAATCCAACATTGGAGTTTTTGGTTTTGAGAATCTGTATAAAGCAAATAATATCAACACAGCATCAAAACCCCAGCTTTTGAGGACTCTTGAGGTGGGGTTCAAATTGTCCCAGCTAGAACTCTTTGGCCTACCGTCGTCTGAACTATTAGGGTAGCTAGGGGTCTCCAAACTTGGCAACTTTTAAGGTTTGTGGACTTCAACTCCCAGAATTCCTCAGCCCAGCCAGGTAGATGAATCAGGGCTGAATTGTGCCTCTTCCTGTACTCTTTTGCCTGGAAAAGGCAGGAGAAAAAAGAAATCCATATTCTCCAAGCCATAGAAAGATTCCTGGACAGTCATCCAGCCATACATCTTACAGGCTTTCAGTTGATAAAATAATGTTATTTGAGCTTGACTGCCAGCAAGGGATTGCAAAAACCCAAAATTAGTACATAAGGTTGTAAATATAGCAGGTCAGAGGCCAACTTAGTTGATGTCTTGAACCCTCCAGATATAAAACGAAAGCCACGGTCAAATCCTCAAGCAGAACAATCCTTTACTTTCTTTCCACTTTCCAACCCCTGCATAAAAACTTGGCTGTATCCCTCTCCATCTTCTATCTGGGAATGAGATCAAGAAAATCCTCCTGCTTCCAAAAGCCTTGGCTTCGTTTTTGAGGCAGTCCTCAACAATGAGAAAAAAAAATAACCAAGGGGACTTCTTTCGTATCTTTTATTAAAAGGAGTCAAATGCAAAAAAAAAAAAAAATATCTGAAGATTTACAGGATTTCCCTGCGTCATCAAATGGTAGCCAATTCCTTAAAATATCGCTGCGAAGGCTGGCTGATCTTTCTTTCATTACTGATTTGAGTTCTAAAAATTATCGGGGGCCCGATAGCAGCAACTCTCAGGGCAAGATACACTAAATGTAGCTGAAATATTATTATTTTTTTAACAAGCTAATTAACAGCCAAGGAACAACCGAGGGGTCAATACTATACTGCCTGCCTGAAGGGCTGTGCTTAACGCTCCTGTGGCCGTCTCTTCCAAGTAGCAGGTTCAATAAAGATTTTGCACTCTTAATGTCCTCTCCCTTAATAACCTGATCCCGATTCATAACATAGGAAACAAATGACAAAGTTATCACTGATCCACTATGACCATGTTTGGCCTATATTGGCCATAGAGGCGAAAATAGTCAAAGTATCTGTTTGCCTGCCTGCCTGCCTTTCTATCTATCTAATCTCATACCTGCTCCAGCTAGGCCCCTAAGAAAGAAAGATTGAGTGAAGTGATGGGTTCTTTTTACTAAGGATTAGTGGTTGAAAAAAAAACAAACAAGGCTAGAACTGAAGTTCCCACGCAAAGCGTTCCAGAATTCATTCTGTCTGTCTGTCTGTCTGTCTGTCTGTCTATCTATCTATCTATCTATCTATCTATCTATCTATCTATCTATCATCTATCTATCTATCTATCTATCTATCTACCTTTCTTCATGTCTGTGTCCATATCTATCTATCTATCTATCTATCTATCTATCTATCTATCTATCTATCTATCTATCTATCTATCTATCTATCTCATACCTGCTCCAGCTAGGCCCCTAAGAAAGAAAGATTGAGTGAAGTGATGGGTTCTTTTTACTAAAGATTAGTGGTTAGAAAAAAAAGCAAGGCTAGAACTGAAGTTCCCACGCAAAGCGTTCCAGAATTCATTCATTCTTTCTATCTATCTATCTATCTATCTATCTATCTATCTATCTATCTATCTATCTATCTATCTATCTATCTATCTGTCTGTCTGTCTATCTATCTATCCATCTATCCATCCATCTATCTATCTAATCTCATACCTGCTCCAGCTAGACCCCTAAGAAAGATTGAGTGAAGTGATGGGTTCTTTTTACTAAGGATTAGTGGTTGGGGAAAAAAGCAAGGCTAGAACTGAAGTTCCCACGCAAAGATCTATCTATCTATCTATCTATCTATCTATCTATCTATCTATCTATCTATCTATCTATCTATCTGTTATTTATTGTATTGGATGCTGACCTGACTTTGGAACGCAAAATTATACCCCAATGCCAACTTCCTGAATAGCGTATGCGTGTATTCCCTTGAGTAACTAATACCCAATCCTAGTCTGGGGTTTCCAGGTTTCGTTTTGTTCTAAGTTCTCCTGGATCTCTAAAGTCTTCTGTCTTTATAGCCTCTGATTAGATCCCTACTGTGGCTTCCCAGGCACCAGATCTAAACAGGATGTGGGAAAGATCTTGGGAGACAGGAACAATCCGATAAGAGACAGCTGGTCTCTCCGCTGCATAACGGGTAGAGAAAAGGGATCAGGAAGGGATCCTTCTTAGCTTCCTGGGCTGTAAAAGAGTAGGAGAATTGTTCTTTCAGATTTGCAAACTTCAGCTAATGTAGCTTTGCAATAAACCGGTCCGTCTGCTTGCGACTGCCGTCAGGTCTACCTGGTAAGGCTGACCCCAGGATACGACCTTTCAAGAACCGCCTTGCCATTTTGTGAATTCTAGTGATGTGACAAGTGCCACTTTGAGGATGCTTGTGAATTCTCAGCCTTCCCTAGATTCTGTGCCTTTGGGGGGCGGGGGGGGGACAGGAACAGCACTGCTGGCTGAGGAATTCTGGGAGCTGAAGTCCCCCAAGTCTTAAAGTTGTCAAATTTGGAGACCTCTGCTTTAGAATTCAGAAACGGGGTCGACATCTGTCAAAAAAAAAAAAAGAGATGGGAGCGTGCAGACGAAGGGCGAGTGAAATTAGGTTATGTCTCAGGGAGAGTGTGTTTTATAGGGACATCGGCGTGAATGCTCTTCTTAGATCGACAGAAAAATCATAGCTTGTTTTCAGAAAGTGAAGTGGCCTCAGGGACTGATGGGCAAGGAGTGAAGACATGGAAAGAGCATTCAAGAAATCTTTGGGGGGGGGGGAGAATGGATAATTTCCACGGATTACCTGTAGCATAGAAGAAAGGTAAAAGATACAGGAAAACTAGATAGACAAAGGTGGATGTTCTACCCATTGAACTCATCAAGGAAGGCAAACAACCAGCTGGAGGTTGGGTGCATTCAGGGCTTTTTTTCTCATAGAACGCTCCGGAGTTCCGGCACCTTTTTTGGATGGAACCTTGTAGGGTAGGCAAGACAGGTTGTATGGCATGTGTGAGTTCTGGCACCTTTTTCTTTTACAAAAAAAAAGCACTGGGTGCATTGGTTCACTTTCCCCAGGATACAGTATCTCCAGCCTGCCATTCCTTAAAAAGAAGTCCTGAGCAAGCATTTTGTCTTGATATCCAAAGAAAAAGGGCCATTAGGCTGAAAAAGATTTTTTTAGTTAACTTAGAAAAAAAAGAGAGCGCCGTTGGTGGCATCATCAGGGTTAAGAGGTAATATGTCTGGGAACAGGATAGAAGAACTGCGTTAAGAGATTCTAGATAATCCATCAGTTATAAAGAACAATCATTGGTGAAAGCACCGGCCGATAACACAGAATTGTCTTATCCACATTTGTTATATTGAAAATAAAGAGTTACCCGTATATACTTGAGTATAAGCCGACTCGAGTATAAGCCGAGACCCCCAATTTCACCCCCCAAAACTGGAAAAAGTTATTGACTCGAGTATAAGCCGATCCGCCGTTCTGCAAGCTGGATCCGCGCTCTGCAAGCCTCTGCCGCCAGCAGAGGCTCGATCCGCCATTTTGCAAGCCTGAATACACAGGAATACCCTGTGTGGCCGCGGCTCTCGGGGAAGCCCTGGCTGTCCGCTTCCTCGCTCCATGCTGCCATTTGGGGCCCGCGCGTTCCCCGGGCAAATCGTGGCACCCAGCAGGCGAGGAAACACGCCCGCTCCAGTCGCCCCCCTTCCCTCAGGAGACGCGAAGCAAGTGACCGCCCGGAGCTTACCGAGGACTTGCGCGCGGCCGAGGCTTCGGTGCTTCCAGGATCGCGCGCACCTCTCCCAAGCCGCCGCCGTCCGGAGACCTGCCGAAGTTTGGGGAGGTTTGGGGAGGTGCGCGCCTCCCCAAACCTCCCCAAACGTCGGCAGGTCTCCGGACCTCCGCGCCCTGCCTGCCTGCTTCTTTCCGCAGCAGAAAGAAGCAGGTAGGCAGGGCACGGAGATCCGGAGACCTGACGACGTTTGGGGAGGTTTGGGGAGGTGCCCAAACCTCCCCAAACGTCGGCAGGTCTCCGGACGGCGGTGGCTTGGGAGAGGTGCGCGCGATCCCGGAAGCACCGAAGCCTCGGCCGCGCACAAGTCCTCGGTAAGTTTTTTTTGTTGACTGGAGTATAAGCCGAACTGGAATTTTTCAGCCCAAAAAGTGGGCTGAAAAATTCGGCTTATACTCAAGCATATACGGTAAATAAATTCTAAGGGAAAATAGAATTGCCTGTAAACGTCATCACCCGTGTTATCCAGGTGGGACCTGTGAAAAAAATGTCTGCAGGACGATGATGATGATGATAGTCTTAGTTGCTGTGGTGCCGTGAGCTTGTGTGGTGTGTAATTCAGACTTGCTGTAAATTTAGGCTTATAGTATTTTGAGTCTTAACCATTGATCTTTTTAACTCTGTGTGGCCACAATCAGAAATGCAAGTTGCCTCAGGAGTCCAAGCAAAACAGTGCAACATTCCTGCCCGCAGTGATCCATTTGAGGTCAGGAGACAAGTAAATTGGGCAGAAAATTGGAAGTTAGCTTTTAAGTAAGAGAGACTGAACTGAGTATTGCCGCAGAAGGATGAAAAAAGCTGCCTGGCGGATATTTTGAGGAATGTTCCATTCAAGTGGAACCCCAGAATTGGACATTTTGGTACATGTTTGAATTGTGCTGGCAGAAATCTCCTTCCAAAGTGAAGAAAAGACCCAGCCTTGATACCACACTGCTGACGTTGGTTAATTTTAGTTAGAATTCATTTTTAACGTTGGCTTTCTACATCTTAGCAGGTTTTATTTATTTTATTTATTTATTAATGGGACTTATATCTCGCCCTATCTCCCGAAGGACTCAGGGCGGCTAACAACAATAACATATAATAAGTACAGAAATTAAGATAAAATTAAAATTTAAAGTCATCTGTGCAATAAATTAAAATTAAAAATAAATTAAAAATTGTAAACATAATTAAAATGCCTGTCAGTCCAGGTCAGCCAGGTGGAAAAGGAGTGTTTTGAGGCCGCGGAGATCTTGGGCCATCCAAAGCTCAGGGTTGCACAAATTTATTTATTTGAGAATTTATGTGGCCCCCTGCTCACTTTTAGTGACTCCAGGTGGCTTATAAAAAAACAACACAGACTGATTGTTTTAGAGTAGGGCTACCAGTTCTGATTGTCAAAAATGCAACCCTGGTTTATGATGCCATGCACTGTAGAAAATTCAGAAAAATTGGCTACTTCGGTAAACTGTGTTCTAAAGAAACCTGCCCCCCCCTCTATTTTGCTTAATGATTGTGTTCACACTTATGTTTCCTGTGCCACCAGTGCTGGCTGCCAGCCAAAAAGATAGGGAACCTGGATGCCTGCCAGAGTCCAGTGATAGGCAAAACGTTTCGAGTCTTCTAACTAGCATCTTACGGCAACAGGTGTGGGGTGCACAGCTTTAGCAAAGGCCGAGGGCAGAAATTCAGTAAGCAAGTGACAAATCCAGGAGGAAAAAAAGAAACAAAAAACACACAGGACGGTGGAATCCACAGCAAGATAGTTGGCTCAACCAGTTGGCTTTCAGCCTCTGCACCCAGGGAGCAAGGCCCATATATCTGCCCTGCAGAATAGGTGCTCCCAACGCTGGAGGTTTTGGGGCAACCATTTGTCTGAAACGGTGCTTGAGCAGAGGGTTGGGCTAGATGACCTCCCAGCCCCCTCCCAACTCTTTTATTCTATTATTCTCCGAACCGTAGACAGCTGTGGCCTGGATTCTTCTGCTTTTATTTTCTTGGCACGTTTCTCAGATCTAAGGAGTTTTATCACGTGTCTCTGCTTAGGAGGGGGTGGCCGGACTTGAGGGTCTTGGGAAGGGGGTCAGTGATGGCAGGCAAGGGGTCCTGTGGGCTCGCTGGATTTGCTTTGTGGGTCTGGGGGCGTCACCAGGAGTGGAATCACCCACACCAGGTCTATGGTCTCTAGATGTCCCGGCTTCGCTTCATCCCCATCTTTTATTAAGGGCCCAGCAGCCCAGAACATTAACCAGACAGCTACAAATCTAGCAGCTGTGTTTGCACAAATGTGGGAAGCCTGGTTGTGTGTGTGTGTGTGAGCGCAATGCCCATTTAGCATGTTGCACAAACTCGCCTCCTTTCGGGAGCGGGGCCTTTGGCGTACTTTGCAATCCCAGAAAATGAATTAATTCAGTAAGACACAAATTTTTACACCGCCTAACTTTCCTGCTAGAAAGAGAGGAGCGAATTGGGTTCCTAGGACATCGGGGCGAGGTGCCATTTTAAGGACAATATCCAGCTCTCCGGGAGCTTTCTCGTCTTCCTAATTCCACACGGTATCTGGAGGCACTGGTGTGCAAAATTGTGGGATGACGCACAGCCCGGTTTATTGTACGGCTCTTCCAAGGCGTAGATGGGTCCGAGTCTAGGATTACAGGCTAAAGGGGTTGATTTGTATGCCCCTCTGCTTTTGCTATTTATTTATTTATTTATTTATTTATTTATTTATTTTTGGGACTTATATTCCATAGCCGTTCACGAAAGGAAGAAACTGGCCCAACTGAAAAAATACATTTCGATGTCAGGGATGCCTTTGTGCTGTTAGAGCTAATGTGGTGCAGTCAGAGGTCACAATATTGTGTTTCAGTCAAATCAGAAACAAGGATGGGCGGAACAGCCTTCAGCATCCTTCTCCTACCTACCTAATCGCCTTGAAATGCGCTGGTTTGAACCAGTATTTCTCCATCTGGGCAACTTTAAAGACGAATGGACTTCAACTCCCAGAATTCCCCAGCCGGAATCCTGGGAGTTGAAGTCTGTAGGTCTTAAAAGTTGCCAGAGTTGAGAAAGCACCCTCAATGTCTCTGCCAACTGGGCTTCCTTGTGAAAAATACCTGATGGCTTTGAGGTTGCAGAAGGCTCTCTTCTGACCGTCAGTGAATTCGGCCACATTTGTTGTTGTTGTTAGCTGCGAAGTCGTGTCTGACCCATCGCGACCCCATGGACAACGTTCCTCCAGGCCTTCCTGTCCGCCACCATCTTCTGGAGTCCATTTAGGCTCACGCCTCCTGCTTCAGTGACTCCATCCAGCCACCTCATTCTCTGTCGTCCCCTTCTTCTCTTGCCCTCAATCTTTCCCAGCATGAGGCTCTTCTCCAGTGAGTCCTTCCTTCTCATTAGGTGGCCAAAGTATTTGAGTTTCAGCTTCAGGATCTGGCCTTCTAAAGAGCAGTCAGGGTGGATCTCCTCTAGGACTGACCGGTTGGATCACCTCGCAGTCCAAGGGACTCGCAGGAGTCTTCTCCAGCACCATAGTTCAAAGGCCTCAATTCTTTGGCGCTCAGCCTTTTTTATGGTCCAACTTTCACAGCCACACATCGCAACTGGGAAGACCGTAGCCTTGACTATACGCACTTTTGTCGGCAGGGTACTAGCAGTAGCAGACCTTTTACTTTGGAAGATTATGTACAAAATCATTATAACCAGTAGCTAAAAAATCAAATTATTTGCTAAAATTACTTTATGTGCGAGAGAGAAAGTTAAGAAGGCCTAGGAACTGTGAGCTCTTCTGCCCCTGTAATTTTAATTACGGAAATCTGTCCTTTGTTTAGAAGTAAGAACTTTGAACAGAGCTATAACTTTGTGGCACTATTAAGCCAAAAAGAAGTCAACAATACTCTTGTGCTAATGGACTACATCTCACATTAAGAAATCAACGAATCTGCCCGAAACCAGCTTGTCAAATCTTAAGTCAAATCTGATTCAAATGTATGTTGATACCTACAGTAACTTGGCTTTCCTTTGGGGTGGTGTTATGTTGCTGCATTGTGAAACAAACCCTAGTGTTAAGAATAAATGTGATGCCCTCTTTCTGGTGCCCAGTAGCTATTCTCTGAGCAGTGCGCGACGGTGGTTCTTGCTGCTGCTCGGTTAGTATCTTCCATGAACTGTAGGTATTTTCTCGGTTGCCTGATGCTACTGGCGCCAGCGCCTCCAAAGCTTACGTAGCAAGGTGTGGTTACGTACCTGCGTGTTTTAAGAGTTGCCAACTGCGACATCGTCCAAGTGCACGTAGCAAAAGCCACACACACGTACACACAAAAAAAACCCGGATGGCTTGAGGCAAGGAAGGCGTGCTTATGGTGCTACTGATGATATTCCACAACAGATTTTTGTATTAAGAACCAGTTCTTAGCCGACATGGACCTGATTAATGGCCCCCGCTTGGGCTCCTGCAAACTGTTAACTGACAAAAAAAACAGAGCAATGATGGTTGAATGCCAGAGAGAAGACTGACATCTGGAAAAAGAAAAGAAAAAAAGGAAGGAAGAGTCAAAGATGCTGGAATGTAGATTCCATGAGGCAGGTGGAACAGCTCTCGTTGGCAACCTTCTTCTGTGAAGGCCACGGTCCCCGGAGGCATCTAGTCGGAGCTGAAGGGGCGAAGGAAAACTTGTCAAAACGTCAGCAGCCAAAGTGCGCCACTCCTTCCAACCTGAAAGGGAACTTTTTCTCTTACAGGTGTGTTCTAGATGTTCTACGATGAGCATCACTATTTAAAGTTATGTTACGTATCATTGTAACCAGGTAGCACAAGCAGCGCTTAACAGGAAGTTTTCAAAAAATAACAACAACAAAAATAAAACACACCTGTACAGCAAGCAAAACTTAACTTTTCTGGTATTTTATCAGGACCGTCCTCCCGTTTTCTCCCAAAGTCTAGTTAAATGTGATTGGCCTTGCATAAAAGTCACTTCTTAGGGTGCAGTGTGTGCTGTGTTTTTTTTTGGTTTGGTCTTTCCAAAGACGCGGAAAAGTAAGGAAGTGTAACGGTGTCATGAATGGTTTGGGTTTTTTTTCCATACTTGAGCCTAATAATCCGATTCCTTTAATTTCACAATGCATTTCATCGTCAACTTGAGGTTGTTGTTGTGCAAAAGAAGTGATTAATGAGGAAAAACAAGAAATAAACTTGGTATGAAACCACAACTCGCCATTTTTATTTATCTATTGACTTTTTTTTAACCGCAGTTTGTTTTCAAGTGGTTTTCTAGAATAAACAAAAAAACAATAACCCGCCTATTGATAAAACCTGGGGAAAGAGAGAAAGAACTTTTATTTCTTCGTGGATTTGCTCTGTTTGTAAACATTCCCCAAAAGTATTTTTTTAATAACCCGATACACAGAAGACACCCAATTAGATTAGGCGACCATATACTGCAGGGGTCTTCAAACTCGGCCCTTTTATGACTTGTGGACTTCGACTCCCAGAATTCCACGCGTGCCTGGCTGAGGAATTCTGGGAGTCGAAGTCCACAAGTCATAAAAGGGCCATGTTTGAAGACCCCTGCCATACACCCGTGTTGGGATTCAGCCGGTTCGCACCACTTCGGCAGAACCGGTAGCTAATTTCTTGTTGCCCAGGCCCAGAATGGACTTCCGGAAGCGGCATCCACCAGAGAACCGGTTGTTCACCTATTTGAATCCCACCACTGGTCGTAAACCACTGTTTTCAGTGCCGTTGTATCTTTGAAGAGTTGCTAAGCCAACAGTCGTAAGTCAAGAGCTACCTGTCCTTGGCTCTCGAGGTGATCCCCTATGAGGACAGGCCACCCCTGAGAAATTCACATTCTGGAAGAACAAACTTAATTCCTAGAAGCAACACCCCCCCCCCAAAAAAAACCCCAATACTTTTAGTAATTCTTAAAAACAGCATACAGTCGCTCCAAACTAATCCCTAAATATAGGGCTATAAATAATGGCCTCCAAAGGGAGGGACAGGCCAGCATGTTGACCCAACAAGATCTGGGCTCTTCCCAAACCTCTGAGGACCTCCACCTTGATCATCTACAGCAAACCTGGCCCTTTTATGACTTGTGGACTTCGACTCCCAGAATTCCTCAGCCAGGCACACCTTTATTCTAGTGGAACAAAAGTAGTGCTAAGGGGAAAAAATCAGAAACAACCTTGATCTGCAACATGTTTCTCAGCAGCAAATTATTTTGACCAAGGGGGGGGGGGAGATGGAAATTGGTAACACTGCAGAGGGAAGGCCACATACTGGCAACCCAAGAACAAAAAATACATACTTCTGCTCCCTTCGGTTGCCACAGAATGTGGAGGGATCTCAAGAACTGGACATTAGCAAACGCATGATGGCTTTGAAGGTACGTATATGAAACTTTAAACCAGCAGGATGTCTCAAGACTCACAGACGTTGAGGCCACGAAATCGACCCCCTCCCCATACAGCAATGACACGGACCCTCCGTAACAGATGCCCTAGCAATGTCAGACACACAGAGCTTCTGGGGAAACAGAAGTGAGCTTCTTGATTCTGCTTTGCTTTCTTTGACAAAACTGAAAGATCTCATAACAGCCTCCTACAGATGGGAGACACCCAGCACACACACAGAAAAGACAGCAATAAATATGTCCATCAATATTTATTTGTGAGATTTACAGCTTGCCTTTCTTTCAGGTCAACCTTTACATTGCATTTTTTTTTTAATCTACACAATCCCAAGTCTGGGCAGTAGGCTGAGAGAGGAAAATTGATCCAGAGCAACTGGGGGTGGTCTCTTCAATACCGCCCGCACATCTTCTCCGTCACCAAACACCGGACCCTCTATAAAGCAAACCTTCTGTAATGGTATTTGAGCTGGTTGTTTTATAAGCTAATTTCAGCAAAGGTGCAGAAAAAAATGTGAGTGAGTGAAGTATTAGAAAGGCTTACGGTGGGGGTCTCCAAACCGGGCAACATGCTGGTTGGTAAATTCTGAGAGTTGAAGTCCACAAATTTGGAGAGCCCTGATTTTAGAGGATTTGTAATGATTTTATACACAAATACAGATAGACAGACAGACATGAGGCAGCTTTTGGAGATGCCAAGAACCAAAACAGAAACAATCCCTTTTTAATATTTATTTATTACATTAAACGCCAGTTCCCTCCTCTCATCCCTATAAAGGAACCAAGCCTATGAGTGTAATCTGCATTAAATGGAGGTTGGTTTTATAACAGTCAAGGGCTGGATCTCTGGTCCATGACACGGGTGTATCCATGTCACTCGCCTGACAATCATAGGGCTGTGATTATTATCCCTGCCTCCTTCCAGAATGTTTTTTTCCCCTCCACTCAGGGGAGGAGTTCACAATTCCAGGATTTCCTGATGGTCTCCTTTCCCCAATCCTAACCAGGCCCAGTTAGTGTTACACCTCAAACAGAACAATTAAAAAGATAAAAGATCTCAAGTAAAACATTTTCATAATTGGATGGAACCTCTTGAGGAGCTGTTTAAACAAACATCTCTGCGTACTGGTCTGGCTAGAACTAAAGATTACATGCAAAAACATTTCTCCCCGATAATGAGGAGGAGGATATTCACTGCGAAGGTGGCACTATTCAAACAACCAGGGCTTTTTTTCCTCATAGAACGCTCAGAACGGAGTTCCGGCACCTTTTTTGGATGGAACCTTGTAGGGTAGGCAAGGCGGGTTGTATGACATGTGTGAGTTCCGGCACCTTTTTCTTTTACAAAAAAAGCACTGCAAACAACTACCCATCTTTTACAGTGGGCCCTGAAACCTACTTGCATACAGAATGATTCACTGACTGGAAATAACTCGGCCATTAATATGGCCCAGTTCCTGGGGCTAGAAATACATAACTCTATTTTATTCAAGCTTTTAATTTTTTTTTAAAAAAATATTAAATTAACAACTTTCCCTTTTCTAGTTCCTGCATTTCTGACCACCAGACGAGACTGCATTTGCATTTTGTTTTTTAAAATGCAATGAGATTAGTCTGTGTAGCCGGCATGGCCAGGAGATGATGGGATCAAGAGTCCGAACCCCAAGGAACTGGGGAGGAAGGCCCCATCACGGCCGGCATGGCCTGGGGATCAAGAGTCCAAACCCCAAGGAACTGGTGAGGAAGGCCCCATCCCGGCCGGCATGGCCAGGGGATGATGGGATCTAGAGTCCAAACCCCAAGGAACTGGGGAGGAAGGCCCCATCACGGCCGGCATGGACAGGGGATCAAGAGTCCAAACCCCAAGGAACTGGGGAGGAAGGCCCCATCACGGCCGGCATGGCCAGGGGATGATGGGATCAAGAGTCCGAACCCCAAGGAACTGGGGAGGAAGGCCCCATCACGGCCAGCATGGCCAGGGGATGATGGGATCAAGAGTCCGAACCCCAAGGAACTGGGGAGGAAGGCCCCATCCTGGCCGGCATGGCCAGGGGATGATGGGATCAAGAGTCCAAACCCCAAGGAACTGGGGAGGAAGGCTCCATCCCGGCCGGCATGGCCAGGGGATGATGGGATCTAGAGTCTGAACCCCAAGGAACTGGGGAGGAAGGCCCCATAACGGGACACGCTATTTTCCCTCAGGGAGGCACATGGAGGCTGGAGTCCCATCTCCCTGTCATTCATCTCTATAAAGCAACCAGCATGAGTATAGCCTGCATTAAACCAAGGATGGTTTCCCAATAACAAAAAGAGCAGGATTTTGACAAAACAGGCGTACAATGTCACTTTCAGGGCAACCTTCCGCCTCCCACCAGAATGTTCTTCCCCTCCCTCTCCTCTTCCTCAGGGGAGTGCCCAGCCCTGTCATCTCCTCGTGGTCTCCACTCCACTCCCAGCTCCTAACCAGCCCCTAAACCTAACCCCACTCTACAGAGGCGCTTCTTTCCTTTCCTTTTTTTTTAAACGGTGATATAAGGAGTTGACGGGGATGATGGGAGTTGGAGTCCGAAGCCGAAAAGAAAAGAAAAAACCCGGGAGAGGCTGCTTTTCCCTCAGGGGGCGCGCGCGACGGGGGAAAGAAGCCTCTCGGCGCCCCGCGCATGCGCCGTGGAGCCTCGGCGGTGGTTCTGCGGGGAGGCGACCGGCAGCTCTCCCCCAATAAAAGCCCCGCGGCGGGTGGGAGCCCTTCTCTCCCTCCCCCCCCCCGCTTCCCTCCCTCAGCCTCAGCCCCGGCGCCGCAGCAGGGAGAAGGCGGCAGGGGCGCAGTGCGCCTGCGCAGCAGCGAGAAGAGGCCGCGCGCGCCGCAGCTTCCCTCAGACACGGCGCCGAGGCGGCCGCTTCGGCTTCTTCCTCCTCCTCCTCCTCCTCCTCCCTCCCTCCCTCCTTCCTTCGTTCCCCGCCGGCGCTGGAACCTGAGCTCGGGCCACCGCGGCTGAGGTAAGCGAGTGAGGGCTCCCGGGTGGTGACGCCGGCCAGCCGACCGGCCGGCCTGCCTGTCAGCGGATCCCTGCGGAGCGTCAGGACGTTACGGCAACGACGGGCGGACGGCGGCGACGGCGACGACGGAGCGCCGCGCTCGGCCGTCTCCCCCGCTCGCCCCCCCCTCGCTCGCTGGCGCCTCGGCCCCTCCCCCTCCCCGGCCTCACATAGGCGAGCGCGCCTCTTTTTCCCCCCTCCCCGCTCGTTTTTCGACTCTGCCAGCGGAGTGCGCGTGCGCGCGGCCCGGCTACTCTTATTTCCCCCCTCCCCTCTCCGCCTCACGCGCGCCGCCTCAGAGGTTGCTGTGGGGGGGGGTGGGGTGGCGGCGGCGGATGGGCCTTGGAGTCCGGCGCTCCGACCCCGGGACGCTTCTTCCCCTGATGGGATGGGAGGCGTCTGCCCACCCGCCACCCCAACCCCCGGTCCCACAGCCCGGCGGTGCCGCGGCTGGGGATGATGGGAGTGCGGCGGGGAGAGGTGTCTGGCGGGTCCCCGTGTGGTGGAAGGGACGGGACGGCACCCGAGCTTAGAAGAGCCGTTAAAAGAAAAGGGGTAGTTGGTTTTTTGGGTTTTTTTGGTGGGATTTTCCTGGCTTGGATCTTGACTTAAGCGGGGCCTTTCCGGCGGGAAGGACTACAAAGCCCATCAGGGGCGTGGAGTGGGGGGGAGGAGTCCCCCGCCCCCCAAAGGGCGGAAGAATGGCTGAGCTGCAAGCTGAGAGAGAGAGAGAGATCAATTTGACAAATTCAAGGTGAGAGAGGAGATACAGCCAAGCTCCTGATATTATTAATGCTTTATTAATTTTATCAAATTTTTCTACAGTCATATCACAGTTTGGGGCAGCTTTGAAAGGTTCTTCCCCCACCCCACCCCCCTCAAAAAAATCTATGGAAGCATCCATTTGACAATCCCAGCTGAGAGTAGATACAGCCAAGCTCCATAAAAAATGGAGTGAACCAAGATTTTCTCTCTTTTTATGATTGCCACAGTTGTGAATCATCAAACTCCCAAAATTTACCTTTCTGGGATCCGGGAACCCCCCCCCCCCCATCCGTATATTTACCCCCTACCCGTTTTAAGATTCTGTTCACCATACTTTTGTGTTGTGCATTCAGAAGCAATTTCCAGAAAGTTTAGCCAGGCCTTCGAGCTGAGCTTACAAAAAGCAGCAGAAAGATCACAGAATTTAACTGCATTTATGATCAGAAATTATATATATATAATGTATGTGTGTATATATGTGTACACACACACACACACACACTCATCTCTCTCTCTCTCTCTCTCTCTCTCTCTCTCTCTCTCTCTCTCTCTCTCTCTCTCTCCCTCCCTCTATCTTTAATAAATTTAAAAACTGGAATCCCAGGTCTAGACATTTGAAGTTAGTAAAAATAAAAACGATGAACTCCGGGATAAAAGAGAAAATTCTTCTTTATCAACACTTACTTGATAATTCTACAACCTCTGTAAAATCTTCTGAAGATTTTCTAAAAAAATTACATTAAGGGTGAACAATGATGAGATCATGATCTCATTTGACGTAGTATCTTTGTTCACCTCTATCCCTCAAAACCTAGCCATCTCTGTTCTTAAAAATCTATTACAAAGAGAAGAACCACGACAACCTGGCTCCCTTATCATTCAGCCCTTGCTCTGATGATGTCAACACCTTGTTGACGAAAGCTCAGCAATAAAGAAGAATTTTCTCTTGTATCCCGGAGTTCATTGTTTTTATTTTTACTAACTTCAAATATCTATATCTATCTATCTATAGATAGATAGATAGATCTATAGATATAGATATATATCTATATATATATGTATGTTAAGTATTTGTCAAGGCTTTTTTTGAATATATGTGTGTGTGTGTGTGTGTGTGTGTATAAAAGGTAAAGGTTCCCCTGCACATGCGTGCTAGTCGTTTCCAACTCCGTTTCAAAGTCGAAGAGCCAGCGCTTGTCCAAGGACGTCTCCGTGGTCATGTGGCCGGCATGATTAGACAAGGCGCACGGAACGCTGTTACCTTCCCACCGTAGTGGTCCCTATTTTTCCACTTGCTTTTTTATGTGCTTTCGAACTGCTAGGTTGGCAGAAGCTGGGACAAGTAACAGGCGCTCACTCTGCTACGCGGCACTCGGGATTTGACCCGCCAAACTGCCGACATATATATATATATATATATATACACACACACATATACACACACACACACACACACACATATATATCTGTATATGTATATCTGTGTGTGTATATCTGTGTTTGTATCTGAATCTATATATATATATATCTTATCTGTATCTATCATATCTATATCTATCTATCTATCTATATATATCTAGATAGATAGATAGATAGATAGATAGATAGATTTCTGTAGAGTTCCCCAAGGTTTATGCCTCCACTTGGGAGCAAGTTTCCACAGTCCTGTGAATGTTTGAGGAGTAAGATCAAATGGGACATCCAAGGATAGTTAGTGCTCAACTTACGACCACAGCTGACCAGAATTTCCGTTGCTAAGCAAGGTGATTGTTAAGTGAGTCATGCCACATTTTATGACCTTTTTGCCATGGTCGCTAAGTGAATCCTAGTTAAGTGAGTCCAGCTTCTCCCATTGACCTTGCTTGTAGGAAGGCAGTAGGAAGGTTTTACGTAGTGATCACATCACCGTGAGATGCTGCAATTATTGTAATTATATGTAGGTTGCTTAGTGCCTGAATTCTGATCACATGATCACGGGGATGCTATGAAGGTTGTACCTCCAAGGACTGTTCCTAAGTCATCCTTTCAATGCCATAAGTTTGAATGGTCACTAAATAAATGGTTTTAGCTCGAGGGTTACTAATAAGCATGCGTAGAATTTGCTGGAAGTATCTTCTGAAGATGGTTCCACCAGAAATGGTCAAAACACCTTGTTTTGCATTCAGCATTTGCAGTGTTATTCTGCCTTGTGCAGTGGCTCTCTTGCTCACACAAAGTGCTATGCCTTTAAAAAAAAAGTAAGACTTTATGAGAAAACCCCCCCCCCCCATTTTATCTATTGAGTTGGAATGGGATATTGACGTTTATTTAATCACGTTTGTGTAGCTGCCCATCTCACGCAGTGACTTTGGGCAGCGTATATAATAAGACTCGAAACGCATAAGCAGTAAAACAACCAACAACTAATGTAAAAGGTAAAAACAACATAAAGAGAAGTTGGCACGTAAGTCATCATTTAGGCTTAGCACGTTGGGAGACCGCTGTTGGCACGCTCAGAGCTCTGCTTGTTTTTTTCAGTTATTTTTATTTTATTGATTGGTCAAATTTAGTGACCGGCGACCGCCCATCTCATTCACAGAGTAACTCTGGGCAGTGTATCACTGCAAACAAAAACCGTCTAAAATATTGTATCTTAGCAAAAGGAGATCACTAAGGGTGGAATAATAAAAGTGAAGAAACCAGGAAGAAGCCTCTTCAAGGCATTAACCAACTCAAAAGCTTGTGTTCCAACACTGATGATGTTACCTAGTTCGGTAATGAAACGTCTGCAAGAAAACAAGCCCAGAGAGGACCAAAGACCCCACAGTCCTCCTCAACCTCTCTACAAATCCCACTCCCTTCTAGCACTGATGACGTTACCTAGTTTGGTAAGGAAACGTTTGCAAGAAAACCACTAAGCCCAGTGCACCAAGGACCCCCTTAGCCTAGTTCAACCGTGAGTTACAAATATTCTCCTCAATTGCTTGTCCGTTTCTCTCCCAGCCCCGTGCGAGTTGGCAGGCCTAGGTTTTCAAACTCTTCCAAAAGGCCAGAAGACTTAACACAGGGGTAGGCAACCTTAGCTCTTTTATGACTCCTGGACTTCAACTCCCAGAATTCCTGAGCCAGCATGGGGGAACTATGGCCCCTTCGTGACTGGTGGACTTCAACTCCCAGAATTCCTGAGCCAGCATGGGGGAACTATGGCCCCTTCGTGACTGGTGGACTTCAACTCCCAGAATTCCTGAGCCAGCATGGCTCAGCTTGGAAACCTCTCCCTTTCCCCTCAGCATGGCTGGCTCAGGAATTCTGGGAGTTGAAGTCCAGGAGTCATAAAAGAGCCGAGGTTGCCTACCCCTGACTTAACAGAACTTTCAGGCAGTTGAAGGCAAGGATACTACTCGTAAGAACCCGTTCCCATGTAGCTGCATTCACGTGTACTTTTTTTTTAAAAAAAAAAATCTTACGTAACTTTAAAAACACAAAACTCTTCTGCATTCCTACACCACCATTCCTGATACGTTCAGGGATGTGATTGTGTTTCCCTAGGTGGCCTTCACTATTGAATGTGGGACACGAGTAGTAATTGTGCTTTGTTGTACCCATTTTTTAAAACACAGAGGTCACCATTTTTCAGGATAACGAACTAGAACAGCAAGAAGAAACAAATGGGAGAGTAAGATAACTGTAGCAAAAATAGGGTCCGAGCAAATGAAAATTATCAGTCAGTGCATTAGCCCTGGGTATTACAGTAGCTTTTGTATAAGCAGTGGCTGCTTAACGTTGAAATACTCCAAGTCTTGCGTTGTTAAATTATTATTAAATATTAACGTTAAATCTTGCATTTGAAAACTTGAGAATAACGACGTCAGTAAGGTTGTCCTTTTAAGGGAGTAACCATTGGAAGTGATGCAAAGGGGCAACAAGAATAAAACCCTGCAGTTCGTTGAGGTACTCCTTGACTTGCAACAGTTCACTTAGCGACCGTTCAAAGTTACAGGTTACACCACCACGGGGGAAAAGTGACCATTTTTCACACTTCTGATCAATTTAGGTTGCAAATGTTTTGTCGCATTTCTGGAAATCGCCATTTTTCCTATTCGAAAGGTGTGTGGGTTGGTTTTTTTTGTCTCAGAGCTACAAAAACATTTCTCATGTGCCTCGGGCTGGGATTTACAGTAAAGTCCACTCATGCCCATATTCTTACGGCTTAGTAAAATGCGTAGCTCCAGTCACTGTCCTTTTCCTGTGAAATTACCTGTGAAGGTTTCTTAATTAAATAAGACTGTAATGAAATGAAGTGGCGGTTATCTGAGGTGCCTGCAGTGCTTGGGATAAAAACCCATTTCCTTCTGTGCCTGCATATGCTGGGATGCTCTACCTGCAAAAAAGATTCTCTGAAGAATTTATTCACTTCACTGATCAGGTCGAGTGTTTTGTTGTTTTTTCAAGCTTCACTAATTTTCCTGATTTGCTTTCCTTTATTTTAGCGCTAGGCATGATTTGTTTCACTGTGATTTGTTTAATTAACCTCAAATCGCTGTGCCGGCACAGCATACAAAGACATAAAGCTTTTAGGAAATAGAACGAGGATTAAATTTAAATAGATAAAATGTGTATTTTGGACATTATAATTTGTTATGAAGTGAGATAAGGGAAATCTTGGTTACCCGAAGTCCGAAAATTATGGATGATCAAAGGTTAAATTGGAATATTGATGAGAAGTTAAAAATATATATGTAAAAATCAATAACAGGATATGGATTGTTTATGAAGATTGAATGTAATTAAGATATGTATAAGCTAAAAAAAATATTGCTAAATATAATAAGGATGTCTTCATTGAGTTGATATAACTAGAACTGTAGTAGCTTGATTAACCCAGTCACCACGTTGCTTTTTAAATACTCGAATGTAGAATTGGAAAAATAATAAAATATTATGTATATATAAAAAGACATAAAACCCTGATTTGCAAACTGCAAAAATACGTCAGCTAAAACTGTACAGGGAGTGCAGAATTATTAGGCAAGTTGTATTTTTGAGGATTAATTTTATTATTGAACAACAACCATGTTCTCAATGAACCCAAAAAACTCATTAATATCAAAGCTGAATATTTTTGGAAGTAGTTTTTAGTTTGTTTTTAGTTATAGCTATTTTAGGGGGATATCTGTGTGTGCAGGTGACTATTACTGTGCATAATTATTAGGCAACTTAACAAAAAACAAATATATACCCATTTCAATTATTTATTTTTACCAGTGAAACCAATATAACATCTCAACATTCACAAATATACATTTCTGACATTCAAAAACAAAACAAAAACAAATCAGTGACCAATATAGCCACCTTTCTTTGCAAGGACACTCAAAAGCCTGCCATCCATGGATTCTGTCAGTGTTTTGATCTGTTCACCATCAACATTGCGTGCAGCAGCAACCACAGCCTCCCAGACACTGTTCAGAGAGGTGTACTGTTTTCCCTCCTTGTAAATCTCACATTTGATGATGGACCACAGGTTCTCAATGGGGTTCAGATCAGGTGAACAAGGAGGCCATGTCATTAGATTTCCTGCTTTTATACCCTTTCTTGCCAGCCACGCTGTGGAGTACTTGGACGCGTGTGATGGAGCATTGTCCTGCATGAAAATCATGTTTTTCTTGAAGGATGCAGACTTCTTCCTGTACCACTGCTTGAAGAAGGTGTCTTCCAGAAACTGGCAGTAGGACTGGGAGTTGAGCTTGACTCCATCCTCAACCCGAAAAGGCCCCACAAGCTCATCTTTGATGATACCAGCCCAAACCAGTACTCCACCTCCACCTTGCTGGCGTCTGAGTCGGACTGGAGCTCTCTGCCCTTTACCAATCCAGCCACGGGCCCATCCATCTGGCCCATCAAGACTCACTCTCATTTCATCAGTCCATAAAACCTTAGAAAAATCAGTCTTGAGATATTTCTTGGCCCAGTCTTGACGTTTCAGCTTGTGTGTCTTGTTCAGTGGTGGTCGTCTTTCAGCCTTTCTTACCTTGGCCATGTCTCTGAGTATTGCACACCTTGTGCTTTTGGGCACTCCAGTGATGTTGCAGCTCTGAAATATGGCCAAACTGGTGGCAAGTGGCATCTTGGCAGCTGCACGCTTGACTTTTCTCAGTTCATGGGCAGTTATTTTGCGCCTTGGTTTCTCCACACGCTTCTTGCGACCCTGTTGACTATTTTGAATGAAACGCTTGATTGTTCGATGATCACGCTTCAGAAGCTTTGCAATTTTAAGAGTGCTGCATCCCTCTGCAAGATATCTCACTATTTTTGACTTTTCTGAGCCTGTCAAGTCCTTCTTTTGACCCATTTTGCCAAAGGAAAGGAAGTTGCCTAATAATTATGCACACCTGATACAGGGTGTTGATGTCATTAGACCACACCCCTTCTCATTACAGAGATGCACATCACCTAATATGCTTAATTGGTAGTAGGCTTTCGAGCCTATACAGCTTGGAGTAAGACAACATGCATAAAGAGGATGATGTGCTCAAAATACTCATTTGCCTAATAATTCTGCACTCCCTGTAGGAACAGAGTTATGAGGCACCAGACTGTAGTCCATACATTGGGCCTTCAGATGTTACTTGTGTCATAACGCAATCTCTTTGGCTCACATTGCAAAAAAAAGTAGTGGTTTTTTTTTTGCCAAACGGAGTAGATAAGTGGTCTTAATTTTTCTCTCCACAAAGTGTAAATTGACAACCCTGTTTTTCTCACTAGTGAATGCAGGTAGTCCTCGGCTTATTACCCAGAATTCAGTTGCTAAGCAAGACGGTTAAGTGAGTTTTGCTCCATTCTACAACCTTTTTGCCGCAGGGGCTAAGCAAGTCGCTGCAGTCGCTAAGTGAATCGTGCGGTCGTTAATTGAATCTGGTTTCTTCCCACTTGGCTTGTCGGAAGCCGGCTAGGAAGGTTACAAACGATGTTCACGTGACCCCCCGGGATGGTGCAACTTGTCACAAATGCTCGCTAGTTGCCAACCGTCTGAATTTTGATTAGATGACTGTAACGATGCTGCAACACTCATCAGTGTGAAGAAAGCCTCATTAGTCATTTTTTCCTCCTGTGTTGTCGTAATTTTAAACAGTCACTGAGCATATGCTTGTAAATCGAGGACAACCTGTAATGGAGACATTTTTTGACAGGAACTGGAGAACTTGGGGATCACCTAAAAACAGGAGTGCAGTACAACTGCATGCATAAGAATAACTAAAATGGTGGTGCAGTGGTTAGAATGCAATACTGCGGTCTACTTTTGCTGACTCCTGACTGCCAGCAGTTTGGCAGTTCAAGTGTCACCAGCTCAAGGTTGACTCGGCCTTCCATCCTTCTGAGGTCGGTAAAATGACCCACATTGTTGGGGGCAAGAGGCTGACTCTATAAAGCGCTTATAGAGGGCTACAAAGCACTGTGAAGTATATAAATCTAAGTGCTATCCACCTATCCAGCTGCCTGTCTATGTCTGTCTGTCTGCCTGTCTATCTATCTATCTATCTATCTATCTATCTATCTATCTATCTATCTATCTATCTATCTATCTTGGTACTGCAGTGGTTAGAATGCAGCATTGCAGGCTAACTCTGCCCACAGCCTGGAATTCGATCCTGGCCAGCTCAAGTTTGACTCAGTCTTCTATCCTTCTGATGTCGGTAAAATGAGGACCCAGATTGTTGGGGGCAACAGGCTGTAAACCGCTTAGAGAGGGCTGTAAAGCACTACGAAGGGGTATATACGTCTAAGTGTTGTTGCTATTGCTAAAATGTTTATAAATGTGTGTTTTTCTGGAAATTCAAGAAGTTGTGATCTCAGTACATCTAGAAGGGTGCTAGCTTCAGAACAAATTTTGATGACAGCGAAGAGACGTGCTCTCACATCCGTTGTAATGGCTTGCACAGGTGGAAATTATATGCTACCGTACAAGATGTCCCTGATCCTGGTTGAAAATGATGAAATGCATTCAGAGTAGATGAGGAGAGTGGTAACTCCTTCGCTTTGTTATCCTTCAACAGGATAAAAGAGGTCTAAAGGGGCCTCCTTAATGATGGCGACGCAAGATATGAGCATGCACATGGAGGAAGTTGTGGTGGTAACAACTCCAGATAGTGTGGTTGATGGCAGCGGTGTGGAGGAAGTGAAGACCGTCCTAGTTACCACCAATTTGTCCCAGCATGGGTGAGTAAAAAGATGAGCTACTTAGCTGGTATGATGGATACATTCAAAACTGTAGCTATTCCAGTGGTGTACCTAGAATATTTGACACCTGGGGCAGGTCCTCTTTTAGCATACACACGCTTCCTTCATTGTTGAGATCCAATTTGGGGTAGTGGTTAAGACATCAGATTAGAAGCTAGGAGACTGAATTCTAGTCCTGCCTTGGGCCTGAAAGCTCTCTGGGTGACTTTGGGCCAATCACCAGGAGACTATGACTTCCAATCCTGCGTTAGGCACAAAAGCCAGCTGGAGATTTAGGGGCAATCAGCAGGAGATGGTGAATTCCAGTTTTGCCTTGGGGCTGAAAGCTCTCTGGGTGACTTTGGGCCAATCACCAGGAGACAGTGAGTTCTAGTCCTGCCTTAGGGAAAAATGCCAGCTGGGAGATTTTGGGCCAATCACCAGGAGTTGGTGAATTCCAGTTTTGCCTTGGGCCTCAAAACTCTCTGGGTAACTTTGGGCCGATCACCAGGAGACGGTGAATTCTAGTCCTGCCTTAGGGACAAAAGCCAGATGGGAGATTTTGGGCCAATCACCAGGAGATGGTGAATTCTAGTTCTGCCTTGGCCATGAAGCCAGCTGGATGACCTTGGGCCAGTAGCTCTCAATGCTAGGAAGAAGAAGACAAGTTCAAGACAATTCTAAAAAAATAAGTAAAGTCATGGTTAGTCACTGGGGATAAAAACTGTCTTGAAGGTGCACATTTTTTCCTCCATTGCTGCTATGCTACCAGTGATTGACACACA
This sequence comes from Vipera ursinii, assembly GCF_947247035.1. Taxonomy (NCBI): domain Eukaryota; kingdom Metazoa; phylum Chordata; class Lepidosauria; order Squamata; family Viperidae; genus Vipera; species Vipera ursinii. Next base: position 4,192,512 of record NC_139516.1, on the reverse strand, counting down.
AGCAGCTGATTGGCACACGGGCAGCAGCAACCTGTCCCCAAGCCCACGTCTAGCCTCCTACTCTCTTCAGCACCACGCCTGCATTTGAGTGGACACCTCCACCTCCCCTCCTACCTTGGTACACCCTTGAGCTGCTGCACATTTTCTATTCCTATCTCTGGAATGTAGGAATTCACATAAAAGAGGTTAGAATTAATAAATGATGTAGTTTATTAATTTATTAAATTTATATAGCCACCTAACTCACGTACAGTGACTCTGGGCAGTGTACAGCAGAGGTCCCCAACCTTTTGGGCCCCAGGGACCGGTTCTGTGGAGAGAGGTTTTTCCGCGGACTGGAGGGGGCATGGTTTCATGTACTGCCTGGGGCTTTGCTTGTTTGTGCGGACCGGTTGCTGGCCTGCTGCGGCCCGGTACCAGTCCACGGACCGTGGGTTGGGGACCCTGGTATACAGCATTAAAAAAATCCAGTTTAAACCCTCCCAATATAGTTAATCATCAGTGGGAAAATAAGGCCCTCAAAGACAGAGGTTCCATAGCTTACATTGCTATAGAATAAAGGGGGGGGGGAAATGACAGTAAACAACATTATAATAGTTTCTCATACATATATGTGCATATAAAATTGAAATAACTGCTTCATTGTAATCATCCAAGTATCATTTCTCAAATTTGGATTAGCAACATTTTTCTCAAAAACAATTTGAGGAACCCAAACTGTAACGAAGGCTAATACTGTATACACATCCCAGGATAATTTTATTTATTTATTTTATTTTAATTCAATTTATATACCGCCCTTTTCCCGAAGGACTCAGGGCGGTTTACAGGGCAAAAATAAAACAATGTAATATAAAAGTTAACATAAATTAAATCAATAACACCAAAATTAAAATTAGGATTTAAAATTTAAAAAACTTAAAACCCCTCAGTCCAGGCCGGCTAACTCAAAAAGCCAGGTTTCTAGGTCCCGGCGAAACGAACGAAGTTCGGGGGCAATCCGGAGTTCCACCAGCAATTGATTCCAAAGGGCAGGCGCCCTAATGAGGCAAGATCGAATTTGTGTCAGTCACTGAGCTTGCAAGCTCGTGCTGGAGCCCATCTTCAGGGAATTTCTCTCTACTGGAATACGTGCTTTGGGCTGTTCTGTGAGTCGTGTTTATGTGGTGGCTTCCTATTGGCTGATTGGTGTGTTGGTGGTTGGCGATTGGCTGTCGCTTCCTTGTGCCGCCCAGCCCTTGCCTCCTAAGTACTTGATAGGCTGGTGGTAAATCTGCACTCCTGTTGACTGACGAGGGCCCCGTTTCCCAGGCTTCAATCATTTCCCTGGCTGTTTTTGTGCCTGCTCAGCCAACAATCTTAGTAACTGCGAAATTGAATGTGAGGCTACCAATGAGTTCGTGTCTCCTCAACTGACCACTCTTGCAATCTGGTGGTTGGCTTCCTCCCTATTTATCCTACATAATCACAGGGGCAATCCATGCAGGGGATCCAGTAGATTCCATTGGAAGTGTCTACCCACCTCCAAGCGATCTGTACAGTGCATAATTTGTCCTCGTATGGTAGCCTCTGGGCAGCCTGCGATGCCCACTTGCAGATCTCAGAAGCTGCATTTTAACGGCTTCTGAAACGTTTTTGACATATGGGCAGGCTGTGTCTTTTACCTTCTTTTTCTTTTTCTTTACCTTTTTTTCTTTTATGTTCTCTTTTCTTTTCTCTCCTTTGATTTTTACGCAGGAGTCTTGAAATAAAGACTTGCTTTGTCATTATTCTCTCCTCTTTGAGTGTGACTTCCTTGCAGAAATCAGCTGTGCTGCCACCCATGAATTTTGTCATAGAAACAGCTCACACCAAAAGCTGTTTAATACAGCAGAAGGGTGAGGTGGGCTTCTCTGAGTTAATGACCCACCTCTCAGGTTTCCCAAGCTGAAGAACACTTTTTTTTTGGTAGAAAAACAAAAGTGTTGTGAACCTCTCTGGCGAAAGAAAAATGAGAAAGGAATACATGATCCCTTCAGCTTTTCTGCTTACACTCGATGTTTTTCCCCCCCTGTATTCCATATTTCTGGCCCTAAAAAAAGAAACAAACGTCAGGCTAATCTGTAGGGATTATCAATAGATAAGTATGGCTTCCTGTGTATAACTGGTCTCTGTGTTTAAACACTTATCCTGATTTTCCGACTGGCTTCAATAAATTAACGCTGATGCAAGGCACCAGGGGATCTTAGGTTTTCAAATCTTTGCTGAAAATAACAGGCAGGTTTGCTAAAACTGCGTTTAGTCTAGTAGTGCAGGGGTAGGCAACCTTGGCTCTTTTATGACTCATGGACTTCAACTCCCAGAATTCCTGAGCCAGTAAGCTGCTGGCTCAGGAATTCTGGGAGTTGAAGTCCATGAGTCATAAAAGAGCCAAGGTTGCCTACCCCTGGTCTAGTGGTTAAGGCCCCAAGCTAGAAAGAAGGAGGTGGAGTTTTAGCCCTGCTTTAGGCATGCAGGGCGGCTGGGTGGCTTTGGGCCAATCACTCAGAGACTCTGAGTTCTAGTCCCACCTTAGGCACGAAAGCCAATTGGATGATTGAGCCAATCACCAGTAGATGTTGAGTTCTAGTCCCGCCTTAGGCAGGAAAGCTGGCTGGGTGCCCAATCAGCAGGAGACGGTCCCTTCTAATCCCTCCTTAGGCCCGAAAGCCACTTGGGTGACTTTGGATCAGTCACCAGGAGATGGGGAGTTCTCGTTTCGCCTTTAGACCTGAAAACCGACTGGATGACCTTGGCTCAGTCACTCTCAGCCCGACCCACCTCACAGGGTTGTTGTGGGAGGAAAAATAGGAGCAGGAAGGTATGTTGGATGCTGTATATTCACCGCTTTGAGTTATTTGTAAAAAAAAAATTAAGGGAGGATAGGAATACATAAAAATAAAATAGTAAAAGGTAAAGGTTCCCCCGCACACGCGTGCTTGTCGTTTCCGACTCTAGGGGCCGGTGCTCATCTCCGTTTCAAAGCCGAAGAGCCAACGCTTCTCCGAGGACATCTCCGTGGTCATGTGGCCGGCATGACTGGACGCCAAAGGCGCACGGAATGCTGTTACCTTCCCACCGTAGTGGTCCCTATTTTTCTACTTGCATTTTTTACGTGCTTTCAAACTGCTAGGTTGGCAGAAGCTGGGATGAGTAACAGGCACTCACTCCGTTACGCGGCACTCGGGATTCGACCCGCCAAACTGTCGACCTGATCGACAAGCTCAGCGTCCTAACCCACTGAGCCACCACGTCCCTAAAAAATAAAATAGCTTTTACAAACAAACAAACAAACAACCCTTTGGAACTTAATCTCTTTTAAAAAGAAGTTGTAAAGTTGTGGTGGTAAAGTTTGTGGCAGTTGCTGAAAATTACAGCTGACCTCCCCCCAAGCCTGCCATACAGGGGTGGAAAAAATGAGCAGATAGGCAGACTAAATGGATTCCAGGCAGCCTTTAATGTACACGCTTAATAAAGCATCCCAAACACTGCAATTACATCCCACCCCCCTCGAGTTTGGCAAGGTTTATTTCTGAGATGCTCCCTATGCAATGCGCTGCCAGAAAGCCTAAAGGAAACATTTTGCTTTCATCTTCACTAGCGTCATCTTAAAATATTTGGGAAATGCCACACCTTCTTCCTGTGGGTTCAAGACCTGTTTGGTTGCAGAGAGCGAGAATGGATACGCTTGAGCCCTGGTTGACAGCCTTAGTGCGCTGCCTGTGCTGTTGTAATAAATCTGAGATGTTGTCCTGGCCAAGAAATGGTGGGTGACTTTGGCAGACAATGTATGTTTGCGTCACATAACGGGATGATTGTGCTGTAATCTGCAGTTAGCAGATGCTATGGGGAAGATGGTGCCGCTGCGCTTAATGTCAGGTTTTCTCTTTATGTAGCCAGGTGATGATAATAAAGTTGGAAGAGACCTTGGAGGTCATCTAGTCCAACCCCCTGCTCAGGCAGGAAACCCTATATCATTTCGGACAAATGGCTGTCCAGTCTCCTTAAAAACTTCCAGTGATGGAGCATTCACCGCTTCTGGAGTCAGGTTGTTCCACTGGTTAATTGTTCTGACTGTCAGGAAGTTTCTCCTTAGTTCCAGGTTGCTCCTCTCCTTGATGAGTTTCCACCTGTTGCTTCTTGTCCTGCCTTCGGGCGCTTTGGAGAATAGCTTGACTCTCTCTTCTTTGGGGCAGCCCCTGAGATATTGGAACACGGCTATCATGTCACCCCTCACCCTTCTCTTCGTTAAACTTGTTGTTGTTGTTAGCTGCGAAGTCGTGTCCGACCCATCGCGACCCTATGGACAACATTCCTCCAGGCCTTCCTGTCTTCTACCATCTTCTGGAGTCCATTTAAGCTCACGCCTTCTGCTTCAGTGACTCCATCCAGCCACCTCATTCTCTGTCGTCCCCTTCTTCTATTGCCCTCGATCTTTCCCAGCATGAGGCTCTTCTCCAGTGAGTCCTTCCTTCTCATTAGGTGGCCAAAGTATTTGAGTTTTAGCTTCAGGATCTGGCCTTCTAAAGAGCAGTCAGGATTGATCTCCTCTAGGACTGACCGGTTTGATCGCCTTGCAGTCCAAGGGACTCGCAGGAGTCTTCTCCAGCACCATAGTTCAAAGGCCTCAATTCTTTGGCGCTCAGCCTTTCTTATGGTCCAACTTTCACTGCCATACATTGCAACTGGGAAGACCATAGCCTTGACTATACGCACTTTTGTTGACAGGGTGATGTCTCTGTTTTTTAGTTCGTTAAACTAGACATCCCCAATTCCAGCAACCGTTCATTATATGGTTTAGCCTCCAGTCCCCTAATCATCTTTGTTGCTCTTCTCTGTACTCTTTCTAGAATCTCAACATCTTTTTTACATCACGGTGACCAAAACTGGATGCAGTATTCCAGGTGTGGCCTTACCAAGGCCTTGTAAAGTGGTATTAACACTTCACGTGATCTTGATTCTATCCCTCTGTTAATGCAGCCTAGCACTGTGTTGGCTTTTTTGGCAGCTGCAGCACACAGCTGGCTACTGTTTAAGTGATCGTCCACTAGGACTGAGATCCCTCTCACAGTTACTAATATTGAGCAAGGAACCACCTATACCAGTGGTAGGCAACCTCGGCTCTTTTATGACTCATGGACTTCAACTCCCAGAATTCCTGAGCCAGCCATGCTGGCTCAGGAATTCTGGGAGTTGAAGTCCATGAGTCATAAAAGAGGCGAGGTTGCCTACCCCTGACCTATACTATACCTGTACTTTCGGTTTTTCTGGCCTAAATGTAGAACCTTACTTTTTTCACCACTGAATTTTGTCATTTTCTTAGATAGCGCCCAGTGTTCAAGTCTGTCCAGATCCTCCTGTATCTTAAGCCTGTCCTCTGGAGTATTGGCTATTCCTACCAGCTTGGTGTCATCTGCAAATTTGATGAGTTCCCCATTTATCCCCTTGATTAAGGACGCAGCTGTCTGCCTGATCTACCCATTCATTTTTAGAAGCCAGGAGCTTTTAGCTCTGGAGTATCCTACGTACTGGTGTTTATTTACAGGTAGTCCTCGACTTACAACAGTTTGTGTCATGGTTCCGACAGATGAAACTCTTCAAAGAACTTCGAGGCGTTGTTTACCTTAAAGAATCTTTATTCGAGCATCCGCAGTACATAGGCAAAGCCAAAATCTCAATTCTCCTCCCCTGAGCACATAGTATCAAAGCACAATTCCCTCCCCCAATTAACAGTCATAAATAACCTTCTCCAATTAGTTTGAAATTCAGGCTTCCCTCCTGTTCTCCAGTCCTTACCATCTCTTATTTCAAAAAACCTTGGTTCTCACACTGTTACAATATTGTTATGTCTGTCTAACTCCTCTCCCCCCCCCAAGTATCATCTAATTCTAACTCTAATTCTAAGAGTAAAACATCCGATGTTAGCAGCGTTGACATCGTTACTATATGTAGTTCGTGACTTACAACCACTCATTTAAGGACCGAATTTACAACCTCCCCCCCCTTCGCGCGAAAAAAGTGACTTGTGGCCGTTTTTCACACTTAACAATAGTTGTAGCATCCTCATAGTCACGTGATCATAATTCAGAGGGTTCACATGACACACACATCCGGATGGTGCAACCGTCACAGATAATGAACCAGTTGCCAAACATTGGAATTTTGACCACATGACCCTGGAGGATGCCGCAACGGTCGCAAGCGTGAAAAAGAAGTCACAAGTCACTCTTTTTTTTCCCAGTGCTAACTTTGAACGGTCATTAAATGAACGGTTGTAAATTGAGGACTACCTGGTACCGGTTTGTAAATGTTTGTAAGCTGTCCAGAGTCGCCTTCAGACAAGACGGGCGGCAGACTAATCTAATGAATAAATAATTAAATCGGTGGGGACAGTTTCCAATTTACTTACATTGTTTTGTTTCTCCCCCCCCCCCCATTTCTTGCTAAAACTACACAGCAAGAAAATTCGTTTCTTGGAAATTATGCCCCTGAATTATGGAAGTTTCTAGAAAAGCTAACGTCTTTCCCAGAACTGCTGCCCCAGATTCTTTTAGCCTTATGTGGCCTGTATCTTTCCTTTCCTTTCCTTTAAAATAGTTAAAAACCGGCAGATCCCTTGCTTACTTTTCACAGTCCCACTTCAGGAAATACGGAAGGATTTAAACGATCAGACGAGGCCTGCTAATCACATTTATTTATTTACTAAATTGCTAACGCTGCCCATCTCGGATGGCCCCCGACCTTCGCACCTTCCGGCGCGACTTAAAAACTTACCTGTTCCAGCAGTCCGGCCTGGCCTGATAGCTCTTGGGGTTTCATTTGTTTTTTACTATTTTTTTACTATTGTTTAACTGTATACCTACCTTACTCTGTACACCGCCCCGAGTCCCTCGGGAGAAGGGTGGTATATAAAAACAAACAAATAAATAAATAAATAATAAATCTCGCTGTCAAGCGCCACACACCCGAATGGGAATTAATGCCTTCGTATTGGTCGTAAATAGGATCGGTCGTAAAGGACTGTTTTCAGCGCCTTCGTAACTCTGAACTGTCATTAAACTAGTGATCGTCCAGTCGTGTGAAAAAGAAAAGGACAGGTAGTCCTCGAGTTACGACCACAACTGACTCCCCCCCTAATTTTTTTTTTTGCTGCTAAGTGAAACATTGATCAAGTGAGTTTGTCCCATCTTACGACGTTTCTCACCACTGTTGTTATGGGAATCATTGCATCTGTTAAGCATGTTTGTTAAGTAACTCTGGCTTCCCCCGTTGATTTTGCTTGTCTGAAGGTTGCCAGAGGGGATCACGTGAGCCCGGGGACACTGCAACCGTCATAAGCATGAGCCAGTTTTGCCAAGCATCCGAATTTTGGGGATGCTACGGTGGTCGTAAGTGAAAAATGGTCATAAGTCCCTCTTTTCCGTGCCGCTGTAACTTTGAACTGTCGTAAACCGAGGACTGCCTGTCCCTTTTCTTTTTCAGACGACTGGACGATCACTAGTTTAATGACGGTTCAGAGTTACGAAGGCGCTGAAAACAGTCCTTTACGACCGATCCTATTTACGACCAATACGAAGGCCGTGGCAGCATTAATTCCCATTCGGGTGTGTGGCGCTTGACAGCGAGATGGGCAGCGTTATCAATTTAGTAAATAATAGCTTGGGGCCTTAACCACTAGACCAGGGGTAGGCAACCTTGGCTCTTTTATGACTCATGGACTTCAACTGCCTGGGCTATGTAGTAAAAAAAAATGGTCTGGCCCTTAGCAGTTCTGAAAAGTAGTTAAATACAACCTCAGATGAACAGCAAGCACCGTGTGGCATATTACGCCACGTCATCATTTATTTTACATCCAAGAAAGCCAGCCTGAAGAAGCCAAGTACATTTTTCTCGAGGAAAATGGCTAAAATGAGAGCACTTTGGCTAACGTCATTTCTTCACCGTTTCTCCCTTCCTCTCTGACCAGGAGTGACCTCAACGAGGACGCCCTGGAGACCGAAAACGCAGCCGCTGCAGCCGCTGCAGCTTTTACCGCCTCTGCGCATCTGAAAGAAGCCCTGTTAGGTAAGTCGGGTGAATCAGGACATTCCTATCCTCCAGAGTACCTGCGAAGAAGGGGAAGGTGTGAGTTGCAAGGTGAAAATGGCCGTGGCTCGTGGCAATTGCACCGTACCTGAGGAGACCTCAGGAGGAGAGGACATTGGCACTGGGCAGTAAATGCTGGACACTTGAAAAGTGTAAGAGACAACTCAGTTCAGATGGGTATTAGCAAGCCTTCCTTCCTTCCTTCCTTCCTCCCTCCCTCCCTCTACTTTCTCTTTTGTTCCCTTTCCTTTCCCTTCCTTCCCATTCCTTTCTTTCCTTTCCTTCCCTCCCACTTTTCTTCCTTCCCTTTCCCTTCCCTTCCTTTCCCTTTCCTTTCTTTCCTTCCCTTCCCTTCCGTCCTTTCCTTCCCTTTCCCTTCCCTTCCCTTCCCTTCCTTTCCCTTCCCTTCCCTTCCCTTCCCCTTCCTTCCCTTTCCTTTCCCTTCCTTCCCTTTCCTTTTCTTTCCTTTCCTTTCCTTTCCTTCCCTTTCCTTCCTTTCCTTCTCTTTCCTTCCTTTCCCTTCCTTTCCCTTCCTTTCCCTTCCTTTAATTCCCTCCCTTCCCTCCTTTCCTTCCCTTTCCTCTCCTCTCCTCTCCTCTCCTCTCCTCTCCTCTCCTCTCCTCTCCTCTCCTCTCCTCTCCTCTCCTCTCCTCCCTTCCCCTTCCCTCCTTTCCTTTCCTTTCCTTTCCTTTCCTTTCCTTTCCTTTCCTCTCCTTCCCTTCCATCTTCCCAGCCCCCTCTCGCCTTCCTTCCTCTCTTCCTCCCTTCCTTCCTTGGACTTCCAGGACAGAAAGGTTGCATTCCAGAGGAGCAAAAGACAACTCAGCAGAAAGAGGGTGAAGACAGCACCCTCCCAATAGTTGCCAGAGTATATGCTTCATCTAGGTAGCAGTCAACTTCAGTTTGGCAAGATTCTGTCGGTAGGTGTTAAAACAATAAAGAATTCGGCTTGGGAGAACTTCCGCATCTTTCCTGGTTTTTGGAGCCTGACAAACTCTGCATCTCTGGTTGCAGAGTTATTTCTTACCTGTCTATATTTCTAGCGTCATCGTATATAGCCCATCCTTTCTCAGAGAGCTCAAGGCAAGGCAGGGCAAGTGGTCCTCAGCTTACAACCCCAACGGAGCCCAAAGGTTATGTTGCTAAACAAGGCAGTTGTTGAATTTTGCCCCCTTTTATGACTTTTTTTTTGCTACTATCCATAAGCAGAATCTGTCTCCCCCACTGATTTGCTGGTCAGAAGGCCACAAGAGGGGATCACATGACCCCAGGACACTGCAACCGTCACAAATATGAGCCAGTTGCTCCTACGAGCATCTGAATTTTGATCCCGTGATCATGGGGATGCTGCAGGAGTCATAAGTGCAGGAAAACGGTCATAGGTCAACTTTTCCCAGTGCTGTTGTAATCACAAATAGACACTAAAAACGGTCTTAAGCCGAGGACTGCCTGTATTTCCTAGATTTTATCCCGACGACAGCCCAAAGACACTCGGAGGTTTTTTGCTGACATTTGAACTCACTCAGCCTGTCTTGGGGCAAGCCACGAACAGCTCCAAAATGCAACAGCAGAATGCTGAGAAGTGGCTCCAGCCGTTTGTTCCCTTCGCTTGCGTGTTTCGCTTGAGTCTTGCTTTCTCCCTGCCAAGTAAAAAAGAGGAAATTAAAACTTAGCAAACTAAAATCATCCCTACTCTATCCTCAGAGTCATTCCGATTTAGAGAAATGGTGGCGAGTGCATTTGATTTGGCTCTCGTTTAGGGCAGAATCTGAATCTAGGCTATTCCAACTGGCCCGCTGATGCGTCATTTGTGTGACAGACCCCCGTTGCTATGAAGACAACTTCATAGATGGGGGAGGAGTTGATAAATCAGGGGTGTCAAACTGCCGGCCCGCCGAAACCGCACCCACCCCAGCTCTGGAAATGGGGGGAAAAGTCGCGATACATCACGGCACGGCACGTGTCATTGCGAGTTTGACACCCCTGCTTTAAACCATCTTCACCAGCATTAGTAATTCATCTATCAGAGTAGAGCTGGAAGGGACCTTGGAGGTCTTCTAGTCCAACCCCCTGCTCAAGCAGGAGACCCTATTCCATTTCAGACAAGGGACTGTCCAGTCTCTTCTTAAAACTTTCCATTGATGGAGCGCCCACGATTTCTGGTGGCAAGCTGTTCCACTGGTTAATTGTCCTCACTGTCAGGAAGTTTCTCCTTAATTCCAGGTTGCTTCTCGCCTTGATCAGTTTCCATCTGTTGCTTCTTGTCCTGCCCTCTGGCGCTTTGGAGAGTAGCTTGACCCCCCCCTTCTTCATGGCAGCCCCTCAAATACTGGAATACTGCTAAGATGTCGCCCCTAGTCCTTTTCATTAAACTAGATACACCCAATTCCTGAAACCCTTCTTCATATGCAGTATTCCAGGTGTGGCCTCAACTAAAGCTTGATGAAGCGTTACTAATACTTCACGCCTCTGTTTATACAGCCCCGGATTGTATTAGCTTTTTTGCCTGCCACCGCAGACTGCTGGCTCATATTTGAAGAGGTTGACGTGGTTGTGTACTCTTTTTTTTAATTTAAAAAAACACCTTTTTGATTCCTCCCCTTGAAGTGAAGATGGCGGAAGGAGAAGAATGCATAGAAGCTGAGGTGGCTTATCCCATCACCTGTGGCGACAGCAAAGCAAACCTCATCTGGCGGAAGTTTGTTTGCCCCGGCATCAACGTGAAGTGCGTGCAGGTGAGATTCTTACAATGATTCATCACACAGCCGGCCAGATGTTCAGGCAGGATTTGGCATTTTTGTCTGCCTTTTTGATTCCTTCCCACGGACCCGGGAGAGGCAGACGGGGCTATTTAATGGTGTTACAGGTGGTATTATTATTATTATTATTATTATTATTATTATTATTATTATTATTATTATTATTATTATTATTACTGTGGTTGGTCCCACGGTCAGCCAGATGTTTAGAGCCTCTTTGCGTCCTTCCCAAGGATCTGGGATAAGCCGATGTTGTTATTTGATGGTGTTAAAAGGCAGCGTCATTGCAGGAGGTCAGAAGTTGCCTTTTGCAAGGGACTGATGGAGATTTTGTCCAAGCCAGTGGTGCTCCAGATGTTTTGGGATTGCGCCCGAGGCAGTCCTTAACTTAATTAAGTTAGAAACCAGAACCAATGGAGTTGGGGGAGGGATCTTCGTCCTAGTCCAGTAAAGACCTCCAGCATATCTTACCTTTTTCCAGATAGCTCTTAAAAGCATAGTAAACAGCAACAGGGCTGTGCGTCTTCACGCACTCCACCTTCAAGTATTGTGGGTGCTCCAACGCTGGAGGTTTTCAAGAAGAGATTGGACAACCACCGGTCTGAAATTGTGTAGAGTCTCCGGCTTGAGTGGGGGGGGGGCTGGACTAGAAGACCAAGTAGAAAAATAGGGACCACTCTGGTGGGAAGGTAACAGCGTTCCGTGCGCCTTTGGCAACTAGTCATGCCGGCCACATGACCACGGAGACGTCCTCGGACAAGCGCTGGCTCTTCGGCTTTGAAACGGAGATGAGCACCGGCCCCTGCAGTCGGAAACGACTAGCACACACGTGCGGGGGAACCTTTACCTTTTTTGATCCATGAGAAGCAGTAGAGTCTTCGGAAGACACGCAGGGAGGAAATGGGTTTCCCAATACGTGACAACCTTTTTGAGATAGTCCAGGCAGGAAGCACACCCAGGTGAACTAATTCTCCTTTATTCTAAGGTTACGTGAACAGAATCTTGCAAGTCGGAAAGTACCACTCTTCCCCTTCCCCCCCCCTCACCTTTACATCCCAAGAAACTAGGGGAAGGTCTGTTTGAGATGGTTGCCAGGCCTTCGTTCCTTCTATGGGCTCAGCTGCCCCTCATATCTGACCATTGAGTAGTCTGCTGCACTTCCCCCTGTCTTCCAAGGTCATCTCAGAGCCTTGGTGGAGCAGTGGGCTAATGCCTCCTTAAGTAACACCAGCTGCCTGCAATTAGTGCAGGTTCGAGTCCCACCAGGCTCAAGGTTGACTCAGCCTTCCATCCTTCCGAGGTCGGTAAAATGAGGACCCAGATTGTTGGGGGCAATTAAGCTGGCTTTGTAATAATGCCGCTTGGGGGGGGTGTGTGTGAAAGCCCTAATAAGCAGGCATATACATAGAATGAAGGCTACTGCTAACGCTTGTAAGCCGCCCTGAGTCTTCGGAGAAGGGCGGGATATAAATGGAATTAAAATAAAATAAAAATAAAATAAATTGTGCACGCTCTTACCTTACGTCGCCTGCCTGCCTGCCTTCTTCACACCCCGTCTTTTCCCTTTCTCTTCTTGCAGTACGACAATCATTTGATCAGTCCCAAGGAATTTGTGCATTTGGCTGGCAAGTCCACCCTGAAGGACTGGAAAAGGGCCATCCGGATGAACGGAATCATGCTAAGGTAAATCGCTTACTTTACTGCAAACCACACACCACCACCCCCCGCTCCCTTCTAGCCTTGAGGATATTACCTAGTTGGCTAAAGAAATTTATTTATTTTTATTTATTTATTTATTTTAATTCCATTTATATCCCGCCCTTCTCCGAAGACTCAGGGCGGCTTACAAGCTTAGCAGTAGCCTTCATTCTATGCATATGCCTGCTTATTAGGGCTTTCACACACACCCCAAGCGGCATTATTACAAAGTCAGCTTAATTGCCCCCAACAATCTGGGTCCTCATTTTACCTACCTGGGAAGGATGGAAGGCTGAGTCAACCTTGAGCCTGGTGGGACTCGAACCTGCACTAATTGCAGGCAGCTGGTGTTACTTAGGGAGGCATTAGCCCACTGCTCCACCAAGGAAATGTCTCTCTGAGAAAAAAGCTGCCACGGTCAGAGAGCACCAAGGGCCCCACAGTCCAACCCTGAGCTGCAAATACTGCCTTCTGTCATTGTTTTGTTGTTGTTTTTTTTAGGAAAATCATGGATTCGGGCAAGCTGGATTTCTACGAGCACACCAAAGTTTGCTCCAATACTTGCCGCAGCACTAAAATCGACCTAACCGGAGCCAGGGTGTCTCTCAGCAGCCAGACTTCAGAGTACACCCCACTCACTCCGGCCTCTGCAGACGGTACGTAGAGAAGCAAAACCCAACGAACAGACGGTTAGCAAAGTGCCTCTTGAGTTATCAGGAACCTACACAGGCAAAAGCGTACTGAGAATAGTAAGAGTCACACATTAACCACACAGATACACTGAGTTGCGATAAACAGAAAAAATACTTTACTCTTAGGTGTGAAAAACAAAAACACAATCCGAATCAACAGTCCAGGTCATACACGAATAACGACAGACAAGCAACAGTCCAGGGAGTATCCAAAATACAATGTCTTCTTACCGGTCTGAAGGTCAAGTACACAGTTCCTAAGGTTTAACACAGTAGTAAGCCAAAAAGCAAAAGCAAAGAGAGAGAGAGACAAGCCACGTTCCTAGCTCCTTCTTATGGCCATTGGAAAAACTTACACACCCATTGGCCAATTAGCACCTGAAGGTTTTTATAACATCATGGTTTATATATTTGCAACCCAACCAGGTAGGCTATAACCATATGCCTAACACAGACCACAGTCGAGCCGCCGGAATGGCAGTTTTAATTTCCACCCTTTCTTTACCAAGCCGCCGAGTTCTTTTTTTTCCTCCCTAAAAAGTGGTTCAATCCCCTGTCGATAATTCAACAGTCAACATCAGATAATGGCTGCCCGATCTTTTCTGCCCGCTGCAGCCTGGAAGATTTGCTGGTCATTCAGCAGCCTTCGTCTGTCAGGACCCGCAAGCTCGGCCACTCGAAGAGGTGAGGACCTTCAGCTCCCAGAATTCCCAGAACGGGGAACTCTGGGAGTTGAAGTCCGCACATCTTCAAGCCCTCGAGGTTGAGAAGCACTGGTCGGAACCCTTTCTAGTGCCAGCTGGTGCATCCAAACACTCTTGACTTTTGCGGTTTCCTTCCACAGCCACGTTTGTGGGCATTTTAAACATTCCTAGGGGGTAAAGGAGAAATGGGCGTGTGCCAGGAGCTCCATCTAGCTTTTCAGAGCCTGTCGACGGCTTTTTGATTCATGATACGCGTGGCACATTCACTCAGGAAACTTCAGCAGGCTTTGTTCACTTTCTGTAAGCTTTAATTTCGGCTGCTTTTTATCTCACTCCTTCGCAGGTCAGTGCTTTTTTCCCCCCCGAAACTGGCCAGTGAAGATAAGTTAAATATGTCATATAGGAATCTGTCCTATTTTCCTATTTTAAGCTTTTTTGTCTGAAACATTTACAGCAGACATGTCAAACACAAGGCCCGGGGGCCAGATCCAGCCCGCGAAGTGGTTTCATGCAGCCCGCGAAGCCATCCTGGAAACCGTGAGGGAACGGCCCCCACTGCCTTGGCCCTGGCCCAGAGACCCTCCTTCTGCCAGAGACCCTCAGATCTGCCCCACTCCTGCCCAGGCCCCCGTAGGCACCCTTGATGCCAATGATGTAGAGCTGGCCACGCCCACCCAGTAGGCCATACGCACCCTAGCCACGCCCACCCAGTAGGCCACGCCCACCCAGGCCACACCCACCCGGCCCCCTGAGGGCAACCGCCATGCTGATGCGGCCCTCCATGAAATTGAGTTTGACACCCCTGATTTACAGTTTCAAAGGCCTCAAGATTGCCGTGCGTCTAGTCCAGGGGGTAGGCAACCTCGGCTCTTTTATGACTCATGGACTTCAACTCCCAGAATTCATGAGTCAGCTCTGCTATGCTATGCTGACTCATGAATTCTGGGAGTTGAAGTCCATGAGTCATAAAAGAGCCGAGGTTGCCTACCCCTGGTCTAGTCGGTCTTTTCTAGTGTGGGGTGATGATGCGATGATGTAATCACCTTATAACAAAAGCACAACTTAACATTCCACGTTAGCATGAAGTAATACACCTGTGCAGCCGCTGAAAATGCTTTGGGCTTTGAATGTGCAGAGCCTCTTGCTAATGTTTAAGAAGGCAGCTCAACATTTGTCCCTCTTTTACATTTTTAGCCTATAAAGGGAGGTCACACTGCTATAAGTTCGCTTGCGAAGGCTAACTTGATTTTTAAGGCCGCGGTGTCTCCTTTTTTCAGGGTCATCCGGAAGCCTTAAAAAAACTCCTCCTTTGAATAACCACAGAAAGGGACCACGTTCACGTGAGGTCCAATGGAACTCTTCCAAATTGGTTTCCAAAATCTGCCTGGCTTAATTAAGCAGGACCTCAAAATCGCTGGAGCATTTTGAGTCCTGGTTTTAGAAAGGTTTCATGGAGAACAACGGAGGGCTTTCTGATTTTTCTCCGGCCATACCAACCAATCGTCGTGGAAAAACCCAATGGAAAAGACGAGAGACAGCAACACAAAACAATAATTCTTGCTTTAAGTTTCAGAGGGTTATTTTGCTAATATTTTGGAACACAGCAAGCATCATAACACAACGTCACTTAGATTCACAACCCATTGCAGTGAGGACCATATGGCAATAGCAGACTCCACAAGGACAGCTATAAGCCAATGGCGATTCAGTCAGGTCCGGTCCCAACCCTTTATACCGTTCCTCGTTCTGCGACTGTAGGCAGATGGTCCGCTAACTTCTGCTGACTTTTTACTGACCTTCTGCCGAACATAACTTTCCACATATACCCTTGTCCATCGGAACCCGCGTCCATCAGCTACTTTCAGCTCCCTATTTCTTACTGTTCCAGTCCTTATCTTCTAAATATATTTGAAACAAGCAAGCGTAGCAAAATCATATTAAATAAAACACAATTGGCCCTGGTGGAGCAGTGGGCTAATGCCTCCTTAAGTAGCACCAGCTGCCTGCAATTAGTGCAGGTTCGAGTCCCACCAGGCTCAAGGTTGACTCAGCCTTCCATCCTTCCGAGGTAGGTAAAATGAGGACCCAGATTGTTGGGGGCAATTAAGCTGACTTTGTAATAATACCGCTTGGGGTGTGTGTGAAAGCCCTAATAAGCAGGCATATACATAGAATGAAGGCTACTGCTAAGCACATTTGATTTGTGCTTTAGATTGTAAGCCGCCCTGAGTCTTCGGAGAAGGGCGGGATATAAATGGGATTAAAATAAAATAAAAAAATAAAATTGCAACTGCACAGTTAAGCCTAGCGCGGACTTTTGGTTTAATACTTTGTCCATGAGGCCTTGATTCAGTTTACCCAGGCCTAAACCTTGCATAAAAGGAACAATAGCCCATATTTTTGTTTTTACCACACAATGTATAGGAAAATGGAGACTGTCTTTTATCAGAGGGAAAGAGTTAAGCCCTTTCTTTCCAGGTCAAATGATGGCTGTTGCTGGGTTTTAATTGCAGTCAATGGGTCTCCTGCCACCATCACCATAGAAGCCTGCGAGGACGCCAGCGAGTGGACCACGGCGATCGGAGGTGAAGCTCTTTGACCTTCCCTCAGGATGTTTAGTGCAAAACCTGAAAGGCTTTGAAGGAAAAAAAAACAACAACCCCAGATGTGTCAACAGCTGGCTCATCTTTTTGCATGCAGGGCCAGAGATCAGCAGAAGAGCCCTGGCGGCAAGTTTTGAGGTCAAATTCTTGGCACGTCTTAAGTGGAATGGAAAAAGACTCCACTGGGAAATCTTTTTGAGTGGTGTGTGTGTGTGTGTGTGTGTGTGTGTGTGTGTGTGTGTGAGAGAGAGAGAGAGAGAGAGAGAGAGAGAGAGAGAGAGAGATCAGTGGCTTATGTCACCTTGCCATTCTTTTATTCCTGAAAATTCTGCCCACCTCCCTGTCTTAAAAGTCAGGCGGGGGGGATGGGACAGACACACACACACACACGGATATATATATATATATATATATATATATATATATATAACGAAGCTGAAGCCACCAGCCTGAGGATGATGGATGAGAGTTCATCGAAATGTCGTCCTGATACCTCCAATTCTACGTGGGGAAAAACCCGAATGACCAAAGATCTACATATATATATATATACGTATGTGTATGTGTATATGTATACTGTATGTATATGTGTGTGTATATATATGTATATGTATATTTACATATATATATTTATGTATGTATGTGTGTGTATGTATGTATATATATGTATGTATGTATGTATGTATGTATGTATGTAAAGTGTTAAGTATTTAAGAGTACCTTGCTAGGCCCCAAACATGGGACAAATCTTATTTGTGAATTCCGCCCCCAAGTCACTGCCTTCCTTGCTGCGGTTGTAAAACGAATCACTGCAGTAGTTAGGTCAGTAACGCTGTTGTTAATGGGTTAATGTTAATGGCCGCCCCATAATCAGAAGGTCGCAAAGCGTGATCCCAGAATACACAACACAAATTACATGCCAGTTGCCAAGCATCCTAATTTTGATCACGTGACCATGGGGGGGGGGTAAGTGTGAAAAAGGGTCCTCAGTTACTTTTTTCAGTGTTGTTAGTTCAGACGGTCACTTGCAAGTTGAGGACCATCTGTACTTTAGGACAGGGGTCCCCAACCTGTGGACCGCAACCCTCTACCAGGCTGCAGCCTATTGGCCACCAGGCCACGTGACCGGATGACCATTGCATGCGTGTGTGTGCATGCACGCGCACAGCCACACCCTCGCGAGTGTTGCCGCAAGCGTCACAGGTGTTCTCGGCCCCACTCGGTGCGAGCGTCACGGGCATTTTCAGCCTCGCGTGAATTGTCGCCACAAGCGTTGCGGGCTATTTGGGCCCCACTCGCGCGATTGCTCACAGCCTCACTCGCGCGAGCAACGGGAGTTTGTGTGTGTGCGTCCATTCACACACACCCCCACAAACCATCCCTTCTTTACCCCCCCACTCCCCACACTCTGGGCTGCCAACTCTGAATGGTTGGGGAATCTGCTTTAGTAGAAGGCGTGGCAGAAACGGGGGGGAGGGGGTGGAGATAAAAGAGAGATCAGCCTAGCATCCTCATTTAGGCGCAAGCAAACTTAAATCCAGCCCCCCTCGAATTTCAGGGACCCTTGCCTTAACTCCAAGCAGGTGCTAACCACGAGTCGAGAAGATTAATGTCAGGAGTGGAAGATCAGGTCCAATTAAACTGATTTGTTGCTAAAAAGCCTATGCAACTCAGGATTAGCATCTGCTTGGGGTTAGATAAGGGTCCGTGGAATTCTGCCCATTAGGGGCACTCGGCCGCCAACCCACATTTATGGCCTTCGGCGGTGTCCCCTCCTCACACAACTGCAGCATTGTAGTTTCGGGCCCAAAGAGACCCGTAGTAAACAACCGTTTCTCTTTACGCCCTCCCCCCAAAAAAGATGGTAAAAATAGAAGCTAGTCACCCAGCAATCCACTTAATGACTGGTCACAACTTAACGACTGGAATGTACCCTTTGTGGAACGTGATTGCAGGGCCTATGAGGAGGCAGCTGGTTGCATTCCCTCAGCTGCCTGTCTCGTGATCAAGGCATCCGTGGAGATGGTCAGTCGTCCAGGTTGTCCCAAAGATGCTTTTTCAAGAGGCCACTGGGCTGTCCCGGGTGTTTTTTTTTTGTTGGAAGATGTTTCGCTTTTCATCCGAGAAGCTTCTTCATTTCTGACCAAACGGTGGGGAACAGAAGGATTTACGTTCCTGGCAGTCCTCTGGTTTTTTGTGCTCTTTCGGAGAGTTGTCGAGGCCACTTGGAGGTTTACCTGTGCCCTCGGGGTCCTCTGGATCAAGAGGGCAGACAGGTGCGGAAGCTTCCTGGAACTGCCAGAAAGACCCCCATCGTAAACAGGAGATAGGTGGGGTCGTGTCCCTCCCCCTCTGTTGAGAGAGGGCTGCTCAATTTTAATGCCGATGGCCTCTTCTGGCCCTCTTTTCAGACCAGCGCTCCTCGCTGTCCAGAATGCGGACTTTGCGGTCTTCAAAACAAGACAGCTAACACACACACACAGACGGCCTTCGGAGCGCTAACAAGATGACTGCAAGGACTACAAACCCTTCCGTCCTCCGCCATTCGGTCGGAACCGAAGAAGCTTCTCGGAGGGGAAGCGAGACGCCTTCAAGAGGGAAAAAAAAAGCAAAAAATCCAGTTGGGTTGTCAAGACATGTCTCCTTTCTCTTCAGAGGACACGTTCAACTTCTGGCAAGGCCTGAAAGACGCCGGGTTGCTCGAAGAAGTGGTCCAGGAGTTCAGGATGGAGTTCACGGAAGCCGTGAAGGGCCTCCAGCAGAGGATCCAGGAGCTGCCTTTGCAGCTGAACGGTGAGAGGATTGAACAGCTGCTTAAGACTTACTTACAGTTAGTCCCCGGCTTAAGGGCCATTTGTTTCAATGACAATTTGAAGTTACAGCAATGATGAAAAAGGGCCTTATGACTGCAGTGGTTGTAAGGGTGAAGAACGGTCATACGTCCCTTTTTTCAGTGCCGTCGTAACTTTGAACGGTCACTACGTGAGCTGTTGTAAGTCGAGGACTACCTGTCCAAAAGTGATTAAACGCAATCATTGCATTGCTATAATTTTCTACATACACCATCTTTGATTAATAACAACAACAGTTGGGAGGGACCTTGCAGGTCTTCTAGTCCAAACCCCTGCTCAGGCAGGAAACCCTATCCCATTTCAACCAATGGTTGTCCAATCTCTTCGTAAAAACTTCCAGTGTTGGAGCACCCAGGACTTCTGATTTAATTGTCCTCACTGCCAAGGGAAATTTCTCCTTAGTTCTAGTTTGCTGCTTCTCCTTGATTAGTTTCCATCCTTTGCTTCTTGTCCTGCCTTCGGGCGCTTTGAAGAATGTATGATGCTTTATAGAGCATGAAAAGTAAAAACCATTATTTCACTTTTCTGCTTCAAGAAAGCTTAAAATCATAAGAGCAGAGGCAGCTTATACATGTGCTTCATTTTAGCTAAGAAAGAAGGATTTGAGGACATTCCTACCTTTTCCTGCACACCCACCTCTGGAAATGAGAGGGGGGTGGTGGATTTGTGGATGGGTATGCCTAAAAGGGACGCGGTGGCTCAGTGGGTTAGGACGCTGAGCTTGTCGATCAGAAGGTCGGCAGTTTGGCGGGTCGAATCCCGAGCGCCGCGTAGCAGAGTGAGCACCTGTTACGTGTCCCAGCTTCTGCCAACCTAGCAATTCGAAAGCACGTAAAAATGCAAGTAGAAAAACAGGGACCACTCCGGTGGGAAGGTAACAGCGTTCTGTGCGCCTTTGGCGTCTAGTCATGCCGGCCACATGACCATGGAGACGTCCTCGGACAAGCGCTGGCTCTTCGGCTTTGGAACGGAGATGAGCACCGGCCCCTAGAGTTGGAAACGACTAGCACGCGTGTGTGGGGGAACCTTTGCCTTTACCTTTATGCCTAAAAGGCTCTTTGTTGGCCACGTTTTGCTTTCTCATCCTGCACTTCCATTAGATGCCATCCTGCTGAACAACATCGTCCAAAACTTTGGTATGCTGGACCTGGTGAAGAAAGTTTTGGCCAGTCACAAGTGCCAAATGGACCGTTCCAGAAAGCAATACACGCGAGACTTAGCAGGTACCATCTCCTGCTCCTATTCCTCTCCTAGAGTTCTGTCACCTGGTAAGGTGCAGGTAATCCTCAACTTACGACCTCAATTATTATTATTATTATTTAAACTTATATACCGCCCTTCTCCCGTAGGACCCAGGGCGGTTCACAAGGCGATTAAAACAATATAACAATACAAAAGTTAATAACAAATTAAAATAAATTAAACTATCCTTAATTAAAATCTAAAACCCTTAACTCTAATTAAAAAACCCAATTACAATAGGTTAAAAATTAAAAGTTCTCAGTCCTGGCCGGAAAGCTCAAAGAGCCAGGTCTTCAGGTCCCGGCGGAACGAACGAAAATCTGGGGCAGTCCTGAGCTCTACGGGTAACTGGTTCCAGAAGGCAGGCGTGCCCACCGAGAAGGCCCTCCCCCTGGGTGTTGCCCGCCGGCAATCCTTTGCCGGTGGCACCCTGAGAAGGCCCTCCCTGTGGGAGCGCACAGGACAAAGGGAAGTTGATGCCGGCAGCAGGTGTTCCCTCAGATATCCCGGACCCAAGCCATTTAGGGCTTTATAGGTCATCACCAGCCCCTTGAATCTCACCCGGAGGGCAACCGGAAGCCATTGCAGCTCGCGGAGTAGAGGTGTTACATGGGAGTATCGGGAAACCCCCATCACAACTCGCGCAGCCGCATTCTGCACCAGTTGAAGCCTCCGAGTGATCCTCAAGGGCAGCCCCATGTAGAGAGCGTTGCAGTAGTCTAACCGGGAGGTCACGAGCGCATGAGTGACTGTGCGCAAGGCAAAAGCTCCCTTGCTGAGCAAGACAGTTGTTAAGGGAGTCTTGTCCCCATTTTACGACCTTTCTTGCCACCGTCGTTTAGTGAATCACTGCAGTCATTAAGTTAGTAGCCTGGTTGTGAAGTGAACCTGGCTTCCCCATGGACTTTGCTTGTCCGAAGGTCGCAAAAAGGGATCACAGGGCCCCCAGGATGCTGCGAGGCGTCCTAAAGTCAGTTGCCGAGCATCCAAAGTTTGATGACGTCACCGAGGGGATCGTGGAAAAGTCTGAAGTGTGAAGAATGGTCATCATTCGCATTTTTTCCCCAGTGCTCTTGTAACTTTGAAAAGTCACTGAATGAATGAATGTTTGTAAGTTGAGAACTGCCTGTTTCTGCGAAGAAAGCCCCACCCTTGGATGTGGGTTACAGACAGGAAAGACAAATAATCAGGGAACTGGAAATGGAAGTTGTAAGGGGGATAAATAAAGGAATGGGGAATGGTTAGCCTTGAGCAAAAAGTGTTGTGGGAATGTGTGTGGGGCACAATTGTGGCCCCGCAAGCGATCTTGGGCGCCCAAAGAACTGGGTTCTAGTTCTGCCTTAGGCATGAAAGCTGGCTGGGTGACTTTGGCCCAATCACCAGGTGAGTTCTAGTTCTGCCTTAGGCTTGAAAGCTGGCTGGGTGACTTTGGCCCAATCACCAGGTGAGTTCTAGTTCTGCCTTAGGTATGAAAGCTGGTTGGGTGACTTTGGCCCAATCACCAGGTGAGTTCTAGTTCTGCCTTAGGCATGAAAGCTAGTTGGGTGACTTTGGCCTAATCACCAGGTGAGTTCTAGTTCTGCCTTAGGCATGAAAGCTGGCTGGGTGAGTTTGGCCCAATCACCAGGTGAGTTCTAGTTCTGCCTTAGGTATGAAAGCTGGCTGGGTGACTTTGGCCCAATCACCAGGTGAGTTCTAGTTCTGCCTTAGGCATGAAAGCTAGTTGGGTGACTTTGGCCTAATCACCAGGTGAGTTCTAGTTCTGCCTTAGGCATGAAAGCTGGCTGGGTGAGTTTGGCCCAATCACCAGGTGAGTTCTAGTTCTGCCTTAGGTATGAAAGCTGGCTGGGTGACTTTGGCCCAATCACCAGGTGAGTTCTAGTTCTGCCTTAGGTATGAAAGCTGGCTGGGTGACTGGCCCAATCACCAGGAGATGGTGAGTTCTAGTCCCGCCTTACGCATGAAAGCTAGTTGGGTGACTTTGGCCCAGCCACTCTGTCAGCCCAACCCACCTCACAGTTGTTGTGGGAAAAATAGGAGGAAGGGGGTATCGTGTACGTTTGAGCTACTTATAAAGAAATAAAAGCAGGATAAAAATCTAATAAAAACAAATAGATAAATACAAATGGAATTAATAGATAAATTATTTAGGCAAATATTTCTATTTATTAAATTTTTACATCATCCAACTCCCAGCAAAATTTGAAGAAATCCCAGTTTGGAGAACAATTTACTTTTTTTTTTTTAAAAAAAAAAACTAATCTGTCAAGTCAGACCTTCCCATCCTGATAGGAGAGGCAGAGCTTCCTTCTGGGTTTCCAGGTGTACAAAACCAGAAGGATATCAACAAGCTGGACCGTCTGCTGGCATTAGTTGTCCACCCAAGACCACCGTGCCTTTGATTTTGAAATGGCCTTCCGACTTAGATCAGCAATCCCCAACCTTTCTGTGTTGACAGCCTGGCAGGGGGAGGGGGGAGGGAAGAGGGTATGTTTTTGCGTGAGAGGCAGACACAAGTGGGCCTGCGAGTGTGCATGCCCATCATTAGATAGATAGATAAATAGATAGATAGATAGATAGATAGATAGATAGATAGATAGATAGATAGATAGATAATGGAGATGAAGATAGACATGAAGAAAGGTAGGTAGATGATAGATAGATAGATAGATAGATAGATAGATAGATAGATAGATAGATAGATAGATAGATAGATAAATGGAGATGAAGATAGACATGAAGAAAGGTAGATAGATAGATAGATAGATAGATAGATAGATAGATAGATAGATAGATAGATAGATAGATAGATAGATAGATAGATACAGGGAGTGCAGAATTATTAGGCAAGTTGTATTTTTGAGGATTAATTTTATTATTGAACAACAACCATGTTCTCAATGAACCCAAAAAACTCATTAATATCAAAGCTGAATATTTTTGGAAGTAGTTTTTAGTTTGTTTTTAGTTATAGCTATTTTAGGGGGATATCTGTGTGTGCAGGTGACTATTACTGTGCATAATTATTAGGCAACTTAACAAAAAACAAATATATACCCATTTCAATTATTTATTTTTACCAGTGAAACCAATATAACATCTCAACATTCACAAATATACATTTCTGACATTCAAAAACATAACAAAAACAAATCAGTGACCAATATAGCCACCTTTCTTTGCAAGGACACTCAAAAGCCTGCCATCCATGGATTCTGTCAGTGTTTTGATCTGTTCACCATCAACATTGCGTGCAGCAGCAACCACAGCCTCCCAGACACTGTTCAGAGAGGTGTACTGTTTTCCCTCCTTGTAAATCTCACATTTGATGATGGACCACAGGTTCTCAATGGGGTTCAGATCAGGTGAACAAGGAGGCCATGTCATTAGATTTCCTTCTTTTATACCCTTTCTTGCCAGCCACGCTGTGGAGTACTTGGACGCGTGTGATGGAGCATTGTCCTGCATGAAAATCATGTTTTTCTTGAAGGATGCAGACTTCTTCCTGTACCACTGCTTGAAGAAGGTGTCTTCCAGAAACTGGCAGTAGGACTGGGAGTTGAGCTTGACTCCATCCTCAACCCGAAAAGGCCCCACAAGCTCATCTTTGATGATACCAGCCCAAACCAGTACTCCACCTCCACCTTGCTGGCGTCTGAGTCGGACTGGAGCTCTCTGCCCTTTACCAATCCAGCCACGGGCCCATCCATCTGGCCCATCAAGACTCACTCTCATTTCATCAGTCCATAAAACCTTAGAAAAATCAGTCTTGAGATATTTCTTGGCCCAGTCTTGACGTTTCAGCTTGTGTGTCTTGTTCAGTGGTGGTCGTCTTTCAGCCTTTCTTACCTTGGCCATGTCTCTGAGTATTGCACACCTTGTGCTTTTGGGCACTCCAGTGATGTTGCAGCTCTGAAATATGGCCAAACTGGTGGCAAGTGGCATCTTGGCAGCTGCACGCTTGACTTTTCTCAGTTCATGGGCAGTTATTTTGCGCCTTGGTTTCTCCACACGCTTCTTGCGACCCTGTTGACTATTTTGAATGAAACGCTTGATTGTTCAATGATCACGCTTCAGAAGCTTTGCAATTTTAAGAGTGCTGCATCCCTCTGCAAGATATCTCACTATTTTTGACTTTTCTGAGCCTGTCAAGTCCTTCTTTTGACCCATTTTGCCAAAGGAAAGGAAGTTGCCTAATAATTATGCACACCTGATACAGGGTGTTGATGTCATTAGACCACACCCCTTCTCATTACAGAGATGCACATCACCTAATATGCTTAATTGGTAGTAGGCTTTCGAGCCTATACAGCTTGGAGTAAGACAACATGCATAAAGAGGATGATGTGGTCAAAATACTCATTTGCCTAATAATTCTGCACTCCCGATAGATAGATAGATAGATAGATAGATAGATAGATAGATAGATAGATAGATAGATAGATAGATAGATAACCTTTATTGTCATTTTTTTCCCTGTGGGCACAATGCCACACATTACAAATGAAATTTAGTTGCTTCCTCTCAAAGTGCCCGACTGGGGCTGCACGCACGAACCCTTCCGTGAGTGGAGCTACATGCGCATGTGCTCTCGCCCACTGCTTGCGGGGCCCGGTTCCAAATGGGCTGCGGCCTGGTAGTGGGCTGCAGCCCTGGGGTCGGGAACCCCTGTCTTAGATGCTGTGCAGTGTAAGAGGGGAAGCCGTGTCTGCTCTAGCCTTGCCCTTTGACCCTTGCCAATCTGCCTGCCTGCTACCCGTGGCCTTAATCGCTCTCCTCTCCCGCCCCTCCCCCTTTCCGCCCCCAGCTCTGGAGCAGCAGTGTGACGAGCACCGCAAGAGAGCCAAGGAGCTGAAGCACAAATCCCAGCATCTCAACAACGTGCTGATGACCTTGACGCCCGTCTCCATCCCCTCCCCTCTGAAACGCCCCCGGCTGACCCGAGCCACCTCGGGACCGCCGGCCATCACCTCCCAACTCCTGACTCAGTCGGCCCAGATCGCCCTGGCTCCAGGCATGCCGGTCACCCAGCTGGCCGGTTTGCCCATCGGCAAAGTCGTCTCTGCCCTGCCGGCATCTGCTCTGGGAAAGGCCAGCACCCAGGTGACGTCTGCCGGCTCTCCCGTCTCCCCGCTGCTGGGCGGATACACCATCTTGGCGTCGGCGGGCACCGCCTTCCCCAACGCGCTGGAAATCCACCCGGAAGCCTCCAACCTCACCGTCTTGAGCACGGCGGCCATCCAGGACAGCAGCACGGTGGTCAAAGTGGTCAGCCCTTTCCAGCTGCTCACCCTTCCCGGGCTGGGCACGGCCATCCAGAACGTGACGCAGGTGTCTCCCGGGGGCAGCACAATTGTGGCCGTGCCGTCCAGCGTGATGGAAGGCGCTTCGGCCGCGGAGGAGCACGCAACCATTGAGGTAACCACCGTAGCGGACGAGCCTCCGCAGAAATGAAAGACGGACGTTGGTCCATTTTGGGGGCGGGGGAGGGGAGTGCTCCGGGCTTACGGGCCCGTCCCTTGGATGAGAAGACGACGAAGAAGAAGAAGAAGAAGAGTGCTGGGGGAAAAGGAGGGGAAAACGGATCAGCTGACGGAGGAACGGGGAGGTTGAAATCTTGGAAGAAAGATGAAGAGAGAGCACAAAACGAAGGGAGAATGGCATTAAAGCGTCAGGGGGAAAAAACCACAACCCCTGTTCCTGGGATCCATTAAAAGCTATATAACCTTCGCGCCCCCAGCTTGTAAGTACTCCCCCGTCTCTTGCCAGCCCTGGGAAACCGAGGCAGCCGAGGCAGGTTTCCAAGAATGTAACAATTAACCAAACCAGGCAGGCCAAAGGATTAGGCAGCTAGACAGGAATATTTAAAAAAAAAAACGTTTCAAGGCTGGCAGAAGTGGGGAGGGGGTGGGTGCAGGGGGTCCCAGTACCAGGCAAGTTGCCTAAATGTTTGGTTAGACGGGGGGGGGGGGAGGCTGACGGACTTGTTTCTCTGCCAGAATGGAGGCGGAGAGAGACGGAGGGAACTTGGCCTTTCTTTGCCCGTGGGGGAAATGTAGAAGGAGCCCTGCGCGGTTTGCCAAAAGGCGCAGGGTGTGTGTGTGGGGGACGGGGAATAGCGGCTTGAAAACGGGAAAGTCCCATGAGGACGTGGGAGGCTTGAAAGGAAGAAGGGGAGGGGGGGCCCTTCGGTGAAGGGCAGATCCATTCTCAACTTAAAAGAGCTTCTACTTGCTGAGACACCCCCCCCCCAATTCCTTCCGCCATCTTGCATCTCAGCCCCAGAGCATTCCTGGCCAAACTGCTGAAGGTATTGGATTTCTCCCCCCCCCCCCCAAGTGGGTCTGTCCTCCACGGCTACCAAGCCTTATCTTCCCCAACCCCGGTACATCAGCACTTTAGGCTGCAAAAGACTTTTTTTTTTTGCCAAAAAAAATGGCAGCTCCTGGTTGTTCCAGCTGACTTTTGAGGGACTTGATACTTGAGGGTGTGGGAAGAAGAAGAAGAAGAAGGAAGAAGAAGTCGTTGGGAAACGAACCATCTCCCGTTGGGAAGCGACGAGGGCTGGGATTCTCACCGTGTGAGTTTTTGGCCCGTCGGAAGCGGCGGGATCAAGTAACATTAAAATTGGTTTTCCAAGCTCGCCTTGCGCTTGTGGGTTCTTGCCCTGTTCCCGCGCGGTGTTGCAGAGAGGCTTGGCCATCTTAAGCTCCGGTGGGTTTGTCTGAACTTTTTTTTTCTATCTCCCAAGCCGGGTTGAAATTTGTGGCTTGTAATCCAACTGGACTTCCTTGCGTTTCTTTGGAAGACGCTTCACTTCTCATCCGAGAAGCTCCTTCAGCTCCGACTGGATGGCGGGGAGTGGAAAGATGTGTATTGCGGGCACTCCCCGCCATCCAGTCGGAGCTGAAGAAGCTTCTCGGATGAGAAGCGAAACATCTTCCAAAGTAACGCAAGAAAGTCCAGTTGCCTTCTGGGGAAAAAAAAAAAGAAAAACCGAGGCCTGGATGACTTGAGAACCTCCTTAGACATTTGTAATCCACCGTTTACAGGTGAGAGCAGTTTTCCTCAACCTTGGCCGCTTTAAGATGGATGGACTTCATGTTTCGTGCTGGCTGGGGAATTCTGGGAGTTGAAGTCCACCCATCTTAAAGTGGCCAAGGTTGAGAAACCCTGGCTTAGATTCTCCTATACATTAAGCCATCATCATCATCATCATAAAAAAAAAGTTGGAAAGGACAGTGGAGGTCATCTAGTCCAACCCCCTGCTCAGGCAAAAAACCTTATACCATTTCAGACAAATGGCTGTCCAGTCTCTTCTTAAAAATTTCCAGTGTTGGAGCATTCACAGGTTTCTAGAGGCAGGTTGTTCCACTGGTTAATTGTTCTCACAGTCAGGAAGTTTCTCCTTAGTTCTAAGTTGTTTCTCTCCTTGATTGGTTTCCATCCATTGCTTCTTGTCTTGCGTTTTAGTACTTTGGAGAATAGCTTGACTCCCTCTTTGGGGCAGCCCCTGATATACTGGAAGACTGCTATCATGTGCCCCCTGGTCCTTCTCTTCATTAAACTAGATATGCCCATTTCCAGCAACTGCTCCTTATATGTTTTAGCCTCCATTTCCCCTGATCACCTTTGTTGCTCTTCTCTGTTCATCTTCAAATTTGAATGCTTACAGTACATAACCTATATAAACTCAACATCCTATTGACTTGCATTCTGCAACAACATGCAAAATCCAGAAAGCAGGAAAAGGCCAAAAAAATTACAGGCCTGAGATGAGGAGAGAATAAACTGCTAAAGTCCCACCAAGGCCGATTCCAGGTTGTTTTGAAGGGACGCGGTAGCTCAGTGGGTTAGGACGCTGAGCTTGTCGGTCAGAAGGTCGGCAGTTTGGCAGGTCGAATCCCGAGTGCCGCATAACAGAGTGAGCACCTGTTACTTGTCCCAGCTTCTGCCAATCTAGCAGTTCGAAAGCACGTAAAAATGCAAGTAGAAAAATAGGGACCACTACGGTGGGAAGGTAACAGCGTTCCGTGCGCCTTTGGCGTCAAGTCATGCCAGCCATGTGACCACAGAGACGTCCTCGGACAAGTGCTGGCTCTTCGGCTTTGAAATGGAGATGAGCACCGGCCCCAAGAGCCTGTGGCCTAGAGGTTAAAACAACTGCCTAATGTGCAATCAGCCCAGGTTCGAATCTCAGAAGGGTGTGGCTGACTGATGAGAACAAATAAGTTTGAAATAGCTATATCAGCCTCCCTTTAATTCTTTGTTAGCAATCCAAAAAATGTACGCTATATATAGTCTCCTTTCTTAGATTAATGGTATGTCAGCTGACCCTCTTCCAATCTGTTGACCTGTGTGATGGTCTCCACATTTTACAGCACGGCATGGTTAGTGGCTTTATAGCTGCTTCTGTCACTTGCTTGGTTTGTCTGTTATTCCATTGGTTCTTGTGACCTTCTGACTTGGTAACGAGCACTGTAGAGTTGTGGTATAACTTAATCGTATACAGGTAATCCCCGAGTTACGAGCGTTCACTTAACTCTTGTTCAAAGTTATGGGATGAGCGCCCCCTAGTGCTTTCGAGCAAGTCCCGAAATTATGACTATTGCAGCACCCTAACACTTATGAGCGACCACGGAGGCACTGCAACATGCACCCTGGTTATTCCCTCCCTCCCCACTCCCCGCGTCTCTCCAGGCGCCAGGCCTTCAACAGTCATCCTGCAAAGATTGAGATCCTTCGCTTACCTGGCTGCTCCAGGAGTTTGGTGCGTTCGCAGAGAATGGAAGTGTTCCCCCGGCCTCAGATCTGGGTGGCAGCGGCTTAATAAGGTCTCCGGTACCTGGATTGGGTTGCCTGAGGGCCGCAGAAGCGTCTCCCAGCCTCAGAACTGGGCGACGGCAGGAACCGCGGCAGAAAGGAGATGGATCTTTTCCAGGTGAGTCCCACACAGCAGGAAGGTAGCGGGAAGCACGAGGTATCTTAGTCGGTCGGGGAGGCCTTAGGGGCCTGTTCCGTTACTAGGCCCTCCATGGCCTTCCCCATTTTGAGATAACCTCATGTTCACTTAACGAGCCGCAGGCGTCCTAACGAGCAAAGGAGTGATCTCGTTCAAGGTACGAGATTCACTTTTCAAGTTACGAGTGGAATGGTCAGGCCCCATTCCACTTGTGACTCGAGGAGTACCTGTATTAGGGACCTGGTATTAAAGGAGAAACTTCCTGACAGTGAGAACAATCAACCAGTGGAACAGCTTGCCCCCAGAAATCGTGGGCGCGACCAGGGGTAGGCCACCTTGGCTCTTTTATGACTCGTGGACTTCAACTCCCAGAATTCCTGGGCCAGCCATGCTGAGGGGAAAGGGAGAGGTTTCCAAGCTGAGCCTTGCTGGCTCAGGAATTCTGGGAGTTGAAGTCCACAAATCATGAAGGGGGCATAGTTTCCCCCTTGCTGGCTCAGGAATTCTGGGAGTTGAAGTCCACAAGCCATGAAGGGGCCATAGTTCCCCCATGCTGGCTCAGGAATTCTGGGAGTCATAAAAGAGCCAAGGTTGCCTACCCCTGGGCTAGACAGTCACCTTTCTGAGGTGGTACAGGTTCTCCTGTTTGAGCAGGGGGATGGACTAGAAGACCTCCAAGGTCCCTTCCAGCTCTATTCTATTCCTGTAAGTGAGGAATATCTCTGA
Organism: Vipera ursinii; assembly: GCF_947247035.1. Lineage (NCBI taxonomy): Eukaryota > Metazoa > Chordata > Lepidosauria > Squamata > Viperidae > Vipera > Vipera ursinii. Next base: position 4,162,171 of record NC_139516.1, on the reverse strand, counting down.
GATTTCCCAACCTTGGAACTTCAGGATCTGTGGATTCCAGAATTCCCCTGCTGCCTGGGGAATTCTGGAAGTTGCAGTCCAGGAGTCCTAAGATTGCCAAGGTTGGGGAACCCCGATTTAACTTACCTTGGATGTTGAGACCTCTGCTGTACAGAGTTTTAGTGCAACTAGTCCTCAACTTGCAATCACAATTGGGACCAATGTTGCCATTGCTGAGCAAGGCAGTTCAATGAGTCACACCTGATTTGGTGACCTTTTTTGCCACAGCTGTTAAGCAATTCCCTGCAGTTGTTACATGAGTTTGGCTTCCCCCCCATTGGCTTTGGCTGTCAGAAGCCAGCTGGGAGGGTTGCAAAGAGTGATCATTTATTTATTTTTTTATTTTAATTCCATTTATATCCCGCCCTTCTCCGAAGACTCAGGGCGGCTTACAAGCTTAGCAGTAGCCTTCATTCTATGTATATGCCTGCTTATTAGGGCTTTCACACACACACACCCCAAGCGGCATTATTACAAAGTCAGCTTAATTGCCCCCAACAATCTGGGTCCTCATTTTACCTACCTCGGGAGGATGGAAGGCTGAGTCAACCTTGAGCCTGGTGGGACTCGAACCTGCACTAATTGCAGGCAGCTGGTGTTACATAAGGAGGCATTAGCCCACTGCTCCACCAAGGCTCCACCACCCCCGAGACGCTGCAGCCGTCATAAGTTGGGGGATTGTCATTTGCAACCTGGCTAGCTAGCTTCTGACAAGCAAAGTCAACGGGGTAACTGCTTGATTCACTTAACAACTGCAGTAATTCACCTAACTCTGGCAAAAGTCATAAAATGGGGCATGTTTCACTTAATGCCCTATTTAGCAATGCAGATTTGGGAGCCAGTAACGGTCATAAATCGAGAACTGACTGTACTCTTTGCTTTTTATTTTAATCAGATTGAGTTACTGTCTATACACCGGTGTCCTTTAGTTTACCAATTTAAGCTGGGAAACTTGCAGAGGCTTGCTTTCCTTTGTTTTCCTTTCCACTTCCCGTTTTCTTCCTCCGTTTCTTTTCTGCCTCTTACAATCTCACACATTCAGATGAAAGGAAGATTTATTTGCATAAAGTTAATACTTGGTCTGAATGGCGCTCTCTTCGCTGGCAGCCATTAGGTGGCGATAGAGATGCATTAGAAAGTTAAAAAAGAAAATGAAAAACTGCAAACAGTTTCTGAATGAATTAAAAAAAAAATCCCAGCGTTAACAGGCGAATCATGCCGTCAAATTATTGAGCAGAACATTCTTTTTCAGGGCTGATATGAAGAAAAGCAGAATGGGCAGGAATAGAATAGAATAGAATAAGAAATAGGCATAGAATAGAATTAGAATAGAATAGAATAGGCCAGATAATATAGAATAGAATAGAAGAATAGAATAGAATAGAATAGAATAGAATAGAATAGAATAGAATAGAATAGGAAGGGACCTTGGAGGTCTTCTAGTCCAGCCCCCCCTCCCTCTTAAGCAGGAGAACCTACATTGTCTCAGTGTCTGTCTAGTCTCTTAAAAACCTCCAGAAAATATGGAATGGAATGGAATGGAATGGAAATAAAGAATAGAATAGAATAGGAATAGGAATAGAGCTGGAAGGGACCTTGGAGGTCTTCTAGTCCATCCCCGTGCTCAAACAGGAGAACCTATACCATCTCTGACAGATGATTGTCCAGTCTCTTCTTAAATATCTCCAGTAATGGAGCACCCATGATTTCTGGTGGCAAGCTGTTTCACTGGTTAATCGTCCTCACTGTCAGGAAGTTTCTCCTTATTTCCAGGTTGCTTCTCTCTCTGGTCAGTTTCCAACCATTTTTTCTCATCCTGCCCTCTGGTGCTTTGGACAATAGCTTGACCTCCTCTTCTTTGGGGCAGCCCCTGAGATACTGGAACACTGCTATCATGTCTCCCCTGTTTCTTCTTTTCTTCAGACTAGCCAAACCCAAGTCCCGCAGCCGTTCTTCGTATGTTTTAGCCTCCAGGCCTTGGATCATCCTAGTTGCTCTTGCCTGAACTTTTTCCAAACTCTCAACGTCTTTTTTCTGATCTGGTGACCACTTTTCAAAGTTCTCTAGGCATTGCCTAGTCTTTGTGGCTAACCTTAACAGAAAACTCGGTCTTGGGCACCGTCCAAAACAAGTGAAAATAGCTCTCGACTCAGTTTAACCACCATTTAAAATTACAACAGGGCTGAAAAAATTGATTTATGACTGGTCCTTGAGTTATGACTGTCACAGTGGCTCACGATCAAGATTGGGGCACCTGTCAGCCGCCAAGCATTTCCAATAGTTGCCACAACTCGGGATCACTTGATCGCCATTTTCAACTTTCCCAGAGGCATTCTGATGAGCAGATTCAATGGAGAAACCTGGATTCACTTAATAATCTATGTGATTTGCTTAGCTACTGCGGCAAAAGGCTGATAAAAATCCGGTGGCGCTCACTTAACAACCACGTTACTCAGTGATGGAAATGCCATTTCCCAATTGTAGGTTGAAACTCGAGGATAATCACTAGGAGAAAAACGTAAATGTTCACTCCGGTAACTCTCTTCTTGCAGTGCCTCGGCTCCTTTAAATGAGCTCCAGTGTTCCACAAAGAGGATCAACTGGAGTCCATTAGTGCCTAATCCACAACACAAATTGCAATCACTGCATCTTGGCACAGAATGCTTGTTGGCACAGAATGGTGTCCTTTTACTCATTTCCAAAGAATAGCGCTAGAGGCAGTTGCTTCCCCTTCTGGTTACTGTCTCCACAATGTTTCTCTTCCTCAAATCTGTGCAAAGAAAAAAAAAGGGGGGTGGACATTTTGGACTCATTAACGTGGACCATAACGTGTGTCCTGTCCCAGCCTACGTGATTGTGATTTCTTGTTATGCTCAGAAGGAGAAACCCCTCTTCCAAGAAACGGGCAGGAACCGGAAGAAAAAAACAAGCCCTTTTCTTATTCACAGACTTGAATCAACGTCCAAGGCAAACAAACAGTCCACAGGAACTCCATCCTCAACACAAACAGTTGCCTTAAGCAACCAACACCTCCCACACCTTCCCTTTTATAATTCAGCCCAGGCATGGCTTCCTAATGCCTTCTCCTTTGCCTTTGGAGCTGCCCCATTGCATTCCTTTGTCCTACTGCCTTCTCTTGCCGGTGTTTTCATGCATCCCGGATTTGTCCCAGCTGCTCTTCATCACTGTCCAACTCAGGCTCCCAGCACAGCTGTGTCTCAGCCAGAGCACGAGTAGAGGGGCCAGGCTCCTCGTCTGACTGTAAGTCTCGGAGCTCCTCAGAGCCTTCCTCTGACTCTGATGTCACTCCAGGCCCCTCTTCCTCCTCCTCCTCTGATTCCTCAGACTCAGCTGCCGGATCCGCTGGCTGGCGAGGAATCACAACAACATGGTCCAAAATGGTCTCCCATCAACCATTAGCAACTGGTAAAGGTAAAGGTAAAGGTTCCCCCGCACATGCATGCTAGTCATTTCCGACTCTAGGGGCCGGTGCTCATGTCCATTTGAAAGCTGAAGAGCCAGCGCTTGTCCGAGGACGTCTCCGTGGTCATGTGGCCGGCATGACTAGACGCCAAAGGCGTCTAGGAACGCTGTTACCTTCCCACCGTAGTGGTCCCTATTTTTCTACTTGCATTTTTACGTGCTTTCGAACTGCTAGGTTGGCAGAAGCTGGGACGAGTAACAGGCGCTCACTCTGCTACGCGGCACTCGGGATTCGACCCACCAAACTGCCCAAACTGCCGACCTTCTGATCAACAAGCTCAGCGTTGTACCATTCAAACTCCTCCTGTCTGATTGGGTTATCACAGATTGTGTAATGGAACGTGTAAGTGACCTTGGGGGAGGAGGGGAAGAGACCATGTCTAGGAAACAATCAGATAAGGGCATAGAAGCCCTCAGTAGTTTAATGGTCAGAGGAAGAAAATGAAGGACGACTCAATAGATCAGACAAAAGTGGAGGTGGGAAGTTTGTTTCAATGAGAACAGAGCTGGAAGGGACCTTGGAGGCCTTCTAGTCCAACCCCCTGCTCAGGCAGGAGACCCTATATCAAGTGGTTGTCCACTCTCTGTTTAAAAGCCTCCATTAGCACCCTCAACTTCTGGAGGCAAGCTGTTTTACCGATTAATTGTTCTCCCTGTCTGGAAATTTCTCCTTAGTTCCAGGTTGGTTCTCTCCTTAAAAGGTTTCCATCCACTGCTTCTTGTCCTGCCTTTGGCTGCTTTGGAGAATAAGTGGATTCCCCCCCTCTTCTTTATGGCAGCCCCTCAGACAGTGGAACAAACTGCCATCATGTCACTCCTAATCCTTCTTTTCACTAAAAGATACTTTGTTTGATCCACAGAATTGAGAATATCTTTCAGAATTGCACCGTCTGCTGCTTTCAGACGCCTTCATTTTAGCTCCAGCTTCTTCTCAACATGTTCTTGTCACCACCACTGCTTGCTTGGAACACCACTAGCATTCTCAAGGATGGTGTCCCTCGGCCTCAAGGACCAATGCTCACTCAATTTCTCTGTCACTCTAAAACATGAAGAGCGGTTGCGCGAACTGAGTATCTCTGGTTTAACAAAAAGAAGGACTAGGGGAGACATGACAGCAATGTTCCAACATCTCCAGGGTTGCCACAAAGCAGAGGGAGTCAAGCTATTCTCCAAAGCGCCTGAAGGCAGGACAAGAAGGAACGGATGGAAACTCATCAAGGAGAGAAGCAACCTGGAACTAAGGAAAAATTTCCTGACGGGAGAACAGTTAATCAGTGGAAAGGCTTGCCTCCAGAAATTGTGGGTGCTCCAACGTTGAAGGTTTTGAAAAAGAAACCAGACAGCCATTTGTCTGGAATGGTATAGGGCCTCTTGCCTGATCAGGGGGTTGGACTAGAAGACCTCCAAGGTCCCTTCCAACTCTGTTATTCTGTTATTTCCTAGACGTCTTAGAAAATTAGGGCTTTTTCTAGTCTAGATCAGGGCTTTTCAGCTGTTGGTACACGTACCACCTATGGTACTTTGGCAGGTGGTATGCGACTGTCCTAGAAAAAGTGTAGCAAGGGAGGGGAATGAGCCAAAGAGACCCAAGCCTGAGGGAGAGGCAGCTGCAGGACAGTCTGGGCTCCGCAGAAGCCCCAGGAACCAAGAGGGCTCTAGCTGATTGGCTCCAGCTGATTGGCGCTTCTGGAAGCAGCGTGGAGCTAGAGGTGAACTGAAGAAAAAAGGAGGGAGGAGAGAATATAAAAGGAGGTGGTTTTGACGGGAAAGGGGAAAAAAAAGAACAGAAAGAGAAGGGGAGCTCAGCAGGCAGGGAGGAAACGGACAGGGAAGAAGCAGCAGCTTTTGCTGGAAGAAAAGGTCCCCTGGTTCGTTTTCTCCAGCCAGGAGAATGCAATCAGCACCGATGAAATGAAAAGCCGGGAGACGAACATGTCAGAAAGGAGGTGGGCTCATTTCGGAAGCCAGTGGCTTCCAAATCAGTTGGCAGCTTGACTGGGTTACCAAGAGGATTTTTGTGCAGTTTTTACGGCGTTTTGTAATTCAGAGTCTTGATTTGTGCGGTTTGGTTATTGGAATAACCAAAGGCTAACAAACGATGAGTCCAAAGTGTTGACTTCTATAGGTTCAAACCCTTTAAACAAATGTAATTAGTTTTACCCCCTTATCTTGTGTCTGTCTATCGCAGGGGTCTTCAAACGTGGCCTGGCTGAGGAATTCTGGGAGTTGAAGTCCACAAGTCATAAAACTTTTAGAAAGTACTCTTTGAAGGTAAACAGGCTTAATTTAAGGATAAAGCTTTTCACAATTGCGGGAGCCTTTCAGTCTCAAATTGCAACATCATGACACGCCTGAGGGAGCTTAAAGAAACACACACACACACACACACACACACACAAAACCACCGGAGTTTAGCGTTTATTCTGGGAGCCTTTTGTGAGCCTTTCTTGCTTTTCACTTGATTCCTGTGTCTAAGGGTACAGGGAAGGGATTGGGGTGGTGGCGCATTCTTACTACACTGTGGAAGGAATGCTCAGAAGACAGGGAAGAAGAAGGAGAAGGAGAGAAGGGCCAGCCAGCCAGCTGACAGTGGTGCGTATTAATAAACATGGATAAATTCATGATCCATTTGTCAGTGCAAAGGAAAAGTGATTCAGCAAAGGAACTGCCACCCAAGAAATTAAAACTGGTACTTTTTTTTCTTTCCCCCCCTACAGTTTGTAGTATTTTATTAGATTATAGAATAAAATACAAAAAGCAAATAGTAGGACACTGAGGGGGGGAAAGCCAGGGGGAGAAAGGAAAAAAAACCAGACTTCCTCTCTTGCAGTAGAAGGAAGCATTAACATCAACTTTTTGCTTTTCCATAATATTATCAACTAGCCCAGGGGTAGGCAACTTTGGCTCTTTTACGACTCGTGGACTTTGACTTCAGCATGGCTGGCTCAGGAATTCTGGGAGTTGAAATCCATGAGTCATAAAAGAGCTGAGGTTGCCTAGCCCTGGTCTAGTGGTTAAAGCATTAGGCTGGAAAGCAGGAGACCTTGAGTTCAAGTCCCGCCTTTAGGAATGAAAGCCAGCTGGGTCTCATGTTATGGAGAATTGCCAATCCAAAATGACACTTGCCTGATGTCTCAAGAAGAAAATGATCCCGTGGTAGGACACCAACCGCATCTCTTGCTCAAAGCGCTTGATGGAGCCCAGCTGACTCTCAAAGGTGATTTCCGCGTAGCCAGTCCCATCGAAATAGGAGCCGTCGGTCAGCCAGGGATCGCCCGTCGATTTGGATCTTTGAGAAGAAGGGAAGACTGGATGAGTGATGTGCCCAATCTACACCGCTGCATTCCAGAAATTAAGAATTTGGAGATTTAAGAAAAATATATCTACCAAGGGTAGGCAACCTCGGCTCTTTTATGACTCGTGGACTTCAACTCCCAGAATTCCTGAGCCAGCATGGCTCAGCTTGGAAACCTCTCCCTTTCCCCTCAGCATAGTTGACTCAGGAATTCTGGGAGTTGAAGTCCACGAGTCCCAAAAGAACCAAGGTTGCCTACCCCTGAACTAGCCATTTCTATAACAAGAAATGAATCTAATCAGTAAAACCCAAAATCTCTCCCAGCCACTTTTTTTTTTTAGTCATCAAGTTTTTGATACCTTGCTAAGCACTGGCAGTACTCAAATATTGTCACGTGCTAAAAGTGGTACCATCTGTGAAAAGGTTGAAAAGCCCTGGTCTAGATTTCTTCACAGACCCAAAATGAACTTTAGCTTCCAAATGCAGAAGCTCTCAAGCCAGAAGTTTTTTTTTTTAGCCCTCAACTATTTGTTTAAAAATAGGGAGCACTACAGTGGGAAGGTAACAGCGTTCCGTGCGCCTTTGGCGTCTAGTCACGCCGGCCACATGACCACGGAGACATCCTCGGACAAGCGCTGGCTCTTCGGCTTCGAAACGGAGATGAGCCCCTAGAGTCGGAAACGACTAGCACGCATGTGCGGGGGAACCTTTACCTTTATTTGTTTAACAACCATTCAGAGTTACAAAGGGACCAAAAAAAGTGCGTTATTTACAACGGTTGCCGCCACCCAGGTCATTTTAGCGTCATTTGTGACATTCCTGGCTGGCTTCTGACAAGCAAAGTCCATGCATGGGGGAAGCCGGATTTGCTTAATGACAGAGATTCACTTTACAACGGCAGTGACTCATCAGCGGCGGCAAAAGAAAGTATAATTGGGTGCAATTCGTTTCACAGCCATTTGGCGTAGCAAAGGAAAAATATGCCCTCCCATTGCAATAATAAATTGAGGACTACTTTTAGGAACGCTGGTGCACGCTACATTTTTTTAATATATATATATATATATCCTGAGATCTCCATAGAGTTGACATATCTTAGGTCTTCTCACTTCCTTTTTTAAAAAAAACAACAGCTATATATTTATTTTCTGCAGTTTGATCTTTGCTTCTAGCCTGGATTTCACCCTTTGGTTTTTAGCTTTGACCACCTGATCTCTGCTCTTCTCCTCTCAAAAGGATGATTTTGAGTTGCAGTCACATCAAAGAGTTACACTCGAAAAACGCTGCCTTTGATCTACCCTAGATAAGGTTATATTCCATCCACACATACTACCCCCTTTGACCTGAGACAATCTTCTTGTTTGCCTGTTTGCGAGTCCTTTCCATCTTTTTGCCCGAGCTCCAAATCAGATTTGGACTCAATACTTGGTGGGACTGTTAGGACTTGTGCAGGATTATGTATTTGAAGGCAAAAAGGGACACACACACACACACACACACACAACATGGACACACACACAACACCTGTCTGCAAACTGTGGAATCAAAATGCAGGGCCCAAAAGCAAATAATCAAGGCTCTTTGCAATAGTTACTCTTAACAGTGCTTGCCGGAGAAGATCTCCATAAGCATAGTGGGAGACACACCCCTGCAAGCCAAGGAGATAACCTGTATTTATACCAATAGCAATAGCACTAAAGACTTATATACCACTTCACAGTGCTTTACAGCCCTCTCTAACTGGTATTACAGAGTCAGCCTATGGCCCCCAAGGATCTGGGTCCCCATTTTACTGACCTCAGAAGGATGGAAGGCTTAGTCAACCTTCAGCTGGTGAGGATTTGAACTCCTGGCAATGGGCAGAATTAGCTTGCAATACTGCATTCTAATACATAGATTGGAAGAGAGAGAGAGAGAGAGAAACAGATTGAGACATAGACTTAGAAAAATGAGAAATGATACAGACATGGAGAGACAGAAACATTGAGACAGAGAAAGACTTAGAGAAATGAGATAGATAGATAGATAGATAGATAGATAGATAGATAGATAGATAGATAGATAGATAGATATAGTACTCAGATGTATATACCGCTTCACAGTGCTTTTCAGCCCTCTAAGCGGTTTATAAGTCAGCATATTGTGGCTGACAACCTGGGTCCTTACTTTACTGACCTTGGAAGGATGGAAGGCTGAGTCAAACATGAGCCAGTCAGGATCGAACTTCCAGCACTGGGCAGTGAGTTGGCCTGCAGTATTGTAACCACTGTTCCAACAGTGCTCCCTATTTATATATTTCACAAAAGAAGAGAAAATAATATGTGCATGCATATTTAGAAGTAATGACATAACAAAGCTCAGCTTACTACCTGCCTTTCTGCTATCTACAGAGAACAATGGCCAATCACTAGGAGATGGTGAGTTCTAGTCCTGCCTTAGGCATGAAAGCCAGCTGGGTGACTTTGGGCCAATCACCAGGAGAAAGTGAGTTCTAGTCCTGCCTTAGGCATGAAAGTCGGCTGGGTGACTGGGCCAATCACTAGGAGACGGCGAGTTCTAGTCTTGCCTTAGGCATGAAAGTCAGCTGGGTGACTTTGGGCCAATCACTAGGAGATGGTGACTTCTTTACCATTTATGGTAGACGTGTTAAAGCAAAGAAATATTGGAGCAGGATTCATATTTATTTATTTATTTATTTATTTATTTAATACTATTTCTATACCGCCCTTCTCCCGAATACAGAAAATAATACAGAAAATCCTTAAAGTGAATATAAAGATAAAATCAAACTTTTCTTTTGGGCGTAATGGAAAGAGGCTTGGGGAAAAAAATTGGAACTTTGATGTTATATATGTTGACGGCAATAAGACGACTTTATGCACAAAAAAATGGAAGGGCACTTCGATGGATGAATGGCTGCAAAAGTTGATGGAGTTAGCAGAGATGGCTAAATTGATTGCTTTGATTAAAGAAAAAAAAATGAGTACTTTTGTTTCTACTTGGAAACCGCTTCTGGACTTTGTGCTTGAGGTGGAAAAAAAAATGAAACTTTGATTTTTGGGTTTTACTGATTAGATAGATTTGTTGTTGTTGAAATGGCTAGTTTATACTATTATATAAAAGCGAAAAGTTGATGTTACTGTTTTATTCTGCTGCACTAAAGGGAGTTGGGAGTCCACACTTTTTTCTCCCTTCTTTTTTCCACTTCTCCTTTCCCTCCCCCTCCCCCCCACTATTTGCTTTTGCTTTTTTGTATTTTACATTATAAACTAATAAAAATGGCAAACAGGAGAAGCTGTGGGTGCTCCATCGCTGGAGGCTTTTAAGAAGAGACTGGATCACCATTTAGGTTTGAGCAGCGGGTTGGACTAGAAGACCTCCAAGGTCCCTTCCAACTCTTGTTCTGTAAAGTCTACTCCTGCATTTCCTCCCCCTGAAGGCAAAACTAAATCAAAGCCCCATTTAGCAATCAGCTAAAGCTTCAGCTTATCTCCAAAGAGCTCAGAAAACCCAAGAGGTTTTAAGACAATGGAATTGCTAACTGATAAGATACTCAAAATTGCTGAGATATTCACAACCCTCACACAAAACCATCTGGTCCTCCCCACCCATTCTCATCCCCATGTAACCGCCACCCCAGTCCAGCTTCTCCATTGCATCTGATGAAACGTGCTGTTAAGTCATAAAATGAATTTAAAAAGTTTTCTAACGAAGCAAAGGTGAACAGGAGCCTCTGGGTTATTGAAGATGGCAGAAGTTGTGGGTGCTCCATCCCGGGAGGTTTTTTTTTAAGAAGAGTCTGGCCAGCCACTTGTCTGAAATGGTATCGGGTCTCCTGCTTGAGCAGGGGGTTGGACTAGATGACCTCCAAGGTCCCTTCCAGCTCCGTTATTCTATGTTCTCTGCTGTCTCTCCACTATAAGCCTTTAAAGGTCTTTGGTATGTCTAGGGACATACCAGGGGTGACATAATAGCAGCCTTCCAGTATCTCAGGGGCTGCCCCAAAGAAGAGGGAGTCAAGCTCTTCTCCAAAGCGCCCGAAGGCGAGACAAGAAGCAACGGATGGAAACCAATCAAGGAGAGAAGCAACCTGGAACTAAGGAGAAACTTCCTGGCAGTTAAAACAATTAACCAGTGGAACTACCTGCCTCCAGAAGCTGTGAATGCTACAACACTGGAAGCTTTTAAGAAGAGACTGGACAGCCGTTTGTCTGAAATGGATTAGGGTTTCCTGCCTAAGCAGGAATTTGGGGCTCAGGTGAGCAGGGGGTTGGACTAGATGACCTACAAGATCCCTTCCAACTACGTCTTCTTCTTCTTCTTCTTCTTCTTCTTCTTCTTCTTCTTCTTCTTCTTCTTCTTCTTCTTCTTCTTCTTCTTATTATTATTATTATTATTATTATTATTATTATTATTATTATTATTATTATTATGAAGAAGAAGAAGAAGGAGAAGAAGTTGGAAGGGATCTTGTAGGTCATCTACAAGATAATGGAAACTGACCAAAGAGAGAAGCAACCTAGAACTAAGGAGAAATTTCCTGAGTCAGAACCATTAACCAGTGGAACAACCTGCCTCCAGAAGCTGTAAATCAGGGGTCTTCAAACTTGGCCCTTTTATGACTTGTGGACTTCCAACTCCCAGAATTCCTAAGCCAGCATGCATGGCTGATGAATTCTGGGAGTTGAAGTCCACAAGTCATAAAAGGGCCAAGTTTGAAGATCCCTGCAGTGTAAATGCTCCAACACTGCAAGTTTTTAAGAAGAGACTGGATAGCCATTCGTCTGAAATGGTATAGGGCAGAGGTAGGCAACCTCGGCTCTTTTATGACAGCATATGCATATGCTGACTCAGGAATTCTGGGAGTTGAAGTCCACGAGTCATAAAAGAGCCGAGGTTGCCTACCCCTGGTATAGGGTTTCCTGCCTGAGCTGGGGGTTGGTCTAGAAGACCTCCAAGTTCCCTTCCAGCTCTTATTATTCTGCTCTGCATGACTCTAGATACAATGACCCACGATGCTTCCTCCTCCCCCCACCCCCACCACAACCACAATTTCTGCCCTCCTCACAAAGGTGTGTTCTGTTTCTGTGTGTGTACACGAAGGCAAACATCTGCCTGTCTCGGAACTTAAACACGTGTCACATCGGAAAGCGGGTTGTGATGAAAGGCAGATGAATAAAAAAACCTTTTCTTTAAACCGAATAAAACAACAACACGTTTGTGATTCAGGCTGCTGCTGGGTTCGGAGGGAGAAAAAAAAAATAATCGCGCAGAAACAGAAAAAGGATCTGCCAATCGCACCTCGGCATCGACGAAGCTCTGACGGCCGAAACTCGTGATGAAATGACGAAAGGAAAAGAGAAATGGAAACCGAAACTTAAAGTTTTTGTGTTTTGTTTTGTGGTGTTTTTTTTTTTTTTGCATTGCGGCTGGGTCTGGTCTGGAGCAAAACAGCTTTTCTGCTTTTAGGTTTTGATTTCCGCTCTGGCGTCAAGAGGCTGCTCTTGAGTAACCTCCTTTGGTCGGCCGGTTTTGCAAAACCCAGGCAACAAAAAATAATAATAAATAAAATAAAATAAAATAAAATAAAATAATAAAATAAATAAAATAAAATAAGATAAAATAAAATAAAATAAAAGGTCATGGTTCAGAGCCAAGACTCTGACAAAGAGATAAGATATGCTAAGCTGAAGAACGAAGCAAAGGGCTTGCTTTAGAAATATAAACGCCCTTGGCTAAAATCAAAATATTCCTGATTCCGTCCAACATATAAAGCTGCTTTGGTGGGTGGAAAGCTAAAGAGAATTGAGCCAGGGAATCTTATAAACTTTCTTTCTTTCTTTTCTTTCTTTCTTTCTTTCTTTCTTTCTTTCTTTCTTTCTTTCTTTCTTTCTTTCTTTCTTTTTTTCTTTCTTTCCTTCTTTCTTTCCTTCTCTCCCTCCCTCCCTCCCTCTCTCTCTCTTTCTTTCTTTCTTTTTCTTCCTTTTTCTTTTTTCTCTATCATCTATATATTATCAGTCTCTTTATTATTTATCAGTGTATCATCTATCATCTCTATATCAATACCTATCCATCTATCATTTAGCTATCCTCTCTCTCTCTCTCTCTCTCTCTCTCATATATAAGACTTCTCAAGAGATCTGGGATCCTTTCTTAATGCAGTAAATGACACCAGGAAATCCAGCAAATAAAACCAGGAAAAGGCAAAATAAATATACATCAGATAAGCAATTTATTTCTCTGCTAGGCTTAATAACTAAACTTTGGCAATGGGCAAAATCGTATCTTGTGTTTGTTTCTTTGTTTATTCACTCCATCTCAGCAAGTCACTCTGGGCAGTGTACAATCTTAAAAAGTAAATTAAAAACAAATTTCCATCATAAATACAAAAATTAAAATGAACCGGAGGCCAAAAGGGTGTCACAATCCATGGTTGTTAGCACGATCACAAGACTCACACACTTGGACACATGAATTTATTAGCGGCAAGCAGGAAATCAATACAGATTTTTTTTTCTTCAGAAATTTTTTTATATATCTCCATATATCTTATGCATAACAGCCCTAGGAAGATCACAGCTACGCTCCCTAAAATCAGAATTTTTTTTTAAAAAAATAACACCACGCTATCATAAATTCCAATACATTAGAACGTAACACATTAAACATGAAAACGAGATATATATTTTTTTGTTGGGAATCATGGATAGACAGAAAAGAATTATGAAAAGTTTTTTTTTATATAACCCTAATTGCTTTGAGATTATTGTAGGCACAAAAAAGGAAAGGCTGAGTTATCTTATTGTACCAAGGAGGAATGGCTGGTTAAAGATAACAGAATTGGCACAGATGGCAAAAATGACTTGTTAGATAAACGACAACGACCACATTTATTAGTGACCAGATAGACTTTTTGCTGAACAATGAAAAAAAATACGAACTAGTGAGTGACAGGTTTGATGATTAGAAAAGGCAGACAACAGAAGGAAGGAAATTATGTTGCAGCTTTAGAGGAACAGGGTAAAATATAAATATATAAATATACTTCTAAGTGCTATTAAGAAGACTGGAAGCTGCTTCTCCATAACTTTTTTCTTTTCTTTCTTTCTCTTCTATTTCTCTCTCTGCACTTTTTAAAAAACTTACTTTATGTTATTGATTTAACTTTACTTTTCTCCTTTCAAGGTTTGCCTCATTTTTATCTTTTTTTAAAAAAAATAATTTATATATGTTAGAATAAGAATAGAATAGAGCTGGAAGGGACCTTGGAGATCTTCTAGTCCAGCCCCCCCCCCCCCGCTTAAGCAGGAGACCCTATACCAGCGGTAGGCAACCGTGGCTCCTTCATGACTCGTGGACTTCAACTCCCAGAATTCCTGAGCCAGCCATGCTGAGGGGAAAGGGAGAGGTTTCCAAGCTGAGCCATGCTGGCTCAGGAATTCTGGGAGTTGAAGTCCACGAGTCATAAAAGAGCCAAGGTTGCCTACCCCTCTCCTAGGCCTAGGCTGCTTTATGACTCGTGGACTTCAACTCCCAGAATTCCCGAGCCAGCCATGCTGAGGGGAAAGGGAGAGGTTTCCAAGCTGAGCCATGCTGGCTCAGGAATTCTGGGAGTTGAAGTCCACGAGTCATAAAAGAGCCAAGGTTGCCTACCCCTGACCTATACCATCTCAGACAAGTGGCTGTCCAGTCTCTTCTTAAAAACCTCCGGTGATGGAGCGTCCACAATTTCTGGTGGCAGGCTGTTCCACTGGTTAATTGTCCTCACTGTCAGGAAGTTTCTCCTTAATTCTAGGTTGCTTCTCTCCTTGATCAGTTTCCAACCATTGTTTCTCGTCCTGCCCTCTGGTGCTCTGGTAAAATGGATGCATTGTTGCTGAGCATTTGCGAAGTATTTCCTCATTCTTGTTAGGTGTAAGAATCTGGTGATGTTGAGTCATGAAGTTCTTTAAAATTGTTTTGCTTTCCTTTCGGGGTGTGCTTTGGCCATTTCATGCCCTTGATTTTCTAAAATCCTGGGTATTCACACTACTTCAGGTGTTTGTCAACTTTGGCAGCTTGAAAGGCATGTGGATTTCAACTCCCAGAATTCTCCAGCCAGCACGCTGGCTGGTGAATTCTAAGGCTTGAAGTCCACATGTCTTCAAGCTGCCAGGGTTGGAAAAACCCTGCTCTACTTATTTGCAATATTGGTATATTGCCTTAACCCAGGGGTCTTCCAACTTGGCCCTTTTGCGACTTGCGGACTTCAATTCCCAGAATTCCTCAGCCAGGAAGTCATAAAAGGGCCAAGTTTGAAGACCCCCACCTTAACTGTTCCCTCTAATCCTTTGGTCTCTTCTCCCCCTCCCCAAATTCTACTTCTAAATCGGACACTGATAAAATGGGGGAACACCATGCAGATAAATAACAATGATTATTTATCTGGTTATCACAATGAATTTGACACGGAACAATTGTTCTTTACAATCATTTGTAACCTGGACAACTTGCATCCTGACTTTGGAGATCACCTGGAGATGGTGAGTTCTAGTCTTGCCTTAGGCATGAAAGCCGGCTGGGTGACTTTGGGCCTCTCACCAGGAGACGGTGAGTTCTAGTTCTGCCTTAGGCATGAAAGCCGGCTGGGTGACTTTGGGCCACTCACCAGGAGACGGCGAGTTCTAGTCTTGCCTTAGGCATGAAAGCCGGCTGGGTGACTTTGGGCCAATCACCAGGAGACGGTGAGTTCTAGTTCTGCCTTAGGTATGAAAGCCGGCTGGGTGACTTTGGGCCAATCACCAGGAGACGTCGAGTTCTAGTCTCACCCTAGGCATGAAAGCCAAATTTTGGCCAGTCCCTTTCTCTCAGCCTCAACCCACCTCATAGGGTTGTTGGTGTGGAGAAAATAGGGGGAGGAAGGGGTATTAGCTACGTTCTCTGCCTTGAATTATTTATAAAAAAAACAATAAAGGTGGGAGAATAAATCTGGATTTCTGTGCCCTTAGTGGAAATGGTGAGGATGGCAGAGAAAGAGACATCTATGACGAACAGAAACCAACCTGACTTGCAGGGTTTCCCCCTTGCAAGCAAATGAAACAAAAATTAGAAAGAGAATCCATCCATGGAAATGTAGGACTAGAATAGATTTCAGTGTTTGCCATTTCAAGCAAATAATCACTTCTAACTTTTCAGAGATCTCCTTATGCAGCCAGGTCAGGAAATAACAGTTTGATCCAGTAACTAATCCTTTGAGGGGAAAAATAAAATAAATTGTATGTTTAGTTTTGACGGGGGGGGGGGGAATGGTTGCTTTCCTCACCTCTTTGCCTGAATTACCATAAGTGACTGTGGTAAGAAAGGTCAAATGGGACAAAACCCCGCTTAACAACCCGCTCAGCAGAACAGGACCCAGATTGTTGGGGGCAATTAAGCTGACTTTGTAATAATGCCGCTTGGGTGTGTGTGTGAAAGCCCTAATAAGCAGGCATATACATAGAATGAGGGCTACTGCTAAGCTTGTAAGCTGCCCTGAGTCTTCGGAGAAGGGCGGGATACAAATGGAATTAAAATAAAATAAATAAATAAATAAAATAAATTTTGGAGTCAATCGTGGTCACAAATCAAGGACTACCTGTATTACATTTTTGTTTATATTCGCAGATTGCGACTTAAGTGTAGCATAAACAAATGTGAAAACAGAGCACTTCCTCTTTTGAGATGGCTTTTATTTTCATTTTTTTACTATGAGCCCACTGGCCCCCATTAAAAATGAAATTCTGTTGCCCGCTTTCAAAACAAAGTATATCCATATCCATACATAACACATATACACGCATGCTACATATATACAGACACACACACACACACACACACACACACACACACCAGTGGGGTACCACAAGGCTCCATCTTAGGCCCAGGACTCTTCAATATTTTCATCAATGACTTAGATGAGGGAATAGAAGGGGAACTCATCAAATTTGCAGACAACAAATAGCCAACACCCCAGAAGACAAACTCAGGATCCAAAAAGGTCTTGTCAAACTGGAACAATCCGCCCCTCTCCAACAAAACGAGTTTAAATATGGAGAAAAGCCCAGGCGGGAAAACTCAAAGATATTATTTATTATTGGGACTTATATGCCGCCCTATCTCCCGAAGGACTCATATAAGTACAGACTGGGCGAGGCATAGTGGACGATCACTTGACCATGAGCCAGCCGTGTGCAGCGGCAGCCAAAAAAGCTAACACAATCCTGGGTTGTATAAACAGAGGCATAGAATCAAGATCACGAGAGGTATTAGTACCACCTTATAAAAACCCTAGTAAGACCACACTTGGAATACTTCAACCAATTTTGGCCACCATACTACAAAAAAAGATGTGGAGACTTTGGGAAAAGTTCAGAGAAGAGCAACGAAGATGATCAAAGGCCTGGAGGCTAAAACATAGGAACAGCTGCAAGGTTTGGGTTTGGCCAGTCTAAAGAAAAGAAGAAACAGGGGAGACATGATAGCAGCGTTCCAGTATCTGAGGGGCTGCCCCAAAGAAGAGGGAGTCAAGCTATTCTCCAAAGCTCCAGAGGGAAGGACAAGAAACATTGGTTGGAAGCTGATCAAAGAGAGAAGCAACCTGGAATTAAGGAGAAACTTCCTGACAGTGAGGACAATTAACCAGTGGAACAGCTTGCCACCAGAAATCGTGGGTGCTCCATCACTGCAGGTTTTTAAGAAGAGGCTAGAGACTGTCACTTGTCTGAGATGGTATAGGTCAGGGGTAGGCAACCTCAGCTTTTTTATGACTCGTGGACTTCAACTCCTAGATTTCCTGAGTCAGCATAGCTGACTCATAGAATTCTGGGAGTTGAAGTCCACGAGTCATAAAAGAGCCGAGGTTGCCTACCCCTGGTATAGGTCCTCCTCGAGCGGGGTCATCTAGTCCACCCCCCTGCTGACTTGGGAAACCTTATACCTGTCCAGTCTCTTCTTAAAAACTTCCAGTGTTGGAGTATCCATAGCTTCTGGAGGCAGGTAGTTCCACAGTTTTAACTGTCAGGAAATTTCTCCTTAATTCTAGGTTGCTTCTCTCACCGTAGGAAACTAACCACACACACACACACACACACACGCACACACACACACACAAATACTGCTATTAATCACTATTTTTAATAAATAGCGGAAAGAAGGAACTTAGCTGCAGAAGTTGCTGAAAGTGACAAAACAGCTGTGGCAAGACAAAAGGAGAGGAATGCACAACTTAAGGTATTTCATAACTTTAATCTGAGCTGGCTTTGGAGCTGATGGAAATTCTGTAGCAAAGATGAGCTAATAAAAAACAACAGAAAAACCACGAAACGGAAAGTGAAAAAAAAAAAGCATCAGCAGAAATGGAAAGAAGAAACAGACATCCCCCCCCCCCACGCAGGATTAGTTGGAAGAAAGAAAAGGGCGTCCCCAAATATGACTTTGCAAAAAGTTGTGTGAAAGCTGGGATCCACCCACTAGGGAGGTTTCCCAGAATGAAGGAAGGCAAAAGTTTCTGGGTTGGGCAGACACGGGTAAGTCCTTGACTTGCAGCCACAATTCAGCCTGACGCTGCGAAGCCAAGCCGTTGTTAAACGAGCCTTGCCTCGTTTTACAACCTGTTTTGCCACCACCGTTAAGTGAATCACCGCAGTTAGGTGAATCGTGCCGTCGTTAAGCAAATCAGACTTTTCCCCCTTTGACTTTGCTTGTTGGAAGCTGGCTGGGAAGGTCCCAAATGCTGATCACATGACCCCATCACATCCTAAAAGCAGTTGTCATGACAATCACTTGACTATGAGCCGGCTGTGTGCAGCAGCCGCCAAAAAAGCCAACACAATCCTGGGGTTGTATAAAGAGAGGCATAGAATCAAGATCACATGAAGTATTAGTACCGCTTTATAAAATCCTAGTGAGGCCACACCTGGAATACTGCAGCCAATTTTGGTCACCTTATCACAAAAAAAAAGACTTTGAGACTCTGGAAAAAGTTCAGAGAAGAGCAACTAAGATGATCCAAGGCCTGGAGACTAAAACATACGAAGAAGGGCTACGGGATTTGGGTTTGGCTAGTCTAAAGAAAAGAAGAAATAGGGGAGACATGATAGCAGTCTTCCAGTATTTGAGGGGCTGCCACAAAGAAGAGGAGGGGGTCATGTTATTCTCCAAAGCGCCAGAGAGCAGGACAAGAAACGACGGTTGGAAACTGATCAAAGAGAGAAGCAACCTGGGATTAAGGAGGAACTTCCTAACAGTGAGGACGATTAACCAGTGGAACAGCTTGCCACCAGGACTCGTCGGCCCTCCATCAGGTTTTTAAGGAGAGAGTGGACAGTCACTTGTCTGAAATGGGATAGGTCAGGGATAGGCAACCTTGGCTCTTTTATGACTCGTGGACTTCAACTCCCAGAATTCCCGAGGCAGCTGTTCTGGCTCAGGAATTCTGGGAGTTGAAGTCCACGAGTCATAAAAGAGCCAAGGTTGCCTAACCCTGGTATAGGTTGAGCAGGGGGCTGGACTAGAAGACCTCCAAGGTCCCTTATTTGCCACTTGTCCTAATTTTGATCATGTGACCACAAGGTCCCAACTTGAAGATGGGTGGCATGAGCTGGCTGGGGGATTCTGGGAGTTGAAGTCCATTCATCTTCAAGTTGCCAAGCTTGAGAAACCACCAGGCTGGAGACTCCAGAAGCACGGTGGGCAGCAACCTACCCTCACCCCCATCATCCTTGGGACAGGACCCTAAAGGAAGTCCTTACTGCTTCAATTTTTAAAAATTGTTTTTGTACTTTTTAGAACAGTAAGCTATCCAGAGTCACTGGGCTGAGTTGGCCGCTTATAGAAGGAAGAAATATCTCAAATTACAGCAGATAGCCAAAACCAATTTCGCAACCTACAGACAGATTTAACCATGGTTTCAATGGGGACGATGTGAGCCTGCCAGACCAGGCCAAATCCCCAAATGGCAGGGAATTTCCAGAAGCCGGGCACTCTTGACAAACCAGCCCTCAACAGACACACAGACATTAACCGCCCCTCCATAGCTTATGCAAAAGGGACAATCAGCCACCCAAAATGGGAAGAAAAAGACCCCAGGGCTTCTCCACCACCAGTAAACAGCTCTCAGATCAGCATAGATTAACTCCAAGGTCACCTTCAGACCAACAATCAAGTAAACAATACCCCCCCCCCCAGTCAAGAAACTCTCAAAGAAGCCAAGAGTGAAGAGCCCAAACCAAGAATCTCTTAAGACCACCCCCACCAACAGGGACAGGGCAAGACACCAGAATGTTTATTTTATTTTATTTTATTTTATTTTAATTCCATTTATATCCCGCCCTTCTCCGAAGACTCAGGGCGGCTTACAACCTTAGCAGTAGCCTTCATTCTATGTATATGCCTGCTTGTTAGGGCTTTCACACACACACCCAAGTGGCATTATTACAAAGTCAGCTTAATTGCCCCCCACAATCTGAATATAACCTGAAATATAATATAAATATAATATATATAACCTGAAAGCCAATCCCACTCCTTACTAGCGCTGATGACGTTACTTAGTTTGGATAAGAAAACGTCTGCGAGAAGACAAGCGCCTTCAGAGAGCACCAAGGACCATTTCCGATAGTCTCTTTTCTTTGATACTCAACTGTACCTCTCTGCCCCCCCCTATACTAGATAGATCAGGGGGTCCCAGTGGGGCTGCTGGTGGTGGGCAGGGGGGGGGAAAGAGATGCTGTGGGTCCGGCTGGCCCAAGAGAAGGGGGAGCAACAGACTGCCCCCTCTCCTCCTGATCCTCGTGCACCCCTTCAGACCCCTGGGGGAAATCTTGTGGGGTGGGGACACGGGAGGGATGCCACGGGTCCGTCTGGGCCAAGCGAGGGGGGGACATACTGCTCCCCCTCCGCTGCTCCCCCCCCGCTCCTTTCCTTCCTCCTGCATCCCTTCGGACCCCTGGGGGAAATCTTGTGGGGGGGCAGCGCAGGGGGGGTGCTGGAGGTGGGGGAACCGCGGGTCCCTCTGGGCCAAGCGGGGGGGTGGGAAACATACCGCCCCCTCTGCTCCCCCCCTCCCGCTTTCCTTCCTGGGGCATCCCTTCGGACCCCTGGGGGAAATCTTATGGGGGGGGACACAGGAGGGATGCCACGGGCACGTCTGGGCCAAGCAGGGGAAAAAAAAACAAACTGCCCCCTCTGCTCCCCCCTCTCGCTTTCCTTCCTCATGCATCCCTTTGGACCCCCCTGGGGGAAATCTTGTGTGGGGGGGGGAACACAGGAGGGATGCCGCGGGTGATGGATGGGGGATTTCCCCTGGGGGAAATCTTCTGTGGGGGGGCAGCGCAGGGGGGATGCTGGGGGTGGGGGCGCCGCGGGTCCCTCTGGGCCAAGAGGTGGGGGGGTGGCAACAGAGTGACCCCCCCACCCCCGTGTCCTCCTCCTCCTCCTCCCAGCCCTTTCCTTCCTCCTGCATCCCCTTCGGACCCCCCTGGGGAAAATCTTGTGTGTGTGGGGGCAGCGCAGGGGGGATGCTGGGGGTGGGGGCGCCGCGGGTCCCTCTGGTCCAAGAGGTGGGGGGGGGTGGCAACAGACTGACACCCCCCCCCCGTCCTTCTCCTCCTCCTCCTCTCGGCCCTTTCCTTCCTGGCGCATCCCCTTCGGACCTCCCCGGGGGAGGGTGGGGAGAGGTCCTGGGGGGGTGGCGGCGGGGGCGGCGAAGCAGAGGGCGGGCACAGCTGGCCGGCCGCCCCTCCCGCTCCTCCTCCTCCTCCTCCTGGGCTGGAGCCGCGCCTGATGTAATTTCCGCGCCAGCCGAGCTCGCAGGCCCCGAAATCGAAACTGGGGCCGCCTTTCAAAAGAGCGCCGCCGGCCAAGCGGCTCCCCCAGTCGCCGGCCGAGCGGGCCAGCTTCCCCATCGCTCCGGAGCTCCTCGCCGGGTAAGCAGAGCCGCTCCTTCCCGCCGCCGCCGGCTCTCCAGCCCCGGGAGCCGCCTCCGCTTCGCTCCTCTCTTGGCCGCCGCTTCGCTCCGGGAAAGTTGCGAAGAGGCGCCCCGCCGGCTCGGGGAAGAAGGGAAGGGGCGATGGGGGGGGGGTCGTGGAGGAGAGAGGGGGGGGGAGACCCGGGGAAAGGATCCTCGCCCACGTGGACGGATTGGGCGATCGAGGACGGGGAGACGGGAGTGGGGGTGCCGGCATCGACTGCTGAGGATGCCCCTTCGTGGGGAGGGGTGTCTTTTTTGGGGGTGCGGGGGGGAGTGGGGTGCCGGCATCGGCTGCTGAGGATGCCCCTTGGTGGTGGTGGTGGGGAGTGTCTTTCTTTGGGCTGGGGGCAGAGGGACCCCCCCCAAGACCCCTTTTCGATCCAGAGGAGCTAAAAAGGAAGCGAGCGATCCAGGATGCTTGGCTGGTGTGGGTGGGGGAGGAGGGGAGGGGGGGAGGGGGTGGGAAGCATCTCTCTGAGGATGCCCCTTGGTGGGGGTGTGTGTCTTTCTTTGGGGTGGGGAGGAGGGGGGTGCCGGCATCGGCTGCTGAGGATGCCCCTTGGTGGTGGGGGGGTGTCTTTCTTTGGGCTGGGGGCAGAGGGACCCCCCCCAAGACCCCCTTTCGATCCAGAGGAGCTAAAAAGGAAGCGAGCGATCCAGGATGCTTGGTTGGGGGAGGTGGGGGATGGGGGGATGGGGTGGGAGGCATCTCTCTGAGGATGCCCCTTGGTGGGGGGATGTCTTTCTTTGGGGTGGGGGGGAGGGGGGTGCAGGCATCGGCTGCTGAGGATGCCCCTTGGTGGTGGTGGGGGTGTCTTTCTTTGGGCTGGGGGCAGAGGGACCCCCCCAAGACCCCCTTTCGATCCAGAGGAGCTAAAAAGGAAGCGAGCGATCCAGGATGCTTGGCTGGTGGGGGTGGGGGATTGGGGGGGATGGGGTGGGAGGCATCTCTGGGATCCGGCCGATCGCCGCCGCCCTGCTGCCCTGGGGGGGGGGGGAAACTACAATTCCCATCAGCCCCAGCTGGCGCGGCCAGGAAGGAGGGAGGCACGACGGTGATGGCGCGGGGGGGTGGGTTGGGGGTGGTGGTGTTTTAAAAGGCGCGCTCGGTTTGGATCGGAGAGGAAAGCAAAGGAACGACTCTAAAAGCATCTTTGCTGGGGGGGGGATGCAAGGGGACAGAGAGAGAGGGGGGGAGTGAACGCAGCCCCCCTTCCCCCGCGGAGGTTTTTTTTTTCCTTTCAATTCCCGGCTGAAATTTCCTCCTTGGGGAGGGGGGGAAAGTTCGCCCACTTCGGGGGTGTCCGTCTGAAAGATGTGCGCGGTGCGCTTCCGGCACCCCGAAAAGAGGCGTCTTTTCCTACCAGGTGGAAGCCTCGGTGCAAAACTCCTAGCTAGCCCATGCTGCTGCTTTCCCCCTCGGGTCGGACTACAAGTCCCGTTTCTCCCTGCCAAGCGGACGGCCCGCAACCTGGGGCAGCAGCCGGGATGTCCACACCTGTGGAATTTCCATCGGCGTGGAAGTCGGGGTGCAGTTTGGGGTGGCGGTGACTGTTTTGGAGTGGGTGGGTGGGAAACATGTCTAGTGAGGTTGAGTTTTGAACCAGGACACCCCCCCAAAAAAAAGTGGGATAATCTCGGGACACGGGAAGAATTGTAGAATCATAGGCTGGAAGGGACCTTTGAGATCTTCTAGTCCACCCCGTGCCCCCCCCCCAAGTTCCAGGTAGGAACTTGGGACAATTTTTTTGTTTGTTTGTATCCTGCCTTTATTATTTTAACAAATAACTCAAGGCAGTGAATATATCCAATGCACCTCTTTCTATTTAACAACAACCCTGTAGGGTGAGTTGAGCGGAGAGAAAGGGACTGGCCCAAAGTTACCCAGCCAGCTTTTATGCCTGAGGTGAGACTAGAATTCACCGTCTCCTGGTGATTGGCCCTGTCATCCAGCCATCTTTCATGCCTGAGGCGGGACTTGAATTCACCTGGTGATTGGCCCAAAGTCACCCAGCCCACTTTCGTGCCTGAGGCGGGACTATAACTCACCATCTCCTGGGGATTGGCCCAAAGTCACCTAGCCATCTTTTCTGCCTGAGGCGGGACTAGAACTCACCGTCTCCTGGTGATTGGCCCGGTCATCCAGCCATCTTTCATGCCTGAGGCGGGACTTCAATTCACCTGGTGATTGGCCCAAAGTCACCCAGCCCACTTTCATGCCTGAGGTGGGACTATAACTCACCGTCTCCTGGTGAGAGGCCCAAAGTCACCCAACCATCTTTTGTGCCTGAGGCGGGACTATAACTCACCGTCTCCTGGTGATTGGCCCAAAGTCATCCAGCCATCTTTCATGCCTGAGGCAGGACTTGAATTCACCTGGTGATTGGCTGAAAGTCACCCAGCCAGCTTTCATGCCTAAGGGAGGACTAGAACTCACACTCTCCTAGTAATTGGCTGAAAGTCACCCAGTCAGCTTTCACGGCTAAAGCAAGACTTGAACTCAGAGTCTCCGGCTTTCTAGCCTGCTGCCTTAACCATTAGGCCAAACTTCCCCGCTTTTTCTCCCAGTCTCCTCTGTATTCCTGGCATGGGGCTGTAAATTGTCAGCCCTTCTGTCCTTCTGAAATTTAATCTCGTCCTCCGAAGACTTCCAAGGCTGTTTATGTGGGAAGAAGAGCGTTTAAATTGCGCATTTCCTCTTGGTAAAGCAAACAATCAAGCGGAGAGATAAGGACTGGGATATGCAGAATGCAAGCAATCCCGGCCAATTGTCATTTCTTCCACAAGCTAGTTTCCCCTTCCATAAGCCATGATTTAGTGCAGTGCTCAGGGACAGTCAGAGCGGTGGAAATAAGAAGATGGGTTTTCCCTTGGTTTTGGCCCATAGCAACTGTAATTATAGGTGGTATTCATGCAGGCTCCTGGCTCAATAGTAGCAAAAGTGAGAGGGATCTTAAGCCAGCCGTGTGCGGCAGCTGCCAAAAAAGCCAACACAATCCTAGGCTGCTTTAACAGACGGACAGAATCGTGTGAAGTTTTAATATCGCTTGATAAGGCCTTGGTAAGCCCACATGTCCAATACTGCATCCAGTTTTGGTTGCCAGGGTGTAAAAAAAGATGTTGAAACAGCTTGCCTCCAGAAGTTGTGGGTGCTCCATCACTGGAGATTTTTAAGAAAAGACCGGACAGCCAATTTGTCTGAAATGTTAATAGAATAGAATAGAATAGAATAGAATAGAATAGAATAGAATAGAATAGAATAGAATAGAATAGAATAGAATAGAATAGAATAGAATAGAATAACAGAGTTGGAAGGGACCTTGGAGGTCTTCTAGTTCAGAGGCCCCCAACCTTTTGGGCACCAGGGACCGGTGCCATGGAGAAAGATTTTTCCATGGACCAGGACGTGTGCGGTTTTGAATACTGCTTGCATCCTTAGGATGGAGCTTTGCTTATTTGTGTGGCCTGCTTGCTGATATACTGTGGACCTTGCCGGTCTACGGACCAGGGGTTGGGGACCCCTGTTCTAGTCTAATCCCCTGCTCAGGCAGGAAACCCTATACCATTTCAGACAAATGGCTGTCCAGTTTCTTCTTAAAAACTTCCAGTGTTGGAGCATTCACCACTTCTGGTGGCAGGTTGTTCCACTGGTTAATTGTTCTCACTGTCAGGAAGTTTCTCCTTAGTTCCAGGTTGTTTCTCTCTTTGGTTAGTTTCCATCCGTTGGTTCTTGTCTTTGCCTTCAGGCGCTTTGGAGAATAGCATAATAATAATAATAATAATAATAATAATAATAATAATAATAATAATAATAATAATAATAATAATAATAATAATAATTTGGAAGGGACCTTGGAGGTCATCTAGTCCAACCCCCTGCTCAGGCAGGAAACCCTATACCATTTCAGACAAATGGCTGTCCAGTCTCTTCTTAAAAACTTCCAGTGTTGGAGCATTCACAGCTTCTGGAGGCAGGTAGTTCCACTGGTTAATTGTTCTCACTGTCAGGAAGTTTCTCCTTAGTTCCAGGTTGCTTCTCTCCTTGGTTAGTTTCCATCCGTTGCTTCTTGTCCTACCTTCAGGCGCTTTGGAGAATAGCTTGACTCCCTCTTCTTTGGGGCAGCCCCTAAGATACTGGAAGACTGCTATTGTGTCCCCACTCGTCCTTCTCTTCTTCGTTAAACTAGACCCGGGGTAGGCAACCTTGGCTCTTTTATGACAGAATTCCTGAGCCAGCATGGCTCGGCTTGGAAACCTCTCCATTTCTCCTCAGCGTGGCTGGCTCAGGAATTCTGGGAGTTGAAGTCCACGAGTCATAAAGGAGCCTACCCCTGGACTAGACCTACCCAAGGGCTGTACGGCTTTTGGTGCTCTCTGAGCTTGGTTGTTTTCTTGCTAACATTTCTTTACCAAACTAGGTAGCATTATTAGTACTTGAAGGGAATGGGTTTTGCGGAGAGGAGGAGGAGGAGGAGGAGGACGACGACGACTGTGAGGTCCTTGATGCTCTCTGAGCTGGGCTGTTTTCTTGCAGACATTTCAATACCCAACTAGGTAACATCATCAGTTCTAGATGGGAGTGGGGTTTTGCTGTCTGTTTATATACAAATGGCGTGTCCTATCTGTATTGGTGGAAATGGATCTTGGTTCCTTAATTAGACGGTTGTTTATTGTTTGTTTCTCTGAGTTGGTAGTTCCTTGAGGGGTGCGTCTTTTTCTCCTTGTTGGTTGGCCTAATGTTGCTTGTTGGGCTTAAAATCTCTGCTTCTCTGAAACTTGGTGGCAGGTGAGGAAGTGTTCCTTATTTTGGCTTTCTGATTGTGTCTTTTGAATGCCCTGTTCACAGCTGACTTGTCTGAATGCCAAGCCTCCGTGAATTCTCTAGCATTTTTGGACTTGGCTAAGTCTAGGATGCTCACCATTTCCCACTGACTAACGCTTAACGTGGTTTGGATTCTGTGGCTCTGTTTATATAGCCAAGGACTGTATTAGCCTTTTTTTGGGGGGGGCTGTCTGCCAACGTGTTGTGAAATTAAGGAGTTTGTTATCATGTTTTCTGACTGCTGGTTTGGTGTTCATGGATGCGCTGCTGCATACATACGCATAGGTAAAGAAGATCCACTTACGATCTCTATTCTGTAAGAATAGAGTTGGAAGGGACCCTTGGAGGTCTTGTAGTCTAACCCGGTGCTCCAACAGGAGACCTAAAGGGTGATCCAGTCTCTTCTTTAAAAGCCTCCGGTGATGGAGCACCCACAACTTCTGAAGACAGGTTTTTCCACCGATTGATTGTTCTCACCATCAGGAAATATCTCCTTAGTTCTAGGTTGATGATGATGATGATGATGATAATAATAATAATAATAATAATAATAATAATAATAATAATAATAATAATAATAATGTTGGAAGGGACCTTGGAGGTCATCTAGTCCAACCCCCTGCTCAGGCAGGAAACCCTATACCATTCCAGACAAACAAGATTGTGTTTGCTTCTCTCCTTGATTAGTTTCCATCTGTTGTTTTTTGTCTTGCCTTCTGGTGCTTTGGAACATAAGTTGACCCCCCCTCAAATACCGGAATACTGCTGTCATGTTCCCCCCCCCCAGTCCACCTTTTCTCTAGACTAGCCAAACCCAAATCCTGCAACCATTCTTCATATGTTTTGGTTTCCAGGCCTTTCATCATCCTAGTTGCTCTTCTTTGCACTTTTTCCAGACTCTCAACGTCTGGACATGATCATTCTTGGGACTGCCTATCCTGGACTTGCTGGACCAACATGCTACAATACACTAGCACGGACTTGTTCGCCCTCAGGGGTGCCCCCCTCGCCTGGGTGCGACCCGCCTTTTTAAATCCTCCTAACCTCGATGAAGGGCCCGAGTGTTGGGACCCTGAGAGATGGCTGGGCAGGGGCAGGGGCCGTCAACACAAATTTAATAAGAGGCCCCTGATTATTTTTTTATCAACATTTTTTATGGGGTTGGGGAGAGGGTTGGGAGAGGGGGGTTGTCTGGCTATGGGGGGGTGGCCAATCAACCATAGTTCAGGCCAGACTTGGGTCTGACCGCGCGGGGGGAGAACGGGGTGTCGTTGACTCCGGGGCTCATGAGCGGGTCGTGGGACTACCAATTCCCACGACGGGGAATGGCAGCAGGCGGATAGACAGGGGGCCGTATCGCTACCGGGAGGGCCGTCTCCGCTACTTGCAAGCGGTGAGGCGCTCCGACCCTCTGCTTCTTCCCCGAGGTCCTGGGAGCGAGGATGTGCAGCCTCCTGAGCTCCGGCTGGTGTACCTGAATGCCAGGTCCGTGGTTAACAAAGCTCCCCTCGTCAGGGATTTAGTTGAGGGTGAGCATGCGGACCTGGCTTGCATCACGGAGACTTGGTTGGGCCCAGAGGGTGGGGTCCCTTTGGTTGACCTCTGCCCACCAGGCTTCCGGGTGCTACACCGGCCACGAGCTTATGGTAGGGGTGGGGGAGTGGCGGTCACTATTAGGGAGACCTTATGTCCGCGGGAGGCCACCGTTTCTCAGATAGTCGGGTGTGAGTCTCTCTTTGTGAGATTTGGTTCTGGGGCGCAGTTGGGCTTGCTGCTGGTGTACATTTCGCCTAGTCGCGCAGCGGCAGCCCTGCCCGAGCTGCTCGATATCCTCTCGGGGTTGGTGGTTGAGTTTCCCAAACTTATAGTTTTGGGAGACTTCAATCTACCATCCCTGGGAGGTTCATCTGAGCTAGCTCGGGAGTTCATGGCTTCCATGACGGCCATGGACCTGACGCAAGTAATTTCTGAACCAACTCATGAGGGAGGCCACACCCTTGACCTGATTTTTTTATCTAGACGGTGGTTGGATGATCTTGGTGGGGGCTCTCCATTTATTATGCCCCTGTCATGGACCGATCATCATCTCCTGCGGCTGGTCTTCCGCTTTGCCACCCCCCGCCGTGGGGGTACGGAGCCAATTAGATGGTACCGCCCCAGACGCTTAATGGATCCTGATAGATTCCAAGCGGCGCTGGGGTCCCCACCTGCCTCCATTGCTCACAGCTCGGCGGATGCCTTAGTGGAAGCCTGGGAAAGGGCAGCCACTGAGGCACTTGACCGGGTTGTACCCTTGCGGCCCCTGACCCGGCGCAGATCCCAATGGGCTCCATGGTTCTCCGCGGAGCTCCGGGAGATGAAGCATCGGAAACGGGGCCTAGAGAGCTGCTGGAGGTCCAGCCGATCCGAACCCGACCGGTTGCGGTTAAGAACCTATATTAGGTCTTATCTCGCAGCGATGAGGGAGGCGAGGTGTAATTACTTCTCCACCCTCATCGCGTCCGCAGATAATCTCCCGGCCGCCCTGTTTAGGGTGACTCGCTCACTTCTTAATCAGGAGGTGAGGGAGGATCCCTTGCAGGGTCGTGCCGAGGAATTTAGTCAACATCTGTCGGATAAAATTGCTCGGATTCGGACCGGTTTGGACTCCAACTGGGCAGAGTCTGACGATCAGGACATGGGCGGTCTTGTCAACGTTACCTGGGAAGAGTTTGATTCTGTGACCCCTGATGAAGTGGACAGGATTATGGGGAGGCTGAGCTCCTCCACATGTTTGTTGGACCCGTGCCCTTCCTGGCTGGTTTATGCAGCCAGGGAGAGGACACGAGGCTGGCTCCAGGCGGTTATATCTGCTTCCTTGAGTGAGGGTAATTTCCCCACCGTCTTGAAGGAGGCGGTGGTGAGACCTCTCCTCAAGAAGCCTGCCTTGGACCCACATGTATTGAACAACTTTCGTCCGGTCTCCAACCTTCGCTTTCTTGCGAAGGTTGTTGAGAGTGTGGTGGTGCATCAGCTCCCTCTGGTCCTGGATGAAGCGGATTTTCTGGACCCCTACCAATCGGGTTTCAGGCCCGGGTACAGCACGGAGACGGCATTGGTCGCTCTGGTGAATGATCTCTGGAGGGCGCGGGACAGGGGATATTCCTCTGTCCTAGTCCTATTAGACCTCTCGGCGGCTTTCGATACCATCGACCATGGTATCTTGCTGCGGCGTCTCAGGGGATTGGGAGTGGGAGGCACGGTTTTTCAGTGGTTCTCCTCCTATCTCCTGGGACGCTCGCAGTCGGTGTTGGCAGGGGGGCAGAGATCGGCCCCTAGGTCTCTCGTTTGTGGAGTTCCTCAGGGGTCGGTTCTCTCGCCTCTCCTGTTCAACATCTACATGAAACCGCTGGGTGAGATCATTCGTGGTTTTGGAGTTGGGTATCATCAATATGCTGATGATACCCAACTTTTCTTTTCGACCCCAAACCACCCCAGTGATGCCCTCGCTGTGATGTCCCGTTGCCTGGAGGCGGTTCGGGTCTGGATGGGGAGGAACAGACTTCAACTCAACCCTGACAAGACTGAGTGGCTGTACATTCCGGCATCCCGGGACATTCAAAATGTTGCATCTCTTTCTATGGAGGGTGAGCTCTTACCCCCCGTGGATAGGGCTCGCAACTTGGGAGTCCTCCTAGATTCACGGCTAACCCTGGAAGATCATATAGCGGCCGTGACTAGGGGGGCTTTCGCCCAGGTTCGCCTGGTGCGCCAGTTGCGGCCCTATCTGGACCGGGATGCCCTGTGCACGGTCACTCATGCGCTCGTGACCTCTCGCCTTGACTACTGTAATGCTCTCTACATGGGGCTTCCCTTGAAGACCACTCGGAGGCTCCAACTGGTGCAGAATGCGGCCGCGAGAGTTGTCTTGGGAGTTTCCCGGTACTCCCATGTTACACCTTTGCTCCGCGAGCTGCATTGGTTACCAGTTGTCTTCCGGGTGAGGTTCAAGGTCTTGGTTATGATCTTTAAGTCCTTACATGGCATGGGTCCGGGTTACCTCGGGGACCACCTGCCTCCGGCGTCAACTCCCCTCCGCCCTGTGCGTTCCCACAGAGAGGGCCTCCTCAGGGTGCCTCCGGTCAGGGAATGCCGACTGGTGGCCCCCAGGGGGAGGGCCTTCTCTGTGGGCGCTCCGGCACTATGGAATCAACTGCCGGTGGAGCTCCAGATGACATCAGACCTCCGAACCTTCCGTCGCGGCCTGAAGACCCACTTATTCGATCTAGCTGGTCTGGCCTGATGGGGGAATATGGGTTTTTAAAATTGTTGTTTTTATTATTGTATTATTGTTTTTTATTTATTTGGGCATTGGTTTAATCTTATTTTAACTTTTGTATCGTAATTTATATATGCCCTGTGAACTGCCCTGAGTCCCTAGGGAGAAGGGCGGTATACAAATTAAATAAAACTAAAACTAAACTAAACTTTTGGGTAACCTGTGACCAAATTATAAGCAAGTGAGCTCAATTTACTTTTCGCACAAGGTTTATTTGTTTATGTCCTGCTTTTACATTTTTTTTTACAAATAATTCAAGGTGGCAAACATCCAACACCACCTTCCCTCTCCTATTTTCCCCCAACGACAACCCTCTGAGGTGGGTTGGGATGAGAGAAGGACTCGGTCAAAGTCATCCACCCGGCTTTTATGCCTAAGAGAGGACTAGAACTCGCCGTCTCCTAGTGATTGGCCCAAAGTCACCCAGCTGGCTTTCATGCCTAAGGCAGGACTAGAACTCACCGTCTCCTAGTGACTGGCCCAGAGTCACCCAGCTGACTTATTCCTAAGGCAGGACTAGAACTCACCGTCTCCTAGTGACTGGCCCAGAGTCACCCAGCTGGCTTTCTTGCCGAAGGCAGGACTAGAACTCACCATCTCCTGGTGATTGGCTCAAAGTCATCCAGCCGGCTTTCATGCCTAAGATAGGACTAGAACTCACCGTCTCCTAGTGACTGGCCTAGAGTCACCCAGCCAGCTTTCATACCTAAGGCAGGACTAGAACTCACTGTCTCCTAGTGATTGGCCCAAAGTCACCCAGCTGGCTTTCATGCCTAAGGCAGGACTAGAACTCAACATCTCCTAGTGACTGGTCCAGAGTCACCCAGCCGGCTTTTATGCCTGAGGCAGGACTAGAACTCACCGTCTCCTAGTGACTGGTCCAGAGTCACCCAGCCAGCTTTTATGCCTGAGGCAGGACTAGAACTCACTGTCTCCTGGTGATTGGCCCAAAGTCACCCAGCCGGCTTTCATGCCTGAGGCAGGATTAGAACTCACCATCTGTTTTTCTACTTTGGTGCCTTAAGTACTAGACCCCAAGGGACACCGAGGCAACAAAACAAGAAAGGAAGCATTTCTCTTAAATCAAGGGGAAGGTTGCAGTTTGTGAATGCAAATCTCTGCCAATTCTTCTAACAACAGACTTCGGCCTTATTATCTCTATACATCCACTTGACATAATCAATTTCCCCTATACCCCTCAGTCGTCTCTAAGCTGCCTTGGAGATCTTGTAGGGCTTTTCTGCAAGGCCAATGGAATTAACCAAATGGTTTCAAATACAGGGAACTGTTTGTACCACAAAGTCTCTGTTGACTCTTAACGACCACATGGTTAGATTTACTCCAAAAAAGATCTGTACTGGGTCCAGTTATGGCGACCACGATACAAAAAAAATAAATAAATGTCGAGACTCTAGAAAGAGTGCAGAGAAGAGCAACAAAGACGATTAGGGGACTGGAGGCTACGGTATGGAGAACGGCTGCGGGACTTGGGTTTGGCTAGCCTAGAGGAAAGAAGGATTAAGGGGGACATGATAGCAGCCTTCCAGTATTTGAGGGGCCGCCACAAAGAGGAGGGGATCAACTTATTTTCCAAAGCCCCCGAAGGCAGGACAAGAAACAATGTATGGAAAGTAAACCAGGAGAGAAGCAACCTGGAATTAAGGAGAAACTTCCTAAGAATAGAACAATTAATCGGTGGGAAAACTTTGTCTTCAGAAGTTGCGGGTGCTCCGTCACTGGAGGCTTTTAAGAAGAGACTGGACAGCCATTTGTCTGAAATGGTACAGGGCAGTGATGGCAAACCTTTTAGAGACTGTGCCCCCAAACTGCAACCCAAAACCCACTTATGTATCCTCGGGTGCGGAGTGGGTGTGGCCCATTGGGTGGGCGTGGCTGCGGTGGTAACGGCAGACTGGGTGGGACTAAAAAGTTCAATCAATCAATTCCAACTTTATGAGATCTTTCCCCCCCCCGCAAGAAGTTGAAATTGATTGATTGATTGAACCTTTTTTTTTTTTTGCACACGGCAGTAGAGGCCTAAATCGAAAAGGTTTTATAAAACCCAGCTGAAGGCCTAGGACTGGTGGGATGGCGCGCGTGCCCACAGAGAGGGCTCTGCGTGGCACCCGTGGCACGGGTGCCATTGGTTCGCCACCACGGGTATAGGGTCTCTTGCTTGAAAGGGGGTTGGACTAGAAGACCTCCAGGGTCCCTTTCAGCCCTGGGTTCTATGTTCCATGTCCCTAGGACTTCATGTACAGCAGTTGGAAAAGGGGTTATTAACTCCGCTTTCTTTCTTGGTTGTTTGACTAGCGCACTGGTTTTCGTTCTATCTAAAACATACTGCTTTTTTCTGAAATCCCCTGTTTGTTTGGGTGGAGCTTTGTAGGAAAGGTCAAAAGGTCCCCTTCCCCTAAATCAGGGGTCTTCAAACTTGGCCCTTTTATGACTTGTGGACTTCAACCCCCAGAATTCCTCAGCCAGCCATGTTGGCTGAGGAATTCTGGGAGTTGAAGTCCACCAGTCATAAAAGGGCCAAGTTTGAAGACCCCTGCCCTAAATCTTTAGCATATGTAAAGAATTGTTATTTTGGCTTGGCAGACATTTTGCAACCAGTTTCTAGAAAATACGGGGTGATGAAAGCAAACAGCTTGGTCAGTGAAACCCTCCGGAATGCCTCCTTTCACGAAAACCCCACGTGCAGTCCTGGGATAAGGGAAAGGGAAACGAGGGCATTTGTGTAAGTGAAGATTGTGCTAAGATGTGTGTGTACATGGATAAACAGGATGCGTGTGTGTATGTACACACACACACACACACACACACACACACACACACACACACACAGGCTTGATACCATTTAAGGTGATCCAATGAGAGACTGAAGGATGCCAATGACGATGATAGATGAATATCCAACCACTGAAAGAAAGTGTGGGAGGGAAAGCATTTGCCTATGAAGTTGCCAAGAATTGGGCATGGCTGAAAGGTTAAAACTATCAGTCTGTCCGACCATACATCTGATCTGTGTCATCTTGTCTGTCTGTCTGTCTGTCTGTCTATCTATCTATCTATCTATCTATCTATCTATCTATCTATCTATCTATCTATCTATCTATCTACATATATCCTTCATCCATCCAACTATCTATTCATCCATTCATCCATCTATTCTCTCTCTCTCTCTCTCTCTGTCTGTGTCTGTCTGTCTGTCTGTCTGTCTATCTATCTATCTATCTATCTATCTATCTATCTATCTATCTATCTATCTATCTATCTATCTATTTATCTTAACTACATCCTTCATCCATCCATCCATCCATTTTATCATCTACTGTATCTACGTCCATTCTTCATCCATCCATCCACCAATCCATCCTCCATCCACCTATTCCTCCATCAATCCACTTTAGCTGTGTCATTTTTTTTAAAAAAAAAATATGTAATTGTGCATTAGAACAACCTGAATTCTAAAGCTGCAGACTCTTTAAAGATCAGAATAACAAGGTTGGAAGGAACCTTGGAGGTCATCTAGTCCACCCCCCAGGTCAAGCAGGAGACCCTATAGCATTTCAGACAAGTGCCTGTCCAGTCTCTTCTTTAAAATCTCCAATGTTGGAGCACTGATAATTTCTGGAGGCAAGTTGTTCCACCAAGAAATAGTTTCAATTGTTTGAAAGTTGAAGGTTTTCTTTGGCATGTTAAGAGTTTGATGGGTTGAGTCTAGTTACTAGTTAGTTTTTAAAAAGACTCTTGTAGGAAGTCCTTGAGTTTTACCGGTCATTTAGTTCAAAGTTATAATGGCCCTGAAAAAGGTGATTTATGACTATTTTTCACATTTACGACCATTGCACACACCCCCCCCAGGGTCTTGTGATCAAAATTCAGACGCTTGGCAACTGACTCATATTTATGACGGTCGCAGTGTCCCAGGGTCCCCTTTTACCACCTTCTGATAAGCAAAGTCCAGGGGAAGCCGGGTTCACTTAACCCGTGTTACTAACTTCACACCTGCAGCGATTCACTTAACAACTGTGACGAGAAAGGTCACAAAAAAGAGCAAAACTCATTTAGCAGAAACTTTGGGCTCAATTGCGGTCATAAGTCAAGGATTACTTATATTTGCATTAAGTGGATCAAGTTCCAAGAAAGAAGAATGAGGTTCCGAGTGCATTGCAAAATCCCTCGCTGGATCCCTGCAAGTTTCTGCTGGTCTTTTGTGCTGTTGCGTAATGGTTGATATCTATTTACATTTCACCTTAGTGCAGTAGGTTTCCAGTAGGTGTGAGGTAAAGAATTTTGGGATGGCTTCTGTTGAATCGACAAAGAGTCAGGAATTCTTACAAATCTCCAGCAATTGGCTTGACTGTGTTGGCAAAGCCCAGTTATTTTTATCCTTTCAAGGTTCAGTCCATGGTGTTTGCACACTGCCAGCCTTCCTTTGAGCTTAAACTATTGCGCAAAGTCCCCTTCCATGGCTTAGTGTAGGGAACAAAGATCAAAACGAGCTTAATTTAGAAGATAGGATGAGTAACAAGCCGGCGGCATGTTTGCTGGTTCCACAAGATGACTCCATAACACTGTTTCTTGAATAGAATACAGAAGAGGATATAAAGTGGAGTAGATTGCAAAATAGAATGGATTGTAGAGTAGAATAGATTGCAGAATAGATTGTAGAATAGAATAGAATAGAATAGAATAGAGTAGAATAGATTGCGGAATAGATTGTAGAATAGAATAGAATAGAGTAGAATAGAATAGAGTAGAATAGATTGCAGAATAGCATAGATTGTAGAATAGAATAGAGTAGAATACATTGTAGAGTAGAGTAGAATAGAATAGGAGCTGGAAGGGACCCTGGAGGTCTTCTAGTCCAGCCCCCTGCTCAAGCAGGAGGACCCATACCATCTCAGACAAGTGAATGTCCAGTCTCTTCTTAAAAATCTCCAGTGATGAAGCACCCACGATTCCTGGTGGCAAGCTGTTCCACTGGTTGATTGTCCTCACTGTCAGGAAGTTTCTCCTTAATTCCAGGTTGCTTCACTTCTTGATCGGTTTCCAACCGTTGTTTCTCATCCTTCCCTCTGGTGCTCTGGTGAACAACCTGACCCCCTCCTCGTCTTTGTGGCAGCCCCTCAGAGACTGGAACGCTGCTATCGTGTCTCCCCTATTTCTTCTTTTCTTTAGACTACTAGCTAAACCCAAGTCCTGCAGCCGTTCTTCGTATGTTTTAGCCTCCAGGCCTTAGTTGCTCTTCTCTGAATTTTTCCCAAACTCTCAACATCTTTTTGGGGATATGGTGACCAAAATTGGC
Organism: Vipera ursinii; assembly: GCF_947247035.1. Classification (NCBI taxonomy): domain Eukaryota; kingdom Metazoa; phylum Chordata; class Lepidosauria; order Squamata; family Viperidae; genus Vipera; species Vipera ursinii. Next base: position 4,125,914 of record NC_139516.1, on the reverse strand, counting down.
TGCAGTGTTTCAGGTGTGGTCTTACTAGGGCTTTATAAAGCAGTACTAATGCTTTGCGTGATCTTGATTCTATGCCCCTGTTTATACAGAAGTTGTGAATGCTCCAACACTGGAAGTTTTTAAGAAGAGAACGGACAACCATTTGTCTGAAACGGTATAGGGTCTCCTGCCTGAGTAGGGGGTTGGACTAGATGACCTCCAAGGTCCCTTCCAACTCTATTATTATTATTATTATTATTGTTGTTGCTGTTGTTGCTGCTTGTCAGAAGGTCACAGAAAGGGATTCCCATGACCGCAGGACACTGTAACCGTCAGAGCCTTGGTGGAGCAGTGGGCTAATGCCTCCTTACGTAACACCAGCTGCCTGCAATTAGTGCAGGTTCGAGTCCCACCAGGCTCAAGGTCGACTCAGCCTTCCATCCTTCCCAGGTAGGTAAAATGAGGACCCAGATTGTTGGGGGCAATTAAGCTGACTTTGTAATAATGCCGCTTGAGGGTGTGTGAAAGCCCTAACAAGCAGGCATATACATAGAATGAAGGCTACTGCTAAGCTTGTAAGCCGCCCTGAGTCTTCGGAGAAGGGCGGGATATAAATGGAATTAAAATAAAATAAAAAAATAAAAATAAATATGAGTCAGTCGCCAAGCCCCTGAATTTTGATCACTTGACCATGGGGTTGCTGCAGCGGTGGCAAGCGTGAAAAGCATAAGTCCCTTTTTTCATTGCCGTTGTAACTTCGAACAGTCACTGAACGAACGGTTGTAAGTCGAGGACTGACTGTATTAAATGCATGTTTTAAACTTTACTTTGTCCAACTCAAGGCTGCAAGCATCTGTAATATTCCTTCCTCTTTTTCCTCCGTCATCACAGTCCCGTGGTGTGTGGTGGTACGAGAGGGGGAAAGTTTCCCAAAATCACCCAGCCAGCTTTCATGCCCGCAGGGGGACTCAAAATTTACCACTTTTTAAATCTTTCATCTTCACTACGCCTAATTCTTGAGCCAACATAGCAGAACACTCTTTGTTTCTCAAAAAGCTGCATGTTGTCACGTTGCCCGGACGAAATCCTCTGAAGTGACTCCTTAGCGAAGCCACAAAGAAGAAGAAGGGGGTTGATCTATTCTCCAAAGCACTTGAAAGGCAGGACAAGAAGCCAATCAAATCCAGGGGAGAAGCAAACCTGGAACTAAGGAGAAACTTCCTGACAGTGAGAACAATTAACCAGTGGAACTACCTGCCTCCAGAAGCTGTGAATGCTCCAACACTGGAAGCTTTTAAGAAGAGACTAGACAGCCATTTGTCTGAAATGGGATAGGGTTTCCTGCCTGAGCAGGGGGTTGGACTAGAGGACCTCCAAGGTCACTTTATTTATTTTTATTTATTTTATTAAATTTATATACCACCCTATTCCCATAGGACTCAGGGCGGTTCCAAACCTGTGTTTCAATAAATCCAGTCTTTTTTTTTCCCCTCACTCCTTTTCACAGAGGAGCTAAGAAGACAAACTTTGGAGTAATGTAGTATGTTTAATTGTGAACCTTTTGAGTCCTGATCTTTTGGGAGACCCAATATTTTTCTAAATCCGTTTCAATTTCCCCTTCTTCCTAAAACTGTTCGTATCGGGTTTTAGGCTATTGAGTGTTCCTGTATTATTTCTTCATTGTGGCTGGTTAGTTTCCAAGGCAGTAAGTAAAGAAATAAAATGCTTGGAGTGCAGTAAATAAGGCATGAAGTGGAACACAAAACGCGGACCAAGGATAATACGATAATTGAATGCCTTTTCAAGGCTTGGTGTGCTTGTAACTTCGGGTTTGGCTCGCTGGTTCTCTTTCGGTTTCCTTGCAGACATTTCATGACCCAACCAGCACTGATAAGGTTACCCAGTTGGGTTACGAAATCTCTGCAAGAAGCCAACCAGGTTCAGAGATCACCACGGATCCCACAGTCTCCTCCTCCTCCTCCTCCTCCTCCTCCTCCTCCTCCTCCGCATAAACCCCCTCTCCCTTCTAGCACTGATGAGGTTACCCAGTTGGGTTACGAAATGTCTGCAAGAAACCAACCAGGTTCAGAGATCACCAAGGATCCCACAGTCTCCTCCTCCTCCTCCTCCTCCTCCTCCTCCTCCTCCTCCTCCTCCGCATAAACCCCTCTCCCTTCTAGCACTGATGAGGTTACCCAGTTGGGTTACGAAATGTCTGCAAGAAACCAACCAGGTTCAGAGATCACCAAGGATCCCACAGTCTCCTCCTCCTCCTCCTCCTCCTCCTCCTCCTCCTCCTCCTCCGCATAAACCCCTCTCCCTTCTAGCACTGATGAGGTTACCCAGTTGGGTTACGAAATGTCTGCAAGAAACCAACCAGGTTCAGAGATCACCAAGGATCCCACAGTCTCCTCCTCCTCCTCCTCCTCCTCCTCCTCCTCCTCCTCCTCCTCCTCCTCCGCATAAACCCCTCTCCCTTCTAGCACTGATGAGGTTACCCAGTTGGGTTATGAAATGTCTGCAAGAAGCCAAACAAGTTCAGAGAGCACCAAGGATCCCGCAGTAGTCTTCCTCCTCCTCCTCCTCCTCCTCCTCCTCCTCCTCCTCCTCCTCCGCATAAACCCCTCTCCCTTCTAGCACTGATGAGGTTACCCAGTTGGGTTATGAAATGTCTGCAAGAAGCCAAACAGGTTCAGAGAGCACCAAGGATCCCGCAGTAGTCTTCCTCCTCCTCCTCCTTCTCCTCCTCCTCCTCTCCACAAACCCCATTCCTTTCTGACACTGATGATGTTACCAACTTTGGCAATGACATGTCTCCAAGAAAACCACCCAGCTCAGAGCGCACCAAGGACCCCACAGTTCAACCCTGAGCTACAAGGACTCCCTTCGTTTGAGATTTTGGCCTCTCCCGCTTCTCTTTTTTTAGCAAGGAACATCTGAGTTGGGGTTTTCCATGTTCTGTATAGCTCCATTTTTGTTTTAAGGCTGGCTCCACCAGCACAGACCTTCTTTTGTGAAGGGGCGAGTCACGTCCCCCAGGAATTCATGACATGTTTTCAATATTCCAAACGTACCCCTGGGTTAAACAGAGGGCAGATCCTTGTTCTAACTCTGCAACATGCTGGTTGCCCAGCGGCCACGTTTTGATCAAGTGACCACGGGGGATGCTGCAATGGTCGTAAGTGTGAAAAACGGTCGTAAGTCCCTTCATTCAGGGCCGTTGTGACCTTGAACGGTCACTGAATAAGTGGATGTAAGTCAACGAGTCTCTCTGTGTGCGGTGTCAAGATGCACGTAGAAAAGGATGGGAGTTTGTGGTGTTGCTGTGTTACTTTCTTCATTTGTTCTGTGCAGATAATTGCTGGCTTGTGGAGGCGGGGCCTGGATTTATTTATTTATTTATTCATTAGAGGCGGAGCCTGGATTTATTTATTGGAGGCGGGGCCTGGATTTATTTATTTATTAGAGGCGGGGCCTGGATTTATTTATTTATTTATTTATTAGAGGCGGGGCCTGGATTTATTTATTTATTTATTTATTTATTTATTTATTTATTTATTAGAGGCGGAGCCTGGATTTATTTATTTATTAGAGGCGGGGCCTGGATTTATTTATTTATTTATTTATTTATTTATTTATTGGAGGCGGGGCCTGGATTTATTTATTTATTTATTTATTTATTTATTTATTTATTAGAGGCGGAGCCTGGATTTATTTATTTATTAGAGGCGGGGCCTGGATTTATTTATTTATTTATTTATTTATTTTATTTTATTTTATTTATTGGAGGCGGGGACTGGATTTATTTATTTATTTATTTATTTATTGGAGGCGGGGACTGGATTTGTTTGTTTGTTTGTTTATTTGTTTATTTATTTATTGGAGGTGGGGCCCCCCTGGATTTATTTATTTATTTATTGGAGGCGGGGGCCTGGATTTATTTGTTTGTTTGTTTATTTATTTATTTATTGGAGGGGGGGCTTGGATTTGTTTGTTTGTTTGTTTATTTATTTATTGGAGGGGGGGCCTGGATTTATTTGTTTGTTTGTTTATTTATTTATTTATTGGAGGGGGGGGCTTGGATTTATTTGTTTGTTTGTTTATTTATTTATTTATTGGAGGCGGGGGCCTGGATTTATTTGTTTGTTTGTTTGTTTATTTATTTATTGGAGGGGGGGCTTGGATTTGTTTGTTTGTTTATTGGCTGCCCATCTTTCCATGGGATTATTCCAAAAGCACGGCTGGGCTGCTCTGAATTTGGCTTAGTGAGCAATTTCGTCCACTGACTCTTCTCCCCAAAGGCGCGTTTTCCAAAAGGCAAAATGGACTTTCTTGGTTTTTTGTTTTTTTTCTTTTCTTGAAAGTGTTTTGCTTCTCATCTAAGAAGCTTCTTCGGTTCTAACCTGTGTTAGAATTTCAGGGTTAGAAATGAAGAAGCTTCTTTGGTTGGGAAGTCCAGTTGCCATTTGGAAAAGAATGTTTGGAGTGGCCGTGACCTGGATGATTAAGATTGGGATGGGCTGAAATGGAAATAATAGAAATAAAATAATAATGGAATGGTATAGAAGAGAAGAGAAGAGATTGTACAATAAAATAGAAGAATAGAGTAGAATAGAATAGAATAGAATAGAATAGAATAGAATAGAATAGAATAGAATAGAATAGAATAGAATAGAATAGAAGGAAATATGGATTGGAGAATAGAATAGAATAGAATAGAATAGAATAGAATAGAATAGAATAGAATAGAATAGAATAGAATAGAATAGAATATATGGAATGGAATAGAATAGAATAGAAAATATGGACTGGAATGGAATTTAAGAATAGAACAGAACAGAACAGAACAGAACAGAACAGAAAATATGGAATGGAATGAGAGTAGAGTAGAGTAGAATTCTTTATTGGCCAAGTGTGATTGGACAAACAAGGAATTTGTCTCCAATACAGAAGCTCTCAGTGTACATACAAACAACAAAGTAATATCGTATAATCATAGGATACCAATAATAGAAGGTTATAGGAAAGATGAGAAGGATAATAATAACAATAGTAATAATAATAGTAATAGTAATAATACAGCCATACTACATAGCCATACTTACATCTAAATATCCTTAGATGTAAGACAGTGCTGGTGGGAATTAGGTGGTTAGCAGAGTGATGGCAGGGTGTGTGTGGAACACTGTCTCTGTGTCTACTTATTTGGGCACGCAATAGACAATCTTCAACACTGCAATATGCAACAGGCAAATAGCCAATCTCCATAGACATTCCCCTGACTCTCTGAACTGTTCTTAATTCTGCAGTTTGGAGGACTCTTGCTGAGTGTCTACAGGCCTCCGGCCCTCCGCACACCTGCCTTTGCGTCCTCGGCTGACAAAATGCCGCACCGCAACGGGATGGTTGCCACGCTGCTGGATGCCCTGCAGAACCAAGTCTCCCTCCACCTTGCCTGCTCCAAGTGCAGCCAGCAAGAGAACGAAAGCACCTACCTGTTGAAGGAGGTGGACCACAACTGCATGAAGGAGATTTTGCTGGCCAGGTGCAAAGGGGCCAAAGGCTGCCAGTGGCGCAAGGTGGACCGGAGGCCCTCTTTCCCCAACCCGGCTTGCTACGACGTCTGCCGATATTACGTGGCCGGCTTGGGCTGCACCAAACACCACAACACCTGCACGTTCGCCTGGAGCCAGGAGGAGGTGATTGTGTGGACGTTCGAGAGGAAGTACAACATCGAGAGGCGCGTCTTGAAGTGGCTGTTGAAACAGAGCCAGTCGGGCATCAAGAACACCACCGCCCAGCCTACGCCTGCGGACCTCAGCAACCCGGAAGATATCCTCAGCGAGTTTGGGGGTTACTTCCAGGAGATCTGCGGACCCTGTTTTAATAGCCGCCCCCAACGGATTTGTCCCAGGGGCTCCTCTCACGATTGCAAGAATCACTTGGGCTTCATTTTGGTCCACGTGATCACCGCCGGTAAGAAAAAACAGCAATATACCGAGATTCGCCCCTGTCCGGAAAGCCACAGGTTGTTCTCGTACTGTTCTTCCATCTTGGCTGGCCGATCCTGCCGGAATGCCTCTCAGTCCTGCAGCTTTGCCCACAGCGATGTGGAGCTGGCCATCTGGAAGGCCGAGCAAAGGCGAGGCTTGGACCGTGCTAAGCTGCTGCGCCCGGCGGCGGAGCCAGCGACGGTGAGCCCGCCGGATTCTGCGCCGCAATACCAGTTCTACTGCCGGGTGTGCCTGGTGACCTGCGATTCCCAGCAGAGCTTCGAGAACCACTGCTTGTCCGTGGAGCACACGGAGCTGATCGCCACCGACACGCTGACCGAGTGGAGTTATCGGGCCCCTCCGTACGACCCGAAGAGCTTTGCGCTTTGCCAACGGTAAGCGAGACAGATTAAGAGAGTTTTTGCTTTGGGAATCAGCATTTGGAGTTTGCTCCCGGTCCCTATTGACTTTGTCTAACGCAGGGGTCCCCAACCTGTGGGCTGCAACCCACTCCTGGACTGTGGCCTATTGCAGAGGTCCCCAATCTTTGGGGTACCAGGGACCGGTTCCGCGGAGAAAAGTTTTCCTGTGGACCGCAGGGTGCGTGATTTTGTGTGCTGCCTGCGTCCCGCGGACGGGGCTTTGCTTCTTTGTGCGAACCGGTTGCTGGTGTGCCGCAGCCCGGTACCGGGGTTGGGGACCCCTGGCCTATTGGCCACTGGGCCGTGTGAGGGGCTGCCTCACTCGTGCAAGTGTTGCTGCAAACCTGGTGGTCATTCGTGGCCTCACTCACGTGAGCATCATGGGTGTTTGTGGCCCCACTCACACGACCATCACGGACGTTTGCAGCCCCACGCACGAGCATTCACGACCCCACTCATACGAGCAACGGGTGTTTGTGCATGCACAAAGCCATCCCTTGTTTCCCCCCTTCTCCCCTCTCCAGGCCACCAACCCCAAAAGCTTGGGGAAGTCTGGTCTAATTGTCAACCTGTTGTCCGCATCCATTCTTAACAGATAAATCCTCTGCTTACAACGATTCATTTAGTGACCATTCAAAGTTACAGAGGCACTGGGAAAAGTGAATTATAACCGTTTTTCTCCCTTAATGACTGTTGCAGCTTCCCCCTGGTCATGTGATCAAAACTCGGACACTTGGCTTGACTCCTATTTATGACGGTCGCAGGGTCCCAGGGTCACGTGATCCCCTTTTGCGAGCTTTTGAGATGCAAAGTCAACGGGGAGGCTAGATTGACTTAACAAGCGTGTTGCGAACTTAGCAAACTGCAGCGATTCACTTAACAACTGTGGCAAGAAAGGTCGTAAAATGGGAGTGAAACTCACTTAAGAAGTGTCTCACTTAGCAATGGAAATGTTGAACTCCATTGTGGTTGCAAGTCAAGGACTACTTGTATTTTCATTTCTGTAAGTTGCCTCAGACTGCAAGATGAGCAGCCAATAAATTTGATAATTAAAAATGCTCTGGGACTTTAGAATTCAAACAGACTGGCAGATGCCACACAACACCGCCAACGCAATAGTTGTTGAGAAGAAAGTTTTAAAAAGTCTGGATAGTGTCAGGACCCACCCCAAACCACGTCTTAGGAAGACAAAATTCTTGGAGTCAAATCTATTCCAAAAAGAATCTTTACTATGACATGCTTGGTTGTAGGAGCGAGACAGGGCTTAATATTTCCACGAAGTAAACCCTTATAAAGAGTTCCCGGTTTAACCCCCCTTAATCCCCATTTAGAGGGACGCGGTGGCTCAGTGGGTTAGGACGCTGAGCTTGTCGATCAGAAGGCCGGCAGTTTGGCGGGTCGAATCCCGAGTGCTGCGTAACAGAGTGAGCGCCTGTTACTCGTCCCAGCTTCTGCCAACCTAGCAGTTCGAAAGCACGTAAAAATGCAAGTAGAAAAATAGGGAGCACTCCGGTGGGAAGGTAACAGCGTTCCGTGCGCCTTTGGCGTCTAGTCATGCCGGCCACATGACCACGGAGACGTCCTCGGACAAGCGCTGGCTCTTCGGCTTTGAAACGGAGATGAGCACCGGCCCCTAGAGTTGGAAACGACTAACACGCATGTGCGGGGGAACCTTTACCTTTACCTTTTAATCCCCATTTGGTCAGTCCCCCATCCTTCCTCTCGTATCATCCATCTTGTGGGAAAAAGGAAGTTAGAACCCTTTATGTTTATTGCTGTCTTCCGTGACAAAAACCAGATGCTAGCCCCCCCTTTTGTTTCCCCAGTTCAAAAGGCTTCTCCTTTCCTTTGAAATGCCTATTCCCGGTTCAATACACATTTATTCTCTTCTCTTCGGGAGATGGCAGAATCCATGGAATAATGTTTGAAACATTCCATTTATGAATATGATATAAATGGATTCTGACAGATAGTATCAATAAAGGAGGATATTTGTGGCTCAGGATTGAAGTGAGGGGTCCTTGGTGCTTGATGGTTTTCTTGTAGATGTTTCATGACCCAACTAGGTAACAACATCAGTGGTAGTAGGGAGTGGTTGGAGGAGGAGGAGGAGGAGGAGGAGGAAAATTGTGGGGTCCTTGATGCTCTCTGAGCTTGTTTGTTTGCTAGCAGACATTTCATGACCCAGTTAACATCATCAGTTTTAGAAGGGAGTAGAATATGGGGGGAGGAGGAAGAGGAATAATAATAATAATAATAATAATAATAATAATAATAATAATAATAATAATAATAATAATAATAATAATAATAATACGACTGTGGGGTCCTTGGTGCTCTCTGAGCTTGTTTGTTTGCTAGCAGACATTTCATGACCCAGGTATTTATTTATTTTATTTATTTATTTAATTTATTTAATTGGATTTGTATACCGCCCTTTCCCGAAGGACTCAGGGCGGTTTACTGGGTAACATCATCAGTGTTAGAAGGGAGTGGAATATGGGGGGAGGAGGAAGAGGAGGAATAATAATAATAATAATAATAATAATAATAATAATAATAATAATAATAATAATAATAATACGACTGTGGGGTCCTTGGTGCTCTCTGAGCTTGATTGTTTTCTTGCAGACATTTCATGACCCAGCTAGGTAACATCATCAGTGCTAGAAGGCAGTGGGGTTTGCTCACAGTTTATATGCTAGTAGCTTGGTGGGAGACATACATACGGTGTAAAGACTGCAAAAGCCGCTGCATAGGACCATCAGGCAGAACACCAGATGCATTCACCAACACCAACTAGCAGTCAGAAGACCTGTTAACCCTCTTTCGTTTCACGACGTATGTGTCATGGTTCCGGCAGACAAGAGACAAAAAAAGCAGAACTCCGAGGCTGGCAAATTCCTCAAAAACATGTTTATTGATACAGAGCATCGGCACATTAAAAGTGAAGCCGAGTCTGCACAGACACGTAACATTCCCCAATATCCCACCCCTATAACCTTTGCAAGCTACTACGTTCCCCAATACATCTTCTGGGCGGGCTTTTCACCAAACGCCTGGCCTGCAGTCCCGGGAGCAGCCGATGGCCTTGGTTCCCATGGGAAAAAAGCTGTTTAGTCTAGCGAAGCATCTGGTAACCCGTCCCCTCTCCCTCTGTGCTCTGCGTCAACTGAGTAGGGAAAATGGCTCCAGCCGCGCTCATTTTCAAAGTTGATGGTATGGAGAGACTTAACTGGGAAACTGACCATCCTAGACCAAGCCAAGTCCAAAAACGGTAGGGAATTTCTAGAGCCCTGGCACTCTGGCATCAACAGGCACATAGATATAAACAGTATCTACGCACTGTGCAAAAGAGACAAGTCAACAGGCCAAAAAAGGGAAGATGAAGACCAAAATAGTTCCCCACTAGCAATCATCACTCAAATGAGCATAAATTAACTACCAAGATTGACATCAGATCAACCATCAAGAAGTAAAAAAATACCCTAATCAAGCAATGGCCAAACAAGCTAGCATTTAACAGCCCAATCAAACAACCTCCATCCCACCAGTCCTGACAGGGCAAACCACTAGAATGTAAACTGGGAGAAAACCCAATTTCTTACTAGCATTGACGATGTTCCCTAGTTGGGTAATGAAACATCTGCAAGAAAACAAGCAAGCTCAGAGAGCACCAAGGACCCCACAGTCGTCGTCGTCGTCCTCCTCCTCCTCCTCCTCTCCACACACCCACTGCCTTCTAGCACTGATGATGTTCCTTAGTTGAGTGACGAAACGTCTGCAAGAAAACAAGCAAGCTCAGAGAGCACCAGGGACCCCACTGTCATCGTTGTCGTTGTCGGCCGCCTCCTCCTCCTCCTCCTCCTCCTCCTCCTCCTCCTCCTCCTCCTCCTCCTCCTCCCCTACTGCCTTCTAGCACTGATGATGTTCCCTAGTTGGGTGATGAAATGTCTGTAAGATAACAAGCAAGCTCAGAGAGCACCAAGGACCCCACAGTCGTCATCCTCTTCCTCCTCCTCCTCCTCCTCCTCCTCCTCCTCCTCCCCACAAACCCTACTGCCTTCTAGGACTGATGATGTTCCCTAGTTGGGTGATGAAATGTCTGTAAGATAACAAGCAAGCTCAGAGAATACCAAGGATCCCACAGTCTGGACAGTTGACTTGGCAGAATCTGGAGACAGCAGAATAGAGAAGAAAGAACTGGTGGGGGTGGGTGGGAAATCACAAATAGAAACAGAAATACTGTAGGAATAGAAAGCAAAGTACAGGTAGTTCTCGACTTGCAACAGTTCATTTAGCGACCAAAATTACAACAGCACTGGAAAAAGGGACTTCTCTCAGTTAACGCTGCCGCCTCCCCATGGTCCCATGATCAAAATTTGGGACGCTTGGCAAAAAACTCAAGGAGAGAAGCAACCTAGAACTAAGGAGAAACTTCCTGACAGTGAGAACAATTAACCAGTGGAACTACCTGCCTCCAGAAGTGGTGAATGCTCCAACACTGGAAGTTTTTAAGAAGAGACTGGACAGCCATTTGTCTGAAATAGTATAGAGTCTCCTGCCTGAGCAGGGGGTTGGACTAGATGACCACCAAGGTTCCTTCCAGCTCTGGTTATCTGTTCTCTTCTGAAACTCATATTTATGACAGCTGCAGTGTCCTGGGATCATGTGATCCCCTTTTGCGGCCATCTGGCAAGCAAGGTCAGCGGGAAACCCAGATTCCCTTAACGACCGTGTTGCTGCAGTGATTCACTTAACAGCTGTGGCGAGAAAGGTTGCAAAATGGGGCAAACCTCACTCAACAACTGTCTCGCTTAGCAACGAAAATTTGGGCTCCGTTAGGTTGGTAGGTCGTGGGCTACCTGCAGTGCCAACAGTAATAGGCACCCTTGGGTGCGATCCCAGAAACATCTGGAGCACCCCTCGAAGCTCAAAATAGTCACTAAGCGATCGGTCGTAAGTTGAGAACCACTGGTAATGACGCTGTGGCTTCAACGTGAATCTAAGCATCATTCTTAATCAGCTTCTCCTCAAAAAAAGAGGGATGGATTTATCTGTCTCCAAGCCTTTTATCTCTGAGTTGGTTTTTTTTTTTGTCTCCCCACCCCCACCCCATCCACCCCATGCTGCAGACCAGACGTTTGCGAATACGGGCAGGATTGTGCCCTGGCGCATTCGGTCCAGGAATTGGAAGAGTGGATCCAGCGGGCCAAAACGGCAGAGAAAAAGAAGAAGACAGCCAAGGAAGATGGTCTTTTAGCTTACCAGGATCGGCTTATCGCCGAGTACCAGACAAGCCACAACGAAGTCTTAATTGTAAGTTGGGGACTCTAACCGGATAACGCGCGTGGATTCGTGGCAGGGGAATCCTACATTTCGTAGTCAGAGAGGGAGAAGGAACCGCCTTCTAGATCAAGGGTCTTTGAACTCGGCAACTTTTAAGATTTGTGGACTTCAACTCCCAGAATTCCTCAGCCAGCCCATGTCTTAAAGTTGTCTGGCTGAGGAATTCTGGGAGTTGAAGTCCACAAGTCTTAAAAGTTGGCGAGTTTGAAGACCCCTGTTCTACGTCCTTCACTGTTGTGCTGCTCAAAAACATGGGATAAAATTCACAGGCTTGCTTTGCTTGAGGGTCTGAGCATTCAGGTATGCTGCTCCTGTCTGTGGAGGTTCAGTCAATATTTTAGGGCAAAAGATCTTTCCCCTAGGCAACTGATTGCTTAAAAATTCCCTAGTGGAAAGTTTTCCCCCACTTGGAAACTTTTAAGATAGGTGGACTTCAACTTCCCAATCCTGGGAATAGAAGTCCACCCATCTTAAAGCATGTGGGCTGAGGAATTCTGGGAGTTGAAGTCCACCCATCTGAAAGCATGCGGGCTGAGGAATTCTGGGAGTTGAAGTCCACCCCTCTGAAAGCATGCGGGCTGAGGAATTCTGGGAGTTGAAGTCCACCCATCTTAAAGCATGCGGGCTGAGGAATTCTGGGAGTTGAAGTCCACCCATCTTAAAGAATGGCTTGGGAATTCTGGGATTTGAAGTCTATCTGTCTTAAAGGATGAAGGCTGGGGAATTCTGGGAGTTGAAGTTCACCCCTCTTAAAGTTGCCATGGCTGAGAAAAAACTGTCCTAAAGCAACACACAGCATGCTAAACACAGCTGCCACATGATCCCTTATAATTATTGCAGGAAGATACTCTAAACACGTCTCATGCAGGACTGGCTGGGAATGACAGGAGCTGAAATTCTACCTAGCCTAGAGTGTCCAAAGAAGAAAACTTGAGTTTTCAATATTTTTTTTCTGGCACCAATTCAGATGTTTGCTTGGAAAGTCACAAAATCAACCTTTTCCCCACAAGGCTTTGAGATATAATTAATTAATCCTTCATTATGGAGTGAGATGGTGATGATTGCTTATTTGTTGTCTTTATCAGTTTTAGAATTTTAATGTTCTCAGTCTGTGAGATTTATTTTGTATCGCAAGGTCCATCCACATGAACTCATTGTGGCTTGCATCAGTCACCTGAGTTTGACCGATTTTGCATATCGCATTGAACAGTTGATTGGATTAGAGCAGCGTTTCCCAACCTTAGGAACTTGAAGATGCGTGGACTTCAACTCCCAGAATTCCCCAGCCAGCATAGCTGGCTGGGGAATTCTGGGAGTTGAAGTCCACGCATCTTCAAGTTCCTAAGGTTGGGAAACGCTGGATTAGAGCAGGGGGTCTTCAAACTTGGCCACATTTAAGACTTGCGGACTTCAACTCCCAGAATTCCTCAGCTCAGCCGAGCTGAGGAATTCTGGGAGTTGAAGTTCGCAAGTCTTAAAAGTAGCCAAGTTTGAAGACCCCCTGGATTAGAGTTTGTGGAGTTCGTGCTGTACCTATTTCTCACTTGATAATGAACCATTTCACAGAACACACCAAGGCAATCCTAGATTGAGGTAGCTTTTGACTTAACATCCCTTTGTTTAGCAACCGTTGGAAGTTACAACAACATTAAGGAATGCGATCACTTCAAACGGGTGCCTAAACAAAGGGAGCCTCTTCCTTACGACCGTCACCACATCCTCGTGGTCATGTGATCGAAATTTGAGCACTTGACAACCGGCGTTGATTGGTGACTATTGCACTGTCCACGGGTCAGGTGATCACCACTTGTGACCTTCCCAGCTGAGTTATCGACAAGCAAAGGCAACCGGGCGGGGGGGGGGAGCCGGATCCACTTAACAACCATCTGATTCACTTAACAACTGCGGCGATTCGCTTCACAACCGTGGATAACCCAGGTCATAAAATTGGGCAGGAGACACTTTTAACAACCGCCTTGTTTAGCAATGGAAATTCTGGTCCCATCTGTGCTCGTAAGTCAGGGACTTACCTGTAAAGCATAGAATGACGTTGCACAGGTGGGTGATTAGGGGGAAAAACACCCCAGGCCGCCTTCGGATGAAAGCTACAAATTCAGATTTTGAAACACTGGTAAAAAAATTTTGCATTTGAGCCCTGCCCAACCAAGTTGCAGCTGTGGATTAGAACTCAGTGCAGTCTCGCGATTTTGAGGTGCCTTGGTTATGATGCTCTTGAACCTGGGACAAAATTAAGACGCGATCCCTTCCTTGGTTCTCCTGACTCCCTTTGTCTCCGTCAGATTTCGGAGGCCGTGGAGGGAGTGAGGGTGACCTGCCAGCAGCCGCTGTGGATCCAGTCCGAGAACAAGAAGTTGCAATATCAGTGGGTCTTCGCCGTCCATTCCCAGGTGAGCTGGCGAGGCAAAACGCCCACAAACTTGCGGGGAAGGGAATCTGTTTCTCCTTTGGGGCTCCAGGACTCTGCCCGGCTGCGTTGCCTGCAAAAGAGAACGTGCCTTGATGGCTGGGCACGTGCCGCATGGTGAGTGCTGTCCTCAGCCATGATTTGCTGAAACGCACGGCGGTTGGCTGGACGTGCACAGAGTGGTTGGTCACAAGCAAGCATCCAGGGAGGGAGGGAGGGAGGGAGGGAGGAATAAATGAGAGGAAGGAAGCCAGGCAGGAAGGAGAGGTGGGAAGAAGGAACTGGAGAGAGAAGGGAGGGAAGAAGGAAAGAAGGAAGGAGGGAGAGGAGAAGGAGGAAGGAGGAGAGATGGTAAGAAGGAAGTAGAGAGAAAAGGGAGGGAGAAAGGAAAGAAGCAAGGAAGGAAGGAGAGATGGCAAGAAGGAACTCGAGAGAGAAGGGAGGGAGGAAGGAAAGAAGGAAGGACGGAGAGGAGGAAGGAAGGAGAGACGGAAAGAAGGAACTCGAGAGAGGGAGGGAGGAAGGAAAGAAGGAAGGAAGGAAGAGAGATGGAAAGAAGGAACTAGAGAGAAGGGAAGGAGAAAGGAAGGAGGGAGGGGAGAGGGAGGAAGGAGGAGAGATGGAAAGAAGGAACTCGAGAGAGAAGGGAGGGAGGAAGGAAAGAAGGAAGGACGGAGAGGAGGAAGGAAGGAGAGACGGAAAGAAGGAACTCGAGAGAGGGAGGGAGGAAGGAAAGAAGGAAGGAAGGAAGAGAGATGGAAAGAAGGAACAAAAGAGAAGGGAGCGAGAAAGGAAGGAGAGATGAAAAGAAGGAACTCGAGAGAGAAGGGAGGGAGGAAGGAAAGAAGGAAGGATGGAGAGGAGGAAGAAAGAGACGGAAAGAAGGAACTCGAAAGAAGGGAGGGAGAAAGGGAAGAAGCAAGGAAGGAAGAGAGATGGGAAGAAGGAACTAGAGAGAAGGGAAGGAGAAAGGAAGGAGGGAGGGGAGAGGGAGGAAGGAGGAGAGATGGAAAGAAGGAACTCGAGAGAGGAGGGAGGGAGGAAGGAAGGAGGGAGGGGAGAGGGAGGAAGGAGGAGAGATGGAAAGAAGGAACTCGAGAGAGAAGGGAAGGAGAAAGGAAGGAGGGAGGGGAGAGGGAGGAAGGAGGAGAGATGGAAAGAAGGAACTCGAGAGAGGAGGGAGGAAGGAAGGAAGGAGGGAGGGGAGAGGGAGGAAGGAGGAGAGATGGAAAGAAGGAACTCGAGAGAGGAGGGAGGGAGGAAGGAAGGAGGGAGGGGAGAGGGAGGAAGGAGGAGAGATGGAAAGAAGGAACTCGAGAGAGAAGGGAGGGAGGAAGGAAAGAAGGAAGGATGGAGAGGAGGAAGAAAGAGACGGAAAGAAGGAACTCGAAAGAAGGGAGGGAGAAAGGGAAGAAGCAAGGAAGGAAGAGAGATGGGAAGAAGGAACTAGAGAGAAGGGAAGGAGAAAGGAAGGAGGGAGGGGAGAGGGAGGAAGGAGGAGAGATGGAAAGAAGGAACTCGAGAGAGGAGGGAGGGAGGAAGGAAGGAGGGAGGGGAGAGGGAGGAAGGAGGAGAGATGGAAAGAAGGAACTCGAGAGAGAAGGGAAGGAGAAAGGAAGGAGGGAGGGGAGAGGGAGGAAGGAGGAGAGATGGAAAGAAGGAACTCGAGAGAGGAGGGAGGAAGGAAGGAAGGAGGGAGGGGAGAGGGAGGAAGGAGGAGAGATGGAAAGAAGGAACTCGAGAGAGGAGGGAGGGAGGAAGGAAGGAGGGAGGGGAGAGGGAGGAAGGAGGAGAGATGGAAAGAAGGAACTCGAGAGAGAAGGGAAGGAGAAAGGAAGGAGGGAGGGGAGAGGGAGGAAGGAGGAGAGATGGAAAGAAGGAACTCGAGAGAGAAGGGAGGGAGGAAGGAAAGAAGGAAGGACGGAGAGGAGGAAGGAAGGAGAGACGGAAAGAAGGAACTCGAGAGAGGGAGGGAGGAAGGAAAGAAGGAAGGAAGGAAGAGAGATGGAAAGAAGGAACAAAAGAGAAGGGAGCGAGAAAGGAAGGAGAGATGAAAAGAAGGAACTCGAGAGAGAAGGGAGGGAGGAAGGAAAGAAGGAAGGACGGAGAGGAGGAAGAAGGAGAGACGGAAAGAAGGAACTCGAGAGAGAAGGGAGGGAGGAAGGAAAGAAGGAAGGACGGAGAGGAGGAAGGAGGAGAGATGGAAAGAAGGAACTCGAGAGAGAAGGGAGGGAGGAAGGAAAGAAGGAAGGACGGAGAGGAGGAAGAAGGAGAGACGGAAAGAAGGAACTCGAGAGAGGGAGGGAGGAAGGAAAGAAGGAAGGAAGGAAGAGAGATGGAAAGAAGGAACAAAAGAGAAGGGAGCGAGAAAGGAAGGAGAGATGAAAAGAAGGAACTCGAGAGAGAAGGGAGGGAGGAAGGAAAGAAGGAAGGATGGAGAGGAGGAAGAAAGAGACGGAAAGAAGGAACTCGAAAGAAGGGAGGGAGAAAGGGAAGAAGCAAGGAAGGAAGAGAGATGGGAAGAAGGAACTCGAGAGAAGGGAAGGAGAAAGGAAGGAGGGAGGGGAGAGGGAGGAAGGAGGAGAGATGGAAAGAAGGAACTCGAGAGAGAAGGGAGGGAGGAAGGAAAGAAGGAAGGACGGAGAGGAGGAAGAAGGAGAGACGGAAAGAAGGAACTCGAGAGAGGGAGGGAGGAAGGAAAGAAGGAAGGAAGGAAGAGAGATGGAAAGAAGGAACAAAAGAGAAGGGAGCGAGAAAGGAAGGAGAGATGAAAAGAAGGAACTCGAGAGAGAAGGGAGGGAGGAAGGAAAGAAGGAAGGACGGAGAGGAGGAAGAAAGAGACGGAAAGAAGGAACTCGAAAGAAGGGAGGGAGAAAGGGAAGAAGCAAGGAAGGAAGAGAGATGGGAAGAAGGAACTCGAGAGAAGGGAAGGAGAAAGGAAGGAGGGAGGGGAGAGGGAGGAAGGAGGAGAGATGGAAAGAAGGAACTCGAGAGAGAAGGGAGGGAGGAAGGAAAGAAGGAAGGACGGAGAGGAGGAAGAAGGAGAGACGGAAAGAAGGAACTCGAGAGAGGGAGGGAGGAAGGAAAGAAGGAAGGAAGGAAGAGAGATGGAAAGAAGGAACAAAAGAGAAGGGAGCGAGAAAGGAAGGAGAGATGAAAAGAAGGAACTCGAGAGAGAAGGGAGGGAGGAAGGAAAGAAGGAAGGATGGAGAGGAGGAAGAAAGAGACGGAAAGAAGGAACTCGAAAGAAGGGAGGGAGAAAGGGAAGAAGCAAGGAAGGAGGAGAGATGGAAAGAAGGAACTCGAGAGAGGAGGGAGGAAGGAAGGAAGGAGGGAGGGGAGAGGGAGGAAGGAGGAGAGATGGAAAGAAGGAACTCGAGAGAGAAGGGAGGGAGGAAGGAACAAAAACCCACCTTCCTTTGAAGAGTTTGGAAGGGGTCTTGGGAGGAGACCCTATGCCACTCCTCCCTCCCTCCCTCCCTCCAAACTCTGCAGGGTTTCCCTTCGCCCCCTCTTATACCAAGGAGAATCAAGGTGGGGTCGTCTTGAGTTTCTTTCTCACCTCCTTTTCCTTCCTAGGGCTGAGCAGAAGTTGATCTGACCGTTCTTTCATTTCCATTTCAAGATTACCTCTGACACCCAGGATCTGATTTCCCTTCTTCTCCTTTCCCTATATTTTCCCCCCTCTTCAGAAGCCCTTGATTCATGTGGCCCTATTAAAGAGAGCCCCAGGAGCCACTTTCCACCTAGCCGTGCCAGGGCAGACTCCGCTCCTCACCTACGCATCTGGAAAGAGCTTCAAAACCATCCGGGCGTCTCCACCCGCCGTTGAGGTGAAAGTCTGCTTGAAGAGTCGCACCTTCGGGATCTACGAGCAATGGGTGGTCTTTGATTTTGGCAGCCGGCCTGTCTTGGTTCAAAAGCTCCACGTCCGGGTGGGTCAGAAAGAAGCGGCCTGGCGGGTGAATCCGGCCAACGAGTCTGGGAGCTGCTTCGTGCAGAGTGGACGCTGGCACACTGGCAACCGTGTGGTGGTGCCCAGCATGGATCGCACGAGCAAGAAAGTGGAACTGGTGGCAAAGTACAAGGCCCCCTCCCTCTCGATGGACTTTCAGCGAGGGACCCGGGGGAAGCCCATCACCCGCGTCAACTACTGTGAAGAAATGCACAACTTCCTTTTCCGGGAAGAGGAAGCTCAACAACTTTTGATTTCCAAGTAAGTGGGTCTCAACCAAATCAAGACTGGTGGGATAATGTGAGCTTCGAAACTCTCCCCAAGAATTTCCCTGTTTTTATCCCGGAGAGGAAGAAACGAGTTCTAGCAATAGCAGTAAAGGAGAATATTTGCAATGTTTACAAAATAGTAATAGCACTTTAGATTTATATACCGCTTCACAGTGCTTTACTGCCCTCTCTAAGCATTTTACAGAAGCAGCATATGGCCCCCAACAATCTGGGTCCTTATGTTAGTGACCTCGGAAGGATGGAAGCTTGAGTCAACTTTGAGCCGGTCAGGATTGAACGGATAGCAGTCGGCAGAATAAGCCTGTAATGCTGCATTCTAACCACTGCGCCACCATGGCAATAGAATAGAACAGAACGGAACAGAACAAAATAGCAATGGCACTAGCAATAACTTTTATTATTATTATTTTTATTATTTATTATATTTTTATACCGCCCTTCTCCCGAAGGACTCAGGGCGGTGTACAGGGCAATAAATACAAAAACAGGATACAAAAGTTAAAAGCGATTAAATAAATGCCCAAGGTTAAAACAATAATTAAGATGTATTAAAACCCCAACCCTAACCCATCAGACCAGGTCAGACTGCTCAAATAGACTTATATACTGCTTCATACAGTAGTGCTTTAAGCACTCTCTTGGCGGTTTACAATATGGGCATATTTCCCTCAACAATCTGGGTCCTCATTTTACCGACCTCAGAAGGATGGAAGGCTGAGTCAACCTTGAGCCGAACAGGATTGAACTCCTGGCAGTGGGCAGAGTTAACCTGCAATACTGCATTCTAACCACTGTGCCAATAATACAAGTGAATGCTTAAAAGTTCCTTTAATGTGCCTAAAGATATAAAGACTACAGGTCCCAAATGGCTAGCTGGGGAACCCACCATCTTGGGTGATTGGCCCAAATCACCAGCTGGTTTTCATGCTTAAGTTAGAACTAGAATTCACAGTCTCCTAGTGATTGGACCAAAGTCACTTAGTCAGCTTTCGTGCCTAAGGTGAGACTAGAACTCACCATCTCCTGGTGATTGGTCCATAGTCACCCAGCCAGCTTTTGTGCCTAAGGCAGAACTAGAACTCACTGGTCTCCTGGTTTCTAGTCTTGTGCCTTCACCACTAGATCAATGTGGGTCTCTTGAATTGCTGGAGAGAGCTGCCAACACAACCCCCTCATATCTCTTGATTTGTTTATATTGACTTCCCTTTGTCCAGCCTCCCCAAAATGTCTTTGTCACCTAGGTTGGGGATAATGGGAGCTATGGTCAAACGTTTCCAGAAGGGATGGCACCGGGCCAAAGAGAGTGAAGCCTCTTTAAGACCTAGAATGCCCATCCATTTTAAAGGGGGAGGACATTGCAGAGAGAATATGGTTAGAATGGGCATTGTCCCAGTTGCTTTATCTTTTCCTCCTGCCCCCAATTCTTCCACTCATCTTCCCATGTCTGATCCTCTTCTTCTGACCCAGGCTCAACTTGCACGCGGTGGTCTCTTTCGTGAAGTGTGTGGAAGTCTTTCCATCAGGGATGAACTTTGCTCTCCCAGGACAGCTCTACGCCCAAGTCCCGACCCCTTACTCATTGACCATGGACTCTGACGAAGGGTACCTGCTTCAACGCTCGGTCACAACAGCCTTCTTGGCCCGGGATCCACCTGCCAACAACCGAGTTTACGAGGTCTCCATCGAGAAAGAAGCAATTACCGAGAAGAGCATCTGTCTTTTCCTTCCCCAACGTTGCTGCATGGAACTGGGCCTCCAGCCAGACACGCGTGCCAAGATGGAAGTCCAGTTCCAGACTGACCAGCTCCAGTTCTGTCAATGGCACCAGGCTGTGGACAACTTGTGGGATGTGAAGCTGGTCTTTCCAGATGTGACCAACTGCTCCATCCCACGTGGCTCTTTGCAGGTGCCATGGGGGAACGCAAAGCAGAAGCAAGCTCTTGCCTTCATCACTGGCCAGGTGACCGAAGCCCGTAGAACCCCACCACTTTTGATCTATGGACCATTTGGGACCGGGAAGACCTTCACGTTGGCCAAGACTACTCTGGAGATCATCAAAAAGCCCCAGACTCGTGTGCTTATCTGCACGCACACCAACAGGTAATCTTGGTTTGAAGTTTTATTAGCCTTTGGCTGCTGGAGGGAATTAAATATTCTGGTGTCTTCCCAGGGTTGAGATTATTTTAGGGACACTGTTCTGTTTGATAGCTGAGTTTACGCAATATGTGAACGAGATCCAGGGAAGTCCAGAGCCTTGGTGGAGCAGTGGGCTAATGCCTCCTTAAGTAACACCAGCTGCCTGCAATTAGTACAGGTTCGAGTCCCACCAGGCTCAAGGTTGACTCAGCCTTCCATCCTTCCGAGGTAGGTCAAATGAGGACCCAGATTATTGGGGGCAATAAGCTGACTTTGTAATAATGCCGCTTGGGGCCCCCCGAAAGCCCTAATAAGCAGGCATATACATAGAATGAAGGCTATTGCTAAGCACATTTGATTTGTGCTTCTTAGATTGTAAGCCGCCCTGAGTCTTCGGAGAAGGGCGGGATATAAATGGGATTAAAAAAAAAGTCCAGCAGGCTAAACTCACAGTTGTGTTAGGTGAAAGAAATCAGGAACCAGGATAGGGTTCAAAAACACTACAGGTTTTGGCCACCACAATATAGAAAAGATGTCGAGACTCTAGAAAGAGTGCAGAGAAGAGCAACAAAGATGATCAGGGGACTGGAGGCTCAAACATAGAAAGAACGGTTGCAGGGATGACTAATTTAGTGAAAAGAAGGACTAGGGGTGACGTGATAGCAATCTTCCAATATTTGAGAGGCTGCCACAAAGAAGAGGGGGGGGGGTTCCACATATTCTCCAAAGCACCTGAAGGCTGAACAAAAAATTAATCCAGGAGAGAAGCAACCTAGAACTAAGGAGAAATTTCCTGACAGTCAGAATAATTAAGCAGTGGAACAGCTTGCCTTTAGACTAGACTAGAACAGAACAGAACAGAACAGAACAGAACAGGAAGGGACCTTGGAGATCTTTTAGTCCAACTCTTATTTTGATGTGTAGAGATTCTAAGCTGATGATGCACTTGACCCCACCCTCCAGCTCAGTCTGGTCATCTCCTAATTAGCTTGTTAGCAATGCTTTAATGCTTCGTCTAAATGTACCACATTGAGCTCAACGTTTTGTGCCAAAAACAAACGTATTGCTGATTGGAAGTGTTGTTTCTCAACCTCGTCAAGTTCAATATGTGCGGACTTAGACCCCCTCACGTGACTGGCTGGAGAATTCTGGGAGTTGAAGTCCAAACATTTTAAAATTATCAAGGATGAGAAATTCTGATCTAGAGGATTCTACAAAAGTAGTCTTTGTGCAACATTTTAATCTCAAAATGTCAGCACTCCACTCGGGTCTTTCCAGGAAGTAAGGAGGGGAGAATTATTTCTTGAGTTTGTTAGCTGCCCCATTCCAGAGGATGCTGGGTAGTTTTATCAAATTAATACCACAGTATGGTAGGAAATACAAGTTCTCTTCAGGTTACGTCCATTTGTTCAGCGACTGGTCAAAGTTATGATGGTTCTGAATGAGGGAAACTTACAATGGGTCCTCAGATGTTATGGCTGTCACAGTGCCCCTGCAGACATGTGATTTGCAATCCTGCTGGTTTTCCACAAGCAGAAACAATGGGAAAACCAGCAGGAAGTCACAAGCTGCTCTCATAAGTTGCCCCTACCGCTTCCCCCCCCCCAAAAAAGCTTCTTGTTAACAGTCAGGGCGATCTCATTCTTTGTAACACCCACTTGAAGTTCTTGTCTTCTGGCTGGCTGGCTTGCTTGCAAATAATCTTGTGATTGCAACTTGCCACTTCCTGCCAGCTTCCCCAATGAATTTGCTTATGGGAAGCCGACAGGAAGTCATAAGTCGCAGACATGTGAGATCCTCATTTAATGACCTGTGCTGCTTGCATAATGATGGTAACAGAGACTGCCAAAATTGCTGTCACCAAGCAGTGTGGTTATGTGATGTCTTGCTTTATGACTGTATCACTTAGTGATGGAAATTCTGGTCCCGATTTACCATTGTACCCCAAAAACAACTTTGGGTTAAAAAAAGACCAAATGTAGAGGAAGTAACTTGTCGGAACAGCAATTCTTATTGCTTAATTTAGGTTTTAGCTTTCTTAAGGGGGTTGAAAAAGGCAAGATGGCAGCTAAGATTTAAACCCTCCCCCCTTTTCACAGGTGTGACACCTATAACTCAGGTAAACAAAGGGTGGGATTCAATTTCACCACTGGGGCTGCCATTTTAGCTCACTTTTGAGTTAAAATCCCCCTTCTTCCCTAGAGGGATATAAAATTGACCAGGAATTCATGTGTCCAATGAAGAATTTCGGAGAGATATGCAGAAATGCGACAACCCCTGTTACGCTGCTTTTCATTTTCCAGTGCGGCTGACATCTACATTCGCGAATACTTCCATAACTATGTCATCTCCTCACACCCTGAGGCTGTTCCGTTAAGGGTGAAATCCATTTACCGTTCGGTCAAAACAACCGACCACATCACCCTTCGCTACTGCTGTCTCTCTCCGAGCGGGGAACAGTTTTGCCTCCCTACTAGAGAACAGATCGATCAGCACCGCATTGTCCTCACGACCTGCATGACCTCGGGAGACCTTGGGTTACCGCCTGGCTATTTCACCCACATCTTGATTGATGAGGCTGCCCAGATGTTGGAGTGTGAAGCTCTAGTCCCTCTCTCTCTGGCGACCCTGAGAACTTTGATTGTCCTGGCAGGGGACCATATGCAGAAGACCCCCAGGTTCTACTCCTTGCACAAGGACGAGCAGTCCGCTGACTACACCCTGCTGAATCGCCTCTTCCAAAATTACAAGAAGGAGCAGCACGAAGTGGCCACCAAAAGCAGAATCATCTTCAACGAGAACTATCGCTCCACCGCAGGAATCATTGAGTTTGTCTCCAAACACTTCTACGTGGGCAGAGAAGATACCATCAGTGCCAAAGGCAACATCCCTCCTCACCCGGAATTCTATCCACTCATGTTTTGTCACGTCTCCGGAAGTGTGGAGAAGGACAGATCCATGAGCTGGTACAACCTCTCTGAAATTGAACAGATCATCGAGAAGGTCGAAGAAATGAGTCAGAAATGGCCAGCTGAATGGGGGGAGAAGGACCTCAAGTCCATCTGCGTGGTCTCTTCTGGCATACAGGTGAGGTTTCAAGGGTGTGTGATGTTTTTACATTCTCCATTACAGGTAATCTTCAACTTATGACCACAATTGAGCCCAACATTTCTGTGGCTAACCCCGCCCCCCTCTCTCTCCTGCTAAAACTGGTATTTTGGGGAGATATACTGCACTAGGCCCAGAGGTCACATGTTGTTGTTAGTTGCGAAGTCGTGTCCGACCCATTGCGACCCCATGGACAACGTTTCTCCAGGCCTTCCTGTCCTCTATCATCTTCTGGAGTCCATTTAAGCTCACGCCTACTGCTTCAGTGACTCCATCCAGCCACTTCTTCTCTTGCCCTCAATCTCTTGCCTTCTTCTCTTGGCCTCAATCTCTTGCCCTCAAAGATTGAGGTCACATGGAATCTTCAAATAGCCATGGATAATCCTGTCTGTCAGGAATTCCTTGAGTCCCCTTTTAAAAGGTTTAAAGACACCCAGTTTGGCCTAATGGTGAAGGTGCTGGCCTAGAAACGAGAAGATGATGAGTTCTAGTTCCACCTTAGGCAGGAAAACTGGCTGGGTGTCTTTGGGCCAATCACCAGGAGACGGTGAGTTCTAGTCCTGCCTTAGGCATGAAAGCCAGCTGGGTGACTTTGGGCCAATCACTAGGAGATGGGAAGTTCTAGTCTTGTCTCGGGTATGAAAGCCATTGTATGACTTTGGGCCAATCCCTCTCTCTCAGCCCAACCGCCTCACAAGGTTGTTGTAGGGAAAATACACTAGGAAAAGGAAGGAGGATTATGTTCACCTCCTTGAGTTACTTTTAAAGTTAACAATGAAGGGATAAAAATATAATAAACAAGGAAATAACATCCAAATGAGAGGCCATCACCAAGTCTTGCAGCCATGAGTTCTCCAGGCTAAGTCGATGCCCTTCCTTCAGATTGGCTTCCCACTGGGAAACTCTGATGAATGTCAGCCCAGAATGCAATGCTTTGTTGAGCTAGGCAGAGGTGGGGAATTACTGTATGTCTTGTGGACTTCAACTCCCAGAATTCCTGAGCCAGCAGGTCATAAAAGGTCCATATTTCACCACAACCCCCAAGTTAGAGGCTCAGCCATTGAGTCATTCTGTCCCTAAGGCACATTTTTAATGCTTAAGGCTTTCAACAGTTTTACCCTTTGAAGCCGGCCCAGAGAGGACCCATTCCAGATGAAAAGAGACCGAGTCTAAATCCACAAATAAAAGAACATGCTGTTAACTTCGATTTTTTTCCCCCCAAGGTGAAATTTATCCGAGACAGGCTGAGAAAAAGAGGCTTTTCGGAGGTGACGGTGGAGAATGATGACAACTTACCAGGTAAGCTTCCTGTTCCAATTTTACCTGTCCTTTACAAGAAGGTGTTAGGATGACCTGAAAAGCAGGCCTCTTAAACTCTCAATAGCAGAGTTTCTGAAACTTGGCACAAATCACAGCCCTGCAGCCTAACCTTTCTCCAACGGGATAGTCTCTTGGATTGATGGCACTAGGTCAGGGGTAGGCAACCTCGGCTCTTTTATGACTCATGGACTTCAACTCCCAGAATTCCTGAGCCAGCTTGGCTGGCTCAGGAATTCTGGGAGTTGAAGTCCATGAGTCATAAAAGAGCCGAGGTTGCCTACCCCTGGACTAGGTTATCTATTGTCCCAAGCCAACCTGGCGATGTTGATTTCAGATGATGAGAACCGCAGGCTTCAAACGGGAAGTCTGCAGTGAAATATTTTCAAACAAAAAATAGTCCTCGTCTTACGATTGGTCACGTAGCAACTGTTCAAAGTTACACTGGATCTACCAGGGCTACTTACAAACTGGATTCACAGTGGCGATGGGTACTTGCCTCTTTCCTTACGTCTCCCATCGTTTTATTTTAGGCACTCTGCAACTGGAGCTCATTTAGGATTGCTTGCAGAGTCCTTGGGAAAGAATGAATGGAGTGGGATTCTTTATTGGCCAAGAGTAATTACCGCAGGCAAGGAATTTCTCTCTGGTGCATAAGCTCTCAGTGTACATATAAAAAAAACAAGTGAGAGATCATAGATCCAAAAATTATAATTACAATCATTAATCGTAAGATACAAACAACAAGTGATAAAGGATAAGGTATCAATAGGAGAAAGTTGTAGGGAAGATGAGAGAAAATGAGAAGGATAATAATAATAATAATAATAATAATAATAATAATAATAATAATAATAATAATAATAATAATAACAACAACAACAACAACAACAACAACAATAATACAGCCCTTGTTGTCGTTGTTAGCTGTGAAGTCATATCCGACCCATCGCGACCCCATGGCCAGTGTTCCTCCAGGCCTTCCTGTCCTCCACCATCTTCTGGAGTCCATTTAAGCTCACGCCTACTGCTTCAGTGACTCCATCCAGCCACCTCATTCTCTGTCGTCCCATTCTTCTCTCGCCCTCAACCTTTCCCAGCATTTGGCGCTTCTCCAGTGAGTCCTTCCTTCTCATGAGGTGGCCAAAGTATTTGAGTTTCAACTTCAGGATCTGGCCTTCTAAAGAGCAGTCAGGGTTGATCTCCTCTAGGACTGACCGGTTTGATCGCAGTCCAAGGGACTTGCAGGAGTCTTCTCCAGCACCACAGTTCAAAGGCCTCAATTCTTTGGCGCTCGGCCTTTTTTACGGTCCAACTTTCACAGCCATACATTGCAACTGGGAAGACCATAGCCTTGACTATACACACTTTTGTTGAGAGAGTGATGTCTCTGCATTTTAGTGTGCTGTCTAGATTTGCCATGGCTTTCCTCCCCAGGAGCAAGCGTCTTTTAATTGCTTGGCTGCAGCCCTACTACATGGCTAAATATCTTTAGGCCTAAGACAGTGCTGTGGGAATTAGGTGTTCAGCAGAGTGATGGCATGGGAGAAAAACGATCTTTGTGTCTAGTTGTTTCGACGTGGAATCCCCTACAGCAGCGTCCAGAGGGGAGGAGCTGAAACAGCTTATGTCCAGGATGTGAGGGGGTGTGTAAATAGTATCTCAGCCCTCCTAACCTGCACAATCCACAGGTCCTCAGTGGTAGGCAGGCTGGTTGCAATTGATTTTTCTGCAGTTCTAACTATCCACTGAAGTCTCTACCTGTCCTGTTTGGTTGCTGTGCCAAATCAGACAGTTATAGAGAGTTGCAAATGGTGATCACATGACCATGGGATGCTGCAGTCGCTGGTGAACAAGCACCCGAGTTTTAATCGCATTATTGTGGTGACACAGCGGCAGCCTTAAATGCGATGACCAGTCACAAGCCACTTTTTCCAGGGCTGTTGTATCTTCCACTGGCCGCTAAAGGAATGACTGTAAGTTGAGGAATATCTGTCAAAGGGGTTCGATAATACTTCCAATTTGGGGCGGATGTATCCATAATTTGAAATCTCTCTTTGCATCTGTAACGTTTTATATTCTTTGCCCTTATTTTGTTGCAGGTTGTCCTTGACCTATGATCACCACTGTGCCTAAAGTTGCCATTGCTAAGCGAGACAGTTGTTAAGTGAATTTTGTCCCATTTTGCGACCCTTTCTTGCCAGACTTGTCAAGTGCATCACTGCAATGGTTAAGTTAGTAACACGGTTGTAAAGCGAATCTGGCTTCCCCATTGACTTTGCTCGTCAGAAGGTGGTTATAGGTGATCATGTGACCTTGGGACCCTGCCAACGTTACAAATATTGAGCCAGTTGCCAAGTGTTGGAATTTTTATCCCGTGACCATGGGGATGCTGCGATGGTCGTTAAGTGTGAAAAAGGGTCAGAAGTCATGTTTTTCAGTACCACTGTGACTTCAAATGGTCACTAAATGAAGTGTTGTAAGTCGAGGATAGCATGTATTTTATGATATTGACAAACAGGTTTATCTTCTGTTTTTATGTGTTTTTTTTTTCCTATAGGGCAAGAATTCCGTGTCGTCATCATCAACACGGTCCACACGTGCAACAGCGTCAACCGTGTCAGTTCCTCTAACCTGGAGTATTTCAACAACGCACGGGTGTTGAACACCATCATAACACGGGCTCAGTCTCAGGTCATCGTAGTCGGAGACGCTGTCGCTCTGTGTTCTTATGGCCAGTGCAGCAAGATCTGGAAAAGCTTCATCAAGAAGTGCATTGAGAAGAAGTCCATCATTCCTGAAAACCTAACCTTGGAGGAGATAAAGCAGGTGGTGTCCGATTGGACCAGCTGGAACAGAGGAAACTGTGAATGCGAGGAAGAAAGTAGTGATACGGACTCCTGGGTCTCCGACACAGAGAGTTTGAATCTCGATGATCCGATACTTCAGGAACTCTTGGACGAAAGCAAAGAGATGATGGTGACGGTCACCAAGGAAGGTCTGCTGAAGGTGAAGTCGAATGTCTCCGTCCCTGAAAGCAGAAGACAAGAGTATGTCAACTATTCCTCGCAAACGATGCAGCAGTATTTGCAAATGCAGCCCCACCGATACAAACGCTGCGGATTCATCCAAGAGCGGTTTGATCAAGCTTCCGCCTTCACTCTGGACGAGGCTCCTTCTGTGACCATCCAGATCAAGGGTCGACTCAACTGTGGCATGGCCTTTACTGGAGACCAAGTCTTGGTGGAGATCCTGACGCCCAACGCAAATACCTTCGAGGGCAACCTTCGCGGGAAAGTGGTGGGCATCTTAAAAGAAGTGGAACGGGATCTCACCTTTGTCTGCAGAGTGGATGAGTTTGATCTCCGGGTCATGATCCCCATTGACCAGTCTGTCACAAAAATCTTTGTCCCTCCATTGCGTCGTGATGCTGATCGTGATGCTATTCCCGTCCGCAAAATTGACCAGGCAGGAAATATCAAGTTGAAGGGCTGGAAAAAAATAACACCAGAAAACCGGAAGACGTGCCTTTTTGTGGTACAAATCGTGAAGTGGAGAGAAGGTTATTACTACCCTATGGGAATTGTTACAGAGGTCCTTCCCGTGGCTTCCTCACTAGAGGATGGGCTTCGTATTCTGGAGTTGGAACATTGTTTGTCCTATGGATATCCTGCCTCGGTGACCAGCCAGGTGACCAAATTAATCTCCCGTCACCCATCTCTGATGAAAGAGGAGAGGAAAGACTGTCGGGCTCACTGTACTTTCACCATTGACCCCTTGAGTGCTAAAGACCTGGACGATGCCATCAGTGTCCGAGATATGGGTGACAAATATGAGATTGGGATCCATATTGCTGACGTGGCCTCCGTGATCTCCAAAGATTGTCCTTTGGATACAGAAGCCAAGAAGCGAGGGTTAACTTATTATGTTCCTGAGAAAGAGCCCGTACATATGTTGCCATCACAGCTCAGTCAAAATCTCTTCAGTCTCCTTCCTCACAAGGAACGTTCGGTGATCTCCCTCTTTGTTGTACTGGACAAGGCCACAGACCATATGGAAAGAATTTCCTTTGCCTTGTCCGTCATCTGCTCTGATCGGCAGATGACCTATGAGGAAGCTGAAGGAATAATTAAGAACCACTACAAAATAGAGGCACCATCACCTCATTTTGACACCTTGGAGGATTGTGTTGCGATGGCGTATCATTTCTCCCGCGTCCACCGGAAGTCCAGGCTTCGCGAAGACTGTCACTATGACCAGCTGGATGAAGAAATTCCTTTAGGTCAGCGATGTTCTCACCAGATGATTGAGGAGTTTATGGTCCTCTTCAACAGTTCTGTGGGAGATCTGCTCACAAACCGGGCTCCTACCAGAAATTTAACCCCTCTTCGTTGTCAGATGGAGCCCAATCCTCTGCAAATCTCCCAAATGCAGGACAAATACAGAGAGATCATTCCTCTCTCCACCCACCTCTCTCATCATCTAGGAGTTCCAACGGGTGATGTCTCCGTGAGGACCAGCCAACCCTTTGTTCTCTTGACTTCCTCCTGGGAACATCTCAAGTCAGCGGCCAACGACCGTGACTTCGCCAAGATGCTTGACCTCATTACCACAGATGACATCCATCCCAAACTTGCTCCTATCAATTTAGA
Source organism: Vipera ursinii (assembly GCF_947247035.1). NCBI lineage: Eukaryota > Metazoa > Chordata > Lepidosauria > Squamata > Viperidae > Vipera > Vipera ursinii. The sequence continues at coordinate 4,096,288 of NC_139516.1, read as the reverse complement.
ATTTCGGAAGCTCCTGAGCCGTTCTTATTTTCTTCGCTCGAATTCCTGCCCTCAGTCCAAGATGGGCCACTACTCTTTGCATGTAGACTCGTACACTTGGGCTTCCTCTCCGATTCGGCGCTACATGGACGTTGTTGTTCAGCGGCACATCATCTCTCTGATTTCGAAGAAACCCGTCCAGTACTCCCAACCCGAGATTGAATTCATTTGCCACGATTTCAACCGGAAGAACAGCAGGGCCAACATGTACGAGCGAAGAGTCCAATCTTTGGAACTGGCCACCCAGTTGAAATGCCAGGTTCAAAAGAAGTTTGCTTTCATTGCCAACATTGAAGAGAAGGCCAAGAATTTCAAACTCATGTTTCCTCTCAACAAGGGGAGCTTTCCAGATAGTCCATGCATCAGTTATAGAGCCCTTCAGTTGGTGTCCCAACCAAATTTCATCGAGGAGCAGAACAGTATGAAGCTGACATGGAGGAGAAGAGTTTACTCCTTGGTCACCAAAAGGGGGGACAACGAAAAGAGGTCAGAGATCGGAGGGAACGTCTTTCACTTCTCTGGAGATGTGTGGCATGAAATCCTTGCAGTTGTCAAAAATGAAGACTATGAGAAGTTAATCCACCTCCTGGTGAAGAATTACACCCTGGAGCCCAAACGTGCGGGGTTAGTGGTGAGGAGGAGTAAGTGCTCACACTACAAAGAAGTGTCGGTGGAACTTAAAGTTGGCGATGTGCTGAATTTCCAACTGACCACCAATGTCCAACAAGGCTTCCTGGTGCCATTTGTGCAACTGTGGATAGTAACTCCTGGCTTTGAGGTATGCTTGGAACACACCGAGAGACCCATCGATTGCTTCTCCAAGTACACTTCCCAAGCCCCAAAGAACATTTACAAGGATGCCTCCGATTATCGCAAAGTGTGGCTGCCTCTTTGTGACATTGAAGCAACTTTGGGCGCCTTGGCCGAAAACAACTCGATTGTCCTGCAAGACGTCCCGATCCTTTGGAAGAAGCAGCGGACCAAAAAAGGTCAGCTCTGTGGAACCATCAAACTCAACAAGAAGTTCCTCAAAGAATGTGCCATCGACATGGATTTTGGCGCCTGCTACATGTGCATTCGCCTTTCGGGTCTCCAAGGACACGGGTTCCAAGACAAGGAAGTAGACCTCAGCCAGACCTTCCAGCAACTCACTTTGTCCAAGGAGACAACCAAGACTGGGGGTTTCACAATTGATCTCGATACGTACACTTGGGTGGCCCACGGATGCACAGATACGTTCGAGGAAAATGAGAAACCTGATGAGCGTGGCGAAGTGATGGTGAATTTCTATATCCACTTTACATCCATGGAGAAGGTCCCCTTTGAGGTCACGCAGAAGAGCTCAAGGTTCAGTGTGGAGCTGATTCCGAAGCAGCTGCCGGACGTGTAAGTCTGCCGATAGAAGAGAACATTGGTAGCTCCGGTTTGAACTGTGGGGTCCTTGGTGCTCTTTGAGCTTGGTAATTTTCTTACCCTACTACCGTGTTTCCCCAAAAGTAAGACCCTGTCTTTACTTTCCTTTATGCTCTGAAGTAAACACTAGGTTTTACTTTCGGGGAAGGCTTACTATTGGCCAGTACCAGTAGGCCGCGAGCGCGTGGGGCTGGGCGGGGCTTGTGCATGGGGTGGAGAAGCAATGTGGCAGTGAGAGCATGGTGGCAGACCCGGTGTGGTACTGGTGCAGCTGTGGTTGGTGGCGGTGGGAAGGGCACCGAGCCTGAGGTGGGGCAAGTTGGCCCAGATCTGGAGGGCCGCCACCAGATTGCCAGGGCCCTTTGCCAGCAGCCGCCGGTGGAACTGCACCAGCTGCATTCTGCCTTTGGGCTGCTAGAGCGCCAGCCTGCACGCCTACTCGGTGCTGCAGGCGCCGGGCTAAGGGATGAACCTGGTGTTTTTGGGCCCAGGCATGTGCTGCAGCTCTCATGCCAGCTGATCACTTTTGGTGTCTACCAGCTGTTCCCACCGGATCACCTCCACTCAGCCAGTGGCTGCTGCGGCTGCCCTAAAATGAGGAGGCGAGGCAGGGGGGATGGAGTTGCTTCCCTCTGCCTGCCAGACACCTGCTGAAGCTGTGCAGGGTAAGGTTGTCATGCCCGCCTTGCCCAGATGCCCTCGCCTCTCCCAAGTGTTTTTTTTTACTGTACCAACCTGCCTTTCAGCTGCATTGCGTTTCTCCGTTCACTTCTCAGCCTCCGCTGTGCATTTGTGAGACAAAAAAAAAAGTTCAGTCAGACTTTCTAACTTCTCACGAGAGCTCAAGAACTTAGAAAGTCTGATTGGACTTTTTTTTTTTTGGTCCCACAAACACGTGGCGAAGGCGCAATGCAGCTGAAAGGCAAGTTAGTAAAAAAAAATGCTTGAGGGAGGCGAGGGCACGGCAACCTCACCCTGCGCGGCTTCGGCAGGTGTCTGGCAGGAGAAGGGAAGCAATTCGACCACCCCATGGCAACCTTACTTTCTCATTTTATGGCGGTGGCGGCAGCAGCTGGCTGGGTGGAGGCGATCTGGCGGGAGCAACCGGTAGAGGTCGAAAGCACCCAGCTGGCATGAGCGGTGCATCACCTGCCAGGGCCCAAAGAGTGCCAGGTTCAGCTCTTAGCCTGGCGCCTACAACACCAAGTAGGCGTGCAGGCTGGTGCTCAAGCAGCCCAAAGGCAGAGGCGTGGCTGGTGCAGGTCCACCGGCGGCCACTGGTGAAGGGCCCTGGCAGGCTGGTGGCAGGGCGGCACTCTGGATCTGGGCCGACTCGCCCCACGCCAGGCAGGAGCAGCCGAGCAGGGCAGCCCAGAGCAGCGCAGCCAGGAGGGCAAAGGGCCCTGCGAGGCAGAAGCAGCACGGGCAGCCAACATGGCTGCCACACGGCACCTGACACGGCCGAGAAATGTCCCAGCAACAATAGGCCCAGCTTGCCTCTTCCTTTTTCTGCCCTCTTCTCTTCCACTTCGCAAACCCCACGCCCTAGTGCTGTTTCGTAGTTTGGTAAGGAAACATCTGCAGGAAAACGAATCAAGCTCAGTTGCACCAAGGACCCCACAGTGTAAATCGGCATTGCATCAAAGCATTTGGATTCTTTTTTTTGGCCCTTTCTCTTCCATCACTGATCCCAGCAAAAGGGTGATTTGGGGGGGGGGGGGTTGACTATTTATTTATTTATTTATTTAATTTGTATACCGCCCTTCTCCCGAAGGACTCAGGGCGGTGAACAGGGCAATACATAAAAACCAGATACAAAAATTAAAAATTATTAAAAAGTAATTAAACAACAGTGCCCGTGATAAATTAATACCAATTAAAAGTTACGATCCATTTATAAAATCCAACCCCCGTCCCATCAGGCCAGGCCAGCTTGTTCAAAGAGGTGGGTTTTAAGATCGCGCCGGAAGGAGCGGAGATCGGGCGCCATCCGGAGCTCGACCGGAAGATGGTTCCATAAATCCGGCGCGCCCACAGTTCTCAACTGTGACTAGTCATGAATATCTCCCAAGTAAAAGAAATATTTTCTCTCAATTCCTTCATAGTCCTGACAGTGATAAAAATTGGGTCACTTGCGTCTCTGATCTAATTTTGCAACCTTTTTTAAAAAAAATTTTTTGGCCTTGGTCCTTAAGCTGTCCTAAATGCATGCTGTCTGCCAAACGCCTGAATTTTGATCATGTGACCCTGGGGATGTTGCAGAGTTTCTAAGAATGAATATTGGGTGTAAGTCACTTTTTTAAAAAATGCCATTGTAACTTTGAATGGCCCCTAAAACCAATAATTGTATGTCAAAAGACTACCAGTATAAATAATCCTCCACTTGCAACCTTTCATTTAGTGACGGAAGTTACAATGGGACTGAAAAAAAATGACTTATGGCTGTTTTTCACATTTAACGACTGTTGCGGCATCCCCGTGGTCGTGCGATCAAAATTCGGACACTGTCTCCTGTTTATGATGGATTGCCGTGACCCAGGGTCACGTGATCCCCTTTTGCGACCTTCTGACAAGCAGAGTCAAAGGGGAAAGGCAGATTCACTTAACAGCCGTGTTACTTATTGACTGCAGTGATTCACTTAACAACTGTGGCAAGAAAGGTTGTAACATGGGGCAAGACTCACCTAACAAACGTTTCACTTAGCAACAGAAATGTTGGGCTCGGTTTGGGTCATACGTCAAGGACTACCTTGGACAGAGAGGACCGCTGGTTTGAAAGAGGGGTCAAAGAGGCCATCTCGATCAAAATTGAGCAGCCCTCTTTTAACAGAGGGGGAGGGATATTCTGTGGACAATTTAAACGAGAATGTTTGGAAACCTTGCTGAGTTGTGTTTTTTTTAAATTTTCTAATCTGTTTGGTGTTGTTTTTTTTTCCTTTTCGTACTTATCTTTTCTATTTCTTTTCTTCACAGCCGGAAAGAAAAAGCAGTTTGGAGCCTAGAGTATGCCTCAGCACTTGCCCAGGCGATAGCACTGGGTCAACCCATTCCAACCCAAAGTAAGTACCGGTAGTCAACATACGACTACAACTGAGCCGCAAATTTCTGTTGTTTAAGCAAGGCAGTTGTTTAAATCAGTTTGGCCCCATTTGGTGACTTTTCTTGCCACCGCTGCTAAGTGAATTGCTGCCATTGTTAAAACAAAAAAACAAAACAAATAATGGGTTCGCTTAACAACCATAGCGTTTACTTAATGACCATGGTGATTTGTTTAAAGACTGCTGCAACCAGGATTGTAAAATTGAGTCTGCTCGTGTTAGGACCTGCTTTATGGCTGTCTTGACCTACGACTAATGATTAAGCTCCATTGCGGTCGTACATTTGAGGATTACCTGTCATAATAGAGCTGTCTGCAGAAGGGAAAGACTTTTGCCCAAATGATGCATGCATTGTGCAGGTGCTTCCTTCTCCTCCTCCTCCTCCTCTCCACACATCCTACTCTCTTGTAACACTGATGGTGCTAAATGTGGTAATGTGGTCTATGCAGCACAGTGCAGTGAGCCATGTGCAGATCTAAACATTGGGGAAACAACCACTTCATAAATGTATGGCACAACATAGGAGAACAAATCCTTCAGGACAAGATCTGCATTTAAAAGAAAAAAGCCACTCTTTTGAAGACTGCAAAGCCCACATTTTGGACAGAGAGGACCGCTGGTTTGAAAGAGGGGTCAAAGAGGCCATCTCGATCAAAATTGAGCAGCCCTCTTTTAACAGAGGGGGAGGGATACAAAATCATTTATTTCCAGTGTACAACATGCTCCTTTCAGCGGTTCCAAGAAGGCTCCACACCCATTTGCACTACTCAGGTAATCCTGAGGACACAGATAAGCCTCCAACTGGCCTCAATGACTCTCTAAAAAAAGGCAAATGACCAGCCGTCTGCAAGGAGTATAAATCCTTCCATTCTCCACCATCCAGTCAGAACCTGAAGAAGCTTCTGGGACGAGAATTGAAACATCTTCAAAGGAAAAACAAGGAAGTCCAGTTGCCTCGTGGAAAAGCACCTTTGGGATACTGATGATGTTGCCTGGTTGGGTCATGAAACGTCTGTAAGAAAACAAAACAAGCCCAGAGAGCAGAAAGGTCCCCTTATGTTAACCCTGAGCTAGAAATATTCTCCTTTATTAGACCAAAAGGCTAAAGCGAGGATAAATATCTGGCTGGCTATGTGGCAAATGAACAATAATGTAGTATGTTAAATGTATATATTACCGGCAATCTGTAAAAAATCTGGCATTGTATAGAATGCCCCGGAAACTTATAGGATGTGTGACTTTTTAGGCAAAGTATGAAATGTATGTGTTATTTCAATATGCTATATACTTTCCCTTGGCATTGTATATAATACCGAGACTGTCAGGGAATTGTGCAGCAGGTGTCAAAATGTAAGCAGAGACTCTGACATGAACTTATAATTTTATATAAATGAATATAATCAACAAATACACACACACACACACACACAGAGAGAGAGAGAGAGAGAGAGAGAGAGAGAGAGAGAGAGAGAGAGAGAGAGAGGAGAGAGAGCAAATTAGATATCAGGCACATCACTACATCATGAGGTAAATAAATAGAGCGCTCAGGTGGCACACAAGAAAAAAGGCGGGAAAAAAGGGAAACTCCTTCCACGCCCACAGCAACCAATTACAGCACAGATTGCCTCACAAGAGCCCGCCCTCTCCAACCAATTGGCTATAACTGTGTCCTGGCTCACTGCACAAACTCACAGCTCCAGCTGCTAGGTTTAAATGTCTTAACATCATGCAGAATGGCAAGAACTGTTTAGGCAAAGTATGAAAAGGGTGAGGGTTAAGATATGAGTGAGGTTTAGGATTAGGGGTTAGAGTGAGGGTTAACGACCATGGTTAGGGTTAGAATGAGGGTTAGGGTCACGGTTAGGGTTAGAGTGAGGGTTAGGATTAGGATTAGGGTTTAGAGTGAGGGTTAACAATCATGGTTAGGGTTAGAATGAGGGTTAGGGTCACGGTTAGGGTTAGAGTGAGGGTTAGGATTAAGGTTTAGAGTGAGGGTTAGAGTCACAGTTAGGGTTAGAGTGAGGGTTAAGTTAAGAGTGAGGGTTATGGTTTAGAGTGAGGGTTAATCATGGTTAGGGTTAGAATGAGGGTTAGGGTTAGGGTTAGAGTGAGGGTTAGGATTAAGGTTTAGAGGGAGGGTTAGAGTCACAGTTAGGGTTAGAGTGAGGGTTAAGAATGAGGGTTAGGGTTTAGAGTGAGGGTTAACAATCATGGTTAAGGGATGGAATGAGGGTTAGGGTCACGGTTAGGGTTAGAGTGAGGGTTAGGGCTAGGGTTAATCCTAACCCTTATTGAAAAGATGAAGGACAAAAAGCAAAATAAAGTACAGGACTTTCTTACTGAAAAAAAAAAGAAAAAACCCTCAAGTATTGACCAACTTATTGCAACCAGGAAGGCTAGGGTTTTAGGGTTTATACTTTGCCAGTTTGCTTTTTGGCATTACAGAAGAGCCAAGCAAATGTGTGAAATATTAAATGTTTCATACTTTGACGTGCCATTTCCGTAGGTTTTGTAGGCATCTTAATGGAATTCCTAATTTCACACACTGATGGTAACATACAATATATACCACCTGATTCCCAGTGAATAATGAGTTTGCCTAGCTCAGGGGTAGGCCACCTTGGCTCTTTTATGACTGGTGGACTTCAACTCCCAGAATTCCTGAGCCAGCATGAGGGAACTATGGCCCCTTCGTGACTGGTGGACTTCAACTCCCAGAATTCCTGAGCTAGCATAGGGGAACTATGGCCCCTTCATGACTGGTGGACTTCAATTCCCAGAAATCCTGAGCCAGCATGAGGGAACTATGGCCCCCTCCTGACTCATGAACTTCAACTCCCAGAAATCCTGATCCAGCATGAGGGAACTATGGCCCCCTCATGACTCTTGGACTTCAATTCCCAGAAGTCCTGAGCCAGCATGGGGGAACTATGGCCCCCTCAAGACTCTGAGCTAGCATGAGGGAACTATGGCCCCCTCATGACTCATGGTCTTCAATTCCCAGAAGTCCTGAGCCAGCATGGGGGAACTATGGCCCCGTCATGACTCGTGGACTTCAACTCCCAGAAATCCTGAGCCAGCATGAGAGAACTATGGCCCCCTCATGACTCATGGACTTCAATTCCCAGAAGTCCTAAGCCAGCATGGCTCAGCATGGAAACCTCTCCCTTTCCCCTCAGCATGGCTGGCTCAGGAATTCTGGGAGCTGAAGTCCATGAGTCATAAAAGAGCCAAGGTTGCCTACCCCTGGCCTAGATTGTATCTTTTCAACAGTGTTGTCTCTTGTTACTTGCAGAAGCGAGACCTTCCAAAATCTTGAAGAAACGGAATTTTGACATCCCGGGAAGTAGCCGGAGACTCAATCCAAGTCAACAGAATGCCATCTGGGAGGCACTGCAAAAGCCTTTCACTCTAATCCAAGGGCCGCCAGGTGAGGGATCAACCCCTTTTTTACGATCCTGTAAATCCCTTAATTTGGGGTAGAGTCGGGGCGACTAGATGGAGTTGAGCATTGCCTGGCCGGATGCCCTTCCTGATGCCATGTGGAGTTATAATAAAACCCTACCATTTCAGGCAAATGGCTGTCCAGTCTCTTCTTAAAAACCTCCAGTGTTGGAGCATTCACCGCTTCTGGAGGCAGGTTGTTCCACTGGTTAATTGTTCTCACTGACAGGAAGTTTCTCCTTAGTTCCAGGTTGCTTGTCTCCTTGACTAGTTTCCATCCGTTGCTTCTTGTCCTCCTTTCAGGTGCTTTGGAGAATTGCTTGGCTCCCTCTTCTTTGGGGCAGCCCCTGAGATGTTGGAAGACTGCTATCATGTCACCCCTCACCCTTCTCTTCGTTAAACTACAGATACCCAATTCCAGCAACCGTTCCTTGTATGTTTTAGCCTCCAGTCCCCCAATCATCTTTGTTGCTCTTCTCTGCAGTCTTTCTAAAGTCTCAACGTCTTTTTTACATCATGGTGACCAAAACTGGATGCCACATTCCAAGTGTGGCCTTACCAAGGCCTTGTAATGGAGGGATAGAATCAAGATCACCTGAAGTGTTGACACCGCTTACAAGGCCTTGGTAAGGCCACACTTGGAATCCTGCATCCAGGTTTGGTCACCACGATGTAAAAAAAGAAGTTGAGAAAGACTACAGAGAAGAGCAACAAAGATGATCGGGGGACTGGAGGCTAAAACATATAGGGAACGGTTGCTGGAATTGGGTATGTCTAGTCTAATGAAGAGAAGGGAGAGGGGAGACAGGATAGCAGTCTTCCAATCTCTCAGGGGCTGCCCCAAAGAAGAGGGAGTCAAGCTATTCTCCAAAGCGCCTGAAGGCAGGACGAGAAGCAATGGATGGAAACTAATCAAGGAGAGAAGCAACCTGGAACTAAGGAGAAACTTCCTGACAGTGAGAACAATTAACCAGTGGAACAACCTGCGTCCAGAAGCGGTGAATGCTTCAACACTGGAAGTCTTTAAGAAGAGACTGGACAGCCACTTGTCTGAAATGGTATAGGGTTTCCTGCCTGAGCAGGGGGTTGGACTAGATGACCTCCAAGGTCCCTTCCATCATCATCATCATCATCATCATCATCATCATCATCATCATCATCATCATCATTATTAAACAGCCCTCTCAATAGAGAATGTGACACCACTATCCCATCTACAGCTCAGTCCTTTCAGCTATTCCAAAAAGGTTCCACACCCATTTGCACGATAGGCAGTCCTCGACTTACCACAGTTCATTTAGTGGCTCTTCAAAGTTACAACGGCGCTGGAAAAGGTGACTTACGACCGTTTTTCTTAGTTATGACCTTTGCAGCATCCCCATGATCACGTCATCACAATTCAGCTGCTTGGCAACTGGTTCATATTGATGACCATTGCTGTGTCCCAAGGTCGTGTGTTCACCTTTTGCGACTTTCTCACGAGCAAAGTCAACAGGGAAGCTAGACTTACTTCATAACCGGATTACTAACTTATCAACCGCAGGGACTCCCTTAACGACGGTGTCAAGAACGGTCGTAAAACGGGACAAAACCCACTTAACAACTGTCTCAGCAACAGAAATGTTGGGTTCAAGTGTCGTCGTAAGTCGAGGACTACCTATATTCCAATGATGCCCCTCGTGCCATTGTGACTTGAGTCATCCATCTTGCTGCTTCTTTCTACCTTTCCCCGCTTTATGGACTTCTCAGAGAAACTGTTCTTCACATTGATTGATTGATTGATTGATTGATTGATTGTGCATGTTCCATCCAATCAGGTCAACTCTCAGTAAACCACACAGATAGCTTTTCTTTTCCCAGATCTTCCAACGATGTGTCCATCCCCACTGAGTCCATCTACCTTACTGCTGGTTGTCCTCTTCTGTTTCCTTTCTCTCCCCAGCATTAATGCTTCTCTAGGGAACTAGCTATGTTCATTTGACCCTTCCTCGATAAAGTAGAAGGGACGCGGTGGCTCAGTGGGTTAGGACGCTGAGCTTGTCGATCAGAAGGCCGGCAGTTTGGCGGGTCGAATCCCGAGTGCTGCATAACAGAGTGAGCGCCTGTTACTCATCCCAGCTTCTGCCAACCTAGCAGTTCGAAAGCACGTAAAAATGCAAGTAGAAAAATAGGGACCATTACGGTGGGAAGGTAACAGCATTCCGTGCGCCTTTGGCGTCTAGTCATGCCGGCCACATGACCATGGAGACGTCCTCGGACAAGCGCTGGCTCTTCGGCTTTGAAACGGAGATGAGCACCGGCCCCTAGAGTCGGAAACGACTAGCACGCATCTGCGGGGGAACCTTTACCTTTACAATAAAGTAGCGTTCTAATCATTCTATGGAATGATACTCTTGATCTGATCTACCTTGTAAGGCTGACCACTTCCTCTTTGGTTTTGGTTTTGTATTTCTTCAGGCACTGGGAAAACCGTGGTTGGTGCTCACATTGTGTACTGGTTTCACAAGCTCAACCACGAGGAGACTGGAAACTCAACTCAACCTGGGGCGATGCCCCCAATGGGAAATGCGGGTGATGCCTCCACAGCCAAGAGCCACATTCTGTACTGTGGACCTTCTCACAAGTCGGTTGACGTTGTTGCTGGTAAGCCATGGGAAAAAATATGCTTGTTTTGGTCAAAATAGTTGAAACTGAAATAGACCTGATTTTGCTATGGTGTAGATTTGGTTGGCATGCAGCAAAGCTGAGCTCCTGTTCTGTATTGTATAGTATAGTATAGTATAGTATAGTATAGTATAGTATAGTATAGTATAGTATAGTATAGTATAGTATAGTATAGTATAGTATAGAATAGAATAGAATAGAATAGAATAGAATAGAATAGAATAGAATAGAATAGAATAGAATAGAATAGAAAATATGGAATGGAATGGAGTAGAATAGAGTAGAATAGAGTAGAACAGAGTAGAATAGAATAACAGAGTTGGTAGGGACCTTGGAGGTCTTCTAGTCCAACCCCCTGCTCAGACAGGAAACCCTATACCATTTCAGACAAATGGTTGTTAAATCTCTTCTTAAAAACGTCCAGCCTAGCCTTTGACTTCCTTAACTCCATAACAAAGTTCTTTTCCTATTTCATGTAAAATTATTCCTTCTGCATGTATCCTATAACGAGGTGCCAAAATTGGACAATTCTCTCGCTCGGTCTTAGATCATAAAATCTAGAATAAGGCTGGAAGGGACCTTGAAGGTCTTCTAGTCCAACCCTCTGTTCATGGCGGGAATTCTTATTAGATTCCGGACAAATGGCTGTCCAGTCTCTTCATGAAAAGCTCCAGTGATGGAGGCCCCCCCCCCCGAACTTCCAGAGGCATCTTAAAATACAGGTAGCCCTTGACTTATGGCCACTGTTGAGCCCAACGTTTCTGTTGGCAAGCAAGATAGTTGTTAGGAAGTTTCGCCCCCTTTTTACAACCTTTCTTGTCACCGTTGTTAAGTGAATCACCGCAGTGGTTAAGTTTGTAACACGGTTGTTATGTAAATCTGGCTTTCCCATTGATACTGCTTGTCAGAAGGTTGCAAAAGGGGATCACGTGACCCCGGGACACCGCAGCGGTCGAAGATATGAGTCAATTTCCAGGAGTCTGAATTTTTATTCTGTGACCACCATGGGGATGCTGCAACAGTTGTTAATGTGAAAAAAGGTCATAATTCACTTTTTTCATTATAATAACTTCAAAAGATCACTTAAGAAGTATTGTAAGTCGAAGATGACCTGTAAATAAATAAATAAATGATAAATAAAAATAAAACTTATCCCTCATTGTTTCATGGTTAGTTCCAGTTAATCCAAGAGGCTACAGCTTGCAAGACCCAGGCAGGAGAAATTACACTCAAGCCAACAATGTTGGTTTCTTTTTTCAGAGATGCTCATGGGGATGACTGGTTCCTTGAGGCCTCTGAGGGTCTACGGAGAGACGATTGAGACAATGGATTTTCCTTATCCTGGCAGCAACCTCCAAATTTCTGGAAAAGCTCAGCGGAACACAAAATCAAAACCAGAGCTCAGGTTTGAATTTGGGGCTGAGTTTCTCTCATAAAATGGGGTTCAGTTAGTGTTGCTAATTGTAGATTAGCTCACTTTAAGGCCTGTCCAACTTTAAGACCTGTGGACTTCAACTCCCAGAATTCCCCATCCAACCATTGTCCCTCCCTCCCTCCCTCCCTCCCTCCCTCCCTCCCTCCCTCATAGAATAGAATAGAGTAGAATAGAATAAAGCTGGAAGGGACCTTGGAGGTCTTCTAGTCCAGCCCCCTGCTCAAGCAGGAGAACCTATACCATCTCAGACAGGTGAATGTCCAGTCTCTTCTTAAAAACCTCCAGTGTTGGAGCATTCACCACCTCTGGAGGCAGGTTGTTCCACTGGTTAATTGTTCTCACTGTCAGGAAGTTTCTCCTTAGTTCCAGGTTGCTTCTCTCCTTGATGAGTTTCCATCCGTTGCTTCTTGTCCTGCTTTCAGGTTCTTTGGAGAATAGCTTGACTCCCTCTTCTTTGGGGCAGCCCCTGAGATATTGGAACGCTGCTATCATGTCACCCCTCACCCTTCTCTTCGTTAAACTACACATACCCAATTCCAGCAACCGTTCCCTATATGTTTTAGCCTCCAGTCCCCCAATCATCTTTGTTGCTCTTCTCTGCACTCTTTCTAGAGTCTCAACATCTTTTTTACATCGTGGTGACAAAACTGGATACAGTATATTCCAGGTGTGGCCTTACCAAGGCCTTGTAAAGTGGTATTAGTACTTCACGCAATCTTGAATCTATCCCTCTGTTAATGCAGCCTAGCACTGTGTTGGCTTTTTTGGCAGCTGCAGCACACGGCTGGCTCATATTGAAGTGATTGTCTACTAAGACTCCGAGATCCCTCTCACAGTTGCTACTATTGAGCAAGGTACCACCTATACATGGAGGCAGGTTGTTCCACTGGTTAATTGTTCTAACGGTCAGGAAGTTTCTCCTTAGGTCCAGGTTGATTCTCTCCTTGATGAATTTCCATCCGTTGTTTCTTGTCCTCCCCTCTGGTGCTTTGGAGAATAGCTTGACTCCCTCTTCTTTGGGGCAGCCCCTCAGATACTGGAATACTGCTATCATGTCTCCCCTAGTCCTTCTTTTCTCCTTCCATATGTTTTAGTCTCCAGGTCTTTGATCATCTTAGCTGCTCTTCTCTGCATTTTTTCCCAAAGTTTTGACATCTTTGTAGTGTGGTGACCAAAACTGGATGCAGTATTCCAGGTGTGGTCTTACTAAGGTTTTATAAAGCGGTACTAATACTTTACGTGATTTTGATTCTATGCCTCTGTTTATACAACCCAGGATTGTATTAGCTTTTTTGGCTGCTGCTGCTGCTGCTGCACACAGCTGGCTCACGGTCAAGCGATCGTCCACTAGGACTCCAAGGTCCCTCTCACAGTCGCTGTTTTTAAGCCAGGTCTCACCTAATCTGTACTTATTCCTTTGGTTTCTCCTGCCTAAATGTGAAACCTTGCTTTTCTCCACATTAAAATTCATTTTGTTGAATAGGGTCCATTGTTCCAGTCTGTCAAGATCTTTCTGGATCCTGAGTTTGTCTTCTGGGGGGGTTGGCTATTCCTGCCAGCTTGGTGTCATCTCCAAATTTGTTCCCCTTCTATTCCCTCACCTAAATTGTTTATGACGATATTGAAGATTATTGGGCCTAAAACGGAGCCTGGTGGTATCCCACTGCTTAGTTCCCCCCATGTAGATGTAGTAACCTTAAGGACGACTTGTTGAGTATGGTTTGTCAGCCAGTTACAAATCCATCTGGTGGTGATGTTGTCTATTCCACATTTTTCTAGCTTACCAAGAAGTAGGTTGTGGTCTACTTTGTTGAATGTTTTACTGAAATCTAAGTATATTATATCCACAGCATTTGGCTGCGGTTTAGTCTCCTTCCTTCCTTCCTTCCTTCCTTCCTTCCTTCCTTCCTTCCTTCCTTCCTTCCTTCCTTCCTTCCTTCCTTCCTTCCTCCCTCCCTTCCTCCCTTCCTCCCTTCCTCCCTTCCTCAGATCTGCTGTTTTTATTTGACTCAATCTCCTCTAACTAAACAAATAAACAAAGGCAATTAATTTTTTTAAAAGCACGTGTCATGGTTCCGACAGATGAAACTCTTCAAAAGAACTTCGAGGCATTGTTTACCTTAAAAGAATCTTTTATTCGAGGAACAAAGTTTCGGCACTACATAGTTGAAATCCAAAACTAAATTCCTCACCCCTGGATGCAAAGTAACAAAGCGCAATTCCCTCCTCCAATTAACAGTCATAAATCACATTCCCCAACTAGCTTGAAGCATGCGGGCTTTCTCCCCAGCTCTCCAGCCGGCCAAAACACTATCAACTCTGGGCCCAATGACCTTGGGTTCCCACAGCTGAGTTATTATTGTTATGACTAGCTGGACTCTCATCCACATTCCCCCTCCCAGCAGCAACTAACTCTAAAAGAAAATGGCTGCATTTCCATCTGTTGTCAAAGCAAGAACATCCGATGTTAGCAGGGTTGACACCACGCCAAACAAACAAGCAAACCCGTCCTCAAACAAGCAACCTGGCTTGAGGCCCCTCATTCCCATCCTTAGCTAAATCTGGGCCTGATCCACCAGTGAAAGCCTTGTGGGAGCATCGCCAGCTCAGAAATTCTGGGAGTTGAAGTCCCCAAGTCATAAAAGGGCCATCGTTCTCCACCTCTGTCTTGAGGGGCAACGCTTCATGCATGTGTGTAAATATATTTGGCTTCTTGTTTTAAACTAATCCTTTCTGCACAGGCCTATCACTTTGCACTATCTGATCCGGGGGAAAAGCAATCCTTACTCGGGAAGGATCCTCGCGTTTGATGAACGAGTGAAACGTGGAGAAGAGATCACCGAAGAGGAAATCGACAGGTGAGGGCAATCAGACGGAGAGGGCTGCCGAGCCTGATGTGAAGATCCCTCAATTTTTCCCAGATTTCCCTGAGCATCCTAGGAGACGCCAGTCTGGTTAAGATGTAGGCCTACAAACCAGGAGACGGGGAGTTCTAGTTCCATCTTGGGCATGAAAGCGGGTTAGGCCAGTCACCAGGAGATGTAAGTTCTAGTCCTGCCTTTTGCAAGGAAGCCAGCTGAGTGACTTTGGGCCAGTCACCAGGAGGCTATGAGTTCTAGTTCCACCATTGGCATGAAAGATGGCTGGGTGACCTTGGATCAATCACCAGGAGATGGGCATTTCTAGTCCCACCTTGGGTATGAAAGCCAGTTGGGTCCACCGCCAGTGGGTTTGTAGTACTGTCTTAAGACACGAAAGCCACTTGTGCCAATTGCCAAGAGATTGTGAGTTCTAGTTCCACCTTAGGCCTGAAAGCCACCTGGGTGACTTTGGATCAATCACCAGGAGACTGGGAGTTCTAGTCTCATCTTAGGCATGAAAGCTGGCTTTATCTGACAGGGCTGTTGTGGGGAAAAATAGGAAGAAGGAAGATGAGGTATCTTTGGCTTGTTGAGTTATTTAGAAAAATAAGGCAGTTTATGTGTATATCAGCTGGGTGGCTCAGTTGGGGTGCAGTACAAGAATCCTGGTTTCTCACTGTGTGAATAAGACAGGGAAACCTAGTTTCTAGTCCTCACTCAACAAAAGGAACTGCCTGAGGGACCTGGAGTGAGTTCCCCCCCCCACACACACTTTTCAGCCCGTCCTATCTTGCAGGATTGTTGTTAGGAGCAAAACACACACCTTCTGAGTGAAAGGAGGGATATACATCTAACGCAGGTGGTCCTCGACTTATGACCACAATTGAGCCCAAAATTTGCATCGCTAAGTAAGGCATTTGTTAAGTGAATCACAAACACCACCCCCCCATTTTATGACTTTTTTTGCCAGTAAATCAATTTATTTATTTTAAAAAAATTATGTTGTCGCCTATTTGCACATGGCGACTCAAGGCGGCTTACACAGATATAAAAACACTATAAAAAAAGTAATAAAAAGGAAAAAAAAATAATAACCCCCCCATCCCCCCAGCGACAACCGTTGTTAAGTGAATCTGTTTTCCCCCACTGACTTTGCTCGTCAGAAGCTCACTAGCCAGGTTGCAAATGACAGTCCCCCCTTTTTATCATGGCTGCCGTGTCTCAGGGGTCATGTGACCACCCTTTGCGACCTTCCCGGATGGCTTCCGACAACCAAAATCAATGGCGTTAGCCAGATTCACTTAACAACCGCAGTGACTCACTTAACAACCATGCCAAATAAAGTCATAAAACCAGACAACGATTCATTTCATTCCTTTGCCGACCACCATTGTAGCTGTAGGTCAACGGCTACCCGTCACCAAACAGGGATAAACCACAGCCCGTCACCCTTTTTCCCTAGTCCTGTCTTAGCTTTGCCTTGAATAATGGGGAAGGGTAGATTTAAGTCCCCCTTTCTCGGAGCTCTGCTTTAATTTTACATCAAGTTTCTAGCCCTGTGCGGAGCTGGTTGGAAGTGTGTGAGAAAACCTCGGGAGCCAGAGCATCCACTTAAAAAAACAAAGGGTTTTCGTTTATTTATTTATTTTATTTTTTATTTATTTTATTACATTTATATACCGCCCTTTCCCGAAGGACTCAGGGCGGTTTACAGGGTAATTAAAAACCAAGATACAAAAGTTAAAAACAAGTTTAAAAAAATTATATTTGTCCCTGTATAAATAAAACCCCAGTTAAAATAAACTTAATCCTCAGCCTGGGCCAGAGAGCTCGAAGAGCCAGGTCTTCAGGTCCCGGCGGAATGAACGAAGGTCGGGGGCAGTCCTCGGCTCCACTGGCAGCTGGTTCCAAAGGGCAGGCGCCCCCACTGAGAAGGCCCTATCCCTGGGTATTACACGCCGGCAATCTCTTACCGGTGGCACCCTGAGAAGACCCTCCCTGTGGGAGCACACTGGATGAAGGGAACTTGATGCCGGCAGCAGGTGCTCCCTCAGATATCCCGGACCCAAGCCATTTAGGGCTTTATAGGTCATCACCAGCACCTTGAATCTCACCCGGAGGGCAACCGGAAGCCAATGCAGCTCGCGGAGTAGAGGTGTTACGTGGGAGTATCGGGAGACCCCCGTCACAACTCGCGCGGCCGCATTCTGCACCAGCTGAAGCCTCCGAGTGGTCCTCAAGGGCAGCCCCATGTAGAGAGCGTTGCAGTAGTCCAAACGGGAGGTCACGAGCGCATGAGTGACTGTGCGTAGGGCATCTCGGTCCAGATAGGGTCGCAACTGGCGCACCAGGTGAACCTGGGCAAAAGCCCCCCTGGTCACGGCTCCTATATCTTTTGTGGGCTGACAGGTACAAACAGCTGTTGAACAAGGCCCGGGGATATGAAGTGGAACGCCACGACATCGTTCTCTGCACATGCTCCGCCTCTTCGTCCAAATTCCTCGGCGAGAAACTCCACGTCAAGCAGGTGCTGATTGACGAGTGCGCTATGAGCACGGAGCCCGAAACGCTCATCCCGTTGGCCAAATACAGGAAGATCGAGAAGGTGAGCCCATGGGGTTGGCCTCCAAAAAGAACAGGCAGCCCTCACTTAATGACCACAAGGGAGCCCAACATTTCCGTGGCTAAGCGAGGTGGCTGTTCAGCGAGCTTGGCCCCCGTTTTACAGCCTTTCTTGCCCAGTTGTTAAGTGAATCACTACAGCCGTTAGGTTGTTAAGCGAACCCATTGGCTTTGCTTGTCAGATGGTTGCAAAACGGCACGACGTGACTCTGGGGCATTGCAACTGTCATGAGTAGGAGTCAGTTGCCAGTCAGGTGTCCAAATTTTGATACCATGACCATGGCAAAATTTTGTGGCTGAGGAAAGCAGCTGTTAAGTGAGTTTTGCCCCATTTTGCGACCTTTTTTTTTTTTTTGCATTGTGGGTTAAGCAAACCCTGCGGTTCTTAAGTGAATCCTGAGGTCGTTAAATGAAACCAGCTTCCCCCCTTGACTCTGCTTGTTGGAAGCTGGCTGGGAAAGTTGCAAATGGCCATAAATATGTGCCAGTTGCCGAGGCCCCCAGTTTGGATCGTGTGACCATGGGGATACTGCTAGTAAGTTGGTAACATGGTTAAACGAATCTGGCTTCCCCATTGGCTTTGCTGGCCAGAAGGTCGCAAAAAGGGATCCCAGGATCCCGTGACGCTGCAACCACCACAGATAGGAGCCACTGTCTGAATTTTGATCACCTAACCGTGAGGATGCTGTAACGGACGCAGGTGTGAAAAACGGTCATAAGTCACCTTTTCCAGGGCTCCTGTAACTTTGAAACGCCACTCAACAAATTGTTGTAAGTCCAGGACCACCTAACACATGACCCTGAATCTGAAAGCCAGTTCTGCTCCTGGTTCTTGCACCTTGTTGAAAGCCAGCTGGGGTGACTTTGGGCATGGCTGGCTGTGGAATTCTGGGTGCTGATGTCCACAAGTCTTAAAGTTGCCACAAGGTTGGACTCCCTTGCTGTAAGGGATTAGGGAGGTTGGCCCTGAGAACTTCTGCTCTCTCCTTGCAGGTTGTCTTGTTAGGAGACCATAAGCAGCTGAGACCCGTGGTCCACAGTGACCTCTGCAAGAAGCTCGGAATGGAGAGATCCCTCTTTGAACGCTACCATAAACAGGCTGGGATGCTCAACATCCAATATCGCATGGTGAGGATTTCTCTGCCAGGAAGTACAATCTAATGCTGTCCGAGTAAGCAGGAGACAGTGAGTTCTAGTTCCGCCTTAGGCAGTAAAGCCAACTTGGTGACTTTGGGCCAATCACCAGGAGATGGTGAGTTCTAGTCCCACCTCAGGCATGAAAGCTAGCTGGTTGACTTTGGGCTAATCACCAGGAGACTGTGAGTTCTAGTCCTGCCTTAGGCATGAAAACTGGCTGGGTGGCTTTGGGCCAATCACCAGGAGACTGTGAGTTCTAGTCCTGCCTTAGGCATGAAAGCTGGCTGGGTGACTTTGGGCCAATCACCAGGAGATGGTTCTAGTCCCTCCTTAGCCATGAAAGATGGTTGGTTCACTTTGGGCCAATCACCAGGAGACTGTGAGTTCTAGTCCCGCCTTAGGCACCAAAGCCCACTAGGTGACTTTGGGCCAGTCACTCTCTCTCTCAGCCCAACGCCCCCCTCACAGGGTTGTTGTTATGGGGAGAATAGAATGAGTAAGGATGACCAGGTATGCTGGCTTCCTTGAGTTGTTTGTAAAATTAATAAAGGCAGGGTATAAACAATTCGATACATCATTAAAAAATAATAATTATTGGAAGCTGCATAGCTGAACAGAACAGCACCAGTGGCCTAAGCTCCTTGCACGAATAAGCATTTTTTTTTGACCCCCACAGCACAGGGACATCTGCTGCTTCCCCTCCGCGGCTTTTTACAACAATAAACTGATGACCTGTCCGAATATCGTTCGTGGAAGCAGCACGCTCTACCACCACAGCGAATACGCATGCACCCCCATCATCTTTGGCCACGTCGAAGGCAGAGAGAGGTCTCTCATGGTCTCCACGGAAGAGGGGAACGAGAACTCCAAGGCCAACCTGGAGGAGGTGCAGCACGTGGTGAGTAAGCCTGACGGGCAGCTGGTCCTCGACTTACCGCCACAATCGAGGCGAAAATTGTCTGCGATGAAGCGGGACCGTTGCTAGGTGAATTTGGCCCCATTCTATCACCTTTTTCGCTAATGCCTCCTTAAGTAACACCAGCTGCCTGCAATTAGTGCAGGTTCGAGTCCCACCAGGCTCAAGGTTGACTCAGCCTTCCATCCTTCCGAGGTAGGTAAAATGAGGACCCAGATTGTTGGGGGCAATTAAGCTGACTTTGTAAAAATGCCGCTTGGGGTGTGTGTGAAAGCCCTAATAAGCAGGCATATACATAGAATGAAGGCTACTGCTAAGCTTGTAAGCCGCCCTGAGTCTTCGGAGAAGGGCGGGATATAAATGGAATTAAAAAAGAAAAAGTGGATCCCGTTATGTTAGCAGTGTGGTTGTGAAGCGAATCTGGCTTCCCCGTTGACTTGGCTTGTCAGAACGTCGGAAAAGAGGCCCGCCCGATCCCAGGAGACTACAACTGTCCTAAAATATGAGCTAGTTGCCAAGCGTCCGAATGTTGATCACGTAGCCCCGGGGATGCTGCCACAGTCGCAAGAGTGGGGGAAAAACCCCCAGTAACGTCACTTTTTTCAGTTGTAACTTCGCACGGTCGCTAAATGAACCACTGTAAGTCGAGGACGACCTGAAGAAGTTTGTTTGTTGTTAAAAAAAATTTTGGCGCCGACCGTCTCCCATATGAATTTGGGAGGCTTAGGGATCAGCTCTGGAGGCCGAAGATCAATCCGTGGTGGCTTTTCTCAAACCGCTGGATTGTAGCCGAGGAGAAGGTCTTATTCTCCAAGGGAAAAAAATCACCATCAAAAGCTGCCTTGTGGAGACTAGGTCTTCATTAAGATGGCGGGTGGGGGAGGGATTTACCTGTACTACCAATGCATTATTTGGCTCTTCTGCAGTGAGTCCTTCCTTCTCATTAGGTGGCCAAAGTATTTTGAGTTTCAGCTTCAGGATCTGGCCTTCTAAAGAGCAGTCGGGGTGGATCTCCTGTAGGAAGGGGACGATGGAGAAGGAGGTGGCTGGGTGGAGTCACTGAAGCAGGAAGCGTGATCCTAAATGGACTCCAGAAGATGGTAGAGGACAGGAAGGCCTGGAGGAACATTGTCCATGGGGTTGCGATGGGTCGGACACAACTTCGCAGCTAACAACAAAGTAGTTTAATGAAGAGAAGGATCATCATCACCTCTATGGCTATGATCTTCCCAGTTGCAATGTATGGCAGTGAAAGTTGGACTGTAAAAAAGGCTGAGCGCCAAAGAATTGAGGCCTTTGAACTCTGGTGCTGGAGAAGACTCCTGCGAGTTCCTTGGACTGCAAGGCGATCAAACCGGTCAGTCCTAGAGGAGATCAACCCTGACTGCTCTTTAGAAGGCCAGATCCTGAAGCTAAAACTCAAATACTTTGGCCACCTAATGAGAAGGAAGGACTCACTGGAGAAGAGCCTCATGCTGGGAAAGGTGGAGGGCAAGAGAAGAAGGGGACGACAGAGAATGAGGTGGCTCGATGGAGTTACTGAAGCAGGAGGCGTGAGCTTAAATGGACTCCAGAAGATGGTAGAGGACAGGAAGGCCTGGAGGAACGTGGTTCGTGGGGTCACGATGGGTCGGACACGACTTCGCAACTAACAACAGCAACCAATGCATTGCCATAACACTTCCCGAACGTTTAACTAAATCTTAGATCCCGTGGTGCAGGGGTTCCCAACCTGTGTGGGCTGTGGCCCACTACCGGTACACGGCGTATTTGCAAACGGGCCACGTGAGTGCTCACCTCGGTGCACGCATGCACATCTCCACTTGCCGGCGTCGCAAGTGAAAGGTTGGGGAAACCTGATCTAGGGAATCATATTCATCACCCTCAGCTCTTTGCTGCTGTCAAAGCTGATTCAAATTCTCTCCCTACTTGCAGCTTGACAACAGAAACGGAAGGGAGGGGGCGGAGCCCTTGGGGAGGGGGTGAGTTGGGAGGGGCCGAGGAGTCAGGTGAGCCAGGTGGGCCCTTGTGAGGTTGTGTTATGAGAGCTCTTTGAACGGCACAGGTAGCGATTCCAAAACACAAAGGAAGCATGGGATTGGCGGAGAGTGGACAGCGGGTGGCCTGAAAAAAGGGGGAAATTTATCTATGCCGCCGTCTGTGGGAGCCTTATCATTGGCTTTACTTCGTCTGTAGCTATGTGGATCTATCACTAAAATTATACTCTTATGTGCCAGGAGTTTCTCTGGGGTACAGCTAATGGTGCAGGTGCTGTCTGAGTTGGGATGTTTTCTTGCAGACGTTGCAGGATCCAACTAGGTAATGTTTTCAGTGCTAGAAGGGGGGGTTGTGGAGTGGAAGAGAAGAACAGGTGGAGGACGGTGGGGTCCTTGGCGCTCTCTGAGCTTGGTGGTTTCCTTATTACCCAACTAGGTAACATCATCAGTGCTAGAAGGGAGGGCGAGGAGGAGGAGGAGGAGGAGAAGGAGGAGGAGGAGGAGGAGGAGGAGAACTGTAGGGTCCTTGGTGCTCTCTGAGCGTGGTGGTTTTCTTGCAGACATTTCATGACCCAACTAGGTAAAATCATCAATGCTAGAAGGGACTGTGGGATGTGGGGAGGAGGAGGAGGAGGAGGAGGAGGAAGACGAAGACTGTGGGGTCCTTGGTATTCTCTAAGCTTGGTGGTTTTCGTGAAGACATTTCATGACCCAACTAGGTCACATCATCAGTGCTAGAAGGGAGTGGGGGATGTGGGGAGGAGGAGGACTGTGGGGTCCTTGGTGCTCTCTGAGCTTGGTTGTTGTCTTGCAGACCTCTCATGACCCAGCTAGGTAACCTCACCAATGTTAGCAAGGAATTGGGTTTGCTTCCATTCCAGCACTCATTCACACCTTTCCAACACTAAAGTTTTAAACGGAATGGGTGGGGGATATGAAACGTGGCTCCCAAATAGAGTTGAGATTTTAAACCATGGATATCCTGGCTTCAGCTACTTGGGGGCAAAGATGGGGCTTGTAGTCCGTGCTACCTAGACACTGGGAAGGAACAACAGCTCGCCCAGTTCTCTGGGACTGGCAACGGCAGCTTGCAAGACTTCCATCTCAAAACTTCGGTTCTTGCTTAAGCAGAGTTTAAGGTCTCTCTGCCTTTATTTCTAGGTGAGAATTGCAAAGCAGCTGACCCTGGATAGAACCACCACACCAGACCAGATCGCCATCCTGACTGGTTACAATGCCCAGGTCATGGAGATCAAGAAGCAACTCGCTCTGGATGGCGTGCCAGACGTCAACGTTTGCACCATCATGAAAAGCCAAGGTAAGGGAAGCGGGTAGGTTGCTAAGCTGGATCCGGATCCGGTTCCCGCATGAAACTATTGACTGGGACCATCATGGAAAAAAAAATCTCTCTTCCCTTCTTTCAGAATACAGCCAGTCCTTGACTTATCACTGCAGCTGAGCCCCTAATTTTCCATGGCTAAGCAAGACAGTTGTTAGTTTAACCCGGGGGTCTTCAAACTCGGCCCTTTGATGACTTGTGGATTTCAACTCCCAGAATTCCTCAGCCAGCGTGCCTGGCTGAGGAATTCTGGGAGTTGAAGTCCACAAGTCATCAAAGGGATGAGTTTGAAGACCCCTGGGTTAACCTATAACAAAACAATCCCTAATTGAGTGGTAGCGGTGGAGGGGAATGAGCTGAACCGGTGGCAGCACCGCACAAGCCTGAGCGAGAGATGGCTGGAGCTGCAGGGCTGTCGGGACTCAACGGAAGCGCCAGGATCCAGCTGGAGCTCGGCGCTGATCCCGGTGCTTCTGCTGAGCCCAGAAGAAGCGCCGATCAACTGGAATGTTGCAGCATCTCCAGGGTCTTGTGATTTGCATTCAGTTGCTTGGCAACTGATTCATATTTATGACGGTCACAGTGTCCCAGGGTCGTGCGAAGTGACCAAAACCTGCTGCAACCACCCAGCAGATTGGGGGGGGGGAAATAAAAGCCAAACACCCCCCCCACCCCACCCCCACTGCCAATCCTCAACAGAAATGCTCACAACAATGAAAACCTCGGACAGGAGGAAGAGCGCCGCCGGGCGGGCAGGCAGGCGTCTTGCTCAGCTGTGGCTTGTGGGGCACTTTTTTCAGGGCCATTGTAACTTCGAACAGTGACTAAGCGAACTGTTGTAAGTCAAGGACTACCTGTACTTCGTCACTTTTTTCCTTTTTTTTTTTTTTGGTCATCAACTTTTTGACACCTTGCTAGGCGACTGGGGGTCCTCGGATGTTGCCGTATCCTAAAAGTGGTACAATGGGTGAAAAGGTTGAAAAGCCCTGTTTGTCAGGACCCACCCCAAACCACGTCTTAGGAAGACAAAATTCTTGGAGTCAAATCTATTCCAAAAAGAATCTTTACTATGACATGCTTGGTTGTAGGAAAAGAGACAGGACTTAATATTATCCCATGAAGTATAAACCCTTATAAAGAGTTCCTGGCTTAACCCCCCTTAACCCCATTTGGTCAGTCCCCCATCCTTTCTCTCGTATCATCCCTCTCGTGGGAAAAAGGAACTTAGGACCCTTCATGTTTATTGCTGTCTTCCGTGACACAAGCCAGATGCTAGCCCCCCCCTTTTGTTTCCCCAGTTCAAAAGGCTTCTCCTTTCCTTTGAAATGCCTAATACCGGTTCAATACACATCTGTCCTCTTCTCTTCGGGAGATGGCAGAATCCATGGAATAATGTTTGAAACATTCCATTTATGAATATGATATAAATGGATTCTGACACTGTTCTAGTCAAACCCCCTGCTCAAGCAGGAAATCCTATACGACCACAATTGAGCTGAGTGAGACACCTGTTGAGTGAGTTTTACCCCTTTTATGAGTTTTCTTGCCACAGTGGTTAAGAGAATCACCGCAGTTGGTAGGTTAGTAATGGTGGTTGAGTGAAAGTAGCTCCCTGATTCACTTGGCTTGTCAGAAGATCGACAAATGTGATCACGTGACCCCCGGGACAGTGCAACCGTCCTCTAGTACATGCCAGTTGCCAAGCCTCTGAATTTTGATCCTGTGACCACGGGGATGCTGCAAAGGGTCCTATGAAAAACGGTCCTAAGAGCGCCGTTGTAAGTTCGAACCATCACTGAACGAACTGTTGTAAGTTGGGGACTCCTTGTACCATCCTGGTCAAATGGCTGTCCAATCTCTTCTTAAAAACCTCCGACGTTGGGAGTACCCAGAACTTCTGGAGGCAAGTCGTTCCGCTGGTTAATTGTTCTCACCGTCGGGGAAATTTCTCCTTTTCTTCTAAGTGGCTTCTCTGCTTGATTAGTTTCCATCGCTCAGGGATGAACGGGGGCGGCTGTATGCTTTTGTTTAATTCACGAGCAAATAAATACAAACTGGGTTTCAAATTTTTTGCTTCCCAGGCAGCGAATGGAAGTATGTCCTAGTGTCCACAGTCCGCTCCTGTAACCGGCAGGAGATTGATCAGAGGCCCACAAAGAGCTGGCTCAGTAAACATCTCGGCTTCGTAGGAGATCCAAACCAGATCAACGTCTGTCTCACGCGGGCCCAGGAAGGCCTCTGTATTGTAGGTAAGCAAAAACCTGCTCTGCAGGACACTCCCGGAGAAGGCAGCGTGTCTGGATTCGCACTGTGTCCTAGACCAGAGAGGGGTGAACTTCAATTGTTTAGAGCGGGCCCACCCTCACTCTAGCACGTTGAGTCCACCAGCCCATTACATTAAGGTGGGAAATGGTTTACACGTCGTCTCGTGATTATCTGAAGTTAGAACAGAACGGAATAACAAGAGTTGGAAGGGGCCTTGGAGGTCCTCTAGTCCGACCCCCTGCTCAGGCAGGAGACCCTATAACATTCCAGACAAATTGCTGTCCAGTCTCTTCTTAAAAGCCTCCAGTGTTGGAATTCCCACAACTTCCTGAGGCAAGCAGTTCCACTGGTTAATTGTTCTCACCGTCAGGGAGTGTCTCCTGAGTTCCAGGTTGCTTCTCTCCTTGGTTAGTCTCCATCCGTTGCCTCTTGTCCTGCCTTCGGGGGCTTTGGAGAATAGCTTGACTCCCTCTTCTTTGGGGTAGCCCCTGGTTTTGCCATTCTTGGACTGGTCGATTCTGCCATTCTGCGGACCGCAACCGTGTTTATCACATCATCCCAAGGGCAATTTCCTTTGTTTGTTTTATTTTATTTTATTTTATTATTTATTATTTATTTTATATGTATTTTACATTTATTTTATATTTTATTTTATTTTATTATTTATATCTTGCCTTTATTTTTATAAACATCTTGAGGTAGTGAAGATACTTAATCCTCCTTCTATTTTCCCCACAACAATCCTGTGAGGTGGACTGGGGTGAGAGAGAGAGAGGGACTGGCCCAAAGTCACCCAACCAGTTTCCATGCCTATGGCAGGGCTAGAACTCACCGTCTCCTGGTGATTGGCCCAAAGTCACCCAGCTGCTTTCATGCCTAAGGCGGGACTAGAACTCACCGTCTCCTGGTGATTGCCCCAAACTCACCCAGTCGGCTTTTATGCCTAAGGCAGGACTAGAACTCATTGTCTCCTGGTGATTGGCCCAAAGTCGCCCAGCTGGCTTTCATGTCTAAGGTAGGACTAGAACTCACCGTCTCCAGGTGATTGGCTCAAAGTCATCCAGCCGGCTTTCATGCCTAAGGCAGAACTAGAACTCACCGTCTCCTGGTGATTGGCTCAAAGTCATCCAGCCGGCTTTCATGCCTAAGGCAGAACTAGAACTCACCGTCTCCTGGTGATTGGCTCAAAGTCACCCAGTCGGCTTTCTTGCCTAAGGCAGAGCTAGAACTCACCGTCTCCTGGTGATTGGCTCAAAGTCACCCAGTCGGCTTTCTTGCCTATGGCAGAACTAGAACTCACCATTTCCTGGTGATTGGTCCAAAGTCACCCAGTCGGTTTTCTTGCCTATGGCAGGACTAGAACTCACTGTCTCCTGGTGATTGACCCAAAATCTTCCAGCCAATTTTCGTGCCTAAGGCAGGACTAGAACTCAGTATTTCCTGGTGATTGGCCCAACGTCACCCAGCCGGCTTTCATGCCCTAAGGCAGGACTAGAACTCACCGTCTCCTGGTGATTGGCCCCAAATCACCCAGCTGGCTTTCCTGCCCTAAGGCGGGATTAGAACTCACCGTCTTCTGGTGATTGGCCCAAAGTCTTGGTCCATTTTGGTCAAATAAAACCCTTCCATTTTTTTGCCTTTCTCTCCCGCTTGTAGGAAACAGCCATCTTCTGGAGAGCCATTACTTGTGGAGGAAACTTCTGGATCATTACAGGTTTCATGGATGCTTTACCTTAGCGGGTGAAATTAGGATTAAAAAGAGGACCAGTCTTCGCTTGTAAGAAGACACTGCAGGAAAAATCCTTCTTTCTTTTTAATCCCCTGGGCGTGGAGGCCATGCCCAATTCCCAGGAGATGGCATTCGCCAACACTGAGCCAATATCTAGAGCCTCGTGGCTAAGGAGACATTGCCAGGAAAAAGAAGGAAAAAAAAAACAAACCCACGGCATGACTTTTTCAGGATCCGATGGCAGAGAAGATTTTGCCTTCCTCGGGGATTATTATTAATATTATTTTTTTTTTAAAAAAAGCCATCTCTTAAACACATTTTTTTAGCATCCCGAAACCTTTTAGAAAAGCGACTCCGGTTGGGGAAATTTAATAGGTGCTGCCGCAGAACGAAGCGACTGGTGCACGACGAGCCTGCGAGGAGGGCTTGCAACGCAGCGAGGGAGGAAAACTCTGCCGCCAAAAAGCTCCCGCTGCCCTTTTGAAAAAAAACAACAACCCAGATCTTTGGAAGGAAGATCGAAACCCACCTCTTGCTTTCCCTCGCAGCGCCAATAAACCCCCCCCCCTCGACCTGGAACGTGTTTTTGTACAGATTTTAAATTTTTTGAATTATTATTATTTTAAGCCTGGTGACCTTTTTACTTGAAATAATTTCTTGGTGTGCTAGGTGTTTTTTTTTAATGTGCTGCTTTTTTTAAAAAACAACAACGAGAACCACAGAACTGGGGGTGCCTTCCTAAGCTTCGCGCTGTTTGATCCAGCGAGGCCTGAGTCTTCGCGTCAAATCGCTGCGTTTTTCTCTCTTACCTTTTGAGCCAGATCCTCGCCTCTGCTGGCCTTGAACCGGAACAGGGGAGGGAAAAAAAAACTGTTTTATGCTGAACTTCCAGCTCAGTGAATTTTGATGCCTGCAATGGAGGGGAAAAAAAACAACAAACCCCCCCCCACCACCACCAAATTAACTTAGGCGGGCTCAGTCTGGTGAGCACTGTTGGCGATGAACCCCTGCTTACAAAGCTGCTACAAGCTTGTGTATATAAAGTAGTGCCTAGTGAAGCTCAGTGAACTGTTCACACAAAGGGCTTATCCAAGTCAGTTGCAAAGCGAGGATTTGCACCGTGGGCCAAGCCTTTTATTTTTAAAAATTATTCTTCTTAGCTTTAACCTTAATGCTGTAAGGAAAGTGTGGTTTATTGCAAGGGTGGATCATTAGGTGCCCTCCAGAAGTTTTGGACTTCAACTGCCCTGAACTCAGGGGGTTTTTGATGCTCTTCCAGCATGGTGCTTTTCTTCCAGACGTTTCATGACCAGACTAAGTAACGTCATCTGTGGTAGAAGGGAGTGGGGTGTGTGTGGAGAGGAGGAGGGGGAGGACTGTGGAATCCTTGGTGCTCTCTGAGCTGGGTTGTTTTCTGCAGATGTTTTACTACCAGACTAGGTAATGTTGTTAATGCTAGAAGGCCATGAGAGCAAACCTCCCTCCCAGCACTGATGATGTTCCCTAGCCGGGTCATGAAACGTCTGCAAGAAAACCACCAAGATCGGAGAGCACCAAGGACCCCACAGTCTTCCTCCTCCTCCTCCTCCTCCTCCTCCTCCTCCTCCTCCTCCTCCTCCTCCTCCTCCTCCTCCTCCTCCTCCTCCTCACTGCACTGATGATGTTACCTAGCTGGGTCATGAAACGTCTGCAAGAAAACCACCAAGCTCGGAGAGCATCAAGGACCCCTCATTTCAACCCTGATATTCTGCTGTATTGGCACCCAAATCAGGTTGGCAAAAGAGTTGTGGGCATCACAGCCAGAGCCGCTGTAGAGATACCTCAAGGACATCGCACGTCTTGTATTGTCCTTGTGTCAATGGTACACCTGCTGCCCTCGTTTCTATCTGCACCCACGGTTGTAGTCCCAAACATCTGGAGGTTACCATGGTACTTTCTTTCTGACCAATAGGCATTGCACTTTTTTAAAAACCTGGATTGAATGTATTATAAGGGGTGGGGGGGGGGGAGAAATGAGTGTTCCCATCCCACCTGATCACAGATGTCAAAAACCCTGCTTGAAACTCGATGCAAACTTGGATTTAGCTGACAATTGCAAAGCAATTTTGCTGAATCTGGTGATTGGGGGAATCTCTGATGCACATATCATCCCTTGGTTTTAACCCTGGGCTAGCTCTAAAATAAATATATTCTAGAATAATGTTCCAAGGGACGCGGTGGCTCAGTGGGTTAGGAGGCTGAGCTTGTCGATCAGAAGGTCGGCAGTTTGGCGGGTCGAATCCCGAGTGCCGCGTAGCAGAGTGAGCGCCTGTTACGTGTCCCAGCTTCTGCCAACCTAGCAGTTCGAAAGCACGTCAAAGTGCAAGTAGAAAAATAGGGACCGCTCCGGTGGGAAGGTAACAGCGTTCCGTGCCCCTTTGGCGTCTAGTCATGCCGGCCACATGACCACGGAGACGTCCTCGGACAAGCGCTGGCTCTTCGGCTTTGAAAGGGAGATGAGCATCGGCCCCTAGAGTCGGACACGACTAGCACGCATGTGCGGGGGAACCTTTACCTTTACCTTTTTTAGAATAATGTTATAAGGGCAGCTGGGCTCCTTCTACAGTAACCGACATCGTGTGAATGTGTATAGTGATAGTTGCTCTTATTAACCTTTTGTAGTTCTGCAACTGATCCTGTTCCCTTTTTTTCCCCTTGCCTTGCATCTAATTTTCGCAATATATGGAATTACAGGGAAAGGGGAATTCCGCATAGAGCTTGTCTAGTTGCGCACACGCTAGAAAACTTAAGATAGTGGTATATTTTCCCCTTTTTTTTCTTTTGGCCTTATTATCAGGGATCTTGCTAGCAATCAAGGGAGACTGAGGCAGCTCTCTTTCTCCGCTCTTCTACCTCACTGCTGTTAAACGTGAACGCTTTTAAACGTTTGTGCCCTCACTCAGGCCGATCCGCTTAGTTTGGAATAGAAGTGAGTTTTTGAGTGAAAAATACGTATTTGTAAAGAGAAAGCACATATTAGTCCAAAGACGCAGCCAAATTATATTGAGCCAGCCTTTGAACTATGAACATTCCTATCTTTGTTTTACTAAATGTCTTGTTTGGCAGAAAGAAAGAAAGAAAGAAAGAAAGAAAGAAAGAAAGAAAGAAAGAAAGAAAGAAAGAAAGAAAGAATCACTTCTATCTAAAAACTATAATTCCCACACCAACTGTCCTAGCCATAAGGAAGAAAGAGAATCACTTCTAAAGAAAAAAACTATAATTCTCATGCCTACTGTCTTAGCAGAAGGAAGGAAAAGAAAGAAAGTTCCAAACACTCTTAATTCCCACATGTACTATAATTCCCATACCTACTTTCTTGGCATTAGTCATCAGGAAAGAGACTTCCAAAGAAAAAACTATAATTCCCAAACCTACCTTCTTAGCATTAAGTCACCAAGAAAGAAAGACTTCTAATGGAAAACTATAATTCCCACACCTATTTCTTAGCATTAATCATCAAGAAACAAAGAGAAAGAATCACATCTATCTTAATTCCCACGCCTACTGTCTTAGGATAAGAAAGGAAGGAAGGAAAGAAAGAGAGAGACAGAGAAGGAAAACGCTTATAAACAAAACTATAATTCCCGTGACTGCTTACAGATGGTCCTTGTTCACCCCAGGGAATTAATCCGTTTTCCTCCATTTTTAATCCCGGTCTTTGTCCTTTTCCCTTCTCCCCGTTTCCTGGGTACCAACATCGCCTCTACTCCGCCTTTCCGCTGAGACACCGCTGTAGTTCCCTTCAAAGCGTCTTGTCTTCGACAGCGTCGCCCAGTTTTGGCGATGGCCTCTTCCTCTTTCCTCGGACTTAGGGGATGCTTTGCTGCTTTATCCTGCTGGTGCGGGATGCAGATAGTCCTCGACTTATTGACCGTTCTGATTTATAACTGACCCCAGATCTGAAGTTCCGGCGGTTCCCCTCCCCCCAACCCTGCAGTCGCACGACTGCATTTCGAGCCCTTGGCAGCACGGCCCTATTTACGTCCGTTTGCAGTGTCCTGCAGTTACGGGACTGCGTTTTATGACGATTTCACCCAAGCCCGGCACTTATTTCAGGTTTTCAGCAAAACCGCGCCCTCCCCTCCCCGTGAACAGGCTTGCTTAACGATTGCCACATTCCTTTAATGACTACCACAAAGACGTCATAAAACGGGGAGGCTCCGTGACGGTCGTAACTCGAGGACTACCTACGCACTCTGTCAAGGGCACGCTGAAGCAGCATCGCCCTTCAAATGGGTCTATTCGAACATTCCCATGTCAATCTTTGGAGCATCCATATCCCCTGTACTGTTCACCCATGTAGATATCAGAGCTATATTTCTTTTAAAGAAAATATTCCGTATGCGGTAGCTGGGAGTACCAAATATGCTTCTTACCAGGGCGTGTGTGGGGGTGGCGAGGTCAAAAAAGTCAAGATGGTGCCTCCAGCCATGCAGATCTTTTTTTATACAGTGTGGAGTTGGCATCTTGATTTATTTTGATGGCGATTATTTTTATTACAGGTAGACCTTGACATATGACCGTAACGGAGCCTCTATTAAGGTTCTATGTCAGGTCAGTCACGTGACTGATCTGATTTTTGACCATTTTTTCCACTGGTCATTAAGCAAACACCTCAGTTGTTAAGTGAACCCACCGATTGCGAGGGAGCGGTTTTGCCGAAAACCAGAAATAACGTCCGGTTTCCCGCAAAGTCGTGTGTCCATGGGATGCTACAAATGACATACATGCCGCCATATTGGTGGGTACCTGAAATGCAGTCACATGACCGTGGGGGGGGGAGGGCCGTGGCCGTCAGAACTTTGGAGCCAGGTTGTAACTCTTCGTTACTTAATGATCATAAGTTGGGAACTACCCGTATTTTGTGGTTATATTTCTCCTTAAAATAAGAAATACAATAAAGATATTTTTGAAACTATTTTAGCATGATGGCATTGATTTTTAAGTCCCAGGGGGATAGGAAAATCTGATTAAGTGCCATTATAAAGAACTGGATCTCTTGTTTGCTGTGATCCTTTGGTCCTGTCCCGCTTTGATTTGTCCTAGAACACTTGTTTGAAATGGGCCGAAACATTTCAGGTTGTTTTGTGTTCTTTTTGTATGTTTAAAGAAAGATTTTAAAAGGCTATCTTTAATTAGTGAGCTCTATAATATTTGTTTACCGGAATCTATTTTTATGATATATTGTAATCTTTTTTTTTTTAAAACAACACCTAAAATCAATGGATTTGCATGTAAATTGCCTCTTTAACTTTGGGGAGAGATTTGATATCTGTAAATCATGGCTTTTTAGTCCTCTGGATTATTTTTTTTAATGATAAGGGTCTTAAAAATACCTGCTGTATTTATAGATAAACATCAACATTCCTCTTTAATCCAATATGGTGACACTGGTTGTACTGTACCAAATAAAATTCTTTCTGACTCTGAATTCTGATTGCATTAAGTATGTGTGTGTTTGTGTGTGTATGTATGAGAGAGAGACCACATGATTTGACCCAAGTTTACAACCATTTTACATTGGGCGTTAAGTGAATCATGTAGGAATAAGTAAAAAATCACACAGTCATTAAGCGTATCAAGACAGTCGTAAATCTGAATCCATTTCTCTGAATGGGTGTTTTAGGAAACTGGCTGAAATGTCGCAAACTGATGATTTAATCATAAATAAGTGCCAAAAATATGATTGTGTGACTGCTGGGGGGGGGCAGATTGGACGTTTTTAGAACGAATGGAATTGCTTTATAAGCCATAAAGCATGCTTTCTGCGGCATCATTAACTCCAAGCGGTCATAAGCCGAGGACTACATTTATCTACTGCTCAGGACTGTAAGATAGTCGAGGTTGCCTATGCCCAAAACACACTGAAGGTAAGCAGATTTTAGGAACACACCAGGGAGGGCCAGGAACTGACTAATAACTGTTTTTCACACTTAACAACTGTTGCAACACGATCAAATTCAGACGCTTTTGCAACTGACTCACATTTATGACGGTGGCAGTGTCCCAGGGTCCCGTGATCCCCTTTTGTGACCTTCTGACAAGCAAAGTCAATGGGGAAGCCGGATTCGCTTAACAGCCGTGTGACTGAATTTAACAGCTGCCGTGATTCACTTAACAACTGTGGCAAGAAACGTCGTAAAATGGCACAAAAACTCACTTCACAAATGCTTGGGCCACAAGTCAAGGATGACCTGTATCTAATAATTTCCCAAAAGGATGAAGCCCATTGTATCTTTTGAGTTTTATTTTTTTTTTAATCCCATTTATACCCCGCCCTTGTCCGAAGACTCAGGGCGGCTTACAAGCTTAGCAGTAGCCTTCATTCTATGTATATGCCTGCTTATTAGGGCTTTCACACACACCCCAAGCGGCATTATTACAAAGTCAGCTTAATTGCCCCCAACAATCTGGGTCCTCATTTTACCGACCTCGGAAGGATGGGAGGCTGAGTCAACCTTGAGCCTGGTGGGACTCGAACCTGCACTAATTCCAGGCAGCTGGTGTTACTTAAGGAGGCATTAACCCACTGCTCCACCAAGGCTCTTGGACGTACAAATCCTTTTCTTTTTTTCTCTTTCCCCCCCCTTCCTTCTAGAATTATTTGGCCGTTGGGCAACCTTATAAATTTATTCAGCCAATGCATAGATCAGAGGTCCCCAACTTTTTGGGCATCGGAACCGGTGACGTGGAGAGAGGTTTTTCCGCCGACCGGAGGGTGCGTGGTTTTGTTGTGCTTGCCTGCCTCCCATGGATGGTGCTTTGCTTGTTTGTGTGGACCGGTTGCTGGTGTGCCGTGGCCCGGTACCGATCCACAGACCGAGGGTTGGGGACCCCTGGCATAGATAACATACATTCGCTTGGCGGTCAGTTTTAATGTATTTCTTGGAAGACAGCTAGGCTAGATTTGAGATACGCACTTCAGTGCTCAAGTAATCAAGATCTACAGTAAACCTGATTTGCACCTTGGTATTGCAGCTAATCAACTTGCATTCATTTAGCGACCGTTCGGAGGAGGACGATGACACTGAACAAAGTGACTTGCAATTACTCCTTAGTACTTTGGACCGCCACAGCATCCCAAGTTCAAAAACTTGGGCGCTTAGCCACCAGCGTGTATTTAAGAGGGTTGCAGTATCACGAGATCACGATTTATGACCTTCCCAACTGGATTCCGACAAGCAAAATCCATGGAGGAAGCTGGGTTTGCTTAATGACTGCATGATTCACTTAACAACCCTACAGGAGACACTGTAATCCATGTAGCCTGCAACTAGAGAGCTGAGTGATCACCAGGTTTAATTCAGCCCAGTCCTTAAAGGATTGTTTGAACCAGCAAAAAAGATATCATCTGTTCATGTTCAGATTTAACAAATCCAATCAGGACCTAACTTCTTTCCCCTCCTAATTGAGCTTAAACTATTACATATATAAAGCTAAAGGTTCCCCCGCACACGCGTGCTAGTAGTTTCCAACTCTAGGGGCCGGTGCTAGTAACCGTTTCAAAGCCGAAGAGCCAGCGCTTGTCCGAGGACGTCTCCGTGGTCAGGTGGCTGGCATGACTAGACGGCAAAGGCGCATGGAACGCTGTTACCTTCCCACTGTAGTGGTCCCTATCATCATCAGGCTGGTGACTTCAGCTTCGTTCTTCTGGGAGAAGTGTGTGATAGTGGCTGTTTTTTTCTTTTTTAAACTGCCAGAGTTTAAAGTTGAAAGAGTTTAAGTATTCAAAAATACTTAACAAATACTTAACACATATTTCCCTTGCCTCTTAGCTAACAAAGCGAGAAAGAGCCTGTGGCTTAGAGGTTAAAACAACTGCCTAATGTGCAAATCGGCCCAGGTTCAAATCTCAGAAGGGTATGGCTGACTGATGAGAACAAATGAGTTTGAAATGGCCATATCAGTCTCCCTTTAATTCTTTCTTAGCAATCCAAAAAATTTACCCAAATAATGAGTTGTCAGTTGCGACTACAGCTTGTGGATGGCCTTAGTTTAGGCTGAAACAGGCAATAAGGTTTGGCCCGTATTTGGGCTGGCAAGATATTCAAAAATACTTAACAAATACTTAACACATATCTCCCTTGCCTCTTAGCTAACAAAGCGAGAAAGAGCATGTGGCTTAGAGGTTAAAACAACTGCCTAATGTGCAAATCGGCCCAGGTTCGAATCTCAGAAGGGTGTGGCTGACTGATGAGAACAAATGAGTTTGAAATGGCCATATCAGTCTCCCTTTAATTCTTTGTTAGCAATCCAAAAAATTGACACACTATGGTGGGAAGGTAAGAGCGTTCCGTGCGCCTTTGGCGTCTAGTCATGCTGGCCACATGACCACGGAGACGTCCTCGGACAAGTGCTGGCTCTTCGGCTTTGAAACGGAGATGAGCACCGGCCCCTAGAGTCGGAAACGACTAGCACGCATTTGCGGGGGAACCTTTAAACACACACACACACACACACACACACACACACACACACACATATATATCCGTCACCCTTTTGTCTGAAGGTTGTCAGCTTTGGCTGGATTGACTAATGGCAATGTGAAGGTAAGGTAAGATTTAAGTTCCTCCTTAGTTAGTCCTCAACTAACTAACTATCTAACTAACTAACTAACTAACTAACTAACTGCTAGACTTCTGGAGGAAAAGAGAGGAACCTGCTCCACTTTACATCGGGGGGGGGCTGTGTGGAGAGAGTTTCCTCCTTTAAATTTCTGGGAGTCTACCTCTGTGAAGATCTTACCTGGAAAGTCAACACAACCCAGGTGGCCAGAAAGGCCCAACAGAGGCTTCACTTTCTCAGGGTCTTGCGGAAGAACAGGGTAGAACGACGGCTAATGACCATCTTTTACCGGTCTACTATAGAGAGCGTCCTCTTGTATGGTATTGTGGTTTGGTATGCTGGTCTGACAGCCGCGGATAGGAAAGCATTACAGAGGGTGGTGAGCACAGCACAAGACATTGAGGGCTGTCCCCTGACACCACTGGATGACCTCACCAGGGCCTGCTGCCTTGGAAGAGTGAGGAAAATCCTCAGGGACGACTCACACCCTGGTCGGTACCTCTTTACTCTCCTACCATCCGGTAGGAGATACAGGAGTATAGCCAGCCGCACCAACAGGCTGAAGAACAGCTTCTATCCGTGGGCTGTCAGGCTCTTGAACGGGAAATAACTCTATGTATGATTGACTTGAAGGGACGCGGTGGCTCAGTGGGTTAGGACGCTGAGCTTGTCGATCAGAAGGTCGGCAGTTTGGCGGGTCGAATCCCGAGTGCCGCATAACAGAGTGAGCGCCTGTTACTCATCCCAGCTTCTGCCAACCTAGCAGTTCGAAAGCACGTAAAAATGCAAGTAGAAAAATAGGGACCACTACGGTGGGAAGGTAACAGCGTTCCGTGCGCCTTTGGCGTCTAGTCATGCCGGCCACATGACCACGGAGACGTCCTCGGACAAGCGCTGGCTCTTCGGCTTTGAAACGGAGATGAGCACCGGCCCCTAGAGTCGGAAACGACTAGCACACATGTGCAGGGGAACCTTTACCTTATGATTGACTTGCGAGGCCGGTGTGTTGTTGTGTTGTGCAATTAGCTCAGATAGTGTAACAAGATGGTGGGTTTGTGGTCACTGTGAGTTGTGGGGGGAGGGGCATGAAGGAGGCTCAGCCAATCTCAATGTATACGTGGTTGTACTTTGACAATAAAGGTTCATTCATACAGCAATTCGTTTAGTGACCAATCGAAGTTACGACGACCCTGGAAAAAGGGGACTTATGACCACTTTTCACACTTACAGCCATTGCAGCATCCCACAGGGACACGTGATCCAAATTCAAGTGCTTAGCGACTGGCCTGTATTTATGACGGTCACAGCGTCCCGGGACGGGGGCTCACGTGATTCCCTTTTGCCACTTCCTGACAAAGTCAACGGGGAAGCCGAATTCACTTAACAACCGTGTTAACAACTGCTGTGCTTGGCTTAGCAACGGTGGCAAGAAAGGTCGTAAAATGGGGGCAAACTCACTTAGCAATCAATGCTGAATCAGAATAGAGCTGGAAGGGACCTTAGAGGTCTTCTAGTCCAACCCCCTGCTCAAGGAGGAGACCCTATGCCATTTCAGAAAAAATGGTTCTCCAGTCTCTTCTTGAAAACGTCCAGTGAGAATGAATGAATGAAGGAAGGAAGGAAGGAAGGAATGAAGGAAGGAAGGAAGGAAGGAAGGAATGAAAAGGAAAGAAGGAAGGAAGGAAGGAAGGAAGGAAGGAAGGAAGGAAGGAAGGAGTGGATTAGGTTGGGAAGGAAGGAAGGAAGGAAGGAAGGAGAAGGAAAGAAGGAAGGACGGAAGGAAGGAACGAAGGAAGGAAGGAAGGAAGGAAGGAAGGAAGGAGAAGGAAAGAAGGAAGGAAGGAAGGAAGGAGAAGGAAAGAAGGAAGGAAGGAAGGAAAGAAGGAAGGAAGGAAGGAAGGAAGGAAGGAGAAGGAAAGAAGGAAGGAAGGAAGGAAGGAAGGAGAAGGAAAGAAGGAAGGAAGGAAGGAGAAGGAAAGAAGGAAGGAAGGAAGGAAGGAAGGAGTGGATTAGGTTGGGAAGGAAGGAAGGAAGGAAGGAAGGAAGGAAGGAAGGAAGGAAGGAGAAGGAAAGAAGGACGGAAGGAAGGAAGGAAGGAGAAGGAAAGAAGGAAGGAAGGAAGGAAGGAGTGGATTAGGTTGGGAAGGAAGGAAGGAAGGAAGGAGAAGGAAGGAAGGAAGTAAGGAAGGAGAAGGAAAGAAGGAAAGAAGGAAGGAAGGAAGGAAGGAAGGAAGGAAGGGAGGGAGGGAGGGAGGGACCTTGGAGGTCTTCTAGTCCAACCCCATGCTCAAGCAGGAGTCCCTATACCAGATTTCCCCAACCTTTCAGAATTGGCAGCCCAGAGCCGGGGGGGAGGGGGAAGGGGGAAAAGAAGGGATGGTTTTGTGGGGTGTGTGAGAATGTATGCGAGGACGCATGCAGAACCATGAACACCTGTCGCTCGTGCGAGTGGGGCCAGAAACGCCCAGGTCATTCGTGGTGACGATCGCGTGAGTGGCGCTGTGAATGCCTGCAGCGCTCAGACGAGTGGGGCCACGAAGACCCGCCACGCTTGTGCAAGCGGGGCTGCCGATGGTCACAGCAATGCTCGCGCGAGTGGGGCTGCGAATGCCCACAACGCTGGCACCAGTGAGGCCGCGAACGCTCACAGTGACGCTCGCACAAGCGGGGCTGGGCATGCACACCCACGCAGGCAAGCACAAAGGCCAGCCACTCATGCGGCCCGGTGGCCAATAGGCCACCACCCGGCAGTGGACCGCAGCCTACAGCTTAAGGACCCCCGCCCGATACCACTTTAGACAAGTGGCTGTCCAGGCTCAGCGATGCAGATTTGGGGTTTGATTGTGGCAGCAAGCTCAGAACTGCCCGTCTTCCCACAAAGAAGGAACGAGTGCTTTGATGCCTTGGTTTTTTTTAAAAAATAAGAGTTTTGTTTTTTAATCTGGCTTATTTTTACACCCCCTGGGGAATGGCTAAGGTGGGAAAATCAGGGTTGTGTGGTGGTCT
Organism: Vipera ursinii; assembly: GCF_947247035.1. Taxonomy (NCBI): domain Eukaryota; kingdom Metazoa; phylum Chordata; class Lepidosauria; order Squamata; family Viperidae; genus Vipera; species Vipera ursinii. Next base: position 4,057,719 of record NC_139516.1, on the reverse strand, counting down.
CTCCGGCGCTTTCGGCAAGATACGGTTTAGTCTTAAGCAGTAGGGAATCGTGCCACTGTTCATAAACAAGCGTGTAGGTTTCCGCTCTTCGGATGGTGAACCTGTACAAGCAGTCGGGCAACAAGTTGTGGATTTCACAGGTGTGGGAGGTGACCGGCATAATTCCACACTGGACCCGCTCTTGAGGACTTCTGGGCTCCAACAGCCGAAACTGGAGTTCAAACTGGTCAAGCTGGGACTGCTGGCTGGTGACCAACCATTTGAGGCTGACCCAGTCTTCGTGAGCCGCGGATTCCCTCCGGTCAAACATCACCGGCATCTTGGTGCTGAGGACTAGTCTGATGTGTGGGATTTTGGTGATCCCAACGTCGGAGACCAGCCGGTGTTTGATGTATAACCTTCCAGGGACCAGCATGGCCAGGAAGCGATCCATCTGTTCCGAAAGTCTGGAGAGCTTCTGCCTAACCTTGTCCCACCTGGAAAGAAACGTCATCATGTCGCAGTTCTCCAGAAGTTGGACCAGCTCCTCCCGACCTCTCTCTAATTCTTCTAGCAGGTCAGACAGGAGCAGCAGCTGAATCTTGGTCTGGATGGTGCCCACTTTCTTCATCCTTTGGAACCGCCAAGGATCGATCAGTTGGAACATGGAGGTGGGAAGCATCAGGTGGTTCTTATCACCCAGGGCCAGGTGCTTGGGCAGGATTTCGAGGTAGTAGGAGCACTTCTTCAGAAGCTCGATCCGTTTGTGATGGCGTCGGAGGAGGTGCAGGCTCAGATCCGTGTGCAGGAATTCCAGCACCACGTTCTTCCTCTCCGAGTAGATGCGCCAAGCTTCATTCTCCGGCTCGTCGTCATGGTAGGCCATGGTTGGGAGGTTGGCTCCTAACTTGTTCAAGTAGACGTCAGTCATTCCAAGGTTCATCCTACCTGGGCTGGAAGAATAGAATAGAAGAAGAGTTGGTAGGGACCTTGGAGGTCTTCTAGTCCTTAGGTCCCCAACCTTTGGGGTGTTGTGATTCCTCACCAGTCATTGGATCCGGCATCTGAGTCTGAAGACTCAGAGGAGGAGGAGGAGGAGAGGCCTGGAGTGACATCAGAGTCAGAGGAAGGCTCTGAGGAGCTCCAAGACTTACAGTCAGATGAGGCCCCTCTACTCATGCTCAGGCTGAGACACGGCTGTGCTGGGACAAATCCAGGATGCACGAAAACGCCAGCAAGATAGGAGAGTAGGACAGAGGAATGCAACGGGGCGGCTCCAAAGGCAAAGGAGAAGGCATTAGGAAGCCACGCCTTGGCTGAATAATAAAAGGGAAGTTGTGGGAGGTGCTGGTTGCCAAAGGCAACCAGCTGTGTTGAGGACTGTGATCAACTGTGTTTGTTTGCCTTGGACATTGACTCAGGTCTGTGAATAATACAAGGGGTTGGTTTTTCTTTGCGGTTCCTGCCTTTTACTTGGAAGAGGGGTTTCTCCTTGTGAGCATAACCAGGACTCACGTAGGCTGGGACAGAACACAGGGCACCAGGGACTGGTTACATGGAGAGAGATTTTTCCACGGAGCGGAGGGGGCATGGTTTTGTGCGCTGCCTGCAACACACAGATGGGGCTTTGCTTGTTTGTGCAGACCGGTTGCTGGCATTCCACGGCCCGGTACCGGTCCACAGACTAGGAGTTGGGGACCCCTGTTCTAGTCCAACCCCCTGCTCAGGCAGGAAGCAATCCTAAAGGGGAAAATCAAATGGGGGCCATCTTTCATACATCTATCTACCTAGCGTGCAATGGTTGCAAGTCACGTGATAAAACTCTGCATGCTTAGCAACTGACTCATATTTGTGATGGTTGCAGCATCCCGGGGTCATGTGACCTACTCACAAGCGAAATCAAGGGGAAAAACAGATTCACTTAACAACTGTGAAGCGTTTCCCTTAACAAAAGTGGCACACAATTCACTTAACAAATGTTTCACTTGGCAACCAAATTTTTGGGCTCCAGTGCGGTCGTACGTCACGCCCTTTTATGACCTATATATATATATGCAGCTAGTCCTTGAGTTACAACAGTTCATTTAGCGGCTGTTCAAAGTTACAACGGCTCTGAAAAAAGGGACTTACGACCGTTTTTTCACAGTTGCGACCTTTGAAGCTTCCTCGGGGTCACGTGATCAAACTTCAAACACTTGGCTTGCATTTATGACGGTCGCAGTGTCCTAAGGTCACGTGATCCCCATGGACAAGCAAAGTCAATGGGGAAGCCATATTCACTTAACAATCGTGTGACTAACTTAAACAACTGCAGTGATTCACTTAGCAACTGTGGCAAGGAAGGTCGTAAAGTGGAGCAAAACTCATTTAACAAATGTCTCACTTAACAACAGAAATTTTGGGCTCACTTGCGGACACCATATATACTACCTGTATATAAGATAGGTGGCGAATACGATATAAGAGATAATATATATTAAATTAAGATCAAGCCACAATAAAATCATCATCATATGGAGCCCTAGAATTGCAATGGGATAGATGTTACAATTGGATCTCTAGGGAATTTTCTTTCATATCTAAGGAACTGTCTTTCACACAACACAGGCTTGACCGCAGGATATTGTGTGATTCCAGAAAATGTGCCCCAGGTTAAATATGTTATGCGCATGCAAGATCAAACAAGATCAGACAAGTTTTATGATTTAAACAGCTTTATGCAAACAAATTTCCTATCAGGTTTAATTCTAAAATTCTGCTCACTTAGGGCAAGCCGAAATATGAAACTATTAAAAATCGAGCTAAACAATAACAGTAGCCCAAATAAAAACACACAAAGAAATGTAGAATTTAATACCGCGTGCATTGGACTCTAATATTACAGCATCCAGTATGCTTTTTATTAAACTGTTTATTATTAAATTTCTCGTGGGTTTCATGGAGTTCTGGATCGCATTTTTTATAATGCTTATCAAAGGTTGGAAACCAATTTCAGCAATCTCATTTCAGCAATCCTTAAAGTTGCTTCCTCCGCCTTTTAGCTCTGCAGCTGTTTTCCTTAACTTTCTGTTCATCTGGTTTTAAAACTTTGTTTTAACTACGCCTTTTTATATTTATTTATATTTATTTATTTATTTTAATCCCATTTATATCCCGCCCTTCTCTGAAGACTCAGGGCGGCTTACAATCTAAGAAGCACAAATCAATGTGCTTAGCAATATGACTTTGCTGCTTTATTTTTAATCAGCCCAGAGACACCCAACTGTGATTGGGGTATAGAAATTGAGAGCGAGAAGGGGCGGGGGAGGATAGATAGATAGATAGATAGATAGATAGATAGATAGATAGATAGATAGACAGACAGAGATGACAGACAGAGATGACAGAGATATTAGATGATAGAGAGAAGGGGGTAGAGAGAGATGATAGAGAGTAGATAGATAGATAGATAGATAGATAGATAGATAGATAGATAGATAGATAGATAGATAGATAGATAGAGATCAGGGGTCTTCAAACATGGCCCTTTTATGACTTGTGGACTTCAACTCCCAGAATTCTGGAAGTTGAAGCCCACAAGTCATAAAAGGGCCAAGTTTGAAGACCCCTGGTATAGATAGATAAATAGATTGATAGATTGATAGATGTTAGATGTTAGATAGATATATAGAAGAAAATAGGTAGGTAGGTAGGTAGGTAGGTAGGTAGACAGACAGACAGACAGACAGACAGACAGACATAGAGATAGGTAGATGATAAATAGATATTAAATATATAGAAGATAATAGGTAGATGATAGATGATAGATAGATAGATAGATAGATAGATAGATAGATAGATAGATAGATAGATAGATAGATGATAATAGGTAGATGATAGATGATCAGACAGACAGACAGACAGACAGACAGACAGACAGACAAACAAATGACAGAGAGAAAGAAAGAGAGAAAGGGAATCTATTCAAATCTGGAAGTCTGCCCTACAGTGAGATGAATCTGATGACTCTCCACATATGTAAGTGGGAGCTACAAACACCATTTCACACAATCCTTCTAACCCTTAAAAATGTCCATCTGCTGAGGCACCAAACTTGCATTCTGATTGGAGTGTATCTTGAGAACATTTGTGGCTGTGAAATTCACCCTAGGAAATCTAACCAGACTGTACCACACCTAATTCCTTGCAGAAAACACTTCACACACGATTGACGTCACACAAAACAAGCCATTGTATGCTGAATAAGCCACAACTGGCTGGTTCACAAGTTACTCTGCACCATAAATCATTGCTGGCAAGTCATGATAGTGAAGTGACGTGTGACACAGCGGCATGGGGCAAAGGCATGGCACGGAAACCCAACACAGGGTGTGAAAACTCTTGAAGTCATTCTACAAACCAGGATAAAGACTTCAAAACAAGGTTACTGCAGGGATGAGAAAGCAACACACCTGGGTTAAGAAGCAACCACAAAAGCTACAGTTTTAGGTTTACACAGCACAAAAACTTCCAATTTGGCTGGAACACTGAGCTTGAGGTTGAAGGGCAGCGAAACACAGCCTGCTCAACAAACCATGATATGAAAGCAGTGTTTCAATATCTCAAGGGTTGCCCCAAAGAAGAGGGAGTCAAGCTATCCTCCAAAGCGCCTGAAGCAACGGATGGAAACTCATCAAGGAGAGAAGCAACCTGGAACTAAGGAGAAATTTCCTGACAGTGGGGACAATTAACCAGTGGAACTACCTGCCTCCAGAAGTTGTGAATGCTCCAACGCTGGAACTTTTTAAGAAGAGATTGGACAACCATTTGTCTGGAAAGGTTTAAGGGTTTCCTTCCTAAGTAGGAGGTTGGACTAGAAGATCTCCAAGGTCCCTTTCAACGCGGTTATTCTGTTATTCCTAAGGCACATAGCTGGCGAAGTTATAAATGGGAGCTAATAAGCCACACGTTTTTGGTGCCTGGTGAGTGTAATGCACCCTAGCACGTAAAGAGATTTTGCTTGTTTTTACGGTTTAGAGTAGGGTTTTCCAACCTTGGCAACTTGAAGCCATGTGGACTTCAACTCCCAGAATTCCTCAGCCAGTACGGTGCTGAAATTTGCAAGAAAGTCTATTATTATTTTTTTATGATGATGATATGCCTATCTCTAGAGCACGGGTCTTCAGACCTGGCCCTTTTATGACGTGTGGACTTCAACTCCCAGAATTCCTCAGCCAGCGTGCCTGGCTGAGGAATTCTGGGAGTTGAAGTCCCCTAGTCATAAAAGGGCCAAGTTTGAAAAGTCCTGCTCTAATGCTTAGACCAGTATTTTTCAACCTTGGCAACTTGAAACCATGTGGACCAACTCCCCAAATTCCCCAGCCAGGCTGGCTGGGGAATTCTGGGAATTGAAGTCCACACTCTTCAAATTGCCCAAATTGAGGCATACCTGGTTTAGAGGTTGTGTAGAGGGTTAGTGTGCTGTGCCCAGGCAGACGCTACCTAACAATTGGGGAGAGCAACCCCACCCAATGGGCGTTCCCACGAAATGCTAAACCCAGGTTACAACCAAGCCGGAGAACTGGGGTTCAGCGTGGGGAGCGAGGGAAGGAGGCACCATGGAGCCCCTGGCTCAAAGCACCGGGAGGGTAGATCAAGTGATGCGGTGCTGGAACAAACCCTGCCTCCCTGTCACGTCTGAACACGGCTCCTCCCTGCCTTCGCGGGACAGATGGAGCCGGAAAGCCGGGGC